>NC_080677.1:47667482-48882125 GCF_030445035.2 Dasypus novemcinctus
AAAGTCACAGGAGCAGCATTAAGCCCTACTGGAGCAGCATTATGCTCACTGTCAAAAACCCTAAAAATGCAGGCTGGCTACAGGGCCGCACCTGGGGAGCCCGACTTTACATGAGCAACTATGATTACGGTGCCTTTTTCATTATAAAGAAAAATTCAATCCGCACACAATCCGCCGCTGTGGGCCCAAATCAAGTTCTCAATCCTCCCCACACACGGCCTCCCCCTCCTCCCTCTGTTTCTCCTTCTCCTCCCGCTACCACCTTAAATCCTTCCATCACTAGGTATCCTCCCCACCGCCAAACCCTGCCACCCCCCAACCCTCTTGTAGCCCTCCTCAATGCATCATTTATCTCCTTAAACTTATCCCAGCCCAACCTTACACAACGTTGCTGGCTCTGCTTCTCCGCCGCAGCTCCCTTCTATGAAGCCTTAGCTACCAACAGCGCCTATCGCGCCTCCCCAGACTCCACTGGTACCTCTTGCAATTGGAACCAAACAAAAAGAGGACTCACCCTCCGATCAGTTTCCCAGACTGGACTCTGTATAATAAAAATTGGCGGCAAAGTTCTCCCCTCCATGCAGTCCCTCTGCAGCCTAACTCACACCCCTAATGCAGCCGCTAAGTTCCTAATTCCCCTTAATAATACCAAATGGCTATGTTCTTCCTCTGGCCTCACTCCATGTCTCAATGTTCAAACCCTTAACTCCACCAGCGACACCTGTGTGCTCATACTCATTGCCCCCCGTGTTCTCTTTTATACTGATAACCAATTCTTTGACTCCTGGCAGCACTTCAGCTCCCCGCAGCACGAGCAGAAACAGGAAGTCTTCACCGCCATTACAATTGCCACCCTTCTAGGTCTTGCCGGCGCAGCCACTGGAGCTGCAGCTCTCAGCCTCCAAGATAATTCCTTTTCAACCCTTAGGCAAGCTGTCGATGCAGACATCGCCCGCCTTGAGACTTCCATGGCCCACCTTGAAACATCTCTCAACTCCCTGTCCGAGGTCGTTCTCCAAAACCACAGGGGCCTAGACCTCCTCCTCCTAAAAGAGGGGGGCTCTGCGCAGTGTTAGGAGAAAAATGCTGCTTCTATGCTAACCACTCTGGCCTCATTCGAGATAACCTCGCACAAGTTAGGGAGGGCCTCCGCAAGAGAAAGCAGGAACGTGAAGCCGGATGGTCTTTCTCTTGGGGGCTGCCCAATGGAATCCTTTCTTACTTTCTCCCCTTTCTAGGCCTGCTCCTCACCCTTGTCCTCCTATTAGCCCTAGGACCCTGGATCATCAGGCGAATTGTCCAGCTTGTCAAAAATCAAGTTAACTCTGTCCTTAGTAAGCCCATCCAGGTCCGGTACCAGCGAATCCGCACCACCGACGAAGACGCACCAGGAGTCTCCATTAATTGCCGTCCTCCCCAAATGGCCAGCCACCTCTCAACGCACCCAAGCCCCAGCTCCCCTGCCCCTACCCCTTCTCACCGCCCATCCTAACCCCTTACCCTTACCCTTTCCCCTCCCCCGCCCTGTTTATCTAAGGCCGCCAACATTCCATCGAGGTGCTGGACTGGTTAGCCAATGACGGGCAACAGGATCAGCCCGCCAGTCAACCTAAGGCAGGGACACGGCCTTTTGCTGCCGCGCTTCCCCATGACGGGTAAGACTGGCCACCTGTGTGGCACGGGCATTGCCCGGCTGGGCGCAATCCCGACCTAAGACAGGCACAGTCCCCCTCCCTCCTCAAATCAAGCTTTTCGGAGGAGCTTAATAAAAACAAAGGGGGAAATGTGGAAGGAAGGGCGCCCGGCTTGCCACAGTAGCAAACGGTGCGGCAAGAAGTGATACCGCCTCTGCCCCCTGGGCCTAGATAAGGTGACCACGCCTGACTAGGCCTTTGCTGCTAACGGCTGGCCGGCGCTGCCCTCCCCCTTTTTATCTCCTGCCTAGCCCAACATCCGGCCAGCTCTCACTCCCCCTTTCCCCTCCCCTATTCCAAACCTCTCAGCCAGCCCTCTGCCTAGCAACCGCTTACAATCACCTATCAGGAAGCAGTACCCGCCCGCACCTATCAAATCCCTCCACGCAGTCCCTAACCCTATAAAGCTGTGTCCCCTTCCGCAATAAACCGGACTTGCGCACAGACCTGGTCTCCGCGGCTTTCTTCCTCCCCTTGCCGTGCGTCCTCCACTCCTGAGAGCCCCTCTGATGCTGTCTGCCGTAGCATCAGACGCCACTGCGGTCTAGTCTGACCCCTCCAAACCCCCCCGTCAGCATCGGGGTGCAAGCCGCCCCAGCCGCAGTTAATAATTATGATTCTATGTATTCTGAGATATAAGCATTGTTTCCTTAAATATCATCTTCTATTATATTCATTTAATCATGCTTTATCTATAATTCCCAAATAAACGGGTATTTTAAAAAGGTGAAAGATTCATTATACATTTGCCTTTATTTTGGAACACTTAAACCCTGGAGAAAGAATATAGCTGAAGAGTGAATAAAATATCTTTGGGGAGGGATGAGGAGAGTAGTGTATCTTCCTATCCTTTTCATCCATATAAACACGAAGAAGAAGGAGCATACACATCAAGAGCTCCCCAGAATTTGGGAATAAAAGAGCAAGTGTGAGCAGGGTATTGTGGTGAGGAACTGGAGATGGATTGTCTGTTGCAATGGTGTAGGTAGAAATCCCAGGATTTACTTTTAAGACAGTTCTCCATGCCTTACATAACTGTGGTATGAAGGCAAGTTGAGTAGTCTAGGGATCATGGTGACTTAAGCCTTGTCTGTGGCTGGGTATAAGCACAAGTGCAGAAATTGAACCCCTGACAAAGTCTTGGTGTAGAAGCTCCACACCCTGTATTATGGCAGGACAGAGCAAGGAGAGCTTACAGACACCAGCACTCTCCTGCCTTAATTAAATCACTTCCTTAAAAAACACACATAATTACTCTAATCATTTTCTTATAATTACAGCATGTTTCTTCATTTAAGCCCATCTCTACAGTCATTTACTGTCTTCATATAATTTAAGGCATGGCACATGGCTACCAATTTGCCATTTCAGGTAATAAGGTGACATCTGAGTTTCTCCTCCAAATTTTTGTGGACTATTCAAAATTTAGACATATATATTCTCATAATTTTTCTTTACTGTTTTACATATTTCACCTTACTAATGAGAATTGTTGGGTAAGGAAAGCCCCAGAAGAAACAACATGAGAAAAGACATGGACATATGAGAACATGTGGTATATTTTAAAATTCTAAAGCACTGCAGTATACTGATCAAAATGTGTGCTTTTGTCTCCTATTTCATAACCTTGCTCTAATATTAATGAATTTGCATCAACCTCAGAATGATGTAATCTTGAATAGCTTACACACTGACTTGAAAACTATACAAGAAATTTAGGTCCTTAATCGTATGCTTTTTATTGAAAATTCTCTTGGCCTGTTAGAAAATTAGAGCCAGTGGTAAAGACTGCATATGTTTTCTTAGACTTTTCTCTTTTTAACTATTTGAAAGTGAAAATGTAACTGATATTAAAATGATGTGAGTTGTAAGAAGCTAGTTGGGCACTGTCATGTATATGTAGACAGGTGTCTCACCTGATGTCTCAGAAGCAGCTCGGGCTGCCAGAGACCTTGTTCTTGGATTACACAAAACCTCCTCATGAGCCTAATGAATACTTGTCCATTAAAAACCTTGAACTGTATTCCCATATAGTAAACTTCATAGTTTTCTTTACTTCAATTTACTTTGACTATTGTGTTTTTGGGTCAATGATGACTCTAGTGCTGGGACAATGTTGACCCAGACACATTTTTCACCATCAGGAACTAACAATTTGGTGGATTAGACTGTCAGGGAAGTGGAGATTTATCACAGGGGGTGGAGATCAGAGCTGCGAGACTGTTAAGTACTAGGGGCGATAGGATCCCACCTTGGTGGGTTAAGAACACTCCAGGAGAAAGTTGTGATTCAGTTGAGACTTACTACCTAAGTAGGATATAGACACATAAAGGCAAGGAAAAGAAAGAATTCAGGTAACGGATCAAACATATGAAAAGAAATGATGGAGAGTTATTCAGTCAAGAATTGACAGTCATCCAATATTACTAAAGAAGTATATAATTATAGAAGAATAAAGAAAAAATGGTTGGAAAGAAGTCAATTCTGAGAAATACATTAGGTTTTATATATATATTATATATATAAGTATATATATATTTAAAATGTATAATTTTTATGTGTGCGTATATATATGTGTATGTGCATATATGTGTGTGTGTGTATACACACACACACACACACACACATATACAGAGAGAAAGAGAGAGAGAGAGAGAGCTTCATTCCAAAATAAAAAGGAGCCATGGAAACAGTTTAAACAGGCCTGGGCAAGTCTAAGTACAAGAGGTTAGTAAGGAGAGAAATAGAGAAACTCCAGGAATCATTTTCTCCACCAAAACAACTATTGAACTTGCAGAAGAAACTGTCTGATTCAACTCATTATGGAATTTTAGAGTCTAGTGGATTACAGCAGCAGCATCCATTTAGGATCAGAAGGAAGATACCGATAAATTACTGTAAATGCCGGTGATTTTCCCATTCCCTAAAGTGGTTACCACCACCTATCCTCCAGCCTCAGGGTGGGCAGGTGGATACAGCATTTCTGGCTCCTAGTGCACACTTGTGTGTATGTATGGCAGTGCCAATATGTCAGCTGAAATTAGGGACTTAGGGTAATTTTATCAGGCTCACCATTCTGAAATTTATTCTGGGTGCAGAGAGCTGAGACAATGGGAGAAACAATCAAAATGAAGTAGCCCGAGGCAAAAGTCTATGAATTAAGTCAAACAAGGAAGCACAAGACAGAGATGAGTATTTCAAAGGAAGTAGGGGGTGCCTTCACTCAAACTCCTGTAATCGTAACAGGGGAATTTGAATCTACTAGGAAGCACACTTCCAGGAAAATGAGCAGGCTCCTAGGCCTCCCAGGGTTCATCGAAGATAAAGAGGACACTGAACTTCTGTTTGCTCAGGCTGATCTTCTTGATAGTAGAGCTGAGCTTTAAAGGATACCACCAGCCAAAACAGAGCCAACTGGCAAAGATGCAGTGAAAGGTGCTTTTTGCTTGGGGTTCTTTGTTTAGATTAGTTCCTGGCCTTTAAGAAAAACTCTATCATACAATCAGCCAGGTACTTATTTAAGAAAAATATAGCTGGGGTACAAATTCCAGATTTTAGTATTTCATAAATCTTAAAACGAACATTCTGCAACAAATGATTACTAGGAAAAGAAACTGGAAATGGTGGCTCATTCGAATAAGATAAATATCCAGAAGCCATCAATGAAATTGTAGGACTCATGTTTCCCATTCTTAAACTCTATTAAAATGTCACATCAATAGAATAAAAATGAGAGTTCAAAAATGAACCCTCCCACCTAAGGCCAAATGATTTCTGAAAAGGTTCCAAAGACCAGTTGGGAATGAATTGTCCTGTGTCTATATGCAAAAGAAGGAATGAAAAACCCTATATCATACTATATGTAAATATCAACCCAAAATATTCAAGAATTAAATGTAAGAAGCTAAGTGTAAAATTCCTTAAGGAAAAAGGAGGGATGGATCCTCAGGACCTTGTGTTAGGCAATGCTTAACTTGCATCAGAACACGTGCAACAAAAAGTCCCCAGATAAATTGGACCTCATTGAAATGAAAAACAATTGTGCATCACAGGAGTTTAAAATGGAAGTAAAATTACACCCTACAAAGTGGTGGAAAATACCTGGAAATCACATATTTGAAAAGGGTTTAAGATCCAGAATATATAAAGAAATCCCACAATACAACAACAAAAAGAAATAGAACCCAATTTTAAAAGGGCAAATGACTTTACTTGACATATCTCCATAGAATATATAAAATGACCAAAGGGAGAAAGAAAAGATGAATAGCATCATTAACCATTAGGGAAAGGCAAATGAAAATCATAATGAAATACATCTCACACCCACTAGAATGGCTACTATTTAAAAAATGGAAAATTACAGATATTGGAGAGGATGTGGAGAAATATGAAGACATTCATTGCTGGTGTGTATGCAAAATGGTGAAGCTGTTATGGAAAGCATTTAGTTGGTTCCTAAGAAAGTTAAATACAGAATTACCATATGACCTAGTTTTTTTACCTTTAGGTAAAAGACTTGACAGCAGTTACTCAAAGAGATATTTTCACACCGATGTACAATGTGGCATTATTCACAAATCTCAAAAGACAATAACAATGAAAGTGTCCATCCACTGATGAATGATAAACACAATGAGGAATATACGTACTACGGAATATCATTCATCTTTAAAAATAAGTTCTGATCCATGCAACAACATGGATGAATCTCGAGATATCATGTTGAATATAACAAACAGGCATAAATTGATGCATTTTGTATGATTTCATTGATAAGAGATAATTAGAATAAAGAAATTTATAGACTCACAATCTAGAACATAGTTTTCTGGGAATGAGATGGAAATAGGGATGGGAAGGGTTAGTGTTTAAATTGTACATAGTTTCTATTTAAGTGGATGGGAAAGTTCTGTTGATAGCAGAATATTGTGATTTAATTAATAACACTGAGTTATTTATTGGAATGTGGTTAAAGAGAGAAAATTTAGGTTTTATCTGTTACTAAAATAAACTTTCAAATGAAAAACTATAGGACTGGATGACCCTAGCAGTAAACCATAATGTGAACCATAGACTAGGGTTAATAGCACAGTTATGTGCTATTCACAAAATGATGTTCTTTCATCATAGTAATAAATGCATTACATCAATGCAATGTTAATAATAGGATGGCAAAGAGGAAGTCTGTATTTTAGGTATGGTTTTTCTGAAAACCCCTATCTTATTAAATAAAAAAGAAGGAGTGGAAGAGATAAGTTAGACAGTGTGGTCATAATCCTGATAGGGAATCAAGGTTATTGATTCTTGTACTCCAGTAGAGAATAAGTGGATTTGGAGACCACTTTTTAAAGACATATTCATTAGATTTAATGACAGTGGGTTGAAGTGGAGGGTGAAGGCATCTGGTATCTTCTGGCTTAGGTAAATGAGGGAATTCTCCTTGAGTTATGAAATTGTGGAGTAGAGAAATCTTCAGACAAGCATCTGAATGGTGCCAAGGACCTGTGAGACTTGTTGGATTGTCGGGTCCCTGGGGCAGCTTTTCAACAGAAATTTAGATTTACGTGTCTGGAGCCAGAAGAGGTCTGTGATGAGACTCTTTGGTCCCGGTCAGCATGTGGATGGTGACTGAACATAGAAATTTGTATAATGTGACAGTTCCCTCCTGTCCACTTAAGCCAAACTGTCAAAGTGGTAGAGGCAGAGGGGCATCACCTTTGCACCATTAATCTCTACTGATGTAGGCTATGGGTGGAAGGCTCTTTGTCTCTTCAGAAATAACTAAGCTGTTTGACTTGTGTCTCTTCAGAAATAACTAAGCTGTTTGACTTGTGTCTCTTCAGAAATAACTAAGCTGTTTGACTTGTGAGTGTGGAAAGATAAGAGGCTGCAGTCCTGCCCTTAGGGAAAATGGCAAACAGGCTCCAGTCCCAGGAAATGTTTAACAATGCAAGAGCTGTAAACTTTAAGTATTTAGGGGAAATGCAAAAACCAAGGCTTACCTAGAATGTCTGGAGTCCTTGCTAAAAGCTTACCTAAGATGTGGAAGAGATATATGCTAATTGAAGCCTATTGAGAACTGAAACAAAGGGACCATTTGGCCTTTCCTCTCTGTATAAAAGACGTTTGAAAATCTTGTTCGGGGCTCGGGATTCAAATTGAAAGCTCCCGAGTCCGGCCGGCCGTCAATAAACCATTTTTTCCTTCTCAAAATCATTCCTGAGTCCTGGCCTCTCTATACTCAATTAATTGAACTTCTCTTAAATTCCACAACACTACTACTTCCTCAGTTTTCCTCATGGAGGATTATGGAGGAGCCAGCATGTTCTGAGAAGCATGTTCTGAGAAGTATGTTCAAAGCAGCCCCTGAGATTAGGGGTTAAGAATCCCTCTGCAAGTTTGTCAGTGGCACCATCCTCTCCTCAGCACCATGAGGCTGGGTGAAGGCCTGTGACCTCATGGCCAAGGGTCTGGGGAACTGGTGCCAGGTTTTACCCAGGACAAAGAAAGTCTCAAGATAGGAGGGTAGAGGGGCAGTCAAACCTCCATCCTCCATGTCCCGCAGCCTGGCTTCTTTGATGTCCTGGATCTCACCCTGGACATGTGCGATGAGGGTGGATCCTGGGCACTGTTGCGGATGCTCCTGGCCCTGGAGGAAAGTCAGCGAGGTAGGGGCTGACCGGTGGGGAGCAGGGAGCCTTCTGTTCAGAGATTGGAGAACCTGACTTCTCACGTGACATGGGGAGTGTCCTTGTGCATCCTATGGCCTGATCTCAGATTCTCTCTCTGATCCATTGCTGTCCCGCCCTCCTCCCCTCTTAGTAAACTGTCACTTTGCAGCAGGTTCTCTTGATTTCTACTGTATGCTCAAATGTTTTTGACTCTTTCTTTCCTGCTCTGAGCTCTGGACTCCTGTGTGTGTGCTGATATCCTGTTATATAAGAAACACTTTCTTTCCTTTAAGAAACTTTTGTTGGATCTGCTAGGGGTCTTGTGGGTACGTGGATTGTAATTAGAAGAAATTCAATTTCAAACTGCACGTGCTGGGCCCCGCTGGAAATAGTTAATTGAATATTTTTATCACTACAATTAAGTTCTATATGTGATATAGTTCTTATTTCTGTTTGAATCAATTTTGCTACAGTAAAGGATAGCTCCGTTAAGATAAAAAGCTCCACCCCCCCTTTTTAACCCAAAGAAACAAAACCAAACACCAATTATTAGTTCTCTCTACTTGTCCTAATGTTCAAATAGGTAGGAATATTATGTTTATCTTCCACGTTTCCTTATGTTTTTAGATATAAATCTATGGAGCGGATCTATATCTGTAGTTTGAAAACACATTAAGTGCCACTTTAAAACTATTTATGATATATATATATTATTATTACCAACTGATGTCTAATCATATTTTTTGGCTTTGAAGTTATTAGCCTTTATAAACAACAGCATTGTTGATTCACTTTTTTATTTATATGTAGAACTTTATGGTAGTGTCTGTGTATTGATTTATGTATTTATATTTATCCTTTTGTCATTTTTTCATTTCAATCAAATAAAAATTTGTCCATCAATGCCTGGCTTGCCTCACTCAATATAAGGTCTTCAAGATTCATTCATTTTATCCCATGTATTAGTAATGTGTTCCTTCTTACAGCTGAGTAGAATTCCATTATATGTATATACCACATTTTGTTTACCCATTCATCTGTGGATGGGCATTTGGGTTGATTCCAACTTTTGGCACTAGTGAATAATGCTGCTGTTAACATTGGTGAGTATGTATCAGTTTGTGTCCTTGTATCATTGATGTGGAAACATTGGCCATGGGAGTTGCTGAAGGCAAGGAGAGGGAAGAAAGGTGTGATATGGGGGCATTTTCGGGACTTGGTGTTGTCCTGAATGAATTTGCAGGACAGAGGCAGGACGTTATATATCCTGCCATAACCCACTGAACGGACTGGGGGAGAGTGTAAAACTGGGGAGAGTATAAACTACAATGCAAATTATAATCCATGTGGTGTGCTGTGCTCTGAAATGTATTCACCAAATGCTGTGAATGTGTCACACTGAAGAAAGAAGTTGTTGATGTGGGAGGAGTGGGGGTGGGGGGTGGGGAGTGGGGTATATGGGAACCTCTTATATTTTTTAATGTAACATTTTGTGTGATCTATTTATTTAAAAAAAGACAATAAAATTTGCATAATAGGAAAAGAATGGAAGATATAGAAAAAAGTGGAAGAGATATATGGGCCTTCTGAAGAATTCTAACATACATTAAATTTTCACAATGATCAAAATTCATTCATTAATATACAACAAATATTAATTGATCATGTGTTGCATAAGTCCAGATGTAAATATGAACGGATGTGAAAAAGGAAAAGAAGTATAAGCTATGCTAGTGCTAAAAATATTTTCAAGTAATGATATAATGAAGTAGGGTATTAAATAATAATATAAAATTTTGTATGTGATTACCAAAATGGTTCATAATACTGCAGTTATAGATTTTCTTTCTAGGTATATTGTTTCATCTATGTCATTTATCTTCATTTTTAAGTCTATTTTATTTTTATTAGACAATAGGATTTGCAAAAAGTGGCCTTTGGCCCATTCCACCCATTTTAAAATTTGTTATGTGTTTTTTGTGGCCTGCAGCAAATGACAAACAGTAGCCTTGGAAACGAAGTCAGGGAATCACCCCTACCTCTGCTTTCCACTCAGTAGCCAGCTCCTGATTCAGGCACTGTCTCTACCTCACTTCTGCCAGGACAATATTCCTCAGGAATAATGCAGCAAAATTCTTAAGATAATTTAATCAAATCTAATTTCATAATATATTGTTGGATAATACATCACAACCTGTGGCATTTATCCTGCAGAATCATGGTTATTTTAAGAAAATAAATCCACATAAAAATCATATTAATAGACTAAATAAGCCACAAGTGAAAATATATGATCATGTCCAAAGACATAGAAAAGGCATGGTCAAAATGCAAAAGTCATTTCTGATTGAACTACTTAAATCTACGAGCTAGAAGGACATTTCCTCAACCTGATTAAGGACATCATTGACAAATAACAGCAAAAAGGTGAAAAACTGATTCCTACTCACTCTAAATGAAACTCAGGGCAAGGATATTGACTCTTGGTTAATCTTAAGAGAGAGGGAAATAAAGGATGAGGTAGAACTTCTGCTCTTCCTGTCCTGGCTAATTTTTTTTGTATTACAGTACCATAAATACAACCTACTGTTTCCCTATTAACATCATTCAAATTTACAACACAGTGTCATTAATTTCATTCTCAATGCAGTGTTTCCATCACCACCATTCATTACCAAAATTTTCCTACTATCCAAAATAGAATTTGATCATTTTGAGACTTAGCTCTCTATTCTCTACCCCTACAGTGTCCCCTGTTAAACTGGATTCTAGATTCAATTAGGAGAGTGTGCTTGTTGAATTCTTCCTTATCATTGAGTTTTTAATGTTGGTGTTGAGTTATCACGGAGCATAGCTACTGATTCACATATAAAAAGGAGTTGGAAGAAACTTAGAAGCAATTTTATAGATGAAAAAGTTTCTAAAATTTATATAGTGTTTTGATATCAAGTGGTAATAGAATCCTAAAATGCCACTATATTAAATGAATCTTTATTGAATGAATAAATGGCTTATATTAATTATTTGTCAATTATATTAAGAATCCAGTATGTGGCCATAGCTTAGATACTATTACAAATAGAAAAAAAAATTTACTGTGACAAAACAAATAGATATGATTTTTAGCAGATAAAATTGGTCTGTCCTCTCTATGAAGAAGAAAAAATGATGATCACCTTTTAATTATTAGCATCCTTAACTACATCATTGTATCTGATCTTCACTTTAGTAAAGTCTTTGTACTTTTACCTGGTTGTTTCACTCTGAAAATTGTGTGGTGGACTACTTGTGATAAAAATTTACTAAATTTATGTTAGCAATCATTTTCAGGGGCTTATCTTTATGGACTAAAACTATAATGAAAGGAAAGCAAAAGCATCAGTAAAACTATATATAGTCTTCTTTAAAAAGTATAATTAAGAATTACTAAAAAGATGAAATGGCTTTGCCAATAGAGGACTTCTATGTTTCACTGCACTTCACTCTATCACACTTCACAGATACTGCATTTTTTTTCAGTTGGAGGGTTGTGGTAATTGTGCATCGACCTAGTCTATGGCACCACTTTTCTAATAACGTGCTCACATTGTGTCCTTGTATAACATATTGGTCTTTCTCACAATATTACAACTTCTTCATTTTTATTAAATGAGTTATTGTGACCTGTGATCTTTGATCTTTGATGTTATTCTTGTAACTGTTTTGGAACACAACACACCATGCTCATAGAAGATGGTGAATTAATTGATAAATTGATTGAGCCAAGATTAGGCTTCAAGCTAAGTGTCCTGTGTCAAACAGGTAAGTTTCAAATACAAAAGAAAAGTTCTTGAAGGAAAGTATAAGTACTGCTTCAGTGAAAGAGAGACATTGTTGATAAGGATAAATTTTAGTGGTCTGGATAGAAGATCAAAAATGGAATAGCCACAAAGTTGAATTAAGCCAAATCCTAACAAAGAGCAAGTCAATAAGTCTCTTCAATTCTATGAAGGCTGTGAGAGATCAGGAAGATGCAGAAGAAAGTTTTGAAGCTAGCAGAGATTGGTTTATGAAATTTAAAGAATATGAACAGCATAAAAGTACAAGTTGAAGCAGCAAGTACTGATGTAGAAGCTGCAGCAAGTGATCCAGACAACCTAGTTCAGGTCATCGATGCAAGAAGCTACACTAAACAACAGATGTGAAATGTAGATGAAGACTTCTTTTTCATAGCTGGAGAGGGGAAGTCAATGCCTGCCTTCAAAGCATCAAAGAGTAGACTGACCCTCTTTTTAGGAGTTGATGTAGCTGGTGAATTTAATTGGAGTCAATCTGAAAATCCTAGAGCCCTTAAGAATTATGCTAACCTTACTCTGCCTATGCTCTCTAAATGGAAAAACAAAGACTGGATGACAAAATATCTATTTGCAACATTGATTAATGAATATTTTAAGCCCACTGTTGAAAGCTACTTCTCAGAAAAAAGGATGATTTTTAAATATAAGTGCTCATTGACAATGTACCTGGTCACTCAAGGGCTCTGATGCAGATTCCAATGAGATAAATGTTATTTTCATGCTTGCTAACACAATATCCATTCTGTAGACCATAGATCTTGGAATTCTTTTGACTTTTAAGTTTTATTATTTAAGAAATATATTTTGTAAGGTTATATCCTGCCATAGATAATGATTCCTTTGATCTGGGAAAATCAATTAGAAACCTTGTGTACAGAATTCAATATTCTAGATGCCATTAAGAACATTCTAGTTCAAGGGAGGAGGTTAATATAACAATATCAACAGGAGTTTGGAAGAGGTTGATTCCAGACCTCATGGATGACATTGTAGGGTTCAAGGGAATGGGCTACTGAAATCATAAGCTTCTTATTTTGTTTGCACATTATGCAACCCAAAGGCTCTTACCCAACCTTCTAGTACATAGAAATTTTGTTAGAAGAGATGAATTAGTAGAATTAGCTGGAGGAAATGAGATAAAATGTATGGTGAAGGTTTATGTAGAAGATAGATAGTCTCTATTCTTCCTGAATTTTTTGCAGGGTAATGTGGAATTTACTTTTCTTCAGACGGTAGTGAATGCATATCTCAGTTATTGTGGTTGTGTTAATAGATTACATGGAACTGATAAAAGAAAAGAAAGCCCCAGACATTTTTGATCATGCTTAACATTGTGAGATATTCACATCTATTTTTTTCTTCTTTCTAAAAATCCAAACAATGTCTTTATGAAGCAATGACTTTATTTTCTCCATTTTACAGATGGAGAAACAGAGTTACACAGAAGTCAAGTAAGTAACTTCCCAGAGTTATCAAGTTGGTAATTGGCAGGACCAGTTTTCACATCAATACATTCTGATTCCAGAGCTGAAACTCTTAACCACTGCAATAAACTGCCACACATCAGTCTTCTCAGCATAGGATAGTAGTACTTAGATCACTAGCCATCTGATAGCAACTCACCTACCCCAGATGGATTTCTCTGCCTTTAATCAAACTCTCCAGGGAATACCATGTGGGATTTCTAAGAACTAGCATTTTTATTACACCTTCCATTGGGCAACCTTGCTATGTCAGATTGCTTCTTGGGGTCAGGCAAGGATTACTCTTCCAGTCTACTGCATCCAAGACAATGCATTCAATATTTAGACTTGAATCAGAGTTGGTGGAATCTGATAGTTTCTTCTTTCATTCCTAGCAAGATACTTTAATCTGGATAATTTACAAGATCCTTTCATTTCTGTTATTTTGTACTCTAGTTCTGAAGTTAGTGAATTTGCATCTAGCTCAGAAGAGGTCATTCTCAATACCTTATACTGTGACGTGAAAAAAATACAAGGAATTTAGATTCTTGAATATGTGTTATTGACTGAAATATTCTTGTCTTGTTAAACAATTAGAGCCAATGTAAAAATACTACATGTCAACTTAGGCTTTTCCTTGTTTTTCATTATGTGAATTTGTCAATTAACGATATTAAAATGACTAATTTTTAAGAAGTTATTTTCGCAACCTCATATATGTATATATATAGGTGTCTCATCTGATGTCACAGAAGCAGCTCTGTCTGTCAGAAGACTAGCTCTGAGTTTTATTCATAGTTACCTCAGGAACCTGATGAATATTTTTCTATGAAAGCTCTTGAACTATCTTCCCATATCACTACATTTCATAGCTTTTTGAAATTCAATTTAATTTGACTAATGAGTTTTATGGGTCAATGATGTTTCTGGCACTGAGACAACCCTGGAGATAACAAGTTGCCCAGACAGTCTTCACCATCACAGAGCTCATAGTTTGGTGGATTAGACTCTTAGGGAAATGGAGATTTAACACTAGGAGTGGAAATCACAGCTATGGAGTTTGTTAAGTAGTAGTAGCCATGGGAGCCCATCATGGTGTGTTGAGCACACTCCAGGAGAAAATGGCATTTCAGTTGAGGCTTACTATTTAGGTAGACAACAGCATGTAAAAGATGATGAGAAAGAAGACTTCAGGTCAGAGATCCAACATATGTCAAGAAGGGATGGAGAGTGAGTCAGTCCAAGTACGCACATTCGTTTAGTGCAAATAGAGAAGTGTGTGTTTATAGAAGAATGACGAGAAAAATATCAGGAAAGGTGCCAATTGTGGAGAATACTGTAGGCTCTTTTATGTACTTTGGGCCTTATTCAAAGGCCTAAGGGTCCACTGAAAAAGTGAGAACAGGCTGAGGCAAGTCTCAAGATGAGACATAAGTTAGGAGAAGATTGTGGGATCATGGTAGTGAAGGGAGTTCCAGGACTGAGTTCCTCCACCAAAACAACTATGAACTGGCAGGATATATCTATCCCCTATTTTGGAACTTTGGTGTCTAGAAGATCATGGAGCAAAATCCAGGTAGGCAAGGGAGGAAAAAGTTTCTAAATGATAGTAAATACTGCTGAATTGCACCCTCCCTGTAGTGGCTACCATTGCCCATCCCCCAGCCCTGTCCTTGGCAACATGGGAATTAAGGCTCAGGGTCCTGATGCACATTTGTGTACATATATGTCAGTACCCATATATAGGCTGAAAGTCTTAGGGACTTAGCCGTGGAACTAACATCAGGCTCACCATCCCATAATTTTTTCCTTAGGGCAGAGCTTGAACAGTGGGAGAAACAATTAAATTGAAGCAGCCTGGGCTGAAGGACTGCCTGAATTAAGTCACAAAAGAGAGCACAAGAACGAGATGAGTATTTCAAGCAATTCATTCAAATTCCTGTACCTGTAAACAAAATTATGAAGCCACCAGGTAGCACAAGCCTAGAAAAATAAATAGGCTCTGTGGCTCCACACAGGCTCATATAAGACAGAGAGGATCCTGCGTTTCTATTTGCCATGATTTGATCTTGAAAGGAATACTAAGCTCTGAAAGAGACCAACAGCGAATGCAGAGACAATTTTCTAAGACAAAGAAATGTGTTTTTTGCTTGAGTTTCTTTGTTTACATCAGCTACTGACATTTAAAAAATTCTGTCATATTACTATCTGTATACAAACTTAAGGACTTAAGGACCAGACATCAGGGGAACTAAATTCCAGAGCTTAATATTTTATAAAAATTAAAATGCACAGTTTTGTGTCAAAAGATTACTAGTTAAGCAAAGAAATAGGTACTAACAGCCCATCCAAAGAGAGAAAAATAAAAATACAGAAAATATTAATGAAGTTGGAGGACTCATGCTTCCTGTTCTTAAATTAATTACAATGCTACATTAATCAAAACAGTATTATATTGGCACAGGACGGAAATATTAACCAATGGAATAAAAATGAGAGTTCAGAAAGACTTCCTCACATTTAAGGACAACTGCTGTTTGAAAATAGTACAAAGAACATTGGGATGAATAGTATTTGTCATTCTCAATAGTAGGTGTCTTGGGGTAGGTCCATTCGGATTTATTCTATTTGCAGTGTGTTGTCCTTCTAGGATATTGATATTTAAGTCCTTCATTAGGGTGGGCGAGTTTTCAGTCATTATTCTCTCAGATATTCTTTCTCCCATTTTTACATTCTCTTCTCCTTCTCGGACACCAATACAAATTTTTGTGCATTTTGCATTGTCATTTTTTCTATTCTTTTCTCTTTCTGTTCTTCTGTCTTTTCCAGTACAGATGTTCTGTCTTTGAAATCACTCTTTCAGTCTTCAAGAAATTCAAATCTGCTCTTACGTTCTGTATCTGCTTCCTGCTGATTAGGTGCTGAAATTCCTATATGGCAAGGTGTAAACTTTTGCTATGCTACTGGGGTTAGAAGGAGGGTACATACTTTCTTTGATGGTTGAACAGAAGTTTGTTTTGGAGTGCATTAATTCTGGAAGAGATAAATGAGTTAGGACAATGTTGAATAAAGGCTGTTTTGAATTGGTTTCTTCCACATGGAGATTTTGAGCAAGAAGATTAAAAGAAGAGTGTTGAAGTTTGTCATGTTAGCAGCTAAACAAATTGTACCTACAAAGGAAGAAATAGTATAGTAGTTATAAGAATAGAGTCTATAAGGAGGAAGCAAGACCAATAAGTGGTTCCACAGGGTTCAGGATGAGAGGGTGTTGTCATAGAGTACTTAGCTTTTGCTTTTTGAAGAGATATTTCAAGGCATCTAATGGCTGGCATTCCTAAGTCTCAGCGGTTAACGCTCATTCATTGGCATCTCCTGGGACAGCAGGCTTTACTTGGGATAAATGCTCTCACCTGGAAATTGCTTTAAGTTTTTAAATTTATTTTATTTTTAAAGAAGTTTTAGATTCCATAAACGATACATCAGAATATAATGGAATTCTCATATATCCCACTTCCTCCCCCTCCCACACTTCTCCCTACTAACATCTTTCATTAGTGCGGTACATTTGTTATAATTTATGAACACATATTCAAGCATTGCTACTAACCATGGTCTATACTTTATATAATAATTTAGAGTTTACAAAGCATATTTTTATAGGTTTTAACAAACTTTATCCATCATTGCAATGTCATTCAGAACATTTCCACTGACAGGGTGCTGAATTCCTGAGATTATTTGTCCTCTATTGTCTGGAAGTCCCTAGAGCTCTTTGGAGCACCCCTGCTTGAGGCACTCTTTAGCATTAATTGAGATTCTGTTGACATATGCATAAACATAACCTCTGGAATGACTTCCTGACTGACTTTGAAATCTCTTAGCCATCAAAACTCATTTGTATTTAATATTTCCTCCTTTTGATCAAGGTCTTTTTTTCAAATACAGTGTTGATCAGAACTTGGTAATAATCTCTTGATGCCAGGGAGGCTCATCGCTGGAGTCATGTCGCATGATGGGGGGAAGGTAATGAGTTTATATGCTGAGTTTGGCTTAGAGAGAGGCCACATTTGAGCAACAAGGAGGCTTTCAGGAGCTAACTCTTAGGCAATATATAATATTATGCTAAGTTTAAATTTCACAAGAACAAAGTTCATAAGTACAAATATTGTGTCAATTACCTGGTGTAATAGTCTCTCTGACTTCGCTTGGCACCACCCATGTACTCTAGGGATTCTTCTTTTTTTTATTTTTTTTATTTTTTATTGACTTTGTAATAATATTACATTAAAAATATATATATATGAGGTCCCATTCAACCCTATCACCCCCACCCCATCTCTCCCCCCCCCAGCAACACTCCTTCCCATCATCATGACACATCCATTGCATTTGGTAAGTACATCTTTGGGCACCTCTGCACCTCATGGTCAATGGTCCACATCATGGCCCATACTCTCCCCCATTCCATCCAGTGGGCCCTGTGAGGATTTACAATGTCCAGTGATTGCCCCTGAAGCACCATCCAGGGCAGCTCCATGTCCCAAAGACGCCTTAGGGATTCTTCTTGTTCTATTAGAGAATGTAGCAGGACATCCCAGAATGGGAATTCAGTATTCTTTCAGTTATTGTGTAGGTTTCCATCCCCTGATCGAATACACTATGACTGCTTAAACATATTTATATTCCATAAAGTCACGCCCCATCTCTGACATCCTACACCACTGATAGTCACCTACCATAGCTGCAACCCTTCTGAATGTCAAAACCTCCCCTCTAAAAAGCAAAAAAAAGAATAAAAATAATAAAATAAAAATTAAAGAACATAAAATACAAAATAAACTAAAAATAAAAATAAAAGGAAATTTTTATTGTGTGTTTCATAACCACATGTTATCTTTTATTTATTTACTTATTTATTTATTTATTTATTTTTCCCAACCCCTTAATTGTTTGCACTTTGCTGTGTGCTATGTCTTTAGAAGGCACTGGGAACTGAACTGGCACCTCTGATGTGGGAGGGAGGTACCTAGTCACCTCTGTTCCCTATGATTTTATCTATTATATATAGTGAGAACTTCTTCTATATATTCCCTTAGTGTCTTATTTGTTCTCACTTTTTTTTCAAAGAAGCTTTAGGTTACAGAAAAGGCATGTAGTAAATATAGGGGAATCTCCCATATCCCACCCCCACCCTTTCTCACATTTCCCTCTATTGATAACATTTTACATGAGTATGGTACATTTTTTGCAGTTCAACAATTATCGAAGCATTGCTGCTAACCATTGTCAATGATTTACATTATAGATTACATTTTGCATTGTACCCCTCTGTGGGTGTTGACAAAATTTATAATGGCCTTTATCTATCATTGCAAGATCAAGCAGAACAATTCCTACGCCTAAAAATGTCCTAACTTCCATCTCTTCTATTCTTCCCTCCACCTCCCCTTACTTACGGTAACCACTAAGTTTCCATTTTTTAAGAATAAGATTCATAGTTACATGTATTAATATGGAGAGTTTGGCTAACTGATCTCTTTTCTTTTATTAGGCACTGCCTGTGTTCTCAAGAGATTCTTGCCCCTCTAATTGAGAATGCTGCAGCTGCAGAATTCCCCAGGACAGGAGCTTAATATTTTCTTAATTATTGTATACTTCTCCACTCACTGAGATAACACACTATGACAAAACCAAAATTTTCATATTCCATAGAAGCATGCCACAAGTGTGACATAACCCACATAACCCCCACTCCTGACACCCTGCAGCAGTAACCCACCCCTATTATATTTGCCAAAAGAACATTGGCAAACATGGTTGTTTTAACCACAGACCTACCATCCCTAAAGTTCACCTACTCTTTCCTCTGCCCTCCTGCCAGTTGGTTGGCAGCTCAGTCAAGGAGAGGAGTATATTGGATGAGCTCATTTGAAGCAGGGAAATTAGCCTATGGATTCAAACATAAGTGTTTAGAGGGTACCCAGAGAGGGCGATCTTCTCTGGATAGAAAAGTGAGAGTTGAACTTTCTCCTCTAAGTCCTAAGACATGAACTGTCATTAGGCGAGGTCCAAGTTACAATACTACACATGTCCCTCTATAGTAGCAGACCTTAATGCCAATTATATTGTTTAAGTTCTACTCACCTTACTCTGACAATTATTGCACGACTGTGTATAACCTTCACACAGCAATCACACTGCAGAGGCTCCAGTATTCCACAAGCTTGGTGTATGGTGCCCTCTGGCGCTATGCAACAGGTCCAGTCCGGAGACAATCTTGAACCATTCCTGGCTGGTAGAGATTGAAGCAGCAACATACTTCCATTTACTTCAGAAGAATAGCCAGATGTGCCAGATAACTTTTCATTGTTTTAGGGGTTGTAGTGCCCCTTCTAGCTAAAAACTCAAAGGGAGAGACAGCATGCATGGGAATGTGGTCATGGTTTAAATGCTCAAGAGAGTCTGAAAACACGGAGGTTTATCCCCTCTTCTGTGGCCTTATGGATATGCACACTGCTATAAAGGTACTATTTGTTGCTGGAGTTGAGAACAGGTGTCACAGTTTTGTATGATATAAACTAGGTTAGAATATTTTATAGGAATACCCCATGTCCTAGCCATGCATACCCCATGCTACATGATGACCACTCTTTTTGTGTGGCCACAAGGCTGCTGCTTCTGCCGGAGTGGGGCAGACCATTCAGGTAACAGCCAACCCAGGCAGAGAGGTTTTTCTGTGACATATAACTTTTTAAATATAATTAAAAGCATGACTAATAACATTATACTGTTATCTAATATTAGGTAGAAAACAAGGTTAAATTTTTAGGAGTTTTGTACAATCTTTAAGTATTTTTATGTATATATTATCCATATAACTTTGATTAACAGAAATTCAGGCAGTCCATTTTAATTTTTGTAATACTTTCTAAACACTTTTAATTTATATCAAATGAACTTAACTATTTTATTATTTCAGTTCTTACAAGGGCAAATATAATTTTTTTGCAATAATTTAGAAATGAAAAGATAGCTTCTAGGGTTTAACTTCGAGAAAACAAAGTTAAAAGTTGTGAGATTTGAAGATTAATTTTTTTTTCCTACAACCAAGGGTGTATTAAAGATATCATAATATAAAAGAAGCTGTTTCGATAAGTAGTCTTTCTGCTTTGTATACTGGTTATTCAGAAGAAAACTCATTATAACTTTTCCTAAAACAGATGAACTATTTTCGATAAATTTTCACTTTAATCGAGAGAGAACCAAATTTAGTTTTGTATCAATATGCTATTTGATACTAAGTCTTTTAATATTTTATAGATAGATCCATCAAATCTTACCTAACTTTGACCACAAAAATTCATTTTCTGCAAAATATCTGTACTTTCCATATAGGTTTTGTCTTACGTTTTTCTCTGTCTTATAACCACTTGTTTTATCTTAGGACAAAATTACTTCTATTTTTCTAATAAAAAGAATGAACACATTATACATACTTTACAAATTTAAGTAACCAAAATGATTTTGGAAACTGTCTCCAAACAAACCTCATGAAACATACAATTACCAATAAGATCAAACCAGCTTGTCAGAATAATGACTTAATCTGATGATATGCAAGCATAACTTGGCTGTTTTGAGTACCTGGTAGTGTGCAATACTAAAACACTGATAGCTCATAGGGAATGGTTTTCAGAAGTACATACTTTCTTTAATTTACTTATTCATCAGTTTTTAGTGTAAAATATTATGAAACATTTAGAATCACACATTTCTGAAACAATTTTCTATAGGCAAATTGGCAGGAGAAACTGGTTGCCATCACGGCTAATCCATTGCTGATTTGTAGGCTTGGAAAGCAGCTAGCATTTCTTTTAATAAAATCCTAAAATTGTAAATAAACTTGAAAGCATACTGACTGCCCGTTTTTAATTAAAGCTTTCAAGGACCTTTTCATTTTACTGAAATTTGACAATTGGCTTATTATTTTTTTACTTTCATTTTACGGGTGTTAAAATGTTTAAGTTGGGAAATTGAAGGACAAACTATGATTCTTCATTCCTAGCCTAGTAATTAAAAATTTTAAGCTAAATTTGCATTTCCATATTTTTTCATACCCAGCTCTTCTCCCATAGCTTTTAAAAAGAGAAAGAGGTCTTGGGGTCTAGGTAGGCCAAGGAGCATAGGAAAAACTTTTTCCCAATAATCCCCATATTCAGATTTTCAGATGACATTTCCATCTTTTTCAGCCTCTCATTTTGGGCTCTAGGAATATTCATTACATATAAGCACTTATTTAAGTTTTCACAGTGGCAATTTCAATAGGACTCTTTTAAGGATTTTTATTTGTTTATTTAATATTATCTCGAGGTGTGAAAATATACACTGAGCCAATAAGCAGACACAAAATAGAGACTCAGAAACACATAACTCATTAAGGTTCCTTATAATTTTCTTTTCTTAGAAGTCAATTTTAACTGTAAAATGTCATTATATTCAAAAGATCTCTTTGAAAGTTCTTTCTGCTTAAATGTGCTTCCCCTGAGAAATGGGGAACAAAAAATTCCATGGATTCAAATAGGGAAGAATAGTTACTATTACAAAAGTGAGTCCAGTCCAGAAATATCCATAAGCAATGGCAAAATCAGTTCAGAAATACCATTAGAATGGCAAGCATACAGGATGGTGAGACTTGACTTGAAGGAACTATAAACAATGTTAAGTTCAATTTAGAAATACCATCATAATAGTAGGTCTAGGCTTAATCTCCCTGGTTACAGCAATTTCAGATATTGTCCCTTTGCTGTTTTATAGTATAAAGACATCTATGTAATGATGTTGTCTGAACTCTTAGTTACAGTGTCTAGTATATTTTTACTTAAAAACAATCTGGGCACTCTTGTTTATTAACTAAACAACTAATATTAATAACATTATTATTCCTAAGGTTTTCAACAGTTGAACTAATTCCATGGAATTTCTTTTATACATCAAATCCAATTGCAAGATAGTATTGAAATTTAAAGGCTCATCTTTTAGGCTACCTTTCACCATCATTCTATTTGTGACAGACAAACCTCAAATCAGATTTACACATTTCTAGGCATGAGCAGATTGACAAAGTTGAAATAAGCAGATTGGAACAGAAAATTTTACATGTTTACTTAGCATAAGGAAAGACCCAACTTCAGAATCGCCTTCATGAAGTGCCAGTGGAACCTCCATCTTTGTTTCCAGGAAAATCAGTGGGCATCTGCTAGGCATGGAGCTGGGGGACCCAGGGAAGCCCTGCCCCTGACGAGACATGAATTGGGGTGGCATTCTTAGTAGGTACCTCTCACAAGAAGTAAAATTCTACGGGCTTTTTTGCTGGAAAAATTGGAGTGTTGCAAGGGGATTGTCAAGAACTGGGTGGCCTTTCTCCAGAAACTATTAAGTCATGGGTTGGAGGCCTTTAACAACTTCCTCTTGAGACAATACTGCCTATTCTTTTTTGCAATAGTTCCTATATTCAGATTTTTAAATGACATATTTATCTTATTTAGGTTCTCTAATTTGGGCACCATGAATATTCATTTACATTTAAGCACTTTTTTAAGTTTTAGCAATTGCCTAGATTTTGATTCCCCATTTACTCCCCTTATCAGTTATGAACAACCAAGATGAGAGATATTTGGAGTGGCAGGTCAGAAACAAGTAAGTGGCTCCTGTGTTAATTAAGAAACTAACGATATGCTTGCCATGTCAAGGGTCATCTGAGGTTTTTCCAGGTAGTAGTTGGCAGTGTGCTGTCCTACCCTGGGACAAGGCCCTGGCGAGTCCAGTTGGCAAGGTAGCTTGGTCCAAGGGCCCAGCCCTCCTTACTTGAAACTGGTTCCTGCTAGCATGGAGCCAGGGTTTGGTAGGTCCTGAGGTGACAGAGAGCCTCTAATGACTGCAGCTAAAGGATGAGCCTAACCCCAGGCCTTTTGCCTGCCTCTACTTACCTGCTCCTACTCGGTGGTGTGGTCTCAAATGCTGAAAACTGTGAAAGCGGTTTCTAAAAGGGAGTTAGTGGACATTTGGGAACCCAGGAAAACTTTTTCACTTCCTATGGATATCCGAGGCAGACTGGCTAAAAAGGTGAGTTTCTAGGAGGGTCTGTCCTTTTCTAGAATCAGTATATTTTCGCCCTTCCTTTGAGTAGTTTCCCTGAGATTATATGTGACCACATGGTCTCTGACCTTTAGATCTACTTATCTCCTCCTTTCTTCTTACACAGGTTTAATTGAATTTCAGGATCCCACAGAGAGGTCACTCTTGGCCCTCCTCTTATTTGTTCTTTTTTTGTAGACCATCAGTAGGCTGGTTGTCACTATTTCTGAAAAGACACCTCAATGGGGAGTATGCTGCAATACTATGAGCCACAGCCATTATACTAGGGATAAATGGAAAAAAGTTTGTCAGGTGATCTGGCAGCCCAGATCCTTGCCTGACTGAGCATTTAGCCTCCAAACCAACTCTGCCAAATGGCCTCAGTCTTGGGAGATATTTGGACCTATCTCCAGGATCCTGAGACACAGAAATCTTGATAGCGGGTGTGTCTCTGTGGATCCTTAAGTCTTGGCAGATGTCTGACCCAAAATCCAAATCAAAGCTACCAAGCAGAAATTTTTCTTTAGGAGGATGAGCTCCCCCAGCAGTTCTATTCTCTTGAGGAGTAAAAGTTCGATCATTGTCCAAATGACTAGAAATTTCAGGTGAGAGAACTGACCCATAAGGGAGCACAAATTTTCTACAGACTCATTTTCACCTTGGACTGGCCTAAGATTGTTTTCATGACTTCCATGGGCGGTGTGGGCGGAGAGTGGGCGGGGGATTAGAAGGCAGTTTAAGATGAGATGGATCTCCTGGACTTTTGTGCTCCTGTTGGACTCCTACTGGACTTGAGGAATTTCCCCAGTCATGTTTCAAGGATGGAGTCACTGCTGTCCCGAGTCTTCGGCATGGTGGTAGGCCCCTACCACCTCTGAAGAGGGTAGCCAGACAATTGTAAATAAACTGAGGTTATGTCCTTTGGGAGGAGTGTTGATCAGAATGGCAGAGAGAGAGAGACACACACACACACATAGTCAGGCTTTGGTTAGAAGCCAAAAATTCTCACCAGTCTTGATGAGTGGAGAAGAGAGGGTTACCAGAGATAATATTCTGGCTGGCTCTCCTAATAAGCATTACTGGAGTTGATTTCCCTGTCCTTGGTTACATTGTAAGAAAGAATTCAGACTATACCACAGTTACAAGAAAGTTAGGAAAGAGGTTAATAAAGAGAAAGCACACATTCCCCCACAAGTGTGGGTGTGCTTAAGATAGACATGCTCACTGGTTCTGGGGATCCCAGTTTCATGGGTTACCCCAGGGGTGTAGGGTCTGTGTTGATTGGCTTATTTGAAAAAATGTGGGGGCGATTTACTGGGTTGTTTGATTTCTGTGTTGCTTTCTGGTGGTTTCTGACTGCTCTCCCCTAGCTGCCCTTGAGTTTGCAGCATGAGATGTTATGAAAGTCAGTGGGTGGTAATGGTTTGCCTCTCTTGCCCAAGCCGCTTTCTCATATCGAAGTTCCATGGTGTGCACTGCAGGTTGCCCCTGATAATTTGCTTGTGCAAGTCAGCAGGTTGTTCCAAGTCAGAAACTGATCCCTTAACCTCTGTTACCAGGTGGTATTTATGTGGCTTATTGGATTTTCTGCCCCTTCTCTGTAAATCCCTATTCTATACTGCCTCAATAAGAAGGGTTGAATGGAGACAATGGGGCTCCATGGAAATCCATTAAATATGAAGGCATTCCCAGCTCTAACTGATTTCCCCTGTTTTTGATGTAGGCTATGGGTGGGGGGGCTGTTCTCTTCGTAGATAACCTGAGCTGTATGTGTCCTGTGGGGCACATTTGGGACAGTGATAACTGCATCCCTGTCCTTGGTAAACATGACAACTCCAGTCCTGGTGAAAGAGTTTAGCAATGCAAACTCTATAAACCTTAAATATTCAGGGAAAATGCAAACCAAGTGTGCTAAAAGCTTATCTAGAATATTTGAAGTCCATGCTAGTAGCTTACTAGGATGTGGAAGATATATGCTAATTCAAGTCCACTGAGCCCTGAAACAAAGAACCATTTGGCCCTTCCTCTTTATAAAAGGAACTCAAAAATTTTGTTCAAGGCTCGGATTTTGAATGAGAAGCTCCGAGTCTGGCCAGTCGTAAATAAATCCTTTTTCCTTCCCCAAATTATTCCTGAGTCCTGGCCTTTCTAGATACAAATAATTGAATCTCTCTCGACTTCTACAACATTTTGGGGGGCTCTCCCGGGATTTGCAAATGAAGGCCAGAGAAGGTAGCATTTCGCTACCCTTTCCAGATCCCCAAGGAAGCTGGGAGGACTCAGGTGACCCCAATCTGGGTGCTCCTGGATTACATTTAATCCAGAAAAGATGTGGGCTCCACCAGAATCTTCCCAAAAAATATCTAGGGAATGGAAGGTCTGAAAAAAATTCTGGGAACAAAAAAAGACTCCAAACATGGAAGAAGGTCAAACTCCCCGGAGCGTAGTCAGGAAAACCCTAGCTTTAATTGCTAGGTATGGGAGCCCTATTACCTCCTGAAAGAGCCCCAGTACCTCCAGAAATTTTGGGGGAAGTCGTTCTCTCTAGGTCTGAAAAAAAAAAAAAAAGAGAAAAAGGGAAAAAGCCTGGTGTTTGAGCTTTGTCTAACTGCATGTTAGAATTTGGTATTGCTTGTCTCCACTGAAATAGTGAAAGCTTGATTATTATAATAATAATAATAATAATTAGAGGTTCGAGTCCTAACATCCTGGAAATTGGTCTGGATTTTTAAAAACTTGGTTTTTAAAAATGAATTGGCTTTTTTAGTGAAGCTTGGTCTGGGTGTAAACTTAAACAGTGAGAAAGGTCTAGCTGGAATCTTTTATTATGGTGCTGAATTGCAAATGAATCTGCTTTATATCAGATGTTAATGTTAAGAGTTCTCTCTTTCTATAGTTTATAATGACTGCGGGGGCAGCTGTGCTGAAGAAAATATATATAGAACTTGTAAATCAGATTATTATGTTTTGTGCTTCTGTCTGTGTCAGCTCAATGCTGGTGTTGGAGTTGTGTGGTTATGTAAAGTGGTAGAGCTAGAACCCTCCCTTGCCATTGATGGAGGAGTGAGTTGATTGTAGTTTGTGAAGCAAAACCATGGTGTAAGTGTGTGTGCTCTGCTGTCTTGCCTCTCTGGGTCGGCCCCATTTGTGGGAACTCAGGGATCATCTGTGTCCATGTCCGTGCCACGCCAGCAAGTTTGTTGGAGCTGGTCCAGTCAGGGTGGCTGGTGGAGTCAGTGATTTGAATCATAGCCGTGCCAGGACAGGGGGTCCCTGGGAAAGGTGCTGAATTTGGAAAGCTCTTTCAAACCAATTTTAGCAACCTGGAACTCACCACCATTATCTTCGCTCCCCTCCTCCCTGGAAGGGGGAGCGGCTTGCCCCTTTCCAGTGAGTCCATGCCTTCTATTCATAAGCCACATTCCTATCAAATCACTGATCAACCTGGAAGTGGGAAGTAAGGGAAATCTCTCCCTGTAAGTCCATGTAAAAATGCTTTAAAATGTTTTAAAGCTGTAAACTTGTCTAAAGGAAGGAGGCTGTTGCTTGAAAACAATAGACCTCTAATCACTTGATAACCCTTTCAATGGTCTGGCTGGGAACGGGGGAGGGCAGGGGAGGGGGGCTTAAGGGTCATGAAAAACTGCATAGAAAAGGGAAATGAAAAAACAAAACCAAAAAACAGGAAAACTCTGCAGGGTTATTATTAATAATGTTCTTGTAACTTAATTAATAAAGGTGTCCAGTTCATCTTAAAGTAAAACATAAGAAGAACTGTAGCTAAAAATTAGAATCATTGTATAAGTACACCTATGTGTGAGTGTGTGTGTATATATATATATGTTGGTAGCTGGGGCTATTGTAACAAAGTAAATGTGCCCTGGATTTCAGTTATTGTATGGTATTGTAAACTGCATTTACTTGTGATTCCTGGAAATCTGGCCCACCCCTTAACAATTCACCTTAAAGTAAAAACTTAATAAAAGCTGTAACTAAGAGTTAAGATCATTTATAGATGCATTTACATTATAAAACAGCAGAAAGATAATAACTGAAATTATAACTGGGTGAATTTAGCCTGAACCTATTATTGCAAGTGTAAATTCTAAACTAACCTTACCTTTGTTTATGGTCACTTCAAGCCTAGCCTCACCCCTTACTTTTGCTTATGGTTATTTCATAACAGCTTCTGCCCCCATAGCCCAGGGAAAAGCAAACTTGAGACATCCTGTCTCCTGTTCTACTGGTATTAGTAACCCTGCTTTCTCTGGTGATTCCAAGTGTGGACTAAATTGCTACCTGGTGGAATTTTTTACCCTCGGGGTTAAACATCCACTGGAGTTTTTATTATCTCCAAGGACTAGGATATAAAGGAGGCCTCCTGCCTTGACTGTCAGGGTTCCTAAAAGTGGCAATTCATGAGAGAAACCAGTTTCTCTGAGGCTTTGATAGACTCAGTGAATATACATAAAATTAGTCTTGCTCATCCAAAGTCTACTAAATTCAAAGTAAAATATAAAGTTCTAAAACAAAGAAAATTATATTAAAGCATTGAAAACATTTTGGTTATAAGTCATTAGTTAAGAAACAAAATTCTTGTGCAAAACTGTGTGGTCATAATTCAAATTAAGGAAAATAAAAAACCTTTCAGGAGTCTTTCAAATGTTTTGCTGTCACACTTGTTTTGTAAAAAATGAAAATTTTAAGTAACTAAATTATGTTTCTGTGTCAAACTATTCATGTCTGCCTATTTGCTCAAATTGTTGGGGTTAAATATGCAGTTATATTGTAGTGGAGAAATTCGGGTATGCGCGGTTTCGAAGGCCAGGACACGAGAATACCAAGAAGGAAGTTGGTTTATTTCGACCGGCCGGGCTCGGCGGACTCTTGTCCTTATAAAAACCGAGCCCCGAACAGCCTTTTCCAGACCCTTTTATACAGAGGATATAGGATTAGGAAGACTAACAGTGATGGTAAACAGACCTTTGGTTAGGTTCTTCAGATCTTAGTATCAGATAGGTTATTTCCTCCAGGTGAGTTACATATTCTCCACATCCAAGCCAGTTTGGATTAGCATAGCTCCACATTGTCTGGAGGCAGCCCTGAATACACACTCAGTCTCACATCCCTTCTGAACATTCAAAGACTGTAGGGCCTATATTACTTATCTGGCCATCTTGGAGACTAGGTACTCTTGGAAATAATTTTGATTTAATGCACAGGCTATATCATATTCCCCCCTTTGAGGCCGAGCTTAAGTTATTAAGCTTCGGCATCACTATTGTCTGAGTCCCTCTGGACTGGCTGGTATGTATATAGAGCCATGAGATGGGCAGCTGTTTGCCTTTTTACTACACCATTTATTAGGGTGCGCATTCTGCTTATGATGAAAGGAAGGAGGCAAGGAAGGATGGTGCATGCTCCTATGAAGAGGGCAACTATTCCCAATAGAAGCTTGAAATTGTTTACTATTGACTGCCAGCTTCCAAAGGGGTTATTTATATTCCAGCCATTCCAGGTTTGCACTGGGACATGAGCAATTTTTACTATATTGCTTGTAATTTCATCAATAACCTTTCCAGTGTTATCTAATTCAAGGCAGCAGTTAGAGAGATTGAATTTTCCACAAACTCCCCCTTCAGCTGCCAAGAGATAGTCTAAGGCAAGACGGTTTTGATAGATAGCATTCCTGAATTTAGTTTGCTCTTGGGCTAGTAAGTTCAGTGCATGGGCAGTTTCATTAGTTATTATTTCTACCACCGCTTGTAGGTGGATGATTTGGTTTAGCATATATATAGGGGTTCGGTAACCCCACATGCCATCCTCTGCCCAAGTTGCTGGCCCATAGTATTGGATTATACGCTCAGGGGGCCATTCTTCACCTCCCCAGGTAATGACAGCCCTTTTTTTCCTTTATGTTTTGATACACTGGCTGGCTTAGCTCTTTCCCTTCTGTTAGGGGAATGAGGAAGAAGGAGGGTTTTATTGTACCAAGCATAGAAGTTCCACACCAGTTTCGTGGCAGTTCTTGGAATGCAACTTTCCCACAAATCCAGTACAAAGCATTCGGGGCAGTGAAGGGGCCCTTTGCAGTGGAGTTCCACACTGTGATTAAATTGGGGAAAGTACGATTTATGAGAATGAGGTCTGATTCGTTCCATGTTCCCCAAGGTTCTGTTGTATTTGTGGTATGATTTTGGAATTTTCCCCCTGTACATGTTAGATTTCCAACAGCTATAGAGGAGCTTAGGCAGGCCCTTGAAGCACAATATTTTCCTATGACAGAAGTTTGTAAGGGCCACATACTATCTCGGGGGACAGCCGGGAGGAGTTGCATTATATGGTTGGCTGTAATTGTATTCCCTGGTCTCCCATGGCCATTGGTCTCCCATATTAGTACCGCCACATACATAAAATGAGGAGACATTTAAGGCTGCGCCCACCACTTCAGCCAGGCTTATAAAGAGGTTTGTTGCTGCTTGTGGGATGGAAAAGGGCTTTTCCATTTCTTCATAAAAGGAGTGGAACACAGAGTGGGCTTTACTTGTGAGTGGGTATTCTTGATACCCAACCCAGATGTAGGCTCCTGGGTCTATTCCTTTACCATCAATGCGGAGGCCCATTCGGACTCCCTGAGTCTGCCAGGATTCAGGTTTAAGGATGGTGAGATTTAAAGGGTTACATTGACCACGTGGACAGTTAGCCGGGGCCATACCTTTGGTGAGGATAGCTGTCTGTTTAGCTATGTTTGTTTTCCAGGTGGCCCAGGTGACACAAGACCAGTAGGGGCAGTAGTATACACCTATGTATTTGCACCAAAAACTGCCCCCTTGGGCTGCACTTCTCATCTCTGGAGCACACATGTACTTATTGCTATGAGTATATGTCCGCTCCCAGCCGAGCCCTCCACAATCTGTGTTCCATGGTGTCCCAGAGTCTATAACCTGACATGCGTCAAATAGGAGGGACACTTGTTCGTTCTGGCTCATGACTGGGGTGGAGGAAAGCAGCTCCCCATTTTGATTAAGCACTCTTATTTCCCATTTACGGGAGACTGTTGGGGGTCTAGGGTCATAGCAGGTTATTTGGCCAGATGCATTACAGACACTATAGGAGGTTCCCTGAAACTGACAGGTGGTTACCTGGCCCTTGCAGGTGTAATGACTATGATATATTAATGTGGTGTTGACATGGGCCCCTGTACGCACCTTTTGTATACATGGCTCACATTCTGTGGTGCCAACCTGGGACCGGGGGAGGGTTAAGGTTAGAAATAGGAAAAGCAGCCGAAGGGGCATTGCAGTGGACTAATCCGGATTCCTAATCTTCGGCTGTGCGTAGACCAATCAGCTTCCAGGGTGTGATTGGAGCAGAGCTCGGTGTTCCCTCCTCAATCTTCGGCCGTGCGTAGACCAGTCAGCTTCCGGGGTGTGACTGGAGCAGGGCTTGGCGTTCCCCTTTTTCGCAAGATGAGTTTGGTTGGGCTGTGGGTATCTGGAATACAGGTCCAGGACTCTAAGGCAGCTCGCTTGACTCGGCTATGGTGTATCCACGGGATGATTTCAGCTACCTTAACTGCAGTGGGGGTGGATAAAATGACAAGATAGGGCCCTCGCCATCGAGGAGTTAGTGGAGCTGACTTCCAGTCCTTGACCCAGACTGCATCTCCTGGCTTGTACGGGTGTACAGAGCTGCTTAAGCTAATGGGGGCCCTTTCTTGGACCCAGCGATGCAGGTTATGTAGGGTTTTTCCTAAGCTTATCATCTGCTGAGCTATTGATAAGTTCCCTCTTTCTCTAAGATCCCCCTCTATATTTCTGATTAAGGGAGGAGGCCTCCCAAAGAGGATTTCATTAGGAGTTAGGCTTAGTTTTAGGCTTGGGCTGGCTCGAATTTGGAGGAAAGCACTTGGAAGTACTTGCACCCATGTTAGCCCAGTTTCTTGGCAAATCTTGTCAATATAAGTCTTTATTGTACGATTCATTCGCTCTACTTTTCCTGAGCTCTGAGGATGGTAAGCGGTGTGCAGTTTCCATTGGATGCGCAGTGCCTTTGCAATCTTTTGAGTGATTTCAGAGACAAAGGCTGGTCCGTTGTCAGAGCCAATTGAGAGCGGTAGCCCATAGTGAGGAATAATTTCCCTGAGGAGAACCTTGGCTACTTCTTCAGCTTTTTCTGTTCGAGTGGGGAAGGCTTCCACCCAGCCAGAAAACGTGCAAACAAGGACTAGGAGATATTTATAGCCTCCAGATCATGGCATTTCAGTGAAATCAACTACTAGATCTTCGAGGGGCATACTACCAATTCTCTGGACCCCTGGGGCTGTTGTGGGCCCCTGGCGAGGGTTATTCTTTGCACATGTCACACATCGTTGGCATACAGCATGGGTGATAGTGACTAGTCTTGGGATGTAAAAGAATCTTTCTAACACTTCCTTAAGATGAGTTTTTCCCAAGTGTGTGTTCTCATGGTAGTCTTGAACTACAGCTGCTGCTAATATTTGTGGCACAACTATTCTGTGATCAGGCAATGTCCACCATCCATTTTCCCCTTGTGTCCCGCCCTCAGAGAGTATCCACTCTCTCTCAGCTTGAGTATATTGTGCTCTCGGTGACTCAGAGGCTGCGGGGCAAGAACAGGCAGTGTATGCTGGATGTTCTGATAATTAAGGGGTTGAGAATGAGAGCAGCGGCCAGGTTTTCAGATAGGGATCCCTCCCGTGCCACTCTTTTTGCTTCAGCGTCTGCCCTCCGATTTCCCTGGGCAATGGGGCTGTGGCTGGTCTGGTGTCCCTTACAGTGCATTACAGCTACTTTGGCAGGCTCCCAAACTGCATCTAGTAGCTCCAGAATCTGTGTGCCGTATTTAATGCTCTTGCTTCCCGAGTTAATGAGTCCCTTTTGTTTATATAAGGCTCCATGCGCATGCAGGGTAAGAAAGGCATATTTGGAGTCTGTACAGATGTTAACCTTGGCTCCTGCTGCAAGTTGCAAGGCTCGGGTGAGGGCAATGAGTTCAGCTTTTTGTGCTGATGTGTTATTTGGGAGGCGCTGTGCCTCTACTGTGGTCTCAGATGTTACTACAGCATATCCTGCTCGCTGATTGCTGCCCTGCATAAAGCTACTCCCATCTGTAAAAAACTCCATGTCAGGATTTGCCAATGGCTGGTCTTGTAGGTCTGGCCTGCTGGAATATACTTATTGCAATGTTTCCAGGCAGTTATGGGCTGGAACCCCTGGCTCTACGGGTAGCAGGGTGGCTGGATTTAGGGTTTTTATAAGTTCCAGCTGGATGGATGGGTTTTCACATAATAGAGTCTGATATTTAACCAGGCGGCTGTTAGTAAGCCAATGTGTTCCTTTGGCTTCTAAGATTGTGACTACTGCATGTGGAACCCGGACAATAATAGGCTGCCCAAGAGTCAATTTTATAGCTTCTACTGTAAGCATGGCTGCAGCCGCTACAGCTTGCAAGCATGAAGGCCATCCCTGGGCTACAGTGTCCAGTTGTTTAGATAAATACGCTACAGGTCTTTGCCAGGAACCGAGGTATTGAGTGAGTACTACTACTGCTATGCTTTGGCGGTTGTGAACATAGAGGTAGAACGGCTTACTGAGGTCCGGAAGTCCGAGACTCAGTGCTTCCATTAGAGCTTGTTTGAGAGCAGTGAAAGCATTTTTCTGTGGGCTTTCCCAGAGCAGGGGATCCCTATCTCCCCCCTTTGTGGCTTCATATAAAGGGCGCGTGAGAACCCCAAAATTGGGGATCCAATTGCAGCAGAATCCAGCTGCCCAAAGGAACTCTCGCAGCTTCCAGCGAGAATTGGGCTCAGGCAGACTACAGATCGCTTCCTTTCTCTCAAGTCCTAATTCACGGCGCCCCTGTGTTATTTTGTAACCTAGGTATTTGAACTGAGGTAGGCAGATTTGGGCCTTTTTCTTAGACACCTGATAGCCCTTCTGCTGTAGATGTTTTAAAAGAGCATGGGTTCCACCAGCACAGTCCTGATAGGTGGAACTTCCGAGAATGAGGTCATCTACATACTGGAGAAGAAAACAGTTATGGCTTTCTGCCTTAAAGGATTTGAGATCACTCGCCAGGGCTTGTCCAAAAATAGTGGGTGCATTTTTAAATCCCTGAGGCAATCGCGTCCATGTCAGCTGCTGCCTTTCACCTGAATTTGGATTTTCCCATGTAAAGGCAAAAATCGGCTGACTCCTTGGTGCTACCCTAATGCAGAAGAAAGCATCCTTAAGATCTAGGCATGAAAAGTAGATTGCCGATGCAGGTATTAAGCTGAGCAGAGTATAAGGATTAGAAACTGCAGAATGAAGGGCTACTACTGCCAAATTAACTGCTTGTAAGTCCTGGACTGGGCGGTAATCTCCATCAGGCTTTTTAACTGGGAAGAGAGGGGTGTTCCACGGAGACTGGCACGGCTTCAATATGCCCTCACTCAATATGCAATCTCTGAATATGTAGCTCAATATGCAATCTCTGAATATGTAGCTGGACCCTTTCTTGCGCTTCGCGTGGAAATGGATACTGCCTTATGCTTACTGGACTGGCTGTAGGCTTTATTTCAATAATAATTGGAGGAATATCATGTGCCATCCCCATCGGGTTCCCCTCTGCCCATACTTCATGCACATCTTCAAAGGGGAGCTGTATGGCCATGGATTTTCCAGTTTCACTGAGGCAAAATAGTCTCCATTCCTCCTGCAGAGGAAGGGTTAGTGCTACCTTCGGAGGGTCTTGTGGCCTCAAGGTCAGTGTGGATTGCCCTGTGGCACTAAAGGTAATTTGAGCCTGTAGCTTTGACAGCAGGTCTTGACCCAGGAGGGGGACTGGGCACTCTGGAAGATAGAGGAATTCGTGAGTGACCTCCCTTCCCCCAATGTTGCAGGTCCTGGCTTGAAGGAAAGGCCGTTGGGCACTTTTGCCAGTTGCCCCTACGATAGTGGCTTGCCTTTTTGATAGAGGCCCAACTGGCTTGGTCATTACAGAATGTTGAGCCCCAGTGTCAACCATCATCTGTATGGTGCGGCCCCCAATTTGAACTCCGACCATAGGCTCCTCGGGGCCAAGGGAATAGGAGCCCGGTCTGTCCCAATAATCTCTATCAGAGTCCTCCATTCCTGCCAGCCCAATGATCTGATTTGCAGGTTTCTTCTCTGAACCTTTACGGTCCCAGCGTTTGGGTTGTGATACCCCACTGGCCTTTCTGGCTAATGCTTTGGCTGCAGAGGCCAGGTCAAGTGGCCAGCTAGGACACTCTCGCTTCCAATGTCCATCCTTGCAGTATGCACACTGATTTCGCCCTAGACATGGGCCCTTCCCTCTCCTTGGGGCTGGGGCTTGCTAAGTTACCTTCCTTGTCACAGGAATGGACTTTTCCACTATGGCTGCGGCCAGAAAATCTGCCTTTTTCCTCATCTTCCTAATTTCCTCCCTTTTTGTTTCTTCATCACGGTTGACATAAACCTTAGTAGCTACTTCCATGAGCTGAGAGATATTCATTCCAGCAAACCCATCTAATTTCTGCAGTTTCTCCAAATGTCAGTCTGTGACTGGGCAACAAATGCTGCATTTACCATTGTTTGGCTCTCAGGAGCATCTGGGTTAAAGGGCGTGTATACACGGAATGCCTCACACAGTCTCTCATAGAATTGAGCAGGACTCTCATCTAGAGCCTGTAGAATTTGACTGGTCTTTGCCATATTCACTGCCTTGCGGCTCCCCGCCTTGAATCCTCCAACTAATGCCCTATGGAATGTCTCTAGTCGGTTGAGCCCGACAGCGCTATTTGGATCCCACAGGGGGTCCTCTTCTGGGAACTGCAAGCGGGCATATTTATCACTGTCCAAAGTTCCCTCAGGTGGGTGCTCTCTAAGCCAGGTTAGCGCTCCCTGTGTGACCCGAATTCTCTCCTCAAAGTTCAATAAAGTCATTATAAGTTGTTTACAATCAGCCCAGGTGGGTCTGTGGGTCTGTATGATGGACTGGAAAAGGTCTGTCATGGCCTGAGGCTTCTCCGAAAATGGTGGGGTGTGGCTTTTCCAGTTAAAGAGATCTGTTGTCGTAAAGGACTGATAGATAAATGTCCGGCTTCCCCCCTGAACCTGGCCATCTGCATCGTAAAAGATTGGGGCCGGGGTTTCAAGGAGCGGGAACTGGAAAGCAGCCTTCTCCCTTGCTGCCTCTGCCCCCGGGGCTCCCTGTGGTTTGAGCTGTAATCTCTTAGCGTCCTCCCTGACTGACCCGCAGCGCTGCAGCGGTGTTGCCAGGGGCAACCGGCTGTAAAAGCAGCTGGTCTGCATTTTTCCTTGCAGAAGGTGCCAAAGACCGCTGCGGAGACGGTAAAAACTGCTGTGGAGATGGCGTAGGGCTCTCAGGTGCAGATGGCAATAAAGGCAACTGCGGGGATAGTATAGGTGCCCTCTCTGATGGTGACAAAAGCAGAGGCGGGGGTGGTGACAAAAGCAGCGGCAGGGATGGTGCGGACATCGCAATTCCCTGTGCGGATGATGACTGTGGGTCACTGCTTAGGGAGACTAGCTCATTTTCATTCCTTAGTACCGCTGGGGCGGGAGTCATCGCATAAGGCGGAGAAATTCAAATTCATCTGGCCCTTCCAAAATGGGCAGATTAGCACTGGACTTGGGACGTACTTTCTCTGTGCCCTTTGCACGGTGATTGTTTGGTCTGGTCCCTGGGACGGCACTCCTCGGTTTCTGTATTAAGCAAATTCTAGCTTCCTTAGCCATGCACTTCCTTAACCAAGGCGGGTTTTGGCTCACAGCATTTTCCCAAGCATCAATGTAGGGGAATTGGTCTGGATGCCCTGGATTTCCAGTCACTGCGTCGTGGACTCTATGGATGATCTGGGGATCCAAAGTGCCCTCCTGGGGCCAGCCCATGCCGAAAGTTGGCCATTCTAACTCACAAAGCATCCTAAGCTTTCCTGGCTGAAACCTTATGCCATACATATCTCCCTGGAATGCACGGGGGAAGTTTTTCTAGCATACATCCTAACGGGGTTTTACTGTGTGTGTTTCCCATTTCCACCCTGTGCCAGCGGTGTACAAGTCACTCAAGCCTTTTGCTTCGTCCGTCTCCGGCCGCGTCCCTCGCGGGAACTTTCAGGCGCCTCTTAACCTTAGCGGATCGGTATAAGCCCCCGATATGGAAGAGGGTCCCTTTGCAGGGACCCCCCAGACCACCCTTGATCGTATGAGGTCGCCACGGAACCGCGGATCGGGACTCCGCACTCGCGCCGCAGAAGCAATTTTCCGCGTCTCACTCAGTCGCCACAAGCACACGCACACAGCCACCCCCCTTTCCTTTCCTTGGACCTGGAGAGGAGACGGCTTCCTCCTGTATTCTCAGGAGTACTAGGGCCTCCTCTTTGAGAGTTGATCAGACTCCCCTCCTAATTTCAGAATTAGGCCCTCCCTGCACTATGCCCCCGGGGGTCTTACCAATCCGACGTGTGGAGCTCCTTGCTTCGTTCTCAGGGTCTCTCAAACCTCCCGGTGTCCCCGGCTCCTCCGGAAGGGCTCCAGCGAAAACCACAACCTCTTTCTGGACTCAAAAGGGGTGTCCAGGGGCGCCCAGGGCTGGGCTTCGCCCTGGCCCTCCCGGCCTCCCCGGAGACGTCCGGTAGGGGCAAACAACTGTTGCCGCCTCTGACCTTCTCAGCACGTCCCATCTGGGTCGCCAGAAATGTAGTGGAGAAATTCGGGTATGCGCGGTTTCGAAGGCCAGGACACGAGAATACCAAGAAGGAAGTTGGTTTATTTCGACCGGCCGGGCTCGGCGGACTCTTGTCCTAATAAAAACCGAGCCCCGAACAGCCTTTTCCAGACCCTTTTATACAGAGGATATAGGATTAGGAAGACTAACAGTGATGGTAAACAGACCTTTGGTTAGGTTCTTCAGATCTTAGTATCAGATAGGTTATTTCCTCCAGGTGAGTTACATATTCTCCACATCCAAGCCAGTTTGGATTAGCATAGCTCCACATTGTCTGGAGGCAGCCCTGAATACACACTCAGTCTCACATCCCTTCTGAACATTCAAAGACTGTAGGGCCTATATTACTTATCTGGCCATTTTGGAGACTAGGTACTCTTGGAAATAATTTTGATTTAATGCACAGGCTATATCAATATAAATAATATATATTTCTAAAACCCAAATTAAACTAAATGGTATATAAAATAATGCAAATTGTAACTAACATCAATGAATTGTGTTTCTGTGTCTAACTCTATTTGTGTCTGCCTATTTGCGCAGTCTATAGCGTCATATATCAGGATAATAATATCAAAGTAACAAATGAAAATTCTTAAAAGAGTTCTATTTAAATTGTTAAAAATTAAATATGCAGTTACATATGTAAACAAATATTCCTGAAGCTCAAATTAGGCTAAGCAGGATGGAAAGGTCACATAGAAATCTGATTATAGGAATTATTGGGAAAGGGCCTTCTCTTTGCAAGAGGTTTGAGGGAGGGGTTAGGTGTGGCAGATTAAAACTATCTTCTAGACTGGAGAATTGAGAATCAGTTTCCCCTGTAATTCCCCAGTTTAAACCTTTTAACAGCTTAAAATAGAGGTGGTTAATAATTCTATTACCAAATTTCAGTAAGTAATTAAAAAGTACATAAAAGCTATGAAAAGACCTTTCCTAAATTATGATTAAACAAATTATACAACTATAATATATTTTGGAAACTCATAGTCAGTATGCTTTTAAAAGTATTCACAATTTCAGAATTTAAACAAAGAAAAGGGGTTTTAGCCTCCTGTAAAAAAGAAAAAGAACTTTCCTTGCATAAACTATAATGGTTTCCATTTTATTTAGCTTGGGTGTAATCTCCCTTGGTTTATAAAATACCCATTAAATAAATTAACATTATGTGTACAAAATCTTTAGAGTAATGAAAATTGTAAGTTCATGTTAATAAAATTAAGCTAAATATTGTTAATATATTCTTTTAAATGAATAAAGTAAACTTCTTTGGTTGGTAATTGTAATTTAATAAGTTTATTTAAATGTAAGGTAACTACTCTATATGGTTGTGGTTAATTGTAAAAAGTTTGTAAAAACATCTTCCAAATTGAAGCATTTAAACAATTCTAGTTCTAAAAGACATTGTTAACTAAAAACCTGGATTGGTATTAATGGCAAAAAGCTAACTTCGTGGTAATAAAACCTGTCTGAAAGTCACCACAAGGTGCATATTTAAGTAAATGGCAATGAAAAGTTACCTTAATTCTATTGGGAATCTTCTGTTTTCATTTTAACAATGAATAATAGCTTTTTTCTCCCTTCTACTACTAAGGTAAAATGCTTGCTAGTATCTTCATGGTAAAGTGTAAAAAAATAAAGAAAATAATTTAATATATAATGTGTTGCATTAAAAATATTTCAATATATATATAAAATCAAGGGATAAATTTTAACATTGTTACTCTCTTGTGCATTCAAACCAGGCCTTGAATACATCACAGGTTGCCTCTCCATGTGAGTTATTGGCTAGGTTGGTCACTAACCTCTCAAATAAAAATATTTGCTATTTCATCCTCTGGTTGTGCTCCTGAAGTTGACAGAAACCACATTACAGTTTCAAGCTCCTGCAGCAGCCAATAATGGCTTGGTACAGCCAACCATACAATGAATATCTCCTCCAGACTGGCACTGTTTCATAGCGCCAGAGAGCACTGTGCACCAGGCCAGTAAAATACTGGAAACTCTCTCTAGGATCCATGATGCTGCAACTTGCTCACTGTGTGAAAAACATGCTAAGTGGAGCCATGATTACAAGGATACTGTAAGTAAAACTTAAACACAATTGGCATTATGACCTGCTCCCATGGAGAAATAACATGTGAAGTATTACAAACCTGAAATTTAAAACTATAATTGCAACTCAAAATCCTTATGCATTAAGTAATACATTAATTAATATTAAGTGCTGTACTTTTATCCTATTCTAAATCTATGCCTAATAATTATAATGTTATCTTTTCTATTTTGGATCAGGTACAAAAGTACATTAGACGTGCTAAATTCCTGATAACTTCATTTTCTAAATAGTTAATAAACATGTCTATAAAATAAAAGTGGCAGTCTCAGCTAAAAACAATGGGGTCACCAGTGACTTGCAGGTAGCTGGTTAATTGGTGCCAGGCTCAGTCACTCTACTACTCTACTGTGTAGCAAAATGAGGCTTGCTTGCTAGTAATGGGTCACCTATTAAACAGTCAAAATTACCAAAATTTATTCAATTAAAACCAAAATGTAAAAAACTTTATTCTGTAGTTCTGTTCACTCCCACAGCTAAAAACCTAAGGAAATTTCCAACTTGGTACACTAATCCTGAATGAAACCAACTGCCCAAAAAGTGCCAATTCACCAGAAGCATCTGAGAGATCACATGAGTGCCAATCATTAAACAGCCTGAAAGGTGTCTTCAGAACAAAGCTAAGTACCTAATACTATTATCTATTACAATTTCTCTCTAAAAATAAATAACTTAAAAAATATATAAATATATACATTGTTCACCACTAACTTTTAAAAAGGGTGCCATATTTATAGGCACCTAACCTTGTCTACCTCTGTAATCAAATGTCCTCTTTTAAAAAAACAGGTTTTCCAAAAATTTTAATTAAGTTTGTTTCTTTCAGAATGAACATCTTATTAACCATATGAAAACTTCATCCAGCTTCATACAGAATGCCAGATGCATCTTCCTCCAGTCAAAATAAAATAAAGTTTTTATACCTTATTAGGTAAGGACTACACCCATTGCCATCAGGAAGTGGTTACAGAAAAGAAATCATCTCGCTTCAGCACCCTTTTAAGATTAAAGGTGTAAACTCTCTAAGGATAAGCTAAAATTAATAGATAAATCTGGAGCTTAGCAAAAATCCATGTAAGCACCAATATTTCCCAGAATGACTGCTGGGGGGCCCCACCCCCAGTATTCTACTGTCCAGGATGAGACCTTCTTCTGAAAACAGGATAAACCCCGAATGTTACCCAGAAACTTTGTCTTTGGGCCCTCACTGGGAAATTAATAAGTGGGATAATCAATCAAAACAACAAACAGCCACCCACCTCATAACTCTAACAATAATTTTGCCAAAGCTTAGCAAGATAAGCTAGCATGAAGGGGGAAAATGATGTAGGCTATGGGTGGGGGGCCTTTACATCTTTTTATAAATAACCTGAGGTTTATGTGCCTGAGCTGTGCGTTTGGGACAGTGAGAACTGCAGTCCTGCCCTTGGTAACCATGACAAAAACTCCAGTCCTGGAGAAAGAGTTTAGCAATGCAAACTCTATGAACCTTAAATATTCAGGAAAAATGCAAACCAAATGTGCTAAAAACTTATCTAGAATGTATGAAGTCCATACTAAAAGCTTACTTAGAATGTGGAAAATATACAGTAATTCAAGCTTATTGAGCACTGAAACAAAGAACAATTTGGCCCTTCCTCTTTATAAAAAGAACTCAAAAATCTTGTTTGGGGCTCAGATTTTGAATGAGAAGCTTCGAGCCCAGCCAGTCGTAAATAAATCCTCTATCCTTCCCAAAATTATTCCAAAGACCTGGCCTTTCTATATGCAAATAACTGAACCTCTCTCAACTTCTACAACATTTTTACAGTTGATATAGGACAGTGACACATATGTGAGTGCTTCTAGGGTAGAAAGATTCTGTATCTTTTGAAGAAAAAATTAGACTTGAATGCTACAGATAAATATCATACTTTGAATGTTCATGTGTGGACAAGGGGGGTGGCATGGTGTAGCATGGGTGCCAAGGTCTCATGTGGAGCCACATGGTCTTACAGTGATCTCATCTAATGGATTTGTCTGTTCTTGCTATATAAAATTTTTCATTTCACCCCTGACAATACAAAAACAACCCTTTATGTTTGTATAGTGACAAAATTAAAGTCAGGAAGCACTTGTTCATAAAATCTGTCAAAATATTTGCCCCTACCAGAACTACTGATAGTCTCTCCTGGTTGCAAGCCACTTTTCTTTGCAATAGAACACCCACAGGGTTCCAAGCCAGTAGTTGTAGACCAGAAGCTACTGGCCAGAGGCACAGCTGTGGATTCTGTGGGACCACGGATATGCCAGTGAGGCCCACGAATATGTCTTTGCAGCTGGTCCTAGACCGGCTGACTGGTGTTCTAATGGTCTTTTCAGAATTCTGAAGGTAAGGCCCAAGTCTACTGGCATTTTCCTTTGAAATATTACCAGGTGCTACCAAGGTTGTTCTCATAGTAAAATTCCAGCAGCATAATTTGAAGGAAAAAGAGCTAGCTAAGCATATATCTGTTCAACATGAAGAATAACTTCAAGACAGTGAGAAGATTGACAGATAACCAAAATGTGTAAAGAGTTCAGGTTACCTCCAGTGGAGACCAGTCCTCCAATGTTACAAGCTTTGTGCTTGGGATTACCTAATAAGGATTTGAACAGATTTCAATTTTCCCAGGAAATTGTAGTATACATTCTGGACAAAGAACATACACGTGAACGCACTAAATTTTCATTCAACAGAGTGGTGATGGATTATCTTTGAGGATACACACATTCTCTCAATGAGGCATTCAAAGCCATCAATCCCAATGAACCTAGGGCCAAAAATATCTTCAGGGTATCTCAGGAGAATGGAGAAAAATGTGAGAAAGAGACATTTAATGGTTTGGATGAAAATGCTTAGCATCAGGAAACTCTAAAGTTGATTGCCTTCTAGAGGCTACGTGGAATGAAAGCACGCAGGAACTGAAGGAACAGGAAACAAAGCTTGAAAATTCCACAAAACAGATGGAATTCAGTGTCAATGATAAAGATAGCCTATTAACATTTCTAATTGAAACTGTTCTGAAGATAATAAATGTGCCTGTGGTTTGTGAAGATTACAAGCATGTTATCAACTTGGAATTAGAGGAAAAGTATGAATCTGCAAAGGAATACCAGCCTTATAAGATAGATGTGAATGTACCAGATCTCATCAATGCTGCAACATCAAATGTTAATTTGAACTGACTTGAAAGGGAAAAGCATATGATATACAAAAAGTTGTGTAAGGAAATTCAAGTCAATGTAGTACTTACATATCAAAATAAACAGCTGGAAAATGAGCAAGCATCTCTACAGCATGAAAATAGAAACCCTTAAGAGCAGATGTAGTAGTTAGATGAGCAAGAGAGAAGCAAACCGTCACCTACAAAGGATGCCCAATAGGACTTAGTACATTTTTTTCATTAGAAACCATGAAGGTGTGAAGATAACTGCATAATATAATTGGATGCTGAAAGAGAAAAACTGCCATGTGAGCATTCCTAACCAGCAAAACTCTTATTCAAATGTGAAGCTGTGTTTAAAATATGCACAAAGGAAAACTAAAGGAGTTTGTAAAAAATAATCCACATTCGTAGGAACTATTAAAGGAAGGTTTACAGCCTGAAAGAAAAAGACAGGAGAGAGAGGCTTGGAGCAGAGCATAGAAGAAACAATAGGAGAAAGATAACCACAGGAGTAAAAGGACATATGAAAATAAGACCTGACATTCCAATCAAAAGATATAGCATGACAAAATGGATTAAAAAAATATGAACTTTCCATATGTTGCCTACAAGAGACTCACTTTAGACTCAGAGATTTAAACCAGCTAAAAGTGGAAGGTTGAAAACCATACTCCATGCAAATAGTAACCCAAAGAGAACAGGGCTATCTATACTATAGAAGAAAAAACAGACATTAAATGCATAAAATTTGTAAGAGATATAGTAGACCATTATATGTTAATAAGAGACAATTCACCAGGAAGAAATAACAGTCATAAATATCTATCCATGTAACCAGGATGGCCCAAAATACATGAGGCAAACTCTGGCAAAACAAAACAGAGAAATAGACTGCTCTACAACAGCTGGAGAAGTCAACACACCACTCACATCATTAGATAGAACAACTAGATAAGATGAACAAAGGAATAGAGAATGTGAAAAATATGATAAATGAGTTAATGTAACAGACATATACAGAATGATGCCCACAAACCCACTGGGTTACACGTTCTTCTGAAGTGCTCGTGAACCTTTCTCTAGGATAGAACACAGGGTAGGCCACAATGCAGGTTTCAATAATATAAAAAGAGTGTAATTATACAAATCACCTTCTCAGATCATAATGGAATGAAACTGGAAATCATTATAAACTGGAAAGAGATAAATTTGCACAGTATGGAAGCTGAACAGCACACTCCTAATTAAGCAGTGGGTCAAAGAAGTATTGTAAGAGAAATTTATAGCACTAAACAACTATATTAAAAAACAAGAAAGAGCCACAATGAAAGATCTAACTAATCAACTAGAGAAACTAGAAAAAAGAAGAGCAAACCATTCCTGATGCAAGCAGATGGAAAGAAACAATAAGGATTAGGGCAGAAAAAAATGAAATTGAGAACAAAAAAAATAGAGGAAAGTAACAAAATCAAAAGCTGGACTTCTAGAATGTCAATAAGATTGACAAACCTCTAGCGAGACCAGCAGAGAAAAAAAAAAGAGATGATGCATATAAAAAAATTCAGAAATGATGCATGTCCCCAGTTAAACTTTGGTAGCTATGCAGTCACATACTGAAAATATAGGGCTTTCATGGAAGGATTCTGGGAAAATTGGTCACAACTGAAGGGCAATCCTCCCTTTAGAGGATGTGTGTGCTAAATGGGGACAAACTGATCCCACATGAAGGTTTTCCTAGTTCTGACCAATTTCCTCTCTTTTTACAATTGATATCAGACAGTGATTTCCTTGTGCTAACAAAAACAACAACCAAAAAACAAAATAAATGTGATTGCCTCTAGTGTAGAGAGATTCTGGCTCTTCGAAGACAAAATTACAAACAGAATATGCAGATAAAAATGTTACAACTGTAGAATATATAATCTCATCTTGGGATAAGGTTACATGACTACTCAATTGCAGAGAGCCCCACATTATATCACCGTATCTAACTTGAACATGTTCATGTGTGGAGAAGGATGAGGGCATGGTACTGCATGGAAGCCTAGGTTTCTTGTGGGGTCATATGGACTCAGAGGGATCTCATCTAATAGATTTGTCTCTACTTGCTATAATCAACCTTTTTCATTTCAATGTTGAACATTAGAAAAAAAAATGTATATTTGTATTGTGCTGTGACCACAGAAAATCCAGGGAGCACTCATTATTACAACCTGCTAAACTGTGCCTACCTGCCCTCCCCGCCCCCCCCAACAGATTCACTGATGGTCTCTCCTGGTCGCCAAGCACTTGTTTTTTTGAGATAGAACACCCACAGGGTTCCAAGCTGGCAGTTGTAGACCAAAAGCTACTGGCCAGTGTCAGAGCTGTGGGTTCTTTGCGGCCACGGATGTCCTACTAAGGATTACAATAATGTCTTTGCAGCTCATCCTAGGGCAACTGTCCAGTGTTCTGATGGTTTTGTATGAATTCTTGAGGCAAGCCCCAAGTCTATTGGAGTTTTCCTTGGAAATCAGTTTACTAAGTGCTCTTTGGATTGCTGTCATAGTAAAAGCCTGGCAGCATAGTTTGAAGGAGAAAGAGCTAGCCAAGCCCATATCGCATCAAAGGAAGGATTGTCTGAAAGTCAGTGCGAAGACTGGACCAATAACTAAAAATTGTCAAGAGCTTAGGTTTCCTGCAGTGGAGACCAGTATTCCAATGCTACAAACTCTGTGCTTGGCAACAATTAATAAGGATGCAAAGAGGTTCCTCTTCTCATTGGAAAATTTAGGAGATATTCTGGACAAAGGACAGACAAGTGAGCTCTCTAAATTTTCTTCCAGCAGTGTGATGACAGCTCATCTTCAAGGAAACACACAGTCTTCCAGTGAGTCATCCGAATCCTTCCACATCAACAATACTTGGGTGAAAAACATCCTAAGGGTATCTCAGGGGAATGGACAACAAAGCCCAGAAGAGATATTTAATGGTGTGGATGAAAAGGCTCAGCTTCAGGAAACCCTAAAGCTGCTCACCTTGGAAGAAGCTAGATGGAATGAAAGACTGCAGGAACTGAAGGAACAGGAAAAAAAGCTTGAAAATTCCACAACGCAGTTGGAACATTTTCTTAATGATAAAGACAGCCTATTAACATCTCTGACTGAAACAGTTCTGAAGATGACAGATGTGCCTGTGGTCTGTGAAGATTACATGCATGCTATGAACTTGGAATCAGAGCAAGAAAGTGAATCTGCCAAAGGAGAACAGCCTCATAACATACATGTGAATATGCCTAATCTCATTGATGATACAACGTTAAATGTTCATTTAAAGAGACTCGAAAGGGAAACACAAATGATATATGAAAAGTTTTATAAAGAAAGTCAAGTCAGTGAAGAACTTAAATATCAAAATAAACATCTGGAAACTGAACATGCATCTCTACTGGAAGAAAATGAACACCTAGAAAAGCAGATTCAGAAGTTTCACGAGAAACTGAAAATTCTTCCCGAGGTACACCAACAACACCTCTTGCAGCTTCAACGTGCATCAATCCAGAAGGGAATAGATCACTTAGAAATAGAGAAAAGAATTACCACGGTGAATGAAAATATTAGTTTTACACAAAAACAACTTGACACATACAGAAAGATGGCAGAACACCTGGAAAATGAACTGGAGCGCATTGCTTCTCTTCATGAAAGTTGGATTAGTTACTATGATAGAAAAAGTCATGAAAGTTGCCTGGCAGCTCTAGCTACAGAGAGGAAACTCAGTGAGCTAAGATGTGAAAATGAGCTGAAAAGGCAAAAGTTGCGAGAGATAGATGGTAAAATCCAGCTTACCCCATATGTTCCTTTCGCCCACACCACTCCATACACATCCCAGTACAGAGGCTGGGGAGGTTCAGGGCAGCCCCTGTATCATCAGGTCTACTGTGGGAGAGAAGAGGAGAGCAGGAAGGGCTTGGGGATCCAGGGTAAGCTCATGTTTGACTCCCCTCCTTATCAGGCAGTCCCTAAGCATTCAAAAGCACAGTAGGACTCCAGCATATTTTGGCATTTCGATCTGTATGGGCTTAATATCTTTTTAGTATGTATGTTCATTAGTGCATTTTTTTCGTTTGTGTCTTATAGAATTACACACTAAGTTTTCCATAATATAGATAGTTGTAATGTTAATAATACACTGTTTACATTTTGTTGAACCTATAGAATTAGATTATAAGTACTTCCTTTTATGTGATCAAATTTTTCCAGCATTACTTTCAGCATAATTGAAATGGAAATGAGTAATTAGAGATGATTGTAGCCTTCAAGTCTATTTCTAAATATATAAGGTAGGATTTTTTAAAAATGTAGAAGTTACTTAATATTTAGGGAATTAAATGTTTAAAAAAAACAGAAAAAACAACAGTAATACTGCATACTACAGTTAATTATTTCATTAATGACACATTGAATTAACTGATCCATTTCTAGGAGGTGATATTTTGCAACTGTTTATTTCTTATTGCTTTTCTAAATGTTATATTGTTCTCAATATTTGTTGTAATTCAAACATTTCAAAATTTTCCTCAGCACAATAAAAGTTTTCTCAATTATTCTGTTTATGATTTGTAGTGAAGTTCTTGAAACTAAGAATAATTTCTTTTAATTTCTGTTTCTTTGTATTGGCTTTATGTTTCCCTTTTTTTTTTTTTCTTAAATCTTAGATCCCATGTTTTTAATAAGAAATGGGTTAGAAATCCAGCATCATTTCATTTTATGAAGAGATTTCCTGGTGTTTAGTTTTATCAATTACATGTAATGTTTTATCACTTAAATGCAATTTGTTCTCAGGTTTATTTCCAGAGACTTTGGCAATGGTCAATGTTTCACTATATATTCTAAAACTTCTATAGATATTCATTCTCCTTGAGAAATTTTCCTTGGTATTTGGTATGACTCTTCTTGACCCGTATGCCGCTGGCCCATGTGCAGTGCTGATGTGCGCAAGGAGTGCCGAGCCACGCAGGGGTGTCCCCTGCGTAGGGGAGCCCCACGTGCAAGGAGTGCGCCCCGTAAGGAGAGCCGCCCATCGCGAAAGAAAGTGCAGCCTGCCCAGGAGTGTGCCGCACATGCGGAGAGCTGACACAACAAGATGACGCAACAAAAAGAGACACATATTCCCGTGCCGCTGACAACAGCAGAACCGGACAAAGAAACAAGACGCTAGCAAGCAGACCCAGAGAACAGACAACCGGAGATGGGGGGAGGGAGGGGAGAGAAATAAATAAAATAAATAAATCTTAAAAAATAAAAAAATAATATACAGGTTCAATATATTAAGGAAGTCACAAGGGTGAGTGTGCCATCAGTTAGAAATCTTGGATGTCTCTCTAGTCACTGGCTTATGAGGTTCACTTAATATATCAAGAAATGCTAGGTTTGATCCATTAAGTAATCTTCCAAAGTCATTCCGGTTTTAATGTATTAGATCCCAAACCTGGAACAAAGTCAGTGTAATACACAACTTTAAAATATGGGCTATAGTTAGTAGTAATATTTTGAAGATGTTATTTCATAGTTTGTAACAACTATGTTAGATGAAATGAAAAGGCCTGACCATACCCGAAACCCAAATTTGGAAACAAGCAGTTCCAGCTGCTTATCTGGGTGGGACTCTCAGTGACAGAGTCCCCTGCCCCTGGGTCATAGAACACCCTTCCCTCAGGTGGCACAGATTCACCTTTCCTCTCCCACACAAAGTGGGGCACAAGGAGCTGCCACTACTAACCCTGACCCGAGCAGTTGGAATCCCAGGATTCCAGCTATGATGGGATCTCTTACCCTGTTCTTTTGGATCCTTTTTGCTTTATAAGTAGTAAATCAGTCACTTGCTGAAAGTTTCTTTTGTGACTTAGCCTGTTTTCCCATGGCCCGCCACAAAGCAAATTGCTCCACATTTTTCTGATAAATACAATTTATGTTTATACTTATGGGCTAGCTGTGTCAATATCATACTCACTAGCACCTGTGAATATGTTACCTGACAGGGTAAAAGGAGCTTGCAGTTGTGAAAGAGTATAGGTCATGAGCTGAGAGATCATACTGGATTGTCCAAGTAGTTCCAAGTTAACCACAAGGATCCCTTGAAGAGGGGGCAGGAGAACAGTTAGAGACAAGGGATGTAAGGACCAAAAGAGAGGTCAGAGAGAAGAGAAGAGGCTACACTGCTGACTTTGAGATAAAGGAAGGGCCCACAAACCAAGGAATGCTAAAGCCATAAGACAAGACCTCTAAAAGCTGAAAAAGGTAGGGAAATAGTTTCTTAATTTAGAGCCTCCAGAAGGAGCAGAAGTCTTCTGACACTGATTTTAGCACAATGAATTTCATCTTGAACTTCTGCATTCCAGAACAGTAAGAAAATAAATTTGTGCTATTTTAAGACTTTAAGTCTGCAGTCATTTGTTGTAAGCTGCAACAGGAATCTAATAGAGTATTTGAAGAATTAAACAACTATCTAGCCGAGTAAATGCACTTTAACTTTTTTTTAACCTAAATTAATTGGGGTTTTTCAAATGAGTTGATAATTTGGCTTCAAGCATTTGAAAATGGGCATCAGATTTCCACTCCAATTTTTAATGTTACTTTGTCCTAGTCCTGACCTTTAAAAAAACACTGATTAAATTAATTATTGCCAGTGATACAGAAGTGAACAAAAGGGTCATGACCTCTTCCACATAGAACTCATATTCTAGCTAAAAGGCAGAGATAACAAGGTTACAGACAAATATTTAGTGTTTCTTGTTCTCAAAAGGAAATGAAAGGAGCAATGCTAGAAAACACCATGGGGAATAAGGCCATTTTAAACTGGGTGTTCCGTATTTGCCTATAAGAAGGTGAAATTCAGCTGAAGCCTAGGATAAGCAACCTATCGTGCCAAGGGCAATGCTTGCTTTCTTTTAGGAACTCTAAGAAGGTAGAGGGAATCAAGTAGAGCACACATAGCAAGCTGAGGAGGAATAGTGGGATGGGGAAGAAATACTGACTTTCGAATTTGAAGAGATAAGCAGGAGCCAGGTATTAGAGATAATCGTACTGTTTGAATTTTTACCTATTTTCTATATCAGACAGGTGAACAACTTGGGAGCACAGACATGCTGTGCTTGCATTTGCAAAGTTTACCCTGGTTGTTTTTCAACAAGGTTGTGAATCAGGCTGATGGAATGGAGGACTGGATGAGGGATTGGACTGTGGGCTGAAGGAAATGAAGAGTCCCAGTGTGGTGTTTGTTGCAGTCATCTACAGAAACATCGATGGTAGCTGAGATGAGGGCAGGTGCAGAGATGATAAAGAGGAGAGCTAGTTTTGTGGTCTGTTTTGTTCATGAACTAAAAACAGGAGATGGAGGTGTGAATGAAAGAACAGGAGGAAACATCAAGTTTGCTTTCTATGAATAAATTTTGACCTGAAATAGAGAAGAAACCTGCCCTTTTTTAGAATATGGGAGAAAAATGAAACATCCACATTTTAAGAAGCTTTGTAGGAACACCAAAGTAAATTATTTGCTTCAGTTATTATCCTTTGAAAATTAGGAGGGTGTTCAAAGTCTGTATGAAGTAAGTATATCATGGGTAAAACATTTTTATAACACTAACTTCAAGGCATCTCTTACCATCTATATTAGTCAGGGTTCTCTAGGGAAACAGAATCAGCAAGGGATATCTGTCAATATCATGCGATTTTATGAGTCTCTCACACAGTCGTGGGGATGCACAAATCCAGGTTCTACAGGCAGGATGCAACCAGGGGATCCAAAGAAAGTCTAATGAAACTTCCTGACGAGTTTTGGGAGACGCTGGCTGTCCAAAGATGAGCTGGGAAATTCTCTCAATGCTGGAATCACTTCCCCTTTTAAGGCATTCAACTGATTGGATAAAGGATCACTCATTGCTGATGGCAATCTCCCTGATTGATGTAATTGTAATCAGCTATTTATGATTTACCAGTGCAGTAAAGTCAATGGTGACTAAAGTCCATAAAGGCCCTTGTATTACAGTTAGCCCAGTGTTTGCTTGACCAAAAAGTTGGCACAATTACTTGGCCGAGTTGACACAATAGCCTGACCATCATACCATCTATCAATTGGTTTTCTTCATGAATGCATTTTAATGTAGCAAAGCTTGTTCATTCTTCCTTCTCATCTGGATTGTTCTCAGCCATAGGTCATGATGTTTAAACAATTTTTTAAAACGGTATTTTTTTTTTAACAAATGGAGAAAGGTAAGAAGAAATGAGTGAAGTTCAGCTTATGAATGAGAATGAAAGATAAGGTTTATTTGGCAAAATTTTTTTGGGGGGGGGAGGGATTTGATACCAGTGAAACTTAGTTTTTTCTTTCCAGTATCTATTTTCAGGTACAAACTCCATAAGTGATTGCAATGGAATTATAAATCAATAATTTATAGGTGGTCATTGGACCACTTGGAAAGGAAAGCAGCCTGAGTATTCTGGTCTTTGGCAATAAGTTATTACCTAGGAAAAGATGTTAGGTATATCTACTGATTTTATTACTTTAAAAATGAACACATCATATATATCCCTGATTTTTTTTTTTGAATAGGTTCTGCTTGGCCAAAGAACGGTCTATTTCCCCCTAAGTAAACAAATGCCTTATTTAGATATATATTGTGATTATGTCTTTCTATTTTTTTCTCAAGAAAAATGCATAACCAAAATTGATTACTTAATATTTATGGCTTGTATTTTCAAATGATCTTAGACAATATTTTAGTTCTAACAAATTCAAATTCACTTAAACATAAGGGAATTTATAGTCAGGGCAATTGGTTGTTGTTTTTTTTAATCTTAGAGTCAAGTAGTTTATAGCTTTATTAGACATTGACTTGTCTCCTTTCTCCACAGAAAAAAAAGATCCAAACAGAAGTCCCTATATTTTTTTTATAACTTAAAATACATTATATCATTACTACATATTTATACTTCAATAAATCTTAATCTATAAAGCACATTTCTTATAATTGTTACCAGAAAATCAATAAACAAACTCCACTCAGCATCACTTCTCCACCAGCTGGACTTGCATTTATTACTATGACTTTAAACAGGCTCATGCAAATATCACCTTACTTTTCTGAACTTTATGCAAGTACCTGTTGTAGCCAAAATCTCTGAAACTATGAAATATTTTTGTTTATGTGAATCCTTTTCCACAAAATGATGCCCACTCTAGAATAGCCTTTTCTCATACTCTGTATTTTTAACTTCCAGAGTTTTCCACTAAATAGAATCACAGTATTTGGGATTCTCAGCCAAAGAATATACAATCCTACTACTAAGATGTATTACTTTAATACATTTTTAAAAATGTGTTAAGACTGAAAATTTTAAAAAATAGTTCAGTCCATTCTGATATAGTTAAAAAACTAGTTGTTAATAAGCTAGCTGTTTATTTTTTAAATAGAACAGTCCATTCATTCAACTTAACATATAGATTCAACCTCAATGCTGAGGATTTGTTTTCTTAAAAGACTGCCAAACCTGCAAACTGTCATAGTATCTCAGACTCTGCTCTAAAGCATACTTAAGAGAGCTTTGAGCCGAGTTCCCCCATCCCCATTCATCCCAAATATAATACCCTGGTAAGAGAAATATGGCTCTGGGACTCTCAGAGGCGACCTCCCCCAGAATTAATTGGACAGCGGTGTGGAAGAGGCTAACTTACATGAAAGAGCTCTGTACCAAATCCCCAAGGTTTTACAGTGGAAGAAATAGCAACCTACTTAGAGTAGGATTACAGTACTTAGCACAGTATCTTGTCTGTAGAAAACATTTAATAAATGCATGGCTGTTTGTTTCTTTTTTTTAGCCTGTGTTCAACCCTTTTGTACCAAATGAATAAAAACAGCAAACAAACCCGATACTTGTTACACACCTGTCAGGGAACTATCTGTCCTTAACAAAGATGAAGGCAAAAGAATAATGAATTACATCTTCCAGTCTCTATAGTTTTTTTCAGAAGCCAAGACAGACCATTATCCTTATATTTACATTTGCCTTTCAACAGTGCCATTCACTACGAATTCTTCTCTGTTAAAATTGCTACCTCCATAGTTTCACAATTATTGTTTAGACTGTCTGCTTTCTAACAAAATGAGAATTTAAGTGAGAACCTTAAATTCATTCATAGGATGCCTTCAAATTACAGATATATGAGTTGTTTCTGTGGTTTCCAGCAGGTCAATAACTGCATTTAGATAAATTCTTGATCTGCTTCAATTCTTAGGAATAATTATATTATCTTCCCCAGTCTATGTGTCTTTTTCGATTTTTGATGTTTTACCACCATCACTTTGTATCTGAGATCGTAAAGCTCATTTTGAGGCTGTTAGCGATCATTTATTTCCTATTTTCTGAAATGCACACTCAAATTACATAAGAGGAGACAAGGATAAATTTTGAAGAGATGGTTTCAGTTTTCAGACTTTCTAATTCCTATGTTACCTTTTCATGTAGAAGGGAATGTGTGCTTGCAAAGAACATTTCAATGATCAACACAGAAATAATGTATTTGTCTAAAAAAGGAAACTTTAAGAAAGAGGTAAAGAAGCAAGTAGATGATTATTTGGAAAAATATTGGAGTATAAACATCACATGGAATACTTAGACTTTAACACCTGAATTAATTTTAAAGTTTCAGTTTCTAGGCAAGGATAACACCTTTACTCTCAAAATAAAATAATGATGAGTGAAGATTTAAAAAAATATTTCCCAATGAATTTTCTGACAGTCATATGGAAACAAACTATAATGCACCATTTCATGGTTTAATTTTGCCCTCATTTCTAAAGAAAGACCTGAGTGATTTTTTTTTAAATTTCTTAAACTTTCACAACATTCAGAAGTTTTTCTGCATTGTGTCTTCTCTGATGTCTCTAAAGATTTGAGCTCTGGTTTTAGGATTTTCCACACTGAACACATTCAGAAGGTTTTCCCCCAGTATGGATTCTCTGATGATTAATGAGACCAGAATCCTGGCTAAAGGCTTTCCCACATTCAAGACATTTATAAGGTTTTTCTCCAGTATGGACTCTCTGATGTTGTACAAGGATGGAACATCTGACAAATGCTTTCCCACACTCAACACATCTGTAGGACTTCTCCCACTCTAGATTCTCTGATGAAGAATAAGGGCTGAGCCCTGACTGAAGTGTTTTCCCCATTCATCACATATATGTCATTTCTTTCAAGAGGGATTTCTCTTTCTTTCAAACCTATCCTTGGGAAAACAGGTTTCCCCATATTTAAAAATTTGAGGATCACCTATATAGAGTGTGCCAGGAACACCATGAGATTCTACTGCTTTGGAGCTAGCACTCCATTTTCAGTCCTAGCATCATCATCACACTGCCTTAGGGAATGGAGCTCCCAGGATGCCCATTTAAGCTGGTTCTCCACAGCAACAAGCTCAGAACTTGGTAATCCCTGAACTTCTTCTTGAGATACTATCTCCTCTACTAGCACTTCCTGTTTTCGTTGATGAAGAGAAACTGGTTGTCCAGGGTCATCAAGCTCATTCTCCAAATCCTCTGGCACTGTTACTGCCTCCTTTCCATTTTCTGGATGATGCTCCTTGGGTAAGATGGCAACAAAGTGCTCCAGCACTACCAGGTCCAAGATTTGTTCTTTTGTGAGAGTCTCTGGTCGAGCCACAGATGACAAAGTTCTTGGAGCTGGCTCACAGCTTCACAGGGTCCAGGTGAACCTTGGTATCCAAACTGCCTGAATTGCTGTAAGAAAACCTCTGGGTAAGGAAGACGGTTCCAGGGGATACTTGATCCCTCTTCATCATCAGGGTCCTCCTCTAACTTCACTCAGAATTTTTCCCTCTTCATCTGGAGTTGGGATGATAACTATTAAATCTTCTTCCACTGACTGTGCAGACATCCTGAATTATAATACTTGAAGAAAGGACAATCAAGACAGGATATTGAACTCAGGGAAATTCTCCATTTTCTTCATAGGCCCTCTTCCAGCTCAGAAACCGCTGCAGCTTCCCTGACCGCAGCAGAGGCAGAAACACCACTCAACAAGCAGTTTCCCAGAAGCCTCCCGCGATGGGTTTTTCATGGAACTTCAGGGCAGGAAGTAGAGGCAATCCTCACAAAATGCAGGAGACTGAGAACGAAAAATATAAAGAATGGGGCGATCTCTGTCTTTCTCTGTCTCTGTGTGTCTCTAATTCCAGCACTTTGTATGTATGTGATTTTTCTCTTTGTCTTAGTCTGTCTCACATGTTGTTTCTCATTTCACATTCTCTTCATGCATTTACCCTGGTTTTTCTTTCTCTCACTGAATATCTCTTACAGTTTATCCACACACATAACCCAACATGGCTTGTCTCCTGTTCTGAATGGATTTGTGATCAGTTCAAGTAAACCACACAATTCATCATAAGAATCCTGCATTCCAAAGCAAGGAAATCAATTGCCCCATATTGGGTCTGCATTGCATGATGATGGCTTAGTGAAGGAATATAAGTGCCCTCATTTAGTAAAACATACTTGTGTTTTGTAAATATGTGTTTCTCAGTCAGGTTTTTCCAAATTATGCTACACAAAGTAGTAGTGTAATGTTGGCAAATGATGTGTTTTTATATAAGAAGATATGAGAATATAATTATGTGGAACTGCACCACCATTTTACTAATAGTAATCTGTTCTATGCATTCATCACGGCTGCTCAGTATCAGACGCTCTTCTAAGTGCTCCCTCTCTAGCCCCCCACATGCATAAACATTCACATACAATTACACATTTGCTTCTTAAACAATCCCTGTGAGGTAGATATTATTATCATTATTCTTATTGCTCAAGAAAATCAGGTTAGGAGGGGTTAAATGTTCTTCCCAATTGTACATATTCTGTAGTAGATAACAGGTCCAGGATCAGAACACAGACATTCTGCGCCCAGGGTTTGTGTACTCAATGGTGTATTCCTTTCCCTTGAATTTTGATAATTTGCCCATTCAAGTCCATCATCATTTTGCAAATGAGAACAGTTGAGTTATTCTCTTTACCAAGAAAATAGTAATTTAAAAGTTTCTTCTAATAGAGTTTTCTTTTTATCTATTTTATCTGTGCTTACTGTTTCCTGATCCATTTCTTCTTTTCCTTAGATAATCTGAGTTATATCTCTGTCAGTGATGTTTACTGCTTTTACGAGTATCACTGGTATCTATAATTAGGGTATTGTGAACTAATTTCTTTAAATGAGCAAATAAAATATATTTGTAGCAATAACAATATTTGATGACTCACTAAACATATCTTAAAACACCATTTTTTTACTTTTGTTTTTCTTACAGTATCATAGCTAATTTTTCAGTATATTCCTGCAGACAGAAGTCAATTTGAATAAATTTTCCATTGAGATTTGAAAAGCGTGTCTCCAACTGTTTTTATTTTTATTTTTCCCTCTTAACTTATCTTTGTAAAGGAAAATTTATTACAAGTCTAATGTAAACTCATAAACTGGTGTTCATCCATAAAAACCTGAAGGAAAATAAGAAGTGTTATAATTTGAATCATGCTTAGGGGTTTGTTGAGAGTTAGAAAGGTGATGTCCACAATGGAAGTTTAAAGTTGATTTTATCACTACACATATTACTGGAAAATAAATTCACAAAAAATCTATTGTGACATGGTCCTAACTATAATGAGTACTTCATTTGTAGTCATTTCAGAAATAGATTTATTTTTTGTCCTTTATTGGTTAGGATTTATAAATAGGAACAATACCATATACTAAAAACTAAATTTACATCCAGGCCACATTAAATTGTTCTTCCATAATTAGGCTTTAAGATAAAAATCATCTACCATCCCCACCAAAAAGTTATGTTTCATTTTTATCCCATAAGATTGGGTTCTTTTTCTGTTTAGAAATGTGAGCTACACATGCATTTTGTCCACCACAAGACATGCTTTTCCAAGATGTGTTCCTATTTTTCTTTCAGGGAAAGGTTTTAAACTTTTAAATGGTGATTTCCATTTTTTTTAAAAGGAATCAAACAATTGAACAAAATGGATATATGCATTTGTCTACTGCTGTCCTTATCATCATGCTTAATCAAAGCTTTCATCCGCCAAATCTATAGATGCACCTGTGATCAGACCACTGTGCCCACAAGGACCCCCCAGATTACCTTCTGTAGACCATTGTGTCCTTTAAGTGAAAACTCCAGGTGAATGGAGTCCCAGGTGATGGACAAGGGATCTCAGGAACAGAGAGCACCCAAGGGAAACTAGGAGAATGAGGTTTTATGATAGGATATAAAAAAGGTGCTTAATGGGTTGAAAGAAGAACGCCTCCCTCTGTAGAGGCAACCGCCTTTCTCAAGACCATCCCAGGACAACCTTAAAGCCCAGGCAGAGAGGTCTGAAGACTGCAGCGCCACCACAGGGCAGCTGAGACGCCGGCATGGATAAACTCTCCTTTCCACTGCTGAAGACTTGTCACAGGGGCAGTGGAAAGGAGGGCACTACTGCTGCAGCGCTCATCTCTATTCCCTCTTTCCATCTTTCCTCACTGGGACCTAGAACGGCAGGAGCTAACTCTCAGAAGCGTGCTCGCCTTCATGGGCACACCAGCACCAGCGATTAAAGGATCACGAATCCAACTGCAGGGTTAAGCAAGAGCACCGCCCCTCCCAGCAGAACCTGGCAAGGCTTCCTTTCTGCAGGTCCATCTCAGCAGTTTCCAGCTTTACCGAACATTCCCAAACATCTGTTACAACAGGAGACACGAAGTGCCAGCCTCATCCCGGGTTCTTTCCTGGGCTCTTTTCTCGGCTCTGCGAGCGCAGAAATGATATTCAAGGTCCTGGAGCCACAGTCTGGAGCAGCGGCTGGAGGGAGTGGCGTTCAGGACAGGTCTGGGGGTAAAAAGGGAGGACACGCAGAAGGTGGAACAGAGGCTTGCAAAGCTGTATTTGGAAAGAACTGGCTGCGCGGGATAGCTGTATTCTTAGCTCTTCTGAAGACAACAGGAACGCACTGAGAATCTCCGCAGATCTGATCACCGAGCGGTTTGGTGGTCGCATCCTCCCCGCGCTGACGCGCCCTGGGTCGCCATCCGGTGCAAAGATGACTGCAGGAGCCTGGGCGCGGGCGCGGGCACGAGAGCGCGCGCTGACGCTTCGGGACCCGGGGGAAGGTCGGCGAGGTAGGAAGCTGGAAGGTTGGGGCAGAGGAGCCATAGGACCAGGAGGGAATGGATTGACAGGTTTGCAGAGTGCATCTTTACCGCTGCTTCTGATGTTCGCCTCTGACCTCCTGCTGCTGTCTTTGAAATGATCACTTTACAGCCTGGTGCTCTTCATTTTTCCTTTGCACCCATGTGATTATTGCCTTCTTCTTTCTTGCTGTAATATCCCAGAGGTCCTGAGTTTTTGTTGCTGTGTTTCCTGCTGATAGCTGACTCTTTAAAGCCTCTTTAATTTCCTATAAAACTTTTGCTGGATCTTCCAGAGACCCTAGCATCAAGTGAATTCGTATTATAGCAAATGAATTCAGTTCCAAACTGTAGGATTTCCAATCACCGTGGAAATTATTAATTGGGGAGTATTTTATTCCTATGATAAATCAATGAATTAAGTTCCGTGTCTGATATCTTTTGTATATTTGTTAGAATCAGTTTTGCTATTGTAAAAGATCTCTTCAGAAAATAGCCAACCCCCAACTTCTTTTTTCCAAAGAACACACAGTTTAAAATATAATCTTTAGAAAATGAATAAAACAGCCCTTCTTACTTGCTCTTGTGCTCATATTTATAGAATAATAAATGAAAAGTGGCGTGTTCTTATCTTTAGTTTCCTTATAGTTTTCAGAACTAAAATTGTCCTCTGTCAATCATCTGCAGCTTTGAAATCACTTAACAGTTTAAGTTATGGTTTTTTCATTTTATTATCTTTCTGACTTTAATATGTTTTATTATGGCAAATTTGCTCAGTAAAAATGGTAAGCACCCAAAAATATAAAGTTTTAAAAGAACATTAAAACTCAATGTATTAGATCATTTCCTGAAATATTGCGCCTTAACAAGTAGTTTCCTCTGTAAAGGTTCTGATTTCTCTACAGCTTCACCAAGACTTATTCTGACTTTTTTTTATTCTAACCATCCTAGTGTGTATGAACTGGTATATTGTTTTGATTTTCATTTCTCTGATGACTAATGATGTTAAGAATATTTTCCAGGTATTGTGAAATAAGAATATTTCTGGACTTCCAAATAATAATTTTTTAAGTGCATAAAAACTTAAGTGGATAAACTATATAAGCCATTCATACATTGTCTACAGGAGACTTACCTTCAGCACAAGATTAAAAATGGGCTGAAAGTAAAATGTTGGTAAAAGATATTTCATGTAAACCATAATAAAAAAAGAATAGGGGTCATTATCCTAATATTGTACTAAAGAGGCTTTAAATGCTAAAGTGTCACAAGAGATGCAGGAGGTCATTATATATTGATACAAGGTGCACTCCACTAGGAGAAATAATAATCATAAATATGTATGTGTTTAAGCTGGGGTAAACTCTGGCAAAACTGAAGGGTGAAATAGACACCTCTACAATAATAGCTGGAGATATCAATATGCTGTTCATATGTAGAGAAGAACTAGACAGTGACTCCAAATGGAAATACAAGATGTGAGCAGTATGATAAATGAGGTAATCATAACATACATATACAGAAAAATGCACCCCAAATCATCAGAATAAATAGCTTTATCTAGTGCTCATGGATCTTTTTCTGGGATAGAACACGTACTGGGTCACAAAACAGGTCTCAATAATTTAAAAGATTGAAGTTATACAAAGCACTTTTTCTGATCAAAATGGAGTAAAGCTGGGAAAATTTGAAAATATATGGAGGCTAAACAGCACACTCAATCAGTTGATCAAAGAAGACATTACAAGAGAAATTAGTAAATACGTCAAGATGAATGAAAATGAGAACACAATTTATCAAAACTTATGGGATTCATACCAAGATGGCAGTGGAGTAAGGAGCTCCTAGAGTCAGCTCCTACTACAGGGCAGTTAGCAAACACTCAGAGCTCTCTGCAGCTAGTTGAAGCACCTGTTTGGGAGCTCTAGGAGACCAGAAGAGCATCCTGCAACGTCCTTGGGGGAGTGGAAGGAAGAGACTGCCCGTCTGCAGAGAAGACTCCTAAATAGAGCACTCCATGCCACTGAGGCAGGTGCCCATTCTCCACCAGAGGAACAAACCGCCTCGGGACCTAGTCCCCGGCTGAACTCGAAAGCTCCACTTCCCCAAAACGGGGGAGGAAGAGACTGTTGGGCACCAATTTTGGCTTTTCATGAGGAAACTCAGTGGGCTACAGTATGATCCGAGAACAGCTAAGGTTTGAGCCTGAACAAGTCAGAAAGAGGCTGGGAGCAGCCATCTCAACCCGGTGCCAGGCAGGAGAGGAAGCAAGGCGGACTGAAAATCCCAGTGCTGGTGGGGACCAGCTTCTTCCCTTCGAGATCATATTGCAAGTCTAGCCTAGGACTCAGCACCACCTCCAGCAGGGAGGAAGCTGCGGGACCTGCGCCAGCCTCTCGGGGAAATGACCCGCCAAGCCCTGGAAGCTGGTGGTTGTCCTACTCCGGGCGGCACTAGCCGCCCCAGGAGCTGCTCTGTGACCGGAATTGGAAGCTCCAGTTCCCAGAAACAGAGGGGAGGAGACAGTTGGCTGCTGATTTCAGCTACTGATTAGGAGACTTGGCTGGCTAATAGATAACCTTAGGAGCAACTGGAGTGAGAACCAGCCCAAGTCAGGAAGAGGCCAGTAGCTGCCATTCTGACTCCGCCCCCAGCCTGAGGGGAAGCTGGGCTGACAGTTTCTTTCATGCAGATCAGCCTGCAGCCCACCTAGGCTTCAGCCTGCCTCTGGCAGGGAGGAGGCTGAGGAGCCCTGTACTAGCCTATACAGGTAACTGCAGGGAAATTCAGCTGGCATAGACTGACATTCAGAAGTCTACCAGGGCAACTGCGGTCATCTTAGAACCCGCACCGCATAGATTGCTGCCCATACCTGCAACTCCATCCCTGCCCCAGGCAGGGGAGAAAGGGATGTGAAGCTCCATCACGCTCTCTGGGCAACTATAATCTAGGCCTGCACATGGATTATTCCATGTAGCTGTGATTCTTCCTACCCCTGGCAAAGGAGAAAGTTGGAAGAAGCTTCATTGGTCCCTGGTGCAATGAGGGCAGCTTAAGCCTCCACAGCTTACAGCACCAACTACATGCTTGGCTCCTACTGTATAACCAGCAAAAGAGAAATGATAGGAAGCCCTAACCTAGAGAGAAAAACTGAACCCAGAAAAAATACTCTAGTAAGCCAGATGCGAAGACCCCAACAAAAAATTACAATCCACACCAAGAATCAGGAAGCTATGGCCCAGTTAAAGAAACAAGATAAGCCTCCAGATGACATAAAGAAGTTGAGACAACTAATTATAGATGTTCAAACAAATCTTAATAAACTCAATGAGATGGCTAAAGAGATTAAGGGTATTAATATTAAGAAGACATTGGATGAGCACAAAGAAGAATTTGAAAGCATACATAGAAAAATAGCAGAGCATATGGGAATGAAAGGTGCAATCGATGAAATTAAACAAACATTGGAATCATATAATAGCAGATTTGAGGAGGCAGAAGAAAGGATTGGTGAGCTTGAAGAAATGACCTCTGAAAGTGAACATATAAAAGAACAGATAAAGAAAAGAATGGAAAAAATTGAACAAGGTCTCGGGGAACTAAATGACAGCAAAAGGGATGCAAACATACATGTTATGGATGTCCCAGAAGGAGAAGAAAAGGGAAAAGGGGCAGAGGGAATATTTGAAGAAATAATGGTAGAAAATTTCCCAACCCTATTGAAGGACATAGATATCCCTATCCAAGAAGCACAATGTACTCCCATCTGAAAAAATCCCAAGAGACCAACTCCAAGACACATTCTCATCAGAATGTCAAAGGCCAAAGCCAAAGAGTGAATTCTGAGAGCAGCAAGAGAAAAGCAATGCATAACATATAAGGGACATCCAATAAGATTAAGTGCTGATTTCTCACCAGAAACCATAGAGGCAAGAAGACAGTGGTCTGATATACTTAAGATACTACAAGAGAAAAACTTTCAGCAAAGAATCTTATATCCAGCAAGAGTGTCTTTCAAAAATGAGAGTGAAATTAGAATATCCACAGATAAACAGAAACTGAGAGAATTTCTAACCAAGAGACCAGATTTTCAGGAAATACTGAAGGGTGTGCTAGAGCCTGAAAAGAAAAGACAGGAGAGAGAGGCCTAGAAGAGAGTCTAAAATGGAAGATTTTATCAATAAAAGTAACTAAAAATGTCAAAAGAGTGGTGAAAATAAAATATGACAGATAAAACTCAAATGTTCAGGAATAAACTTAACCAATGTTAAAGCACTTGTACTCAGAAAACTGCAACTCAATGTTAAAACAAATCAAAAAAGCCCTGAATAACTGGAAGTACATTCTATGCTCATGGATTGGAAAACTAAATATCACTAAGATGTCAATTCTACTCAAATTGCTATACAGATTTAATGCAATCCCTATAAAAATTCCACCAGCATGAAAGAAAAAATTGAAAGCATGATCATTAAATTTATTTGGAAGGGTAAGGAGTCCTGGATAGCCAGAAACATCATAAAAAGGAAAAGAACCTTCAACTCTGGACTTTAAATCATAATATCTACCTATAGTGGTGAAAACAACATGGTACTGGCCTAAAGACAGACACAATAGACCAATGGAACCAAATTTATAGTTCAGAAACAGACCCTCACAGGTATGGACAAGTGATTTTTGACTAGCCTGTCAAACTCACACAGCCCGGGCAGAACTATCCATTCATTAAATGGTGCCAAAAGAATTGGACAGCCAGAGCTGAAAGAAGGAAGGAGGACCCTGATCTCACACCTTATTCAAAAACTAACTCAAAATGAATAAAAAAAAAAACTAAAAACAAAAGCAAGAACCATAAAACTTCTAGAAGAAATTATTGGAAAATATTTTCAAGACCTGGTGGTAGGTAGGTGGTGGATTCTTAAAGGAGATAAGAGAAGGACTGAGTGGAATACTGATGTTTAATGTATGTAGACGTTTTATTTAGCTTTACTGTAAAATTGTGGAAATGTATAGAGTGAATGGTAACAGTGAGTAACAGCTAGTGTATAAATGGGGATGTGACTGAAAATGGTAGTCTAGTTATGTAAATGCCAATAGACAGAATGCTTGAGAATAATCTAGGACCTGGATAGCACAGTAAACCAAGAGGTGAGAATTGTGGTTGATGGTACAGATACAAGAGTGTCCTTTGTTAGCTAGAACAAATGTATATCACTACTGCAGGGTGTTGGGAATGTGGAGAAGCTTGGGAAAAATACAGCTGGGGTGACCTATGGACTGGGGTTAGTAGTAGTATAATATTCTTACATTATGCAAAAGATGTACTGTGTTGATACTGAGGCAGTATGGAAAATGTTAACCAAATGTACAGTATGGACATGGCAATAATCAGATGATATTATTCTATCTGTAGCAAATGACTCACCAAATTGTGGTGTGTTGGTGGAGGGGGTTGTTGAGGAATTCTGCACATGTTCATGATTGTTTTATAAGTTTACAACTTCTGTCATAAAAATATATTTAAAAAATAATAATAGGGTGGGTTGGGGGAAAAACACACCAAATACAAGAAAGAACTATGATTAGTAGTAAGATTTTGGCAGTGTTCTTTCATAGTTTGTAGCAAATGTCTCATGACAATGCAAGGTGTTGGTGGAGGATTGATGTATGGGACCCCTGTATGACTTTATGCATGTTTGCTTTGTAAATTCACAACTTTTACTATATACTTGTTTATGTGTGTTCATATACAAATGATATAAAGATAATAATAATCGGATTGGTTAGGGGGAAAATAGTTTAGTAGTAATATTTTGACAATGCTCTCTAATCATTTGTTAAAAAGGTTTAAAGACAATGCAGGTTATTGATGGTAGGGTGAGATGTTATATATGTTTGTTTGATGTTATATATGTTTTATAAGTTCACAACTAGTATATATTTATTGTTTATGTATATTTATGTATGAGTAATACATTTCAATAAATTTTAAAAAAACTTATGAAATACAGTGAAGGCAGAGCAGAGAGGGAAATTTAGAGCTCAAAACACCTATATTAAAAATGAATAGAGAATTAAAACTCAGAGACCTAAATGAATATATGGAATAGCTAGAAAAAGAACAAAAAGCTAATCACAAAGCAAGCAGAAGGAAAGAAATAACAAAGATTAGGGGAGAAATAAATGAAATTGAGAACAACAACAAATTATATAGAATCAACAAATCCAAATGATGTTTTCTGAGAATATCAATAAAAACAACAACCCCTGAGTTAAACTAACAAAAACAAAAGAGAGAAGATTTTAATAAATAAAATCAGGGATGAAAAAGGAGTGATTACTACAATTTCACAGAAATGAAATGAATAAGAGGATATTTTGAAACATGGTATGCCAACAATTTAGACAACCTATATGAAATGGAGACATTCCTAGAATCACCTGAACAAACTATCTTGACTGTAGAAGAAATACAAGACTTTAATAAACCAATCATAAGAGATTGATCAGTAACCCAAAATCTCCCAATAAAGAAAATCCTAGGACCAGATGGATTCATTTGTGAATTTTTCCAATTATTTGAAGAATTAATACCAATCCTGCTCAAACTCATCCAAAAAAGCAAAATTACCCAATTCAATATCACCCTAATTATTCACAAATGCCACATTATAGAAATCAACCAGGTATACATCAACCAATGAATGGATAAAGAAAATGCCCTATATGCCTATTATGGAATACTACTCAGGTATAAGAAGAAATGAATTCATGAGCCATATGAAAACTTGAATGAAACTTGAGGACATTATGTTGAGTGAAGTAAGCCAGACTCAATAGGACAAATATTTTATTATTTTTTGCTCATGTAATAGATAAATAAATGGATTCACTCTTGGCAAAATCCCAGGTAATAGATCAGCATTTTGGGGGACTGTGACAGAGAAAATAGTAGAATAAGATTTCATTAAAAGACATAAACATGAAGAATCATTTGGCATGAGGATGACTTCTGAAGCTGACTTTTGGCTTGGAGACCTTACCCAGTTAACTTTGGTATCCATGCAGTCATGTGCTGAAAATGATAGGGCTTGGTTAAAAGAATTCTGGAACACTTGGTCACAGTTGAAGGGCAATTTTCCCCATAAAGTGTTGCTGGAGTTGGTTTTCAGGTTCTTGGTTATGTTGTAAGAGACACACCACAGTTATAAGAAAGTTAGAAAATAGTTTAATAAAGTATATACTCAGTCATGAGTGCGTGTGTTCTCAAGGTAGAGACATGTGCCGTCTGTCCTGGGGTTTCCTAATTTATGGTCAAACCCAGGGGTTTAGGGTATGTGCTGATTGGCATATTTGAGATAAAGCAAGGGGAATTCATTATGTGGTTTCTCCTAACAGCTTCTGTCTGGTGATGATTGTCCTCTGACTTCAGTCCATGAAGTGGGTGGTGGTGGTGGTGCCCCTCTTATATTATAGCTGTGGGGTGTGTATTCTAAGTTGCCCCCTCATAACCTGCTTGTTTGAGTCAGCAGAGTGATGCAGGTCAGCAGGCCATTGCCTCAGCTTGTGCAGGCCATCAGGTTGTTACCTCAGTCTCTCTTGCCAGGTGGTATTTGTGTAGTTTATATGGTCTTCTGCCCCTCTTCCTTAAGCCCCTATTCTAATTGTACCTACAAAGGAAGAGATAGTATAGTAATCATAAAAATAGAGTCTATAAGGAGGGAGCAAGACGAATAAGTGTTTCCACAGGGTTCAGGATGAGAGGGTGTTGTCATAAAGTATGTAGCTTTTGCTTTTTGAAGAGATATTTCAAGCTATCTAATGGCCGGCATTCCTAAGTCTCAGCGGTTATCTCTTGTTCATTGGCAACTTCTTGGACACTAGGCTTTACTCAGGATAAATGCTCTCATCTGAAAATGACTTTAAGTTTTTAAATTATATTTTATTTTTAAGAAAGTTTTGGATTCCATAAATGATACATCAAAATATAGGGGAATTCCCATATACTGCACCTTCCCACACTTCTCCCTACTAACATCTTTCATTAGTGTGGTACATTTGTTATAATTTATGAACACATATTCAAGCCTTGCTGCTTACCATGGTCAAAAGTTCATATAATAATTTACAGTTTACATAGCATATTTTTATAGGTTCTGCCAAACTTTATCCATCATTGCAAAATTACTTCTTAAGGGGTCATTACTTCTTAAGGGCTCATGTATCTTTCTCCAAGATAGACCACATGTGAGGCCATAACACAGGTTTCAATAAATATAAAAAAAGTGAAATTATACAAAGCACCTTCTCAGATCATAGTGGAATGAAACTGGAATTCAACTGTAATCAGGAAAGAGATAAATTCACATGTGTGGAAGCTAAACAGCACACGCCTAATTAAACAGTGGGTCAAAGAAGAAATTTATAGCTCTAAACAACTATATTAAAAATGAAGAAAGAGCTAAAATAAAAGATCTAACTGAGCAACTGGAGAAACTGGAAAAAGAACAGCAAACCATTCCTGATGCAAACAATGGAAAAAAATAATAATGATTAGGGCAGAAAAAAAAATGAATTTGAGAACAAAAAAAATATAGAGAAAAGTAACAAAATCAAAAGCTAGTCTTTAAGAGTTTCAATAAAATTGACAAACCCTAGAGAGTCTACCAAAGAAAAAAAAAAAAAGAGAAGATGCATATAAATAAAAACAGAAATGATGCATGCCCCCAGTTAAACTTTGGTAGCATGTAGTCACATACTGAAAATGACAGGGCCTTGATGGAAGGATTCTGGAACAAATTGGTTTGGTCAGAACTGAAGGACTATCTTCCCTTTATAAGATGTGTGGGTTAAATGGGGAGAAACTGATCCCACATGAAGATTTTCATAGTTCTGACCAATTTCCTCTTTTTTTACAATTGATATCAGACAGTGATTTCCTTGCACTAACAAAACAACAACCAAAAAACAAAATAAATGTGATTGTCGCTAGTGTAGAGAGATTCTGGCTCTCTGAAGACAAAATTATACCCAAAATATGTGATTAAAAAGTTACAATTAGAATATATAGCCTCATCTTGGGATAAGGGTACATGACTTCTCCATTGCAGAGTGCCCCACATTATATCACCATATCTAACTTGAGCATTTTCATGTGCGGTGAAGGATGATGGCATCGTACTGCATGGAAGCCTAGGTTTCTTATGGGACCATATGGATAAGAGTGATCTCATTTAATGGATTTGTCCGTACTGACTATAATCAACCTTTCCATTTCAATGTTGTACGTTAAAAACAAACAAACAAACAAACAAAAAAAACTGTATGTTTGTATTGAGACCACAGAAAATTCAGGGAGCACACATTATTAGAACCAGCCAAACTGTGCCCCACCCCCCCACCCAACAGAAGCGCTGATGGTCTCTCCTGGTTGCCAAGCACTTGTTTTTCTTTGAGATAGAACACACACAGGGTTTCAAGCTGGCAGTTGTAGACCAAAAGCTACTGGCCAGTGTCAGAGCTGTGGGTTCTTTGGGGCCAAGAAGTTCCCACTAAAGACCACAAAAATGCCTTTGCAGGTAGTCCATGAGCAACTGTCCAGTGTTCTGATGGTTTTGTATGAATACTTGAGGCAAATGTTAAGTCAATTGGAGTTTTCCTTGGAAATCAGTTTACTAAGTGCTCTTGGGATTGCTCTCATAGCAAAAGTCTGGCAGGATTGTTTGAAGGAGAAAGAGCTAACCAAGCACATATCTCATCAATGGAAGGATTGTCTGAAAGTCAGTGAGAAGATTGGACCAATAACTAAAAATTGTCAAGAGCTTAGGCCTCCTCCAGTGGAGACCAGTATTCCAATGCTACAAACTCTGTGTTTGCCAACACTTAATAAGGATACAAAGAGGTTCCTCTTCTTATTGGAAAACTTAGGAGATATTCTGGACAAAGGACAGACAAGTGAGATCACTAAATTTTCTTCCAGCAGTGTGATGACAGCTCATCTTCAAGGAAACATACAGTCTTCCAGTGAGTCATCTGAATCCTTCCACATCAACAATACTTGGGTGAAAAACATCCTAAGACTATTTCAGAGGAATGGACATCAAAGTCCAGAAGAGACATTTAATGGTGTGGATGAAAATGCTCAGAAAGACTGCAGGAACTGAAGGAACAGGAAAAAAAGCTTGAAAATTCCACAATGCAGTTGGAACTCATTATTAATGATAAAGACAGCTTATTAACATCTCTGACTGAAACAGTTTTGAAGATGACACATGTGTCTGTGGTCTGTGAAGATTACATGCATGTTATGAACTTGGAATTAGAGGAAGGAAATGAATCTGCAAAAGGAGAACAACCTTAAAACATACATGTGAATATGCCTAATCTCATCGATGATACAACCTTAAATGTTCATTTAAAGAGACTCAAAAGGGAAACACAAGTGATATATGAAAAGTTTTATAAAGAAAGTCAAGTCAATGAGGAACTTAAATATCAAAATAAACATCTGGAAACTGAACACGCATCTCTACTGGAAGAAAATGAACACCTAGAAAAGCAGATTCAGAAGTTTCACGAGAAACTGAAAATTCTTCCCGAGGTACACCAACAACACCTCTTGCAGCTTCAACGTGCATCAATCCAGAAGGGAATAGATCACTTAGAAATAGAGAAAAGAATTACCACGGTGAATGAAAATATTAGTTTTACACAAAAACAACTTGACACATACAGAAAGATGGCAGAACACCTGGAAAATGAACTGGAGCGCATTGCTTCTCTTCATGAAAGTTGGATTAGTTACTATGATAGAAAAAGTCATGAAAGTTGCCTGGCAGCTCTAGCTGCAGAGAGGAAACTCAATGAGCTAAGATGTGAAAACGAGCTGAAAAGGCAAAAGTTGAGAGAGACAGATGGTAAAATCCAGCTTACCCCATGTGCTCCTTTTGCCCACACTACTCCATATGCATCCCAGTACAGAGGCTGGGGAGGTTCGGGGCAGCCTCTGTATCATCAGATCCCTGTGGGAGAGGAGAGCAGAACAGTGAGAGCTCAGAGATCCAGGGTGATGTTCATGATTGACTCCCTTCCCTATCAGTCAGTCCCTGAGCGTTCAAAACTACAGCAGGACCCCAGCATATTTTGCTATTTCAATCTGGCTTAATGTCTTTTTAGTGTGTCTGTTAATTTATCCATTTTTTGCTGTCTTATAGAATTACACACTAAGTTTTCCATAATATAGACGGTTGTAATGTTAAAAATATACTGTTTACATTTTGCTGAACCTCATAGAATTAGATTTTAAGTATTTCCTTTATGTGATGAAATTTTTCTAGCTTTACTTTCAGCATAATTGAAATGGAGAATGAGTAGGTACAGATGATTGTAATATTCAAGTCTGTTTCTAAATGTGTGAGGTAGGATTTTTTAAAATGGTAGAAGTTACTTAATATTTACAGCATTAAATATTGGTTGATTTAAAAAATGACAAAAAAAACAATAATATTGCATACTACAGTTAATTATTTTATTAATGACACCCTGAATTAACGGGTCCATTTTTAGGAGGTGATATTTTGCAACTGTTTCTTTCTTATTGCTTTTCTAAATGTTATATTGTTCTCAATATTTGTTTTAGTTCCAACATTTCAAAATTTTCCTCAGTTCAATAAAAGTTTTTTCATCTATTCTGTTATGATTTATAATGAATTTCCTGAAGCTAAGAATAATTTGTTTTAATTTCTTTGTATTGGTTTTAAAACTTGGATCTCATGTTTTTCCCTTAAAACTTGGATCTCATGTTTTTAATAAGAAATGGGTTAGAATTCTGGCATTATTTCATTTTACTAATAGATTTCTTGGTGTTTAATTTTACCAATTACATGTAATGTTTTACTTATCATTTAGTTGCAATTTGTGCTCAGGCTTATTTGCAATGACTTTGGCAAACTTCAATGTTTTGTTCTATATTCTAAAACTTCTATAATATTCATTCTCCTTAAGAAATTTTCCTCAGTATTTGGTATGATTCTTCCTGAGGAGAAGATCAAAGTCAATTGCTCACTTTAACCCTTAATCAGAACCAATCCAATAATTTTTATTGGTTATGATTCATGTAATTTGAGATAGTAAGCCTTGTTTCCTTAATTACCACCTTTTTTATTTTCATTTAATTATGCATTATGGATAATTCCCAAGCAAACAGCTATATCAAGAAAACAAAAAGAAAACCATTATACACTTGCCTTTATTTTGAAAAACTTAAACTCTGGAGAAGAGAATATAGGAAGAGTGAATAAAATATCGTTGGGGAGGGATGAGCAGAGCAGTGTGTACCCTTAACACCCACACAAACAATAAGACAAAGGAACATACACATCCAGAGCTCCCCAGAATTTGGGAAGAGAAGAGTAAGCTTGGGCAGGGTGCTGTGGTAAGGAACTGGAGATGGATTGGCTATTGGAATGTTGTAGGTAGAAATTCCAGGATTTACTTTTAAGACAGTTCTTCATACCTGACATAGTTGTGGTGCAATTCCAAGTTCAAGAAACTAAGGATCATGGTGACCCAGCTTGTTTGTTGCTGGGTCTAAGCACAAGTGCAGAAATCCAAACCCTGACAAAGTCTTGGTGTAGACCCCACACTCTGTATTATGGCAGCAGACAGCAAGAAGCCTTAATGACACTAGAACTCTCATGTCTTAATTAAATCACTTCCTCAAAAAATACACATAAATACTCTAACCATTTTCTTATAATGACATCATGTTTCTTCATTTAGGCTCATCTCTTATCTCTACATTCAATTACAATCTTCATATAATTTAAAGCATGGCACATGGCTCCCACTTTGCCATTTTTGGAATTAAGGTGACATTTCAGTTGCTCCTCTAAATTTTTGTGGGCTATTCAACATTTAGACATACATTTTCTCATAATTTTTCCTTCCTGTGTTACATATTTCACCTTACCAGTGAGAACTATTGGATGGGAAAAGCCCCAGAAGTGTAAATAACATAAGAAAAGGCAAGAACATATGACAACATGTGGTGTGTTTTGAAATTCTAAAGCAATGCAATCTTGAATAACTTACACTATGACTTGAAAACAATATAAGAAGTTTAGTTTCTTGATCATATGATACTTATTGAAAATTGTCTTGGCCTGTTAAAAAATTAGAACCAATGAAAAAGACTGCATATGTTTTCTTAGGCCTTTCTCTTTTTAAATATTTGAAGGTGAAAATGTAACTGATGTTAACATGAGGTGAGCTTGTAAGAAGATAGTTGGGCACTGTCATATATGTGTGGACAGGTGTCTCAGCTGTTGACACAGAAGCTCTGGCTGCCAGAGACCTCCTTCTCAGATTACACATAACTTCCTCGTGAACCTGATGAATACTTGTCCACTAAAGACCTTGATTATTTCCCATATCACTAAACTTCAACTTTTCTTTAATTCAACTTACTTTGGCAAATAAGTTTTTCGGTCAATGATGACTCTAGAACTGGGACAATATGTGACAGTCTTCACCATCAGGAATTAACACTTTGGTGGATTAGACTGTCAGAAATGGAGATTTATCACAGTGAGCAGAGATTAGAGCAGTGAGAAGGTTAAGTACTAGGTGCAATGAGATCCCTTCTCATTGCAGAATATTGTGAAAGTAATTAACAACACTGTTACATATACAAATATGAATAAAAGGGAGGATTTTTAGGTTGTATATATGTTACTAAAATAAAATTTTTAAAAGTATTGTATTGTGCAACACTAACAGTAAACCTTTATTCAAAACATGGCATATAGGTAATAGCATATTTATAAAAATATTCTTTCATCACTATAATAAAGTTACCACATCAATGTAAGGTGTTAACTATAGGATGGTATAATGGAAGTCTATACTTTATTCATGATTTTTCTGGAAACCCCCTTCTCATTTTGTAAAAACTTGGAGAGAAAGACAGAAGTTAAAAAGTGTGGTCATAATCATAGTAAGGAATCAAGATAATTTATGCATGTATTGCCAGCAAAGAATCAATGGAATCGAAGACTATTTTTTAAAGATATATTCATTAGATTTAAGGAGAGTGGAGTTGAAGTGGAAAGTGAAGGCATCACTTATATTTTGACTTAGACTAAATTCAGGAATTACCCCTGAGTCAATAAATTATGGAGTAGAGAAGTCTTTAAGCAGGTGTCTAAAAGGTGCCTAGTTCCTGGTGGGATGAGTTGTATTGTTGGGATCCCTGAGGCAGCTTTTCACTAGGAATTTAGATTTATGCGTCTGAACCTAGAAGAGTTCTATGGTGAGACTCTTTGGATGGTGGTTGGTGACTGACCACAAGGGTTTGTAAAATTGTCATGTCCCTCCTTTATGCAAACCATCAGAAATGGGCAGTCAGAGTGGCAGAGGCAGAGGGGATCACTTTTGCACATTGGTATCTACTCCTTTCCCAATTTTCCTCACTAAGGACTAAGGTGGCAGGAGCGTGTCCTGAAAAGCATGTTACCTTTTGAGGGCAAACCGGTACCAGAGATTAGGGGGTTAAGATCTGTCTGCAGGTTAGTCAGGGGCACCCTCCTTTCCACAGCACCAAGAGGATGGTTGAGGCTCAAGGCTTCACAATCAAGGGTCTGGGGACTCTGGTGCCAGCTTTAATCATGCCACAGGAGGCCACAGGCGGCCTGCCAGTAAGGACAAAAAGTCTCAAGTAGGTGGGCAGAGGGGTTGCCAAACATCCACCCTCCCTGAACCCGCAGTCTGGTTTCTTTGATGTCTTTGATCTCACCACGGGCATTGCTGTTTGGGTGGATCCTGGGCGCTTACGCTGATTCTCCTGGTCCTGTTGGAAAGTCAGCGAGGTAGGGGCTGATCGGTGGGGAGCAGGTTTTCTGTTCAAAGATGGGAGAACCTGACTTCTCAGTTGACGTGGGTCATGTCCTTGGGCATACTATGACCTGGTCTCAAATTATCTCCCTGATCGATGGCTACCCTGCCCTGTTCCAATCTCAGCAACTGTCACTTTGTAGCAAGTTCTCCTCTGCTTCTACTTGTATGCAGGCCCTTTTCACTGTCTTTCCTGCTCTGAGCTCTGGACTCCTGTTTGTGTGAATGAGTGTGTGCGCACTGATTTCTTGATCCATAAGGTATCTTTACTTTCCTTTAAGAAATTTTGTTGGGTCTCCCGTGAATCTTAGGGGTTAGTGGATTGTAATTAGAGAGGAATTCAGTTTAACACTTCACACTCCGCCCCGCTGGAAACGGTTGATTAGATATTTTACCCTATAATAAATTCAGTTCTGTATGTGATATATATCTGTTTGAAACAATTTTCTACTGTAAGCTACATCTCTGTTAAGATAATAAGCTCCCTATTAAAAGAAAATAAATAGAACCAACCTCTCCCTACTTGTCCTTATATTCAAAACGATGGTAATATTTTCTTTATCTTCCAAGATTCCTCATCTTTTTCTGATGTAAATATGTGGAGTGGCCATATTACTGTAGGTTGAAAACAAAACAAGTGTCAATTTAAAACTGGTTATGAAATATATTTATTTTACTAACAAATGTTTGCCTTAATCATTTTTTTGGCTTTGAAAGTGATAGCTTTTATAAACAACTGCATGGTTGCTTCACTTTTTATTTGTTTCTAGACCTGATGGTAGTCTTTCTGTTCTGTGTATTGATTTATGTATTCATATTCATAACTTCTGTCATTATTTCATTTCAATCACATAAAGATTTGAATAACAGAACTTAATATATAGGAAATAGTGTAAGAGCTATTTTGGCCTTCTGAAATGTTTGAATATATATTAATTAAATTTTCATAAAGATCAAAATGCATTCATTAATGTACAACACATATGTATGGATCGGATGTTGTGTACTCGGTCCAGAGACAAATATAAAATAAATGTGAAAAAGGCAAAGGAATCTAAGTTATCCTAGTGCTTAGGAAATGTTTTCAGGACTGATATATTGGCATAGAGTAAAATATTAAATGATAATTTAAAATTATAAAGGTGATTTTCAAAAAGGTTCAGAATACTAAGCAATTTGAAGGTTATCTGTTTATGTATATTGTTTTACCTATGTAATTTTTCTTCAATTTCAAGTCTATTTTATCTTTATTATGCTCCTGGATTTGCAAAGCATTGCCTTTTGGTCCATTCCAAATTTGTATGTGTGTGTGTGTGTGTTTAATATTGTATTTACTTTATTTTATTTTTCTCTTTTTTTAAAAAAGATACACAGACCACAAAAAAATATGTTACATTAAAAATTAAAAGTGGTTCTCATGTACCCCCCCTCCCACCCTGCTTCTCCCATAGCAAGAACCTCTTTCATCATTGTGGCACATTCATTGCATTTGGTGAATACATTTTGGAGCACTGCTGCACCACATGGATTATATTTTACATTGTAGTTTACACTCTCCCCCAATACATGCAGTGGGTTATGACAGGATATATAACGTCCAGCATCTGTCCCTACAATATCATTTAGGACAACTCCAAGTCCCAAAAATGCCTCCACTTCACTTCTCTTTATCCCTCTCCCTGCCCTCGGCAATGACCGTGGCCACTTTCTCCACATCAATGCTACAGTTTCTTCCATTCCTAGTCACAATAGTTCTATAATAGAATGTCAGGAAGTTCATTCTAATCCAATATTTATTCCTCCATCCTGTGGACTCTGGGATGGTGATATCCACTCCACCTCTATATCAAGAGGGAGCTTAGATCCCACTTGGTTGATGGATGTGATTCTCCTGCTTAGAGTTGTAGGCACTCTTGGTTCCCTGGTGTTGTGGTTGACCATTTCACCTCTCTGTTAGCCAACCTGTGGAAGTCCAAAAAACTGGAGAGCAGGAGCTGCGACTCTGGTGAGGCTCAGGGCCCACCTGGCACATGGCCATTCCAGAGATTGAAGATTCCTGGGTATACACCAACCCCAGCGCCAACCACAGGTTCAGTTAAAGTGACAGAAGAGGCATATGTTAAAAGTTTTCATCTGAGTCCAACTCCATCACACTCAGGAACACAAATTCCAAATTAGGTCCCACTGATAAGGCACTGAACTCCAGAGCCAACTGCCAGGATCATAGAACCTGTGTGTCTCCATAGCCCTCAGGAGCACCAGTACCTGAGGTTGTATCTACTTTGGCTGTCTCTGGGATCTTGCTAAAGTGTGCATAAGCATGATACTTCTGGTGACCTCCTTACTCTTTTTTGAAGACTCTTAGCCATATAAATTCATTTGTCTTTAACATTTCCCCCTTTTATTCAAGGACTTTTTCTAGTTGCATCACCAGTTAGTGGTTGGTAGCTACCCCTCAGCTCCAAGGAGGCTCATTCCCAGAGGTCATTTCCCACTGTGCGGGGAAGGTAATGCATTTACATGATGAGTTTGGCTTGGAGAGTGGCCACATTTCAGGAACATGGAGGCTCTCAGGAGGTAACTCTTAGGTACCCTGCTGCTCTAGGCCTAGTTCAAATTTCAGGCACACAACTCATAAGCATAGTCATCAGTATTAAAGGGCTCATCATTGCAGCAACCTTCTTTACTGGTTTTGCCCTTGCACTTGGGGAATTGTTGCTGATCCATTGGGGAATGTGACAGAGCTCCCCTGGCTAGGAACTCAGCAGTCTCTCAGTTGTCATTTTTAACTGTAACTACTATGAAAATACCCAACATAAATTGGAACATTTTTATGTTCCCTATATATATGCCCTGAAGAACTCCCTCCCAACCATGTGTCCCCCATAAACAACACCCCACACCAGCATTCCTCACCTGCCATAGTTGAACTCCTCTGTGGTACAAAACTTCTTCAAAATGAAGCCTAATATATCAATTAATAGGAACATGAAATAGTAGTGATAGGTTTAATGATTAGAAATAGAATACACATTAATTTAGAAAACTAAAATAAAGTAAAAATAAATTGGGGTATTAAAAAATAAAAAATACCGTAAAACTTTTTTTGATGTTTTGCCTTTCATCACTCTAATAGATATTGCCCTGTATGTACAGTGGCAAGGCTATTTCTTTCATTTCTCCTTCAGTGTCTATATCCTTTTTTTCTACTTTTTAATATTGTCTTCAAAAAAGTTTAGATCACAGTAAAATCACATATACAATATAGGAGTCTCCCATATATCCAACATCAAACCCATTTCCCTCTTCCCCAGCAATTTTCGATTTACATGTTCATGTTATATTTGCCACAGCTGATGTGCAGATATTGAAACATAGCTATGAAACATGGTTTCATTTTGGTTTTATGCTATGGTTTATATTTTAGACTGTACAATTTTCTAAATTTTTAGTTACCTTATGTTTTACATTATGGTTTACATTTTAGCTTATAGACTTATCTACATTTTTGAGGTAATTAACATGTCCTATATCAATCATCGCATGATGTTGTAGAACATTTCCACTACCCCCCCAGTTACCCTGCTTCCATTGGCCTGCAGCCAAATAGAAATAGTAACCTTGGACAGGATTTAGGGAATCACCCTTACTGCCTATACCTCACCTCAGGCCATGACATTTTTCATCAGTAATAATATAGAAAAATACTTAAGATAATTTTATCAAATCCAGTTTAATAATTTATTAGTAGATAATACATCATGTCAAGTAGCATTTACATTCAAAATCAAGAGTGTTTTAAGATAAGCAAATAAATCAACCTAAAAACCACATTGATAAACTAAATAAGCCAGAAATGTAAATATATGATCATGTCCAAAGATGTAGAAAATGTGTGGGCAAAACACCAAATCTTTTCTTGTAGGACCACTTAAAAATTAGGAAATAGAAGGACATTTTCTCAACCTGATTAAGGACATCAGTGCCAAATCTCAGATAATAAAAGGTGAAAGACTGAATACGACACACTAAGATGAGGTTCAGGGCAAGGATATTGACCATTGGTTAGTCTTTAAAAAAAAAAAAAAAAGAGGACCAGGTGATAAGATTCTCCTGGTATTACTGCTGCTTTATTGCTTTTATTCCAGTACCATATATACAACCTAAAATTTCCCTTTTAACAACATTCAAATATACAAATTAATTCTGTTGATACATTCACAATGCCATGCTCCCATTCCCTCCATCCATTACCAAAATTTTCATACTGTCCAAAGTAGAATCAAGGTACATTTTGAGATGTAAATTCCTGTCCTCTGCCCCACACTTCCCCGCTGGTAAGCTATGTTATAGATTATAATTCGGCGAGTTTGCTTGTTTGATTATTTCATAACAGTGAATTTTTAGTGGTGTTTAGTGGTATTGTGTTGTCAGAGATCATAGCTACTGATTCACATGTAAAAAATATTTGGATGGAACTTAGAAGCAATTTTATAATGAGAAATATTCTGATAGTTATAGAGTTTTGATATTGAGTGGTGATAGAATCCTAGAATCTCAGTTAAATTCAGTTAGTGTTAATTGAATTAATAAATGATTAATATTGATTATTTGTCAATTACATTAAAAATCCAGAATGTGTCCATAGTTTAGATATTATGGCAAATAAAAAAGCTTTCACTTGAAGCCAAACAAATTATATATATAGTTTTTAGCATATAAAGTTCATCTGTCCTTTCCATAAGAAGAAAAATTTAATTATTACCTTTTATGTTATTATCATCCTTAAAATACATGAATTTGTTTGAAACTCACTTTTTGTAGTCTTCGTGCTTTTAACTGGCTGTCTTACTCTGAATATTGTGTACAGTAATTATGATACAAATTTACTAAATTTATGATAGCAATCATTTTGGAGGCAGGGCTTGTTTTTGGGGGCTACTACTATAATGAAAGTAAAGCAAGAGAACAATGTAACTACATAGACCTCTTTTTAAAATGTAATTAAGAATTAACTAAAAAGACAAAAAGTTTTTGCCAAAACTGGAATACCTTGTTTTATTGTATTTTGCTCTATTGCCTGTCACAGATACTGCAATTCTTTTACAAATGGAAGTTTTGTGGCAACCATGCGTCAAGCTAGACACGAGTGCCACTTTTCTAATAACATGCTCACATCGTTTCTCTGTAATAAAACTTGGTATTTCCACAATATTTCACCTTTTTCATTTTTATTCCAAGTGATAGGGTGACCTATGATATATAATCTCTGATGTTATTGTTGTAATTGTTTTGGGACACCATACATCATGCCCATATAAGAGGGTGCCTTTAATCAGTAAATTGGCCTAGCCAAGGTAGACTGCAAGTTAAATCACTTGTGTCAAACAGGCAAGTTATGAATGCAAAGAAAAAAGGTTCTGAAGGAAATCGTAGGTATTGCTTAACAAGTAAATGATAAGAAGGAGAAACAGACTTATTTTTGTCATGGAGAAAGTTTTACTGGTCTGGATAAAAGATCAAAAATCAAAACAGGCACAACATTGACATAAGCCAAATCCTAATGAATAGAAAGATCTTAACTATCTCCAATTTTATGAAAGTTGAGAGAGGTCTGGTAGATGCAGAAGAAAGGTTTGAAATCAACATTGGTTGGTTCATGAAATTTAAAGAAGCCAGCTGCATAACATAAAAGTGCAAGTTGTAGCAGCAAGTGCTGATATAGAAGCTGCAGTAAGTGATCCAGAGGACCGAGTTAAAGTCATTGATGGAGGTGGCTACACTAAAGAACAGATTTTCAATGTAGATGATAGACCCTTTTTTGGAAAAAAGATGTCATCTAGTATTTTTACAGTTAGAGAGGAAAAACCAATACCTGGCTTCAAAGCATCAAGGATGGGCTGACTCTCTTGAGAGGGTTAATGCAGCTGGTGACTTTAAATTAAATCCAATGCACATTTATCATTCTGAAAATCCCAGAACCCTTAAGATTATTCTAACTCTTCTTGGCCTGTGCTCTTTACATGGAGCAAAAAGACTGGATGACAAAACATCTGTTTACTAAATGGTTTACTGAATATTTTAAGCATACTGTTGAGACCTACTGTTCAGAAAAAAGGATTCCTTTCTAAAGAAACATGCTATGGACAGTGTACCTGCTTACCCAAGGGCTCTGATGGTGATGTACAATGAGATTAATATTGTTTTCTTGCCTGCTAACACAGCATCCATTGTGTAGTCCATGAATCAGTGGAGTAATTTTGATTTTCAAGTTAATTATTTAAGAAATTCATTTTATAAGCCCATATCCTGCCATAGATTGTGATTCCTTTGATGGATCTATATAAAATCAATTGAAAACCTTTCTAAGGAATTCGACTTTCTAGCTGCCATTATGAACAGTCTTGTTCATGTGAGGAGGTTAATCTAGCAACATTAACAGAAGTTTGGAAGAAGTAGATTCCAACTCTACTGGATGATTTTGAGGTGTACAAGACTTCAGTGGAGTAAGTCCCTGCAGATGTGCTGGAAATAGAAAGAAAACTAAAATAGAAGGTGGACTCCTAAGTTATGGCAGAAATGCTGCAATCTCCTGATAAAACTTAAAGTGATGGGGAGTTTATCTTATGGATGAACAAAGAAAGTGCCTTCTTGAGATGGAATCTAGTACTATTGAAAATGCTGTAAACATTGTAGAAATGACAAATTATTTACAATGTTACATCAACTTAGCTGATAAAGCAGCAGCAGGGTTTGAGAGGATTGACTCTAAATTGGAAAAAAGTTCTCCTGTAGGTAAAATGTTATAAAACAGCATCAAAAGATACAGAGAAATCTTTTGAGAAAGGAAGATTCAATCGAAGTTGCAAACTTAATGGTTTTCTTTTTTTAAGAAATTGGCGCAGTCACCAGGGCCTTCAGCAACCACAGCCCTGATGGGTCCGCAGCCGTCAACATCGGGGCAAGACCCTCACCAGCATAAAGATGATGACTTGCTGAAGGCTTAGATGACGGTTAGCACTTTTAGCAATAATGCATTTTTAATTAAAGTATGTACATTTTTCATACATAATGACATTGCACACTTCATAAAACACAATACAGTAAAAACATAACTTTTATAAGCACTGAGAAATTAAGAAATTCTTGTGACTTGCTTTATTGCAATATTTGTTTTATTGGGTAGTCTGAAACTTTAAATGGTGTAAGAGAATAAAGGAATGGGTTACTGAAATCACAAGCTCCTTATTTCCTCAATACAAAGATAACTATGTCTAAGAACCCATGTCTGTATCTATAAACATTGCTATACCTTTAGTTATATCTATAAGTCTCTCTGATATATATCTATTTAATAACAACCTATATATATATATCATTATCTATATCAATCTCTATATTAGGAACACTTGGTATTAAGAATTTCATGACTTCTGTTCTTGACTGTATTGTTTACTTTATAGTAAAGTAATCTTCCTTCCAAGTGCAACTACAAAAGGTGAAATAAATTTCTGTTTGAAGGCTTCACAGAACAAATAAGACAAACTGGACTTGAAAGGAAAAGATTGCAGAGAAAAAAAATGTGTTGAAATGACCCCTACATTCTCAGCAGCTTTTTAGGCACAGGCCATTCACCAATTCCCTTTATAGGTCAGAACATGGAAAGAAAGCTGCATTCTTTTCCTATTAGGGAGGCAATATTCTTGACTATCATGGTGCTTGATGATCAACCAACCCAGAATAATGGAAACAACAGAAATATCACCCAATATTCTGTTATACATTCTTCCTGGAGGGAATTTCCATCACATAGCCTCTCCATGAATGCAGATATTTGTAGCTATGAGTTAAAAATCAGGGACAAAATTTACAAACTAAATGCCACAAAATGAAAGTTGAAATTCAGATCCTGTATATTGGTAAATACCCTGATAATGGAGAATTTCAGATGAGAATCAAGAAAAGTTTTGTACATGGAGCACAGCATATTTTTCAGTACTCCTTCTTCAGCCACAAGAAAATGAGATAGTTTTAGGAGGAAAAAAGCACAACTCAAAATTTCTACAATTTTTACAATTGAGTGTCATGTTAACCAAAATTTACCAGGCATTTTGTAATGATTGCAAAGAACACATGTGAGTAACATATTTCCAATTTATGTAGTGTTTTTGAAAGAATTATTTCTATAGACCAAGAGAGACAGAATATATACATGTGCATAGTTACTTTTACCCCATAAAGCTGACTAAAACTGTTTTATTTTCCTCACTAACTCACATGAACATTTTCATTACAATTTAAAACTCCCTGTAGTGCTGATTAATAAATCAAGCAGTATTCTATAATGGTGGGAGTGCTAATTACTTTCCATTCACTATCCCATTTAACTCTCACAACATCCTAGGGATTTATAACATATTGTCATACATGAAGAAGAAATAAAACAGCTCCCAAGGAGGGATCCAGAACAAGACTGCCTGACCACAAAGTCTGAGCTCTTCTTACCTGCTGCACTTCCCAAATCAAAGGCACATGTTAGTGAAAATGCATGTGGAAACTAAAGTCAAAGAACATATTCCAGACTTATTCAAGCCACACAGATTTCTGATTTCCTATTACCTCTTGTATCAAATGAGGATGTTTATCTTAACCAGAGATTCCCCTTTGGCAGGTGTTGCAGTTATTTGTTTGACCAGAGCATTGGCTTTACAAAAATTGAAATCATTGCTAGCATTGATAGTTTGAATATTTTGCCAACCAATAAATAGCAAGGAAAGAAAATGAAAATAGTTGGCTTGCCTTTAAAAAATCAGCCAAAAGTAGGCCCAAAAACTACAGTGAAAAATCAGCTTGGTAGTAGCAACTTTTCCCTTGAAATAGTCTGTCTACTTTTCAAACATAGTCAATAACATTTTTGATTGCCTGGCATCTAAGCAGAACCACGTATTTAAATCACAGTGACAGTGTCCCTGACTTCTATACCTAATTAGTATATTTAATCTGTCACCAACCTAATGAGAATTAGGATATCTCATTCACTGTTTTTATAATAATAATACAGATATAACCATGCAGTGACAATCACTGCAATTTTTGTAATTGCCAAGGAATTTGCATAATGTATTTTATTTAATCATATATACATCTGGTTATAGGTTCTAGTATCTTATTTATGTTTAAAAAAATTTAAAGCCAGTGCTTAATGGTTATATTTACACTCCAGTAGCATAAATTCCAAGGGTATTATCTTTTAGGAAAAAGAGCAGAGTGGCCAGGGAGGATCGAATGGTACAAGGGCTCTTCCCAACATTTTAATACATAGGTATTTTGTTAGAAGCGATGCATTAGAACAGTTTACCAGTGGAAATGAGATAAAATTTGTGGGGAAGGCTTATGTACACCATAGGTAATTTTATTCTTCCTGAATTTTTACAAGGTAATGTGAAATTTAGTTTTCTTCAGACTGCAGTGAAAGCATATCTCAGTTAATAGTTTACATGAAGTATTGAATTCATACTCTCTAAGAGAAAACATTATGGGTTCTGAAAATTATACATTCCATTAGGCAAATTTGCTGTGCCAGATCACTTCCTATGGGTCAGACAGGGATTCTTGTTATGATCAGTTGTGTCCAGAGTAAATGCATTCAGTTTTTAGACTGTCATGGGATCCATGTGGCAGTAATTAGTTGTGGATCCCTCTGTAGGTAGGTGGGCATTGGATACTTATCTTCACATTATAAGACAGAAGGAGATGGTATGATCTGCTATGTAACTTGTTCAAAGTTATCCAATTTTCAATTGTCAGATCCCAAACTAGAAACAAAGTTGGTGGAATCTGAGTGTCTCTTTGTTCATTCCTAGCATGATACTTTCTATGTTTGTGTACATATATATATGTATATATGTATATATGTGTATATATATATGGATGGATGATGTATCTATGTATCTATTGGAATTGAATCATGTGCCCCACTACAGGCATATTTAAGTTCCAATCCCAGATCTTGTGCATGTGAACCAATTTATAATTAGGAACATAGCAGATTTCTTAACAGATAAACTCTACTCATTTGTGCATAGGACCTTCAATAAGCCTATTCAGATGAAGCCAAATTGAATCAGGTGTCTTTTACCCATGTGACTGGGGTCCTTATAAGCAGAAGAAATTCAGACACAGTAAGTCAATAAAAGCCAGAAGTCAGCAGAAACTAGAGGAGCAGACAAAAGGAGGCAGAGGAGCCCTGTGACAGAGGAATGCTAGGGCACTCCAGACTATGGGAGGAGCAAGCCCTGTCGATATGTTAGCTTTGGATGTCTAGCTTCTGAAACTCTGAGACAACGAATTCTTATTGTATAAACCAAGCAATGTGTGGTATTTGTCATGGAAGCCCTGGCAAACTAAGATATCATGTCTCTTTCTACCATTTAATAGCATGATAAAGTGTCAGAAAGTCCTGGATGTTACTTAAGCACACTAAAGCCTTGGTTTCTCTTTGAATACCCTAAGCAGTGTTTAATATCCAAAGGAATTGCTATAGATACATCATTCCCAAAAAACCCAGCTGAGAATTTTAACATCGTTCGTGGTATTTCAGGTGCAATATTCATATTAGCATTCTAGAAGCTCTGAGAGGCTTGGAGAAACACACATATTCCTCCCTTTCCAAACTTACACACATGAGAAACTAACTGCAGTTTTTGTGTAGTTGTATGCTATCAAGTACCAAATAATATATTTACATTCATCATTCAATCATCTTTTTAAAAAATACAACTGGTTTAAGTAGACTATTATTTACAATGAGGCTTAAAAATTGAGTCTTGAATAGAAACCAGACAACTAATATCATGGTTAAAATTTTCTGACCTGTACTTACTTTGGTGGAAATTAAATACAAAGTGGGAATACACATGTGTTCTTTAAATTTCTTTTCTGTATTAAAAGCTTTGTTTATAAATTGCTTTTCAGTCTCCAAGAAGAAAAATAAAAAGATTAACATCACTCAGGAAATTCACTCTTACCTATGTACCCAGAGAAGTAAATATGCATCTTCACACAAAGACCTAAATTCCCTGGTTCATATTAGCACTTTACACTAACTGATGAATGTTCAGACAATGGTAATATATCCATACAAAGTGATATCATTTGGCAATAAGAACAAAGCAGCCATATAGGTAAAAGGTGGATGAATCTAAAAATGTGAAATCAGCCAGACAGATAAAAATATATATGGTATGATTCCATTAGTACAAAGTTTACAAAAACAAATAAAAGAGACAGACACAAAATTAGTTGCCACCTAAAATTGAACGTGGAGATGGAGAATGACTGTAAATATATACAGAGATCATTTTTATAGGGTTGAAATGTTCTCAAATGAAATTGCTATGCAAATTTTACCTAAAAAATATGTAGCTCTTTTCACTTTGAACTAGGATGGCAGTTTGAGGACTTCTAGGACTAGGCTTTTGTTCACTGACATTTTCTACTTTGTTTTTTGAAGGTAAGTACCAAATCCCTATATCCTTCTAAGATATTAGCTCACATTCCTGCACTAAGTATATATTGTAAGTTTTGAATATCTGGGACAAAATGTTTTATGTTTGTGTAAAGGATGATAACATAAATAATAAAACATAAACAGAAATTGAACATGGCTTCAATGATCTGATTTTTCCGATGAGGACATCCTGTTTTCCTCTTTTAGGACTAGCTGTGACTAGCACATTGAAGAGCAAAGAAAAATGTATAGTACATAAATAAATGTGTCTGCTTTAATAAATAATATTTTATTGTCACTCAGCTTCACATCCACTTACGAATTGTCTATGGTCACACTTGCTCCTCCATTGGAGTTCAGTGAGATGCACTCTACTTGAAATCATTTGCTCAGGTACTTGTTGAAATGAAGATACTGTGAGATTATCAACCAAGCAATTTCAGGTTGAAAGCATTTTCCAGGTGTTTCTGGACAATAAATACGCAAACAGATGTTGTAATAACATTCTGTTTGTAACATTTACTTTCCTGATGATTTAAAAAATTCCCTGAGAATGTTGATACTGATGCATATTTTCTGATACAATTTTATTACGGGTAAACAAGCAGAAAGAAAAGATAGACACTTAAATATCTGGTGGCTTTCACCATGTTCTCATTACATTATTCTCAAAATTTATAATCAAAATGAGAACTGTCTTTCCACCCTTAATAAAATTTATATTTCAGTTTTATACTAGAAATGTGGAAGAATTTCCTTTGTATATACACAAGTTTTTTAAACCATCAATTCATTCACTCTAATGATCCTCCTCTGCCACATTTGTAAGACTACTTACACAAATGTAGCCAATAATATTGTCAAATACCATCAATAAGAAAATGAAATAAGCACCACAATAATATAGAAAAACTAAAACTAAAATGAAATTTTAAAATTGGGATATTAAAAAAATAATGAAAAATATTACAAAAATTTTTTTTAACATTTTGGCTTTCAAAACTGTAATATCTATTGTCCTGTATGAACAAGGACATTTCCTTCCATTTCTTCCCCAGAGTCTTACTTTTTTTTCACTTTGTCTTCAAAGTAGTTTTAGGTCACAGTAAAGTCACATACAGAACCCTTGGAACTCCCATATACTGACCATCACCCCCTGTCCCCCCTTCTCATATCAATAAACTTTTTATGTGTGGATGGTACATTTGTTTCAACTGGTGTACAAATATTGAAACATGGACATTGACCATGGTCAGTGGTTTACATTATGGTCTATACTCTTGACCATACACTGTTATAAAATTTTGATGAAATTCAACATGGCATGAATCCATCATTGCAAAACCATGTAGAATCCTTCCACTGCCCCCTAAATAGCCCATCCTCCATCTACTCTATTCTTCCCTCCCCCTCCCCTCGGGGCCCAAAGCAACCACCAGATTTGACTCCTTGAAGGACATGATTCATAGTTACCTGCAACAACACTGGGGACTTGAAACACTGGTCTGTCCTCCCCTATTAGGAACTGTCCAGCTCTTGAGAGACACCCACCCCTATGTTTGAGAACATATCGGACCTCCCCGGGATGGGTGTCCAACTCTTTCCCACTCATTATGTGGGTCTCCACTCACTGATACAACACACTACGATAAAATGATCACTCACACATTTTCTAGAAGACTGCCGCAGGTATACCCTGTCCTGAATGCCACTGCATCCAACATCCTAAACCACTAACCCTTCCTTGTCGTAATGTCAAAATACCTTTCCCAACATTGTCATTTCAACCACATACCCACCAATCCCCAGCATTCTGCTGTTCCCTTCCTCTACAATACCCCAGTTCCATGGACCATCCAACCCACCCTACCCACCATATACCCCTGTAAATCTTACAACACCCAACCTAATACTATCACTACATCCCTGTCATTTCCCTTCATTGCGCAAATTGTCACTTCTACCTGTTGATTTTTTGGGGAATTGCATTAAATCTGTAGATTAATTTGGTTAGGATAGACATCTAAAGGATGTTTAGTCTTCCCATCCATGAACAAGGACTATTCTTCCATTTATTTAAGTACTTTGATTTCCTTTAACAGTGCTGTGTAGTTTTCTCTGTATAAGTAATTTACATCTTTGATTAAATTTATTCCTAGGTATTTGATTCTTTAGTTGTTATTGTAAATGGGCTTTTTTCTTTATTTCCCCCCCAGATTGCTCATTATTAGTGTACTGAAATGCTACTGTTTTTTTGTGCATTGATCAAATAACCTGCAACTTTACTGAACTCATTTATAAGTTTAGAAGCTCTGTTGTAGATTTTTCAGGGTTTTTTTATGTATAGGACCACGTCATTTGCAAATAGTGAAATTTTGACTTCTTCCTTTCCAATCTAGAGGCTTTTATATCTTATTCTTGTGTAAGTTCTTGAGGAAGTATATGTAACACAATATTAAAAAGGAGTAATGATAGTGGTCACACTTGTCTTGTTCCTGATCTTTGAGGGAAAGTTTTTAGGATTTCACCATTGTATATAATGTTAGCTTGGGTTTTTCATATATTCCTTGTATCATATAAAGAAGTTTCCTTCTATTCCTATCCTTGCAGTGTTTTTATCAGGAAAGGCTGCTGTATTTTTTCAATGCTTTTTTCTGCATCTATAGAGATGATTATGTGTTTTTTTTCTTTCAATCTGTTTATGTGGTGTATATCATGGACTGGTGTTCCTGTATTGGACCATCCTTGCAAACCAGGAATTAAGTCTACTTGATCCTGGTATATAATTATGTGTTGTTGAATATGATTATCAAGTATTTGCTGAGGATTTTAGCATCTAAGTTTATAAAGGAGATTGGTCTATAAGGTTGCGAAGTTTTCAGCTATTATTTCCTCCAACACTTCATCTGTCCCCTTTCCCTTCTCTTCTCCCTCTGGGTTGCCTATAATGTATATGTTTGAGCATTCTGAGTTGTTATTCAGATCCCTAAGTCCCTGCTGGATTTTTTCTATCTTTTTATCTATTCTACTACCTGTTCAATTTCAGATGTACTGTTTTCCACATCATAGATTCTATCCTCTGCCTGTTCAAATCTGCTGTTAGAGGTTTCAGGTGCATTTTTTATTTCTTGGATTGTGCCTTTCATCACCATGATTTCCATTATCTTTTTATGTATGTTTACAATTTCTTCAGTATGTTATCCTGGTGTATTCTTAATAACTTAGTCTCTTCTTTCATTTCATTAAGTTGGTAAATGATATTTGTTTGGACAGCTCTGATTAGTTGACCCATGTTCTGCATTCTCTCCTGGTTTTTAGTTTGTTTATTAGACTGGGTCATGTCTTCCTGTTTCTTAGTATGGTTTATAATTTTTTGTTGGTGGTTAGGCATCTCGTTATCTTGATGGGTTTATTCAGTTGATTAGTTTCTCTCTCTATTCTAGGGTTTTCCTTAGTTGCTGTTTGTGTGTGTGTTAAGTTTTCTCTATACCCTTTGTTCATCCTGTTCTATGTTCCCCCTGAAAGGAAAATATTAGAGCCAAAAAAAGGGAAAGAGGTAAGAGTAGAAAAAGGATAATAGCAATAATAATAGTAAAAGGTAGAAGAGGAACCATATAAGACCTAGGAAAATGAATAATTAACTCATATAAGAAGTGCAGAGGAATAAGAATTTAAAGTGGGGTACAAAAAATGAAAAGAAAAACTGAATAGAGAAAAATTTCTGCAGTGAATTAAAAGGTCACAATGATAAGGAGAGGAAAAGAGAAAAGAAAAGATGATAAAAAAAGTCAAAAAAGAGAAAAAAACAGAATTGAGGAGATAGAAATAAAAAGAAGAAAAATTGAAGTCTAAACAAAGAGAGGTGAAATGTAAGAACAAAAACAGAAAGCAAAAGTTAGGAAGATGAAGGAGAGAAAAGAAACAGTGTACGTCGAAAAATTGGTATACCAAAAAAAAAAAAAAGAGGAAACAAAGGAAGGGGGAAACACAGCAAATAGGAAGCAAGAACAGAGGACCTAATTAAAACAAACAAACAATAAAATGATTCAGGGGAGGGAAGAAAGAGAAAATAATAATAATAAAAAAAGGAACAAAGGACAAAAAACACTTAAGCAAGCAATTGAACAAAAACTTAGGTGAAACAGCCTTCCCACTTAGGCCCCTGAGGATCTTCTCAGGCTACTGATTCTCATCAATCAATTACCCAGCAACCTGCCCTATGCAGGTTTTGAATCAGGTTTTAGTGAGTAAACTAAGTTAAAATTAAAGAAAAGAACTTTCTTTTTTTTTTAAGAAATATAAAATGCCCAAGAAAAGCTAATACAAAAATACTGTCCATGTATTCCCTGCCCTAAAGTATTAGCTGGGTGTTTGATAACCCAGTGGATCACTACTCTCTAAGGAGAGCCGGGAGTTGAGCCAGAGACTTACTATATTCAAAGCAGAGACTCCTCCACTGGGCTAAATCTTCTGACTGGGTCTGTTAGCTAGAGAGCTATGTAGTGGCTTTCCCTAGGGCAGGTTTGACTCCTTGCAATTGGGGAGATTACTGCTGATTTGGTGTCTGTCTGTCCCTGATCCCTTTCTATTCTTACTGCTTTCTCTCCAGGGAGCAGGATGCTATAGCCTGTGTGATTGCATCGTACCTCACCTCTCCTGGTCAGGTTGAGATCCCTTTTGAAATTCAAATGGGACCCTGGTATCAGAACTCACCTCAGAGTAAAGACTCTCAACCCTCTTCCGCACCTCCCCCTCCTCCCAGGGGACCCTAAATAGGTCCTTGGAAGGTTATTTAGCACGTCCTTCTGCCAACCTCCCTTAGGGGAAGTGTGATTTTGATAGTTTTCAGCACCAGACCCATCAAATTGCTTGCCTCTGCTCTTTCCAAGCCCAAGTTCCTCTCTGGGAGGTGGACTAGGTAAACCAGGCTGCCTAAGCGGTTTGCCTCTCGCCTGTTCCTGGGTCTCCTCTTGCCAGCTGGTATGCTCCCTAAAGTTCAAAGGGAGTTCATGTAACCAAACCCATAGAAAGCAAACCCTCAAGCCACCCTTTGCAAGAACCCTCTTAATCCCAGAGAGTGCTTACTCGTGCGTGGTGGCTGGTGGGAATCAGGGGGTTCCCAGCAGCTTTTCGCTTTGAGGGTGGGGCTTTGCACCCACCATTTTCCCATCCCCATTTCCAGCCTCTAGACTGAGAAACTCGTAGTTTTCCCTTGGCCTTTTTATCTCTTTGTTCTGTTCCACCCAGATCCATGTCCTGAGGCCTTCTGCACTGTGGGTTCCCAAAACAGCGCACTCAGGCAGGACCTTGCCCCTTCTCAGTGATATTTTGTGATTGAGGTGGTGAGTGCCACTTAAACCTATACCATCTTGCCTCCTATCTCTCTTTTCAAGTCTTTTGCCCATTTTTTAATTGGGTAGTTTGTCTTTTCTTTGTAGAGTTGTATGATCTCTTTGTAGATCATAGATATTAAACCCATATTGAATATGTGATGGCCAAATACTTTCTCCCATTGAGTTGGCTGCCTTCTCAGCTTTCTGAGAAAGTCCTTTGAGATGGAAAAGTATTTAAATTTGAGTAGGTCCCATTTATCTATTTTTCCTTTTGTTGTTCCTGCTTTGGGTATAAGGTTTCAGAAACTACTGCCTACCATAATATCTTGATGATACTTTCCTACATTTTTTCTAGTAGTTTATGGTTGTTGCTTTTATATTTAGGTGCTTGATCCACCTTGAGTTAATTTTTGTATAAGATGTGAGATACGGGTTTTCTTTCTCTCTTTTGGATATGGATATCCAGCTCTCTCCAAACCATTTATTGAACAGACTGTTCTGGTACTGCTGGGAGGGCTTGACTGCTTTATAAAAAATCACTTGACTGGAGATGTGACAGTCTGTTTCTGAGTTCTTGATTCAATTCTATTTGTCAATGTGGCTGTCTTTAGGTCAGTAAAGACAATTGCCCAAAGAAGAAAAACAAATGGTGAAGAAACACATGAAAAATTGTTCAACATCACTAGTGATTAGGGAAATGGAAGTCAAAACTATGAGATATTATTTCACACCTATTAGACTGGCTGCTATTAAAAAGTTGCTGAAGTGTAAATGTTGGAGTGTCCTTTGAAAGATAGGAATGCTTATTCACTGTTGAAGGGAAGATAGAATGGAATAGCCACTGTGGAGGACTATTTAGCAGTTTCTGAGGAAATTGAATATAGACTTGTCATGGGACCCAACTCTATCATTACTAGGTATACACCCAGAAGAACCAAGAGCAGAGACACAAACCGGCACACTGATGTTCATAATAGCATTATTCATTATTGCCAAAAGTTGGAAACAACCCAGGTTTCCACCAACAAATGAATGGATAAACAAATTGTGTTGTACTCACATGATGGAATATTATGCAGCAGTAAGAAGAAATGAAGTTGTGAAGCATATGACAACATGGATGAATTTAGAGGACATTATGTTGAGTGAAGTAAGTCTGACACATAAGGACAAAAGCTGTGTGATTGAGCTATTATGAACTAAACATACTGTGTAAGCCCACGGATTGATAATTAGAACATAGGTCACCAGAAAATAGAAGGAGGGTAGAGCATGCAAAGCTGAGGGTTAATCTGTGCAGAATTTTTAAAAAGGTGTTTGTAAATTTTTGGAAATGATAAGAAGGGGTTAAAGAATATCATGTTGCTTGTTTCTAGCAGTGCTATTTTATGGGTATGACAATATGGGCTGAAAAGGGATGTATAAAGTCATGGATATTCCTAGAAGAAAATTAAAAAGTCTAACATGGAACTATACAAGAGAATACAACCTCATGTAAAACATGTACTAAATTTGGTAGGTATATGTCCAAGAGACTTAATCTTTGGGCTGGTCATGTGCCAGCTTGACCCTGAATCTCAGCGGAGTTGCAAAACTTACTCTCCAGTTCATTGGACTCACCCAGGATAACTAACAAGGAAGAGATGCTGGATAACCAAGAAACAAAGGAACAGAGAGTGTCTACAACTGCATACAATCTTATCAGTCATATGGGATTGAAGCTCCTCCTTAATTAAAGGTGGAGTGGACATAACCATCCCAGAATCTTCCGGATTGGGAAATTAACTATGGATTAATTTAGACTTAACTAATGTTCTACTATAGACTTATTGTGATTCTAGCAATGGAAGAAATATCATTGATGTAGAGGCAGTGGCCACTGGAGTTGTGAGAGTAGGGAGAGGTAAAAACATCTGTAACACAGGCATTTTCAGGACTTGGGAATCATCCTGAAGGACATTACGATGACAGATATAGGCCATTATACATCTTGCCATAACCTACAGAATTGAGTGGGAGAGAGTGTAAACTACAATGTAGTGTATAATCCATGCTTAGTGACAATGTTCCAAAATTTGTTTATCAATGGCAATGAAAGTACCACACTAATGGAAGGTTGTGCTAATGTGGGAAACATGGGAAGCGTGCGGAGCAGGCCATATGGGAATCTCAGTAACATTTATGTAATCCAAGTATCTTTTTAAAAATGAAAAGACAAAAATAAAACCCACAAATATGGGCGATATTGCATATATGACTGTTTATACAAAGTGTAAATACAAATATATCAGAGAGAAGGAAAAAGAATAGCAACAATGCACACCAGGCAAGGCATTGAGAGATTGAGAGGGGATAGATTTTGTTTGTTTATTGTTTATTATTATTATTGGAATAATGAAAGTGCTCTGGGAATGATTGAGGTGATGTATATGCAAACGTGATTATACCAAATACCATTGATTGTACTCTTTGGATGGATTTAGGCTTTATTAATATGTATCAATAAATTTTTTTAAAAAGCTCAAGAAAAAAATATGAATGTACAAAATAAATTTGAGAGATGAAAATAAAATAGCAGCTATATATGGCAGGGAAGGCTTAGAGAGATTGAGAGGTGGGTATTGGGTGGTAGAGTTTTTTGTTTGTCTGGTTTTTTGCTGTTTATTACTACTATTAATATTGGAATAATGGAAATAGAAAATACCCTAATAATGACTGACTTAATGGATATACAACTATGTGATCACACCAAACACCACTGATTATATACTTTGGATAGAATGTATTCTTTATTAACATGCATCAATATAACGATTAAAAAAAATAAAGGGAACTCCTATATACCCCACACTTTGCTGTATTAACAACATCCCTCATTAGTGTGGTAAATTTGTTACAACTGATGAACAAATATTGAAGCATTTCTATTAACTATGGACTATAGTTTACATAGAGTTTGCACTTTGCACCACATAATTTTATAGGTTTTGACAAAATGTATAATGGCTTGTATCTGTCATTGAAACGTCATGCAGGACAATTCAAATATCCCCAAATACCCCATGTTACACCTATTCTTCCTTTCCTTCCCCTCAGAACTCTGGTGGCTACTGACTTTATATCAATGATACAAGTTTTTCCATTGTTAGAATAGTAAATCTACTTTAGTCCACAGCTGCATTCCCCCCTTATGTTTGTTCATTCCTCAAACTTGCAGATTTTGGGGATTTGATGACCACACTCTTCCTGATTGAGAGGGGGGATTAGATCCCATGGGGCAGATGAATGCAACTGACTTGTCTACAGTTGTAGATACTCTCTGTTTTTGGGGTAGGTGTTGCCCATCATCATTCTTTTGTTAGTTTTCCTGGGCAAGTCAGGGACTGAAGAGTAGGTAGTACAATTCACCTGAGATTCAGGGCTCAACCAGCATATGAACAGACAATAGATTTAACACTCTGGGAAATTTAATGAGTATAGTGATAATAACAGGTTCAATTAAAAGGAGCAGAAAAGACATGTATAGGGAAATAATAATGAATCTAACTCAGTTTCATTGTGGAGCATATATTCCAAAGTAAGGACCATTGACAGAGTGCCAAATTCCTGAGATTGTCTGTCCTACCTGTGGTGTCTAGATGTCTCTAGAGCCTTTAGGAGTCCTGCTATTTGAGACACTATTTACTATGGCAGTCGATGAGATCATGCTGAGATGTGAATAATAGTAACCTCTGGAATGACCTCCCAACTCACTTTGAAATCTCTTAGTCATCAAAACTTATTTTTATTTAGCATTTCCCCTTTTGGTCAAGGTCTTTTTCCAGATGCATTGCTAGTTGGTGCTTGATAATAATCCCTTGGTGCCATGGTGGCTCATCCCCAGGAGTTATGTCCCATGCCAGAGGGAAAGTAGTATGTTTGGATGCTGAGTTTGACTTACCCCATTTGAGTAACAAGGAGGCTTTCAGGAGGCAATGCTTAGGCAGTATATAATACTAGGTTAAGTTTCAATTTCACAAGAAGAGGTTCCTATGTACAACCATCAATATCAAGGAACTGGTATAATGATCTGTCCTTTGTGGGACAATGCCCATATACTCGGAGGATTCTTGCTGCTCTATTAGAGAATGTAGCAGGACTTCCCAGGATGGGAATTCAATACCCCTTCAGTTATTGTGTGGGTCTGAACCCACAGAGACAACTCTGTGTGACCATTTGAGTATATTCATATGCTATAGAGGCATTCCCCAGGTGCACCCCTCCCCAGACATCTCCCCAACACTGACACACCATACCAGTGACCCTCCCCTGCCACGTTGTGACCCTTCTGTGACCCAAAACCTACCCAAAAACAAAGCCAAAAAATAAATAAATAAAATAATAATAATAATAATAAAAATACAAAAAGGAAAGTAAAAGAAAAAAATTAAAATTAAAATAAAAAATTTTTAATATACCTATAATCATTATATGATCTGTTATCTTTTATGTACAGTGGCAAAAGCTTTTGTATGCTCCCCCAGTGTCCTAATTTTTGCTTTATCTTCAAAGAAACTTTAGGTTACAGAAAAGTCACATAGAAAGTATAGAGGTTTTTCCCCTGCATATTTAAAAAGGGTATTGAACTCTTCAGTAACAATTTCCTTTTCAAACTAAAAATGAATAATACAGCAAAGAAATATATATATAATTTTTCATCTGGCTGGCTGCTTCCTGTACAATGCCAAATCCAAATTTCATACTCCTCATCTACAGGCAAACCTATGTCCTGGACCTGGCTTACACAGAACTTAAGGCCAGGTTCTACTGATGTTACTCTTCTTACCCCTCAGATAAAGTCTCTTATGGAGTTCCTAAACACATATCTCAGATGATGCACAAGAAGATTTTGGGACTGAGAGTACCAGAAAAAAAACTATGACCCACTTCTTCTGAAGAGGTAATCCCACTTCTGGTTTGGAGTCCATCCTCAGAGCTACCTTGGGAGAGATGCAGTCGTGGCCAAAAATGTCATGTCCACAGCATGGAAGGATACTGGGTCACTGACTCACAACTGGCAGAGAATTTCCCCCATTTAGGATGCTTGAGTTGAACTGTGACACACTTGCTTGCCTGGAAACCCATGAAATAGGAAGGCCTTGCCAGTTCTGATTGATTGCTCCTAGATTCTTTCATTGAAACTCTGGCATGTGAGGAATATATTTGCTGACGCCCCCTTCCCTTGGTGCTCACTCACATTTTGTGACAAATCACAAATGAAGGAAATGCTCCTAGGGAAGGGAGATTTCTGTGCTTTCTGTGTACAGAATCAAGCTTCCAGACAACAGTAATAAGATTCCTTACCAGGGAAATAAGCATAGAACTCTTCAATTGCTAGGATCATACCCAGAAACACTTCAGTGTGGGGAGTGGGTCAAAGCATGTCTTAGCTTGAATTGCACTAGGTCAATCAGTTTTTAAAACAACACAAGGACCCTGATACACAAATTAACACTTATTGAGGTAAATTAATTTACATATTGAGGTAAATCTTACATATTTCATCTCACATCTCATGTCATACAGAAGTGTTCTTTAATATTTCAATGTGTTCCCCTGGTCATGTCATCCTTCAAGTATGGTTTAAGTACCGGTGGAATAATCAATCAAATTAAAATATCATCCTTCTCAGATTTGACTCTGGTCCAATGAAATAAAAATGAAATATTAATAAGAATTATACCATATTCTGGAAACCTTATCTTAGTAATTAATGTTATGTAAAATTCAGCAAGAGCAAAATGATCATCAATTAATATGTTTAACTAAAAAATCATCAGTCAGAATTATTTTAAGAGATCAAATATATCAGATAACATGCTCTGCTCATGGATGTTCAGGGTTTAGCTGTAAATCTGACTCAAACCTGTACTTTACCACAGGTTTTTGAGCCTCAGAGCTGAGCTCTCTTACTCTCCTCAGAACTTATGATTCTGAGGATGTCCCAAACCTCTTGGGGTGTTGCCCTGGACTAAATGCGGTAGTGGGCACACAGGGATTATTAGGAGAATGCTGGATTGCAAACTCTAATTCCGTCCCTTCTATCCTGTTGTGACTATTTTCTTTTCATCCATCTTTGAGTTTTACCTGGCTAACACAACTACCAACGAACTTTCTTTAGCATTCCTTATGGGAGCAAATTCACCTTGGTTGAAGGAAATGATTCTTTCCATTATTTCTCCAGGTCTTTGGTTCTCTTCCTGTAGGACTCTCACTTTTTTTGTGTATATTCTTGTTTTCATAAACTTTAGCAAGGGTCTCCTCTACATACATTTACAAGTGTTCCTTTCTTTCCCAAAACTTTTAAAGGAAATTTTAATATTTACATAACTATTAATAGCATCAACGAGTTCCTTCAATTTGACTTCTGACTGATATTTTGGTCTCCCCGTTCTGGTTCACTCTTTTTGTTTTCCTTGAGTTGTCTGTGCCATTCTGTTCCAGACCTGCCAAAAAAGGGGCATAGGGGCCTGTTTTCACTTAGGAATTAGATGATACTTTCTACTACACTCCTGATCCTTGTCATTGCCCACAAATCATATCTCTTCCACCTCTACTGTTTCCCTTCATCTCTTAGTTCAGTAACCCCTACATGGTACTCTTACTATTTCTCACATGTGTAATGGTAGTAGTCTGACCCCTTACCTCACAATATGTGGTGAGAAACACAGAGGTTAATGCACTTGAAGCACTGAGAGATTGCTTCGTACACCAAGGGTCCAATGATCTCAACTCTAATGTGAATTGCTTACCCCCACCCCAATATCTGCCAAATGGCATATTCTAAGGGGGGAATATGACAATCAGCCCAAAGCTCTGGGTCTCTTAGGAACCACAATAGCCCTTAGTGTAGCAAGTCAGTATCCCTGATGATCTCAGTGTTCTTGAAACTCATACTGACAGCCCTAAACTCCCTTTCTTCTTCTATTCCCTCTGCCCTGTTTGGGACTTCCAATGATGGTTGAGAATAAATGCCTGACCACTCAATTGTATTACTCTTATACTCTTCCTCTAACTCTATGATTGTTTAGGACCTGGATCTGATTTGGTACATTCTGTATCAGCCTACAGATTAGGGCACAGGAGAAAAAAATTTTCTGTACAATGGAAGAAATAATATAACAAAAGTACCATCATTTTCCTTCTTCAAAAACAAAGGAAGAGCAGGTATAGGGAGACAGCAGCAAAAAATACATATTTTCTATGGGCCACATTTTACAGAGATGTAGACTCAACAATTGTCCTTCTATGTCCAAAGCTAAATGATTAACTCTAATTTGTTTTTTAATTAGAGGGCTATTTCACATGATTTTCCCTTTCACTCATCTTTGGAGTATCTATATGGTACTTCATTTCATGACGCATGAGATGGCAATAAGAAAATGTACAGTGTTTGAATCCTTACTAAATCATTGAACATAATTTTCATTTTGAATTAATTAAGCTGGATTTTACATTTTGTTCCCAGTGGAGGTCATGTGAAACTGAGACCATAAAGCATGAAAAAAGACAGTTTGTTACTCACAGGTTCCAGAGAGAGAAGGGGGTGCCTTGAGGTACTTCAATAGGCACAATAGCCTTCTTTGACAGAACCAGCAGTTGGAGAGCACAGAAGCAGAGTAAAAGAGACCTGTTGGTTTGTCCTTTATCATTCAGGTAGGGATAATAGATTTCCTGCAGGTGTCAATGATTGATTTGTTATTTATTGCAAAGGCATCCCTGAGTATAAGGTTGTAAATGCATTTCTTGAATGTATTCATCATTGTAAGATTTTAAAATTTTCTACACAGATCTTGGGCATTCTAAAAGAAACACGTTGTATTTGCACATTTAAAAATATGCCAAATAATGGGCTCAAAAGATGAGTTATATTAACTGTAAGAGCTAAGAATCTCTAAAATAGTTATTAATTGACAGATATATTTTCCTATTTAAATAAAAGAAATATATTATTGGCTAATTGCACATGAAAATGTGGTTAGTATCATTTGTCATTAGGAAAATGCACCTTTTACCCACAACGAGATACAACCGTTTTGTGTATAAAATTTTAAAAAGCTTGAGCTTAGCCAGTGTGGTGGTTTTATTGAGCAACCAGTAGAGTATTACACTGCTGCTGAGAGTGCATGATGTTATACTGACATTGGAAAATTGTTTCTCAATTTCACAAAATGTAAAACATGTGATTCCCATATGAAATAGTCATTACATCTCTATTTACTCAAGAGAAATGAATGCATAATTACAATAATTACAGTCAACTGTGGATAGGGGATGATTTATAAGTGTTATCATGGAGTCTTTGGACCTACTTGGGTAATCCTGAAGGTAATTATGGGATGTATAAATGTGAAGCAGGAAGTGTAAGGAGGAGAGGCTGAGGAGTTAGACACAGCCCAGATCATAGACAATTGTATATACTATGTGGATAGTCTGAGTTTTGTTGATGATATGTTAGATGCAGATATTGATTATGTAAGTACGAAACAGGAAAAAATGTCAAGCCTAGAGGTGTACATTTTTGGATCATGGGTAAGTCTAAAAGGTAGACATTGAGACACTGAGAATGGGCTGGACCTGCCAAAATAGTTTATGTTCAACTTGGGAAGAAAATCAGACCAGGAGAGGAGCTAAAACACCATTAATAAAAAATCAGCATAGTGAGAAACCGACCACAGATAATCTACATAAAGACCTAACAAGAGATGCCAAAGTTATTGAAGATATTTTTGCTTTATTTACTATCACAGAATGCTATTAAAAGAGTGATAAAAACATAAAGACCAGTTCAGGATACATTTATACAAAAAGCTGCAAAAAGAATGAATCATGGATTGATTTTTTAATTCACTTGAAGTTAAGTTTCCAAATATAAAATTAAAGTAATATAATAAGAAAATCAAACAATATTAATTAATAGTGGTTAATATAAACAATATTCTCTAAAAAGTAATTATTATTACTCATAAAATCAGTAATACTAATAGTATCTTTAAGTAAAACTGGGAATGTTTTTTAGTAGTTAGAAGGGATAAAAGAGATCAATTCATGGATTTCATTTTTTTTTGAAAGTTTATCTTTGGATTAGCTGTTCAACATGAAATCATTTATAAAAAGCCCCATGCTTCCTCAAACCCATTTTACATACTGTAGTACTGTATCATACTCCATTTTGTTTCATTTTGAACTTTAGTGCTTTCAGTTTACAGATTAAGGAAGTGTTAAAACTTTAGTGGTGACACAAAGATATTTGATGTCCCAATGTCACCCCCCAGAGAGCCTCCTAGGTATGTCTTTGGTACATATGAAAATTCAGGGAAAATGTGGAGAGCTGCAGACTTATCCCAGGTCTCCTTGGAAAGTTCCACATAAATTTAGGTTATTCTTGCATGATTCTCTAATTGCAAAATAACACACTTAACATTCTGATTTGTGTAATAAGTTTTGAGTAATATATTCTTTAGACTCAAGTAAAAGAAAAGCCTATATGTGCATAGTAACACTTAGCCAATGAAGCTGATTAGGTTTGTATTTTCCCTTTTCTCAATAACTCATTCCCATGTGTAAATAAAAATAGCTTCATTCATTGAGTGGTTACCAGGAGCCAAGACTGGACTGTTATTTTCATTAATTACCTGTTTCATCCTCAAAACAAGAGCATTTATGTTACCAATGAGGAAGCAGAGACTCATTAGAGGCCAGATTCAGGACTCTAGAATATGCCTGCCTAATCACAGTTTCAGCTCCTAATTGATGCCTTTCTCAAATAAGTTCTTGTGTTTGAGAAAGTGCTTTTGGAAACTGGGACAGAGAGCATATGCCAACCTTCCTGAAGTCATGAAGGTTTCTGATCTCCAATTCCCTCATCTATAAACTTCATGAGTAGACGTTGCCAATTGACAGCTACATCATGTGGTTGTTTCTTTCAGCTGATCAATGTTGGTTTGAACATAAAATTGTTTGAATTTGCTGCCAACTTTATAATTTAGTATATTAAGAAATAATTTAGAGAAAAAAGAAAGCAGCAGTTTTGGCATTCCTGTAAAAAGAGAGCATCTGGCAAAATAGGCACAAATCCCTCTGTGTAACCACTTGATGGGACAGCAAATTCTCCCTTTAAATGATCCATGCACTCTTGATTATCTAATTCCTACAACTTTGAGTTACATTGTACCCTAATAAAATCCCTCATTTACATCACCTACCCCACCTCTGAGGTCTTATGATTTTCTGTCTTTAGAGGAAGTACTAAAACTGCCTTCTGTAGAACTGCTGTGTGAAACTTCCGATTTCCCATTTCATCTTCAAACCAAAGCAATCCACACAAACTAGTCTTTGAATAGATTATTCTTCATCTAACAATGGCTTACAAACTTCTGAACAAAATGAATCTTCCACCTCTAAAACATGTCTTTTCAATTCAGTTGAACATATATTATCTTTTTATTCTGTTTTATTATTTTAGCTTAGATGGTGCAGAATATCTGAAATAGAAATTTGAAATGAGTATCAATAAAAATAAAAAATAAGATAAAATGATTAAAATTAGGGTAAAAGACCAATTTTACCCTGAAGGCAGGTAGATGATTTTAAATGCAATGTTTCAGAAATCTGTAAGCTGGCAGGTTACATATGGCTGCCATCTGGTTTTATGAATAAAATTTTATTGGATCTCAGCCTTTTCCATCCATTCACATATTGTCTGTGGGTTCATAAGCACAACAGTGGAATAAAAATGGAACTTGCTCTCTGTTAAATCAAATTTTCAGGCATGTGATGGAATGTAGGTAGCTTGAAATTTTCACCAGGAAAGGCAGAAAATTTGAAAGTATTTTAAAGATATGGCTGGTCGATCAATACACAAAGACCTTGTTTTGCTTGGTTCTTATTGTAATCATTGTTTTATTCCTGGAGACTTCAAAAATGCACAGTAATGGAGGGACAGCAAGATGCTGGCGAAGTAAGGAGCTCCTAGAATCAGCTCCTGCTACAAGGCAGTTAGTAAACACCCAGAGCTCTCTGGAGCTAGCTGCAGCACCTGTTTGGAGGCTTCAGGAGGCTGGAAGGGCATTCTGCAACATCCTTGAAGGAATGGATGAAGGAGGCTCCCCTTTTGCAGAGAAGATTCTTAAGTAGAGTGCTCCACACCCCAGAGGCTGATGCCCATCCTCCACCGGAGGCACAAGCCAGCTTGGGAGCTGTTCTGCGGCTGAAATTGAAAGCTCCACTTCCCAAAAACAGGGGAGGATAAAGGTGTTTGGGCACAAGCTTCAGCTACTGATGAGTAAAATTCAGCAGGCTAAAGTATAATTCTGAGAACAGCTAAAGTTTGAGCCTGTTCAAGTCAGAAAGAGGCTGGGAACCACCATCTAACTTCGCACCTTGCACGAGAGGAAGCGGGGCAGGCTGAAAATCCCAGTGCTGGTGGGGACCAGCTTCTTTCCATCCAGGTCAGATTGCAGATCAAGCCTAAGACCCAGTGCCACCTCCAACAGGGAGGAAGCTGCAGGGACCTGTGCCAGCCTCTCCGGGAAATTGCCAGCCAAGCTGAAATTTATTTAAATAAACAATGTTAGAAAATTTCCCAACCCTATTGAAGGACATAGATATCCATGTCCAAGAAGTGCAACATACTCCCATCAAAAAAAAAAAAACCTGAATAGACCAACTCTGAGACACATACTAATCAGATTTTCAAATGCCAAAGACAAAGAGACAATTCTGAGAAAGGCAAGAAAAAAGCACTGCATAACACTTAAGGGATACCCAATAAGATTAAGTGCTGATTTCTCACCAGAAACCATGGAGGCAAGGAGACAGTGGTCTGAAATATTTAAGATACTACAAGAGAAAAACTTCCAGCCAAGAATTTTATATCCAGCAAGACTGTCTTTCAAAAATGAGGGCAAGATTAGAATATTCACAGATGAACAGAACGTGAGAGCATTTCTAAGCAAGAGACCAGATTTTCAGGAAATAGTAGAGTGTCCTAGAGCCTGAAATGAAAAGACAGGAGAGACCTGGAAGAGAATCTAGAAATAAAGATTATATCAATAAAAGTAACTAAAAGTGTCAAAAGAGTGGCATAAATAAAATATGACAGATAAAACTCAAGTAGTCAGGAATAAACTTAAATAACGATGTAAAGCACTTGTATACCGAAAACTGCAACTCAATGTTAAAAGAAACAAAAAAAAGTCCTAAGTAACTGGAAGAACATTCCATGCTTACAGATTGGAAGACTAAATATCATTAAGATGTCAATTCTACTCAAATTGATATACAGATTCAATGCAACCCTGATAAGAATTACACCAGCATGTTTTTTAAAAATTAAAAACACAATAAGCAAATTTATTTGGAAGGGTAAGGGGTCCTGAATAGCCAGAAACATCATAAAAGGCAAAGCAAATCCTCATTTCTGGACTTTAAATCATACTACCAAGGTATAGTGGTAAAAGCAGCATGGCACTGGCATAAAAACAGACACATAGGCCAATGGAACCAAATTTATGGCTCAGAAACAACCCTCTCTTGTATGGTCAAGGTGACTTTTTACTATCCTGACAAACCCACACGGCTCGGCAGAACAGTCCATTCAGCAAAATGGTGCTGAAAGAACTGGATATCTATAGCTAAAAGAAGGAAAGAGGACCTCTGTCTCACACCTTAATCAAAAATTAGCACAAAATGGATCAAAAACCTAAAAATAAAAGCAAGAACCATGAAAGTTCTAGAAGAAACTGTAGGAAAATATATTCAAGACCCAGTGGTAAGTGGTGGATTCCTAATAGAGATAAGAGAACGACTGAGATGGACTACTGATGCTTAAGGTATGTAGAAGTTTTAATCACCTTTATGTAAAAGTGTGGAAATGTATAGAATGGATGGTAAAATAGTAATAGCTAGTTTGTAAATAAGGATGTGGCTGACAATGTTAGTCTAGGGATGTAAATGCCAATTGATACAAAGTTAGAGAATAATCTAGGAACTGAATAGCATAGTAAACCAAAAGGTAGATGAGAATTGTGGTTGATGGTACAGATGCAAGAGTGTCCTTTGTGAACTATAGCAAATGTATATCACTACTGCAAAGTATTGGGAACACATGGGAAAAACACAACTGAAATGACCTATGGACTATGGTTAGCAATAATAATATAATATTCTTGCATCTTTGCCAAAGATGTACTGTGTTAATAATGGGGCAGTATGGAAAATGTGAATCAAATGTATACTATGGACATGGTAACAATCAGATGATATTATCTTATCTGTAACAAATATTCCACCACAGTGTGATGTGTTGATAGAGGGGTGTTGCTTGGGAATTCTACATATATGTGTGATTGTTTCATAAGTTTACAACTTCTGTCATAAAAAATATATTTAAAAAATAATAATAAGGTGTGTTGGGGGAAAAACACACCAATTGCAAAGATAAGAACTATACTTAGTAGTAAGATTTTGACAATATTCTTTCGTAATTTGTAACAAACATCTCACAACGATGCAAGGTGTTGGTGGAGTGTTGATGTATGGGACCCCTGTATGATGTTATGCGTGTTTGCTTTGTAAGTTCACAACTTTTACTATACACTCAATTGTTTATGTATGTTCACATATAAATGACATAAAGATAATAATAAAAGAGAGGGTTGGGGAAAATACTTTGGTTAGTAGTAATATGTAGACAATGCTCTTTAATCATTAGTTAAAAGGTTTAACAACAATGTAAGATGTTGGTGGTAGGGTGACTTATGGGAGTCCTTTATGATGTTATATATGTTTGTTTTATAAGTTCACAGCTATTACTATACACTTATTGTTTATGTATGTTTGTGTGTGGGTGATATATTTCAATAAATTAATTTTTAAAATGCACAGTAATGTATAGTAATATAGTAATAATCTTCAATAAATTGTTTAAAAAAAGAAGTATATTAAGTGGAAGGAACTAGACAAAAAGTAGTGCATATTATTTGACTCCATCTATACAAAATGTAAATACAAAGAAAACATAAAGTCATAAATATATTAGAAGATAAGTATGGAAGGGGAAACAGATTGAGAGGTGACTACAAAGGGGTAGGTATTTTCTTTGCTTGTATGATTGTTATGAGTAATAAAATCTCAATATTGAATGAAGTGATGAATGGATAATCTGTGAGTATAACAAATGGCACTGATTGTATACTCTAGATGGATTGCATGGTTTATTAATACATTTCAATACAACTGATTATAATACAATTTAGACAGAAAAACTGAGGTTTATTTTTTATGGGTAAAATAATAATGGATTTACTAGCTGAAACTAAAGGCATATATTAAATCTTCGGTACTTTCATCCTACTTTCATTAAATTCTTCTTTCATAATTAGGCTTTAGAGAAACATGATCTGACCACGCTCATTGAAAATATATTCTATTTCATTCTATGAATAATTGTTGAGAAATGTATGTGTTTCTGTGTGTATATGTATATAATAAAGAGAAAGATAAATAGGAAGAGAGTGTTTTCATATTTAGAAATATTTTGCAGTACTATATTCTATCATTATAATCTGTTAGTTTCCTGACTGTTAAACAAATATCATACAATGGATTGGTTAAAACAATGGGAATATTATACTGCCTCACAGTTTCAAAGCTAGAGGTCCAAAACTGAGGCATCAGCAAGGCAATTCTTTCTCTCTGAAGACTGTGGTATTTGGGTGCTGGCTAAGAGAGATCCAGGGTCCTTATTTTTCTGTCGAATGGCAATACACATGGTGGTTTCTTCTACTTTCTCCTCCAGTTCTTTTGGCTTCTCCCTTCTGGCTGCTCCCCATGGCTTCTCTTTCCTTAAAAGGACTTCAGCCACCTTGGAATAGGCCCACCCTCATTCAGTGGGGGCACTCCTTAGTCAAAGACATCTTTAAAGCTCCTATTGCAAATGCATTCACGTCCATAATATATGGGGTTGTGACCAGAGCATGTCTGCTGGAGGAAGGGTCATGATGTAATACCCAACCTGCTTTCCATATGTCTTGTGTACACCATCACTACCTCCCAAAAATCCAAATTCATGAATAATTTCCTTACTCTTACATATGTACTAGGACAAAATTATTTCTAGTGTGTGAGGAGAGTGCAAATTGTCTAATGCAAGAGAAATAAGAGACTCATCATTTGAAACGAGGATCACTTCTGAGGCTGACATTCGGTCTGTAGACTTTCCCCAGTTAACTTGGAAGACATGTGGTCATGTGCTGAAAATAATAGGGCTTGGATAGAAGGATTCTGGGACACTTGTTCACAACTGAAGAACAATCTTCTTTATATAGGATGTGTGGGTTGAATGTAGACAAATTGGTCCCATGGAAATCCATGAAATGTGAAGGAATTCCCAATTCTAACTGATTTCTCCTATTATTATAATTGATAAAGGACAAAGATTTCACATGGTCTAGAAAAAGAAAAGCCAAACATACAGAAGACAAAAAACAACAGCAAATCACATGCGAATATCCCCAGTGTAAAGAGATACTGCGTGCTCTGAAGTCAAAATTAGAGATGGATGCTGCAGAAAAAAAGGTTACAACTTAGAATACATAGCCACATCTTAGGACAAGGGTACATGAGTGCCCCATTGTAGAATGCCCCACATCATATCCTATATTACACCCTGAATGTCCATGTGAGATGAACTGTGATAGCATGGCATAACATGGGGGCCTAGGTTTCATGTGGGGCCACATGGACTTATCTCATCTAATAGAATCTTCTGTTCTTGCTAAAATAAAACTTTTCATTTCACTCCTGAAAATAAAAAAATAAAAAAAACTATTTGTATAGTGACCAGAATAAAGCCAGGGAGCATTTGTTCATAAAACTGTCAAACTATCTTCCCCCAGTCAGTACAACAGATCATCTTTCTTGGTTACCAGGCACTAGTTTTACTTTGTTTTAGAACACCCAGAGGGCTTCAGTCCCTTAAAAATAGATCAGAAGCTACTAGCCAGATGCAAAGCAGGGGGTTCTATAGAGCTATGGATATCCTACTGATAGCCATAAAAATGTCTTTGGCTCTAATCCTAAAGCAGCTGCCCAGTGTTCTGATGGTCTTTTCTGAATTCCAGAGACAATGTGAAAGTCTATTGGAGTTTTTCTTGAAATTTTACTATGTGCTATATGGATTGTTCTCATAGTAAAGTCTAGCAGCATAGGTTGAAGGAGAAAGAGCTAGCCAAGTACATTTCTGCTCAGCGTGAGGATTATCATGAAGTCAGTGAGAGGATTGGACAGATAACTGAATTGTGTAGCTATCTAAGGTCATCTCCAGGGAGTCCAGTGCTCCAGAGTTACAAACTTTCTCCATGGCAGTACTTAATAATGATGTGAACAGGTTCCACTTTTTACTGGAAAATGTAGGAGACATTCTGGGCAAAGAACAGACATGTGGATTCACTAAATTTTCATTCAACAGTGATGGCGGCTCATCCTCGAGGACACACGCAGTCACTCAATGAAGCATTCAAATCCCTCCACTCCAGCAAACCTGAGGACAACAATATTTTAAAGTTATCTCAGAAGAATGGAGAAAAATGTCAGGAAGAAATACTTAATATTTGGATAATGTGCTTGCCTTAGATAATGCTAAATAGAATGAAAGCATTCAGAAACTGAAGAAACAGGGAAAAAACTTGAAAATTCCACAAGTATATGGAGCACAAGATCAATGATAAAGAAATACTCTCTGGATGAATAAAGTTTTGAAGATGATAAATGAGTCTGCTGTGTGTAAAGATGACATGCATGTTATAAACTTGAAATTAGAGGAAAAGGGTGAAACTGTGAAAGTAGACCAGCCTCATAAAGTAGATGTGGATATACCAAATCTTATCTAATCTGTAACCTCAAATTTAATTTAAACAGACTAGAAAGTAAAAAGCAAGTGATATATAAAGTTTTGTAAGGTAAGTCAAGTCAGTGAAGCACTTAGGTATCAAAATAAACATCTGGAAAGTGAACAAGCATCTCTAAAGTAGGAAAATGTACACCCAGAAAAGTTTATTCTGAAGTTCACCAGAAACTGCAAATTCTTTAGAAGTACATCAACAGCACCTCCTGCAACTTCAGTATGAATCAATCAAGCAGGGAACTGATCACTTGGATATAGAGAAAATTATTACCAAGGCACATGGATACATCGCATTTACACACAAAATCTTGACATATAGAGAAGGATGACAGGACACTTGGCAAATAAACTAGAGAGCATTGTTACATAGATGAATGTTGGATTATTTACTATGATAGAAAAACACATGAAAGTTGCCTTCTAGCTACTGAGAGGAAGCTCAACGTGCTAAGACTTGAAAATGAGCAGAACAGGCAAAAGTTGTCACAGAAAGATAGTAAAATCCAGATCACCCCAGGTAGTCCTTTTGCTCCAACTACTCCAAGTGAAGCCCAGGGTAGAGGCTGAGAGGTTCAGGGAAACCCTTGTATTATCAGGTCTCCTGGGGAGAGGGGGGTGAGCAGTGAGGGCTCAGGGATCCAGGTGATTCTCCTGCTTGACTCCCCTTTCTATCAGCCAGTCCCTGAACATTCAAAAGTGCAGTAGGACCTCCAGCATATTTTGCTTTTTCAAAGCAATTGTGCTTAATGACTTTTTAGTATGTATGTTAATTAATGTACTTTGCCTTGTAGAATTAAACACTAAGATTTTTAAAAATATAGATAGTTATAATGTTTTTCTAAAAAATACACTGCTTACATTTTATTGAACTGCATAGAATTAGACCATAAGTATTTTGTTTTAAATAAATACATTTTTCCACCATTACTTTCACAATAATTGAAATGGCTAGTTAGAAAGGATTAGAAGTTTCAAGCATGTTCTAAATAAATGAGGCAGGATTTTTTTTTTAATGTAGAAATAACTTGATATTTACAGCAATAAATGTTGAATGATTTTCAACATAACAAAAACTAACAAAAATGTTCCATACTACAAAGAATCATTTTGCTAATACAACCTTAATTCAGTGATTCATTTTTATGAAGTGAAAATTGAAACCTCTTATTATTTCTTTTGAAGATGTTATATTGTTCACAGCACTCATTAGAGTTCAAACATTTCAAAATATTTCCTCAATGTAGTAAAATTTCCTTTAACTTTCTGCATTCTGTCATCATTTCTAATAATTTCCTGAAACTAAGAATGTTTTTTAAAATTTCTGTTTCTTTATATTGCTCTTACAGTATCTTATTTTTCCCTTATATCTTGGATACAATGTTTTAAATAAGAAATGTTAGAAAACCGGCATTATATCTTTTTGCTGAAAGATTGCCTAGTGTTCAACATTTCCCATTACATGTAACAATTCATTTATTACCTAAGTACAATTTCTATTTAGTTTCACTTCCAATGACATTGGATATGGTCAGGGTTTCACTATACATTCTAAAACTTCTATGGATATTCATTCTCCTTTTGAATTTTTCCTTAGTATTTGCTATGATTTCCTTGAAGATAAGTCCAATATTGATTGCTTAATTTAACCCTTAATTAAAGACACACCCATTAATTTCTTATTGGTTCAGTCAAATCTTTCTAGATCAATTTTGTGGTGCTGTCAGTATTTGGATTTTGCTCCATATCCACAAAAATGCATTTATCTAGTTAAATAAGAACAGCTTTATATATATATTCATTAGAGTTTCTTCTATTTGCTGTATATTTATTTTAGACTTATTTTTAAGGATATTGAATTGTTAAAAAATATGTCTCTGTGTAATTTGAGAGGTTAATCACTGTTTCCTTAATTACCATCTCCTGCAATTTCATCTAATTTTGCTGTGTGTATAATTCCCAAGCAAACTGCTATAAAGAAGAAGAAAAAATCATTTCATATTTGCCTTTACTTTGAAAACCTTAAACCCTGGAGAAGAGAGTACAGTTGAAAAGTGAATAAAATATCTTTGGGGAGGGATGAGGAGTGTTGTGTGTGTTCCCCCCCCCCCCCCCCACTACCCTCACAAACACCAAGACAAAGGAATATCAACACCCACAGCTCCAGAATATTTGGGAAGTAAAAAACCAAGCTCATGCAAGGTGTTCTGGTAAGCAACTGGAGAAGGAATAATTGTAGGATAGGTGTAGGCAGAAATTCCAAGATTTACCTTCAAGACAGTTCTCCACACTTGACATGACTGTGGAGCAGCAGGAAACTAAGGAACCTAAGGATGACGGTGACTCAGCATTGTCTGTTGCACAGTGCAAGCACAACAGCAGAAATCCACAACCTGACAAAGCTTGGTGTATGAGCCCCACACTCTGTGGTACGGCAACATGCAGCAAGGAGTGCTAATGACACTAGCAGTCTCCTGTCTTAAATATAATCACTCAAAAAAAAATACACATTAATACTCTAAATATTTTGTAATATCATGACATGTTTCTTCATTTAGCCTCATTGCTATGGTCAGTCGTAGAGTTTATATAATTTAAGGCATGATATAAGGCCTCCAATTTCAGACATCAAGTATTAAGGTGAAATTTCAGTTGTTGCTTTCAAATTTTATTGGCTATTCATAATTAAAACATATGCAAGAGGAGGCAAGATGGCAGCTAAGTGAACTTCCCAGTTACTAGCTCCTGGAGGGAATCGGCTGGGAGGCGTCGGAGACTCCTTGGGACCGGGCTGTTTCGGGATTTTTCCTGGTCCCAAGGTGTTTAGACATCGATTTGGAGGGAAGGTAACAGAGAGGATCCATCCGTGAAATATACACGGAGATCCCAGCTAAGTGTGGAGGATTCCCTCCTTGGGTAGGCAGAGCCGAGGCAGCTAGCACAGCGCCGAGCCCCGGCGGGCGGCGGCCAGGGTAGCCTAGCTGGGCCGCGGTGGGCAGTGGGCGGGGGATCCGAGCCACGCGGCGGTGGGCGGCGGGCGGGAGAGCCGAGCCCAGCCTAGCTGGGCCACGGTGGGCGGCGGGCGGGAGAGCCGAGCCGTGCTGTGCCGCGGCGGGCGGCGGGCAAGGGAGCCGAGCCCAGCCGAGCTGCGGCGGGCGGCGGGCGGGAGAGCCGAGCTGCGCTGCGCCGCGGCGGGCGGCGGGCAAGGGAGCCGAGCCCAGCCGAGCTGCGGCGGGCGGCGGGCGGGAGAGCCGAGCTGCGCTGTGCCGCGGCGGGCGGCGGGCAAGGGAGCCGAGCCCAGCCGAGCTGCGGCGGGCGGTGGGCGGGGAAGCCGAGCCGGCCGAGCCCAGCTGAGCCGCAGAGGGTGAGGGGGCCGAGCCCAGCCGAGCTCAGTCGAGCCCAGCCGCGCCGCGGAGGGTGGCGAGCGGGAGAGCCGAGTCGTGCTGCGCCGCAGAGGGTGGCGGGCAGGGAAGCCGAGCCCAGCCGGGCCCAGGCGAGCCCAGCCGAGCGGCGGCGGGCGAGGGAGCCGAGCCCAGCCGTGCCGCACCGGGCGGGAGAGCCGAGCCGCGCTGCGCCGCGGCGGGCGGCGGGCGGGAAAGCCGAGCCCAGCCGAGCCCAGCCGAGCCGCGACGGGCGGGGAACCGGAGCCCAGCCGAGCCTAGCCAAGCCCAGGCAAGCCCAGCCGAGCCGCGGAGGGCAGGGGACCGGAGCCCAGCCAAGCCCAGCCGAGCCCAGCCGAGCCTGGCAGCGGGGTTTCTGTTCTTTGTTTTTTGTGTTTTTTTTGGTTTTTTTTATTTTTTATTTTATTTTATTTTTGTTGTTGTTTTTTTTTAATCCTCTCTTTCCTGTCCCCAATATTCTTCTTATACTATTTTATCTTAACAATACAAAAGGCCCTACAGGAAATACCTCACATTTGCTGGGTTTCCTCACCCTCCACTGCCTCATTTTTCTGTGAATAGATTTAGCCTATCTACACTATCCCCTTTCCCCTACAACTTGATATCCTCCACCATCTGCTATCTCTCCTATATTATATTCCATCTCCCTTTCTTTGATCCGCAAAGTATCTAACTCTTAATTTCTAATACCTTTGTTTAGTTTTCCATCTGGTATTCATCCCTGAAACTATTACCTTTCTTTTCTCTTTCCCTCTCTCACGGAAACAATAGCCTCTTAGTACGTACCACATTCCTCCCATATTCAGTCGTCTACCTCATTATAGGTACTTTCCTACTACTATAACTCTACACAATTTACATGATCTAACCTCCATCCTCCCAGAACTCATATTGTTGCTTTGTTAACATATATCACCAATACTACTTCACACTTTTTCCTCCCTTACACAATTGCCTTTCCCCAGCACTAATACTTTCCTTTAAAGTGAGCTTAACTAGCAATAAGAAATTGGAATAAGAAGAACAAAGTGACAAAGAGAAGATATAACACTTACGCAAAAACAACAGCTAATTAATCTCCAAGACTAGACAAAGAAGCTAAGGAACTGATTAAACCCGTCAAGAAAAAATGTTGACAAGACAGCAACAAAAATCTACAAACCAAACCAGTAATCAGGAAAACATGGCTGAATCCAATCAGGAAGGGGGGCAGGACTTCGCACAAGCAATGAAAGATCTCAGATCATTTATCACCGACAAATTTAATGAAGTAATGAAAGAGGTTAACAGCATGAAGACAACACTTGGAGGGGGAATTGCAGACATGCACAAAAAAATAACAGATATGATGGAAATGAACACCACAATTCAAGAAATCAAAAATACACTTGCAGCAAATATCAGCAGACTAGAAGAGGCAGAGCAGAGAATTAGTGATGTGGAAGACAGTGCATTGGAAATCAAACAGATAGTAGAAGTGGTCAATAAAAAGGTAGAAAAAATCCAGATAGGACTTAGGGACCTGAATGATAATGCAAAACGCTCAAACATACGTATTATAGGCATTCCAGAAGGAGAAGAGAAGGGAAAGGGGTCAGAAGGACTGTTGCAGGAAATAATGAATGAAAACTTCCCAAATCTACTGAAAGAGACAGATGTACATATCCAAGAAGCACAGCTCACCCCAATTGTCATAAACCCCAACAGGCCCACCCCAAGACATATACTTGTCAAATTATCCAATGCTCAAGACAAAGAAAAAATTCTAAAAGCAGCAAGAGAAAAGAAAACCATCACATACAAGGGAAACTCCATAAGATTAAGTGCTGATTTCTCATCTGAAACGATGGAGGCAAGAAGGCAGTGGTATGATATAGTCAAGGTACTAAAGGATAAAAATTTCCAACCAAGAATACTCTATCCAGCTAAACTAGCATTCAAAAATGAGGGAGAGTTCAAAATATTCACAGATAAACAGAAACTGAAAGGGTATATCAACAAGAAACCTCCCCTTCAAGAAATTCTTAAGGGAGTTCTGCAGGAAGAAAGGAAAAAACAGGACAGTCAGAGATGGAGGAGAGTGTAAAAGCAACAAGAAAGACAAAAATAGAAGGGGAAAATAAAATAATACAAACAAAATATAACAAACACAAATCCAACCAAAATATGGCTACCATAAATAACTCTCTAAACGTAATAACACTGAATGTCAACGGACTAAACTCACCTATCAAGAGATTCAGACTGGGACACTGGATAAGGAAATACGACCCATCTATATGCTGTCTACAAGAGACACATCTTAGACCCAGAGACTCATGGAGGTTGAAAGTGAATGGCTGGAAAACAATCATACAAGCAAACAACAACCAAAAAAAGGCAGGAGTAGCTATATTAATATCAGACAAAATAGACTTTAAATGCGAAACAATTGTGAGAGACAAAGAAGGATACTATATTTTAGTGAAAGGGACAATCTGTCAAGAAGATCGAACAATCATAAATATTTATGCTCCTAACAAGGGCGCGTCTAAATATGTGAGGCAAACGCTGGAAAAACTAAGTGAAAGAATAGATGCATCTACAATTATAGTGGGGGATTTTAATACACCACTATCAACTCTGGACAGAACATCTCAAAAGAGAATCACTAAAGAAACAAAACATTTGAACAGTATATTAGAAGAGCTGGATCTAATAGACATATATAGATCATTACACCCAAACACAGCAGGATATACATTTTTCTCAAGCGCACATGGAACATTCTCCAAGATTGACCATATGCTAGGCCACAAAGAAAGGCTTAATGAATTCAGAAAGATCGAAATCATACAAAACAATATCTCTGACCACAGTGGAGTGAAGCTGGAAATTTGCAAGGGACAGAGACCCAGACTCCACACGACAATTTGGAAATTAAACAGCACACTCTTAGAAAAACAGTGGGTCAAAGAGGAAATCTCAAAAGAAATCAATGACTACCTTGAAACAAATGATAATGATAACACAACATACTAAAATTATGGGATGCAGCAAAAGCGGTACTGAGAGGGAAATTTATAGCCATAAATTCATATATCAAAAAAGAAGAAAGAGCAAAAATTGGAGAACTAACTGCACTTTTGACGGAATTAGAAAAACAACAACAAAGTAACCCAACAGGAAGAAGAAGGAAGGAAATAACAAAGATAAGAGCAGAACTAAATGAAATAGAAAATAAGAAAGCACTTGAAAAAATAAACAAGACCAAGAGCTGGTTTCTTGAGAAGATCAACAAAATTGACAAACCTTTAGCGAGACTAACAAAGAAAAAAAGAGAAAAGATGCAAATACACAAAATAAGAAATGAGAAAGGTGATATCACCACTGACCCCACAGAAATAAAGACTATCATAAGAGGATACTTTGAAAAACTATATTCCAACAAAAATGACAATTTAGAGGAAATGGACAAATTCCTAGAAACACATAAGCAGCCCATACTGACGAAAGAAGAAATTGATGATCTTAACAAACCAAGCACAAGCAAAGAGATAGAATCAGTCATTAAAAATCTCCCAACTAAGAAGAGCCCAGGGCCAGATGGCTTCACAGGTGAATTCTACAAAACATTCCGGAAAGAACTAACACCAATCCTGTTGAAACTATTCCAAAAAATCGAAACAGAAGGAACACTGCCTAATTCCTTCTATGATGCCAACATTACCCTAGTACCAAAGCCAAACAAAGACACCACAAGAAAGGAAAATTACAGACCAATTTCTCTAATGAACCTAGACGCAAAAATACTTAACAACATACTTGCTAATCGTATTCAACAACACATTAAACAAATTATACACCATGACCAAGTGGGATTTATTCCAGGTATGCAAGGATGGTTCAACATAAGAAAATCAATCAATGTAATACACCATATAAACAGATTGAGAGAAAAAAACCACATGATTATATCTATAGATGCAGAAAAGGCATTTGACAAAATACAGCACCCCTTCCTGATAAAAACACTCCAAAAGATTGGAATACAAGGAAACTTTTTGAACATGATAAAGAGTATATATGAAAAACCAAAAGCCAACATTGTTTATAATGGCGAAATCCTGAAATCCTTCCCTCTAAACTCAGGAACAAGACAAGGATGCCCATTGTCTCCGCTCCTATTTAACATTGTCTTGGAAGTACTTGCTCGAGCACTGAGACAAGAACCAGATATAAAAGGCATTCAAATTGGAAGGGAAGAAGTCAAAATTTCATTATTTGCAGATGACATGATCCTATATATAGAAAACCCTGAGAGATCTACAACAAAGCTCCTAGAACTCATAAATGAGTTTAGTAAAGTCGCAGGTTATAAGATCAATGCGCAAAAATCAGTAGCATTTCTATACACCAATAATGAGCAAGATCAAGAGGAAATCAAGAAACAAATACCATTCACAATAGTAAATAAAAAAATCAAATACTTAGGAATAAATTTAACTAAAGAGGTAAAAAACTTATACATCGAGAACTATACAAGATTGTTCAAGGAAATCAAAGAAGACCTAAATAAATGGAAGAATATTCCCTGTTCATGGATAGGAAGACTGAATATTATTAAGATGTCTATCCTACCAAAACTGATCTACACATTCAATGCAATCCCAATAAAAATCAACACAGCCTTCTTTAAGGAACTAGAAAAACTAATTATGAAATTTATTTGGAATAGAAAGAGGCCCCGAATAGCCAAAGACATATTGAAAAAGAAAAACGAAATAGGAGGAATCACACTTCCTGACTTCAAAACATACTACAAAGCTACAGTAGTGAAAACAGCATGGTACTGGCATAAGGAGAGACACACAGACCAATGGAATCGAATTGAAAGTTCAGATATAGAACCTCATGTATTTAGCCATATAATATTCGATAAAGCCACCAAACCCTCTCAACTGGGAGAGAATGGCCTATTCAACAAATGGTGCCTGGAGAACTGGATAGCCATATGTAGAAGAATGAAAGAGGATTACCATCTCACACCTTATACAAAGATCAACTCAAGATGGATCAAAGACCTAAATATAAGAGCCAAGACCATAAAGACCTTAGAAAGCAGTGTAGGGAAACATCTACAGGACCTTGTAATAGGAAATGGCTTCATGAATATCACACCAAAAGCACGAGCAGCAAAAGAACAAATAGATAAATGGGACTACCTCAAAATTAAAGCCTTCTGCACCTCAAAGGAGTTTGTCAAGAAAGTAAAAAGGGAACCCACACAATGGGAGAAAATATTTGGCAACCATATATCTGATAAGAGACTTATAACTTGCATATATAAAGAACTCATATATCTTGAAAACAAAAAGATAAACAACCCATTTAAAAAATGGGAAAAAGACTTAAACAGACACTTCTCCAAAGAAGAAATACAAATGGCTAGAAAGCACATGAAAAAATGCTCCAAATCTCTAGCAATCAGGGAAATGCAAATCAAAACTACAATGAGATACCATCTTACTCCCATAAGATTGGCAGCCATGAAAAAAACAGTAGAATACAAATGCTGGAGAGGATGTGAAGAAAGGGGAACACTCATCCATTGCTGGTGGGAATGCAGAAGGATCCCACCATTCTGGAGGACAGTTTGGCGGTTTCTCAAAAAATTATCCATAGATTTGCCATATGACCCAGCAATACCACTGCTGGGTATATACCCATCAGATCTGAAAACAAGGACACAAACCGATATGTGTATACCAATGTTCATAGCAGCATTGTTCACTATCGCCAAAAGTTGGAATCAATCCAAATGTCCATCAACAGATGAGTGGATCAATAAAATGTGGTATATACACACAATGGAATACTACTCAGCTGTAAGAACCAATACACTACAATCGCACGTGATAACATGGATGAACCTTGAGAATCTTATGTTGAGTGAAGCAACTCAGGCATTGAAGGACAAATACTATATGACCTCAATGATATGAAATAAGTTAACTGCCTCAGAGAGCTAGAGTCTGGAAAAGTGGCTTACAGGAAATCGGGGGGTGGAGGAAGGATGTGAGTTAATGTCTGCAGGGGTGGAATCTGTGATGAGCTGGCGGTGAGTATGAGCACAAAGAAGGGACAAAATGGGGGCAAGGGGTTACCTTCAGGTGGGGTTTTCTGGGTTTGAGGGGGGCTGGGGATGGGAAGAGGGGTAATATTGTCCAAGAAATAGGTGGGAGGGAAGGGCAACATACGAATATGGGAGAGTGTCAGAAGTTCGTTGAGAACTAAATGTTGAGTAAAACGTATCAAAGTATAAGTAGGAGGGTTACCTGGTTAGGACGCTCAGGGGGTATGGTCTGATGCGTGACGGACTCCGGAGGGAATAGCTGAAGGCTCATTCTGCCAAGGTGGGTTCTACCATTGGGTGGGGTGGACCCATATCCTGGGGAAGACTAATGCCGTTGAATAGAGAGAACTGTATCTCTCGTGAGAAAGGACGGCTCCCAGGGTATTAGATAAGCAGGCGTTGTGGGCCCTAAGGGGAGGGGAAAATGGATGTGGAATGGATGGAACAAAGGTAAATAAGGGGGAAAAAGAGGAGTTATGTGAGAGTACACGAGGATGAATATAAAACAGCTAATATTACACCAAAAACATATAGGGGACGACAGACTAATAATGAAAACCATAAGACAAAACATAGGATAACTAAAAAATTTAGAAAACTGTACAGCCTAAAATATGGACCACATAGTAAGCACAAATGTCACCTTGTTTGAAAACTATAGTGTTGGAATCTGTACATCAGTTTCAGGAAATATGATATGAATAAGTTAAAAGATTATTGCTGTGCAAGGGAAAAGGTTTTATGGTGGATCTGGGGAAATACTGTATATTGTATATATGAATTTCGGTGATCTAAGACTCTTCTGAAGCTGACATTATGTTGGGATTCACTTTACGGGAAGTTTTGGATCACAGAGTGGTTCAACAATGGCAGTGGAGGAATGCTGATATGGGATGTTATTGACAGGATATTGTTGACAGGGAGTTATACAGGGCATATGCCCAGGGTATATGGTAATGTCTATATATACTCATAGTGGAAACAAAAACAACAGCTGGGGGGGTACTGGGCTCCTGGCCGGGGGGTCACTGTTGTGGGCCCTGGGAGAGCAGCGGCAATCCTCCAGGTGCAATGGCAAGAACCAGGAAGGAAGGAGGGCCCAACAGTGGGCTCGTGATACTAATGGCTACACTTTTGAGCCTATACACCTGCAATAAGAACAAGGCCTAGAGTAGCATTGTGCCTGGGGGTTTCCTCCTGACAGCCTGCATGTTACTCAAATGTGGCCACTCTCACAGCCAAACTCAGCGTGTAGATGCGATGCATTCCCCCCAGCGTGGGACATGACACCGGGGGATGAGCCTCCCTGGCACCGAGGGATCACTACCACATACCAGCTGAAGAAGCAACTAGAAAATGACCTTGAATTAAAGATTCAATGCGGAACAGCAGAATATACCTGTCTACATATAATGACATGACTTCGGGAAGCTGTTTGACCTAATGTAAGGGGGAAATGGAAAGGAGAAATGAGATTATAAGGCTGTGAGTCTCTAAAAAAGAGTCTGGAGGTTGTCAGAAGGAATACCCCTATGTACAACTGAACAGAGTCTAAGAGACAGATAAGGTAGATACAACCCCAGGTATTGGTTCTTTTGAGGGATAAAGAGAACCACGGATTCTATGGTCATGGCAGAAGGGGTTCACTGCCATGACAGATAGCCCTTCTTTGGAGCTGGTGTTTCTGCGTGATGGAATTGGACTCAGAGGGGATCTCTTTTCACAAGACTTGCATGCTACTTTATTGGAATTGTAGTCGGTGCTGGGTTTAAGATATATGTAGGGGATTTGAATCTCTGGACTGATAATATGACACCCAGGCCCAGAGCCTCAACAGACTTCAGCTCCTACACTTTGATTTATTGGACTTACTCCACTCAGCTAACATGGAGTTGAAGAAGGTCAACCACCACAACATGGAGCCTAGAGTGTCTACAACTGGAAGCGGGAGGAGTGCATCCAGTACCCATATGGAATCTAAGCCCTCACTTGACATAGATGTGCAATGGACACAACCAATCCAATGTCCACAGAGAAAATGTGGAATGGGTGTGGGAACGGTAGCCATGGTGGCTGCTGGGTGTGGGGAACGGGAGGAAGAGATGAGATGTGGAGGCGTTTTCGGGACGTGGAGTTGTCCTGGATAGTGCTTCACGGACAATTACGGGACATTATAGATCCCCTCAGGGCCCACTGGATGGAACGTGAGAGAGTCTGGGCTACGATGTGGACCATTGACTATGGGGTGCAGTGATGCTCAGAGATGAACTTACCAGGTACAATGGATGTGTCATGATGATGGGAGAGAGTGTTGCTGTGGGGGGAGTGGGGGGCGGGGGCGGTGGGGTTGAATGGGACCTCATATTTTTCATAATGTAATTTAAAAAAATAAATAAATAAATAATTTTTAAAAAAATAAAACATATGCAATTTCTCATAATTTTTCCTTCCTATGATACATATTTCACCTTACTAGTCAGAACCTATGGGTTCTGAAACATGTTAGGGAAAGCCCTAAACATGAAAACAACATAAGAAAGGCCATGGACACAGAAGAATATGTATATTTTGAAATCCTTAATTAATACATTAGTGACCAAAATGTGAGCCTTAGACTCAATAGCCTAATTTTAAAATGAAGAATAGTCTGGATGATTTAAAAGTCCTTTAATATTCTTATATTTCATAAACTTGGTTTAATATTCAAGAATTTGCATGCAATTTCAGAACATGTAATCTCTAATAGTTTACAGTATAAATTGAAAACAATACAAGAATATGAATTGAATATGAATTATTTATTGAAAATTTTCTTAGCCTATTAGAAAAATAGAGCCATTTGTAAAGATTGTATATTTCAACTTAGACTTTTTCATTTTTTAATATTTGAAGGGTAAAATGTAACTGATATTAAAATGATGTAAGTTTTTAAGATGGTAGTTTGGCACCATTATGTATATGCAGAACGGTTTCTCAGCTGGTTTTACAGAAGTAGCTCTGGCTGCCAGAGACTATTTCTGGGATTACTCATAACATTTTCATGAACCTGATAAATATTTATCCCCTAAAGACCTTGAATTATCATTCCATATGAGAAAAGTTAAAGTTTTTTAAAATTTAATTTAGACTAATGAGTATGAGTTTATGGGTCAATGATGACTAGCATTGGGACACATGTTGAGTCAGACAGTCCTCAGCATCGGGAGCTCACAGTTTGTTGGAGTAGGCTGTCAGTGAAATGATTTATCTATCACAGTGGGTGGAGATCAGCGCTGTGAGGATATTAACTACAAGAGACCATAGGAGCCCATTTTGGTGGGTTAAGGACAATCTAAGAGAAAATTGTATCTCAGTTGAGGCTTACTACTTAAGTAGGAGATAGCCAGGAAATAGAGGAGAAGAAAGACTTTGGGTCAGGGATCCAATATATGCAAAAAAATGATTGAGAGTTATTCAGTCCAAGAATTCACAATCATTCAATTTAACTAGAGAAGTGTATTATTAAAGAAGACTATGGATAAAAACGATTGGAAAGAAGCCAATTCTGAGCAATACTACAGCCTTCTCTTTTTATGTAACTTGGACCTCAAACCAAGATAAAAAGGAGCCATAGAAAGAATTTAAACAGGCCTGGGGTAAGTCTGAAGACAAGGAGAGGATTAAGGGACAGTGGCAGAGTAGGAAATTCCAGGAATCAGGCCCTGCACTTAAAACAACAATGTAATTGACAGGCATTGTTTGAGCCAATTAATTATGAAACTCTAGAGTCTTCTTGATCAGTACAGCAGCACCTAGATAGGATCAGAAGAAAGATGCAGTTAGATTAAGATAAATACAGGTGATTTTCACCATCCCTGAAGGGGCTATCACCACCCATTCCACGGCCTCTTGATTGGTAGCATGAGGATAGCAGCTCAATTTGTTGCTGCATACTTGTGTTTATATATATTTGTAACAATAAAGCAGCTGAAAGTCTTGGAGATTTAGCCAGGCAATTTGTCTGAGACTTGCCCTCCCAGAATTTGTTCTGAAGGCAGAGCCGGGATAGTGTGAGAAACAATTAAATTGAAGTAGCCTGGGGCAATGGACTACCTGAATTAACTCAGGCAAGGGAGCATAAGGAGAGGGTAAGGATTTCAAATGGAATCAAGGAGGTCTTCTTTCAATTACTGTAACTATAATTAGAGAAATTCCAAAGCTACTAGGCTGTACAAGCCAAGTAAAAGTAGAAAGCTCCTTGGCTTCATAAGGTTCATATAGGATAGAGAGAATCCTGAACTGCTATTTTTCTCAGGCTGATCTTCTTGATAGGAGAGCTAAACTTAGGAGACCACCAGCCAAACCAGAGCCAAGTGGCAAAGACAGTGAAAGGTGCTTTTTGCTTTGGTTTCTTCATTTAGAAGAGCTGCTGGCATTCAAGAAAAACTCTGTCAGATCACTAGCTGGGTACATACTTAAGGAACAGACAGGTGAGGAACTAAATTCCAGAATGTAAAAATTTATAAATATTAAAATACATAATGTTGCAAAAAAAGATTACTAGACAAGTAAACTATAAATCTTCAACCATCCAAAACAACCAGATAAATATCCAGAAGTCACCAATGAATTGTAGGACTCAGTGTATCCATTCTTAAACTTATTACAATGACACAGGAATAAAAACAGCAGAGTATTGGCACAAGCACAGTAATAAAAGATGCATGGAATTAAAATAAGACAATTCAACCCTCACACTTAAGGCCATTTGATTTTGAAAAGGGTCCAAACTCCAATTGTGAATGATGGACCGGATGTCTATACACAAAAATAAGGAAGAACCCTATCTCGCATCATATAGAAATATTACCCCACAATGAATCAAGACATAAGTATGAGAATCTAGGTGTAAAACTTCTAAAAGAAAATGTAGGGAAGCATCTTCAGGACATTGCTCTAGACAATGATTTCTTAGAATTCACATTCAAAACATAAGCAACAAAGAAAAACCTCAATAAATTGGACCTAATCAAAGTTAAAAATACTTCTGCATCAAAAGATTTTATCATGAAAGCAAATTAACAACCTAAAAAGTGGTGAAAAATACTAGTAAGCCACATATCTAATAAATGATTAACATCCAGAATATATAAAGAAATCCAACAATTCAACAACAAATAAACAATCCAATTTAAAAATGTGCAAAAGACTTTACTAGACATATCTCCAAAGATATATATAAATTTCTAAAAAGCACATGAAAAGATGTAGAGCATCATTAGCAATTTGGAAAGGTAAATGAAAACCACCATGAGAAATATTTCACACTCACTAGACTGGGCATTATTTTTTTAAAAAACTGAGAATATTAAAAGAATTGGAAAGGAATTTACGAATAAGAACATAAATTCTTTGATGTGGATGCAAAATTGTGAAGCCCTTGTGGAAGACAGTTTGGCGATTCTTCAAAAACTTAAGTATAGCTTTACCATGTAACCCAGTTATTCTACTTCTAGGTATATACACAAAAGAATTGAAAGCCTGTACTCAAACACATATTTTCACAAGTATGTTCAAAATGGTATTATTCACATTTGCTAAAAAATGGAAGCAAGTCACATATCCATCAACTGATGAACAGATAAACACAATGTGGAAAAACATACAATGGAATATTATTGAGCCATAAATATAAGGGAAGTTCTGATGATTGCAACAACATGGATGAAACTTGAAGACATCATGTTGACTATAACAAGTCAGACACAAATGGACACATTCTGTATGATTTCATTGATATGAAATAATTAGAATAAGCAAACTCATAGAGTCAGAATCTAAAATATAGATTGTCTGGGGATGAAGTGGTATTAGAGAAAGAGTATTATTGTTTAAATTTTCCAGTTTCTTTTAATTTGATGGGAAAGTTTTGGTGTGGACAGTGCTGTTGTAACGCTATATTGTGAACGTAGCTAATTACCCTGAGTTGTATAATCAAATGTGGTTAAAAGGAGAAATTTTAGGTTTATATACATTATTAAAATAAAATAAAAATTTAAAAACCCTATAGGACTGTTTAATTCTAGCAGTAAACCTTAAAGTAAAGTATGGATTATGGTTAATAGCACAATTATAAAACTGTTCTTTCATAGTTGTAATAAAGGTAACATATCAATGCAGGTGTTAAAATAAGATGGTATAGAGGAATACTAGTTTAAGAATTTTTTTGTAAACCCCCATCTTAGTTAATAAAAACATGGGGAAATAAATAAATTAGATAGTGTGGTCATAATTTTGGTAGGAAATCAAGGTTATCTATGCATGTATTGACAGTAGTAAAGATGAATTTTGTAGACTACCATTAGATTCAATGACAGTGGTGTTGAAATGGAGAGTTAAGGCATCTGATATCTTCTGGCTTAGGGTAAATGTGGGAGTTACTCATGAGTTACAAAATTATGGAGTAGAGCTGTCTTTTACCAGGTGTCTAAATGTTACCAAGTTCCTGGTTAAACTTATTGGATAACTGTTGGGATCCTGAAGCAGCTTTTCAATAGGAATTTAGATTTATGTGTTTTGACCCAGTAGAGGTCTGTGATGACACTCTTTGGCCATCATTAGTATGTAGATGGTGACTGAACACATGGGTGTATAATGTGCCAGGTCCTTCCCGTCCACTTATATAAATCTGTCAAAGTGGCAAAGGCAGAAGGGCATCACTTTTGCAACATTAATCTGTACTCCTTTCTAAATTTTCCTCGCGGAGGGCTAAGGAGGTAAGAGCGTGTTCTGAGAATCATGTTCTCCTGTGAGGGCAAACTGGCACCTGAGATTGGGGGTTAAGAATCTGTCTGCAGGTTACTCAGGGGCACCATAGTTTCCACAGCAGCAGGATGTTGGGTGAAGGCTCACGACCTCACGGGCAAGGGTCTGGGGATGCTGATGCCCAGGTTTACTGTGCATAGGAGACCTAACTAATCAACAAAGAAAGTCTTAAGATAGGAGGGCAGCGCTGCCAAATCCACACATCCTGCACCCCAGGCCTGTTTTTTGTTTGTTTGATTTCATACCTCTCATCCTGAGCAGATCCATTGTGGTTGGATCCTGGGTCCTGGCACAGATATGCTCCTGGCCCTGGAGAAAAGTCCATGAGGTAGGGGATGACCAGTGGGGACCGAGTGTCTTCTTTCAAAGATGGTTGAACTTGACTTCTCAGTTGACATGGGGAGTGTCTTTGTGCATCCTATGGCCTGATCTCAAATTATCCTCCTGATTGAAGGCTGCCCTGCCTTGTTCCGGTCTTAGTAAACTGTCACTTCATAGAATATTGTCTTTGTTTCATTTTGTGCACAGGTGATTTTGACTCTTTCTTTCCTGCTCTGATCTGGACTACTGTGTGTATATGTGTGTGTGCATGTTCCTGTGTGTTCCTGTGTGTGCACTGTCAGCCTGAATCACTTAAATCAATTAAAATGGTTGAAAGAAAACGTAGTTAATGAGATAAGGATTTTAAGAAGATCCTGGATGAGCACAAAGAAGAAGGTGCAAGCTTGACTAGAAAAACAACATATCTTTAGGTAAAGAAAGACAAAATGAATGAAATGAAAATACATTCGAGACATAAACAACAGCTTTGAAATGGCAGACAAAAGAATCAGGAAATTTAGAGGACAGAACAGCTGGTTTTCAAAAGACAGAACAGAGAAAGAAAAAAATTGAGCAGAGCCTCAGGGAATTGACTGATAGCACAAAGTGCAGCAACATGTATTTCATGTGTCTTGGAAGTTCCAGAAGGAGAAAGGAGGGAATAGGGTCAGAATGCGTATTTGAAGGAACAGTGATCCAAAATTCCAAAACTCTAATGAAAGACATAAATATATATATCCAAATGCACAACTAACTTCAATAAGAATAAATCTAAATAATCTTACTCAGAGACACAAACTGTGAATATTCAGATTGTTGAATGACAAAGATAAAAAGAGAATTCTGAAAGCAGCAAGAGAAAAGCCATTCACCAATTACAATGTATATCTAATAAGACTTGGATAAGATTTCTTGTCAGAAACCTGGAAGTGAGAATGCAGTTGTATGATTTATTTAAGATATGAAGAGAAAAAATTCTTTATCTAGCAAAATTGTCTTTCATAGTGAGGGTGAATTTAAAATAGTCATATCTATTTTTTTTGCATGCAAGAGGATGGTTCTTCAAGAAGTACAAAAAGGATTTCTGCACCTGAAAGGAAATGTGAGGCCTGGAGGAGAGTGTACGAATGAAGATGAAAAGATGAACAGATGTTAAACAATATGGTAAAAGACAGATAAAAATATGATTTAACTAAAGAAAGACAAACATAAAATGGTTCAAGTATATAGTGCCTTTACTGTAGTAACAATGCATGATAAAATATTAAATTCCCCAATCAAGAGATATAGACTGACAGAATGGATAAAAATATATGTGCCATCCATATACTGTCTTCAATAGACTCACCCTGGAACCCAGGATAGAAATAGACTGAATGTTAAAGGTTGGAGAAAGGTATTTCATGCAAACAATAAACATGTAAGGGCAAGGGTAGTTATACTAATATAACTTTTAAGGCAAAAACGTTATAAAAGATGCAGAAGGCCATTATATATTAATAAAAAGGCCATTACACCAGAAATAAATAGCAATCATAAATACATTTGCACCTAACTAGTGTGTCCCCAACTGCATGAGAGAAACTCTGATAATACTGAAGGCAGAAATAAATACCTCTGCAATAATAATTGGAGACGTCAATACATCTCACCACTCAAATCAGTAGACAGAACAAGTAGACAGAGGATCAACAAGGAACCAGAGAATTTGAATGATTTGAAAAAACGATCTACACCTAAGAGACATATACAGAACACTGCACACAAAAACATTAGGATATACTATCTTCTCTAGTGCTCATGAATCTTTCTGTAGGGCAGTCCTAATGTTGGGTCACAAAGTGGTCTCAATAACTTATAATCTGTTGCAATTATGCAAACCACCTTCTCTAATCATATTGGAATGAAGCTGGAAATGAATAATAGTTGAGAAAATGCATGTGGTGGGGGAGGGTTGGTGTGTAAGAAAGAGAGAAACAGTGATAGGAAGATAAGCATTTTCATGTTTGCAAATATTTTGCAGTAATATTCCATCATTATAGTCGTTAGATCTGTCTGTTAGTTTCTTGGCTGCCAAAACAAATACCAGTCAATGGTTTAATCAATGGGAATATATTGCCTTACAGTTTTGAAGCTAGAAATCCAAATTGAGGCATTCGGCAAGGTGATAACTGCTCTCTGAAGCCTCTGGTGTTTGAGGATTGGCTCAGGGAGATCCCGTGTCTTTGGTTTTTATGTCACATGGCAATGAACATGGTGATTTGTTCCCCTTTCTCTTGCAGGTTCTTTTGACTTCTAGCTTCTGGCTGCTCCCCATGGCTTGTCTTTGCTTAAAATGACTTCAGATGTTGGATTAAGCCCCACCCTCATTCAGTTGGGGCACACTTTAACCGAAGACAAATTCAAAGGTACTATTTACAAATACATACTTACCCATAAGGCCCAGGGTTGTGACCAAAGCATATCTTCTTAAGTGTCGGGGCATTATTTAATACCCAAAACCTGGTCTCCATATTTCCTGTATACTCCATCACTACCACACAACAGTCCAAATTGATGAATAATTTTCTTGCTCTTATATATGTACTAGGGCAAAAACATTTCTAGCAGGTAAAGACAGTGCAAATTGTCTAATCCAAGAGAAACAATACAGTCATCTCTTCTGTCAACCTTCTCCTCTCATTCCCAGCATCTCCTATCATTCTAGAGCCCAGGACCTAGCTATATCTTTGAGAGGGTAGTATGGCATCAGCTATCTCTGGTCACTATCATGACTTTATTCCCTGATTTTTTAGCACCTCTAAATTATCTTTTTACTAATGAACTTAGCTTTGAATTTAATTCTTCCTACTTTTGGTATATGCATAATTTATACATGTTTGTAATAGAAGAAGAATCTGTCTTTGTAATTTCCATTCTCTTATTACAAATCTTCATTACAATCTTCAGGTAATTTCTGAGACTATGATTTTTAAAAATACCTCTGTCCAAATATACTTTACATCACTAAATGCTATCAATACCTCACAACAAAATGTATGGTTTAACAACTCTATGAGTAGTATTTCCTTGGAAATGATGAGTCAGATTTTCTTTCGCACTTTTATGAACCAAAAGGCTTACAGTAAACATTCTGGGATTTAGGTATTCCTTCACTAAATTGTATTGTATGAATTAGCATTTGTGAGAAGGTGCATCAAATCACACCCACCACAAGCGGTATATTTTGTTTTTATCCAAAAACATTGTTACCTTTTTGGTATAATTTTGTCTGAAGAAGTCATGTTGACTACCAAAAAATTTTTACTGCAAGATAAATTAAAACTTTACATTAATAAAAAGGTTGTAACTTTTTAAATGCCATTTTCCCTTTCAAATAAAAGATCAATTATAAAGAGTAAAGAAATGAAACATCCTCAGCTATTTGCCCACTGACATATCCATGAATTCCTGCCTCCAACCATGTCTAGTCTGAGTTAGATCCTGAAATCTATAGGCAGAAATGTAATTTAAAAGATGCTGTCAGTTAGAACACGTCGACCCGTCTCTGTTGATGATTCTTGACGTTTTCCTTCATGTAAATTCTATGTGATGGGAATCACTCTTTTCAAAATCTGAGGTGTTAGACTTCTGAATCCACTTCTCACAAAGAGGGGGTATCTTGCACATCCAAACCCCTCTAGATTTGGAACAGGAGAAGAGAGTGAGCTTGGGGAGAGTGTTGTAGTAAACATAACTGTAGAGGGCTGGCCGCATGATAGATTAGGCAGAAATCCCAAAATCCTCTAAGAGGCTTAGAAACAGCAGCAAGCTGAGGAACCTGAAGGTCATGATGCCCCGTCAAATTTGTAGGGTATAAGCACATGTCCACACCCTGACTAATCCTTGGAGTCCCACCCCCAGAAGCCTGTCTTCATAAAGGAAGGAGCCCTCAATGAAAAGAGCACTCTCTTGTCTTGATAAAATCACATATTCAAACACACATACACATTAACAACCATATTCTTATTTTCATCATGTGTTTCTTCAATTAGCCTCATTCCTCTATCATAATGTAGACACTTTTCAAATTAAGGCATAGTACCACAATAGTCCTACTTTGCAAATACAGATGAGTAGAGATACATAGTTTTAAAGGTTTTGCCTTCTCATTCATCTATATTTCACTAAATATGGGGTGTATTTCTCATAGTTTGATATTTGCAGGTGAGCTTTTATGAGGGTTAAACATCTTTTCTTTTTTTAAATAAATCAGTTTTATTAATACATATTAAAACAGCATGAATCCGTCCTCATACATCATTATTTGGTTTAGTCACATAGTTGTGCATTCATCACTTTAATCATTAATAGAGCATTTTCATTATTCCAATAATAATAATAACTGAAAACAGACTAAAAAAACAAAAAAGATATAACCTCTTAATTGCTCTATCATTCCTGTGCCTTATATACCTGCTATTCTGTTTGTCTCTCTAGTTTATTTGTATTTATATTTTCTAAAAGCAGTCTATACATGCAATATTACCCATATTCATATTTCACATGAGGTTGCACTGTTATACATCCCATGCTACATTTTTAGGTTTTCTTCTAGTAAGATGTATGTCCTTAGACTTTTGCTCTCAACCACTGTCATATAATAGCAATGGTAGTTACAAACACCAAGATGTGATTTTACCATTTCTATCATTTCCAAAGATTTACAAACAACCTTTTTACCAATTCTGCACACATTAACCCTCAGCTTTCCATTATTTTATCTCTGTTCTATTTTCAGGTGCCATTTATTCTAATTATTAAATCTATGAGTTTACACAATATATTTAGTAAATAATGGAGCAATCATACAGTATTTGTTCTTTTGTATCTGGCTTGTGTCACTCAACATAATTTCTTCCAGGTTCATCCATGTTGGCATATGCTTCATGATTTCATTTCTTTTTACAGCTGCATCGTATTCCTTCATGTGTATATACCACAATTTGCTTATCCATTCATCATTTGATGGACACCTGGATTATTTCAATTGTTTCGTAATTGTGAATAACACCACTACGAAAAATGGTGTGCAGATGTCTGTTTGTTTCACTGTTCTCAGTTCTCCTGGGTATATACCTAGTAATAGTGACAGTCTATATTCAGCTTCCTTAGGAACTATCAAACAGCCCTCCACTGTGGTTATAAACAGTGTTGGTAGGAATGCAGTGAATAAACCTAACTATCTCTCCTCATCCACTTCAACATTTGTGGTTTTTGGACTTTTTTATAGCGGCCATTCTAAGAAGTGTGAAATGATATCTCATTGTATATTTGATTTGTATTTCCCTATTCTCTAGTGATGTTGAAGAGTTTTTCATGGTTTTTCACCATTTGTATTTCTTTGGAAAAATCTCCACTCAAGTATTTTGCCCATTTTTAAATTGAGTAATTTGAATGTTAAACCCTTATTGGTTATGTGATTTCCAAATATTTTCTCCCATTGATTTCACTGCCTTTTCCCTTTTTTACGAAAAGTCCTTTAATGTGCAAAAGTGTTTAATTTTGAGGCAGTCCCATTTATCTCTTTTTTATTGTTACTCATGCTTTAGGTGTAAGTTTTAAGAAACTGCCACCTACCACAAGATCTTGAAGATGTTTTCCTACACTTCTTCTAGAAGTCGAAAATCACTTACCCATAGATCTGGCAGTCTATTTCTGAGTTCTCAATTCAGTTTCATTGGTCAATCTGTCTAACTTTATGCCAGTACTATGATGCTTTTACCAGTGTAGCTAAGTAATACACTTTAAATTCAGATAGTGAGAGTCCTCCAACTTCATTCTGGCTTTTTAAGACATTTTTTACTATTTGTGGCCTTTTTACCTTCCAAATAAATTTGATAATTATCTTTTCCATTTCTGCAAAAAAGCCTGTTAGTAGTCTTATTGAGATTGCATTGAAACTTTAAATCAGTTTGGGTATAATTGACATCTTAATGATATTTAGTCTTCTGGTCCATGAACATGGAATGTCCCTCCATTTAATTAAGTTTTCTCCAGTTTCTTTAAGCAATGTTTCATCACATTAATTGTTTTTCTTGTGTTAAACCATCCTTACATTCCTAGGATAAAACCTACTTGATCGTGGTGTATAATTCTTTATTTTAATATTTTTATTGAAGTTTCCCATTCATAGATGAACATACATAAATAATAAGTATATAGTATAAGTTGTGAACTTACAAAATAAACAAAATTACAAAAAAAATGCATATCATCATAAAGGCTCCTCTGCATCACCCCACCAGCAACACCTTGCATTGTTGTGAAACTGTTGTTCAAACTATGGAAGCATGTCATCAAAATATTACTATAGCCAATATTTTTTGTTTAGTGAATTTTCCCCAAACCTACCTGGTTATTGATACCCTGTATTATTATTATATTGTTGTAATAGTTCATGAGAAAATATTCTCATATTTGTTCTGTTAACCACAGTCCGTTTTCCACCACAGGATTCATGTGTTATATAGTCCCATGCTTTGTACAAGCCATTCAAAGTTTATATTCAGTGGCTTTCTTATTCATCATGTGTTGTGATGTAATCACTTCAGTCAATTTTACATTTTCAATACTCCAAAAGGAAAAACCCCATTTATCTTTTTATTCTCCTATTGTTGTCTCTTAGAATGATATATCTTCTTAGCCATTGGTGCAAAATATTACAATATGACTGTTAACTATAATCCATAAGTTACATTAATTGTGATTTACCCATGTATCATCATATATCTAACACTTTGTTAAGGAAGAACATTCACATGCTTATAATATTAACCACAATATTCATTCACGGGAAGTGGACTTGGCCCAATGGATAGGGCATCCGCCTACCACATGGGAGGTCGGATGTTCAAACCCAGGGCCTTCTTGATCCATGTGGAGTTGATGTATGCAAGGAATGCCCTGCCACGCAGAGGTGTCCCCTGCGTAGGGGAACCCCACGCACAAGGAGTGTGCCCCATAAGGAGAGCCACCCAGCATGAAAGAAAGTGCAACCTGCCCAGGAATGGCACCACACACACAGAGAGCTGACACAGCAAGATGACTCAATAAAAAAGAAACAGATTCCTGGTGCCACTGATAAGGATAGAAGCGGTCACAGATGAACATGCAGCAAATGGACACAGAGAGCAGACAACTGGGGGGAGGGGGAAAGGGGAGAGAAATAAATAAAAAACAAATCTTAAAAAAAATTCATTCACCACCAAAATCACTATGTTATGCAGCCCCTACATTATTCTCTAACTTCTTATCAATTTAAATATTGCATCCATAGGCTAACCCTGTGAGCCACAATCACATTTATAAATCAGCAGTGTTATCCTCACTATATTGTCTTATCATCAGCTTTATATATTTCCACACATTTATAGTGAACCTTATTAAAAACTGTACATAAATTAAACATCGGCTTCCATTCTCAACCCACATTCAATATCCTAGCAACCTATAAGCTAAAATTTACCTCCATGAGTTTACACATCATTTTCTATATTAGTGAAACTATACAATATTCGTCCTTTTGTTTCTGACCTATTTAACTTAACAAATTGTCCTCATGGTTCATCGTGTTGTCATATGAATCCTGATTTAATTTCTATACATTAGCAATTGTGAATAATGCTTCTATGAACATCAGTGTGCAAATGTCAGTTCATGTCCTTGCTTTAATTCTTCTAAATATATTCCTTGTAACGGGATTGCTGTATCATACGGCAGTTCTATATTTTGTTCCTTGAGAAACTGCCAAATGCTCTTCTACATTCCCACCAACAATGATGAGTGTTCCTACTTCTCCCCATTGTCTCCAGCACTTAGTTTTCTGTTTTTGTAACAATGGCCGTTCCATAAGGAGTGAAATGATAGTTTAGTGGAACTTTGATTTGCATTTCCCAAACAGTTAATGATTTTAAACATTTTATCAAGTGCTTTTTTGACCATTTGTATTTTCTGTTTGGAGAAATGTCTATTCAAATCTTCTGTCCATTTTTAAATTTGGGTTGCTTGCTTATTTTTAAATTTGGGTTGCTTGCTTATTATCCTTGGGTTGTATGACCTTTTTGTGTAAAATAGATGCAAACTTTTATCAGATACGTGGTTTCCAAATATTTTCTCCCACTGAGTATGGCCTTTTAAACTTCTTGACAAATTCCTTTGAAGTACTAAAGTGTTTAAGTTTGGGAATATACTACTTATCAATTGTTGTTTGTTTTCTGTTTTTTGGGTGTAAGAATTAAGGAACCACTGCCTACCCCAAAATCTTGAAGATGTTTCCTGACAGTTTTTTCTAGGAGTTTTATGGTTGTAGCTTTTTATATTTAGTTCTCTGATCTATTTTAATTCATTTTATGTATAAGGTGTGAATTAGAGGACCTCTTTTCATTTAGTTATGGATATCCAGTTCTCCCTGCACAAGTGTCCATCAACTGATGAATGGATAAACATATATGTGGCATATACATATAAACTCATATAAATACATATAAATAGATAAGTACATAAAAATACATATAAATAGAACCTCTAACTACATTCTTCTCTTTTAAGATATTTTTGGCAATTCAGGATGTATTTTCCTTTCAAATAAATTTGATAATTTGCTTTTGCAACTGAGTAAAAAAAGATGGTTGGTTTTATTAGGAATGCATTGAATCTGTAGATAAATGGGCAGAATTGGCATCTTAGTCTTCTTTAGTCTTCCAAATGGGTAGAACTGGCATCTTAGTCTTCTTTAGTCTTCCAATCCTTGAATATGGGATGTCCTTCCAATTTTTTATGTTTTCAATGGTTTCCTTTAGCGACGTTTTGTAGTTTTCCAAATGCATAAAAGTCCTTTATATTCTTTTTAAAGTTTATTCCTAATTAAGAGATTTTTTAATCTCTGTTTTGAATGGTATTTTTCCTGACTTCCTCCTCAGGTACTCATTAATAATATAAAAACACTACTGATTTTTGCATATTAATCTTGTATCTTGTATCCTGTCACTTTGCTGAACTAGTCTATCAGTTCTAATAGCTCTGCTGTGTATCTTTCAGGATTTCCTAGATGGAGGATCATGTCATCTGCATAAAGCAAAAGTTTTACTTCTTTTCTATTTGGGTGCCTTTTATTTCTCTTTCTTGACTAAATATTATAGCTAAAACTTCTAGCACAATATTGAATAACAGTGGTGAAAGTGAGCATGTTTACCTTGTTTCTAATTTCACTGGGAAAGCTTACAGTCCTTCTCAATTAAGTACACTGTTAGCTGAGAGTTTTTCAAATATGCATTTTAACATCTTAAAAAGGTTTCTTCTATTGCTATCTTTTGGAGAGTTTCATCAAGAAAGAATGTTGGCTTTTGCCAAAATACTTTTCCATGTCAATTGAAAGGATCATGTGATTTTTCTTCCTCAATTTTGTAATGTGATATTTTACATTGATTTATCTCTTTTGTTGAGCTACCCTGCATACCTGGGATGAAACTGATTTTATCATGATGAAGTGTTATTTTAATGTGCTGTTGGATTCGATTAGAAAGGATTTTGTTGAGGATTTTTGCATCTATATTCATTAGAGAAATTGGTCTACAAAGTTCTTTTTTTCATGTTATATTTATCTGACTTTGGTATAAGGGTAATGTTAGCTTCATAGAATAAGTTCAATAACATTCCTTTCTGTTCTAGATGAAGAGTTTAAGAAAGATTGTTATTACTTGTTCTTTGAATGCCTGTTGTAATTCACCTGTGAAGCTGTCTGGACCTGGGCTTTTCATCTTTGTGAGGTTTAGTTTGTTTGTTTGTTTTCAGTAGTTCGATATTATAACATTTATTAAAATAAAGCTATGGGTTAATGGAAACAGCAAAGAACCAAAGAATTAAAACGCAAGCTTTGTAAAACCCATCTAAAACCTAAACGTGTCTCATGTATTCATTCATTTGCTACCTTTTTGGCTTTGTTTTGGGGAGGTTATGGATTTCAGAAGCATTGCAACTGTGGCAGAGGAGGATCACTGGTGTGGTATGTTGGTGGGAGGGAGATGTATGGGGAGGAGTTTATCTGGGGCATGACTCTCTGGGGTATGAAGGTATTCATGCGGTCATGGGGTGCTGTCTTGATGGGTGGTGACCCACACAATAACCAATTGAATATTGAATTCCCATCCTGGGAAGTCCTGCTACATTCTATAATAGAGTAGTAAGAATTTCTAAAGTATGTGGGCAGTGCCTAGCAAATGAAGACAGACCAATATACTAGGCCCTTGATATTGAGGATTATAATTAGAACCTTGTATTTATTAAGTTGAAATTAAGTCTAGGAATTTATATTGTCTAAGAGTTACCTCCTGGAAGCCTTCTTGTTGCTCAAATGTGGCCTCTCTCTAAGCCACACTCAGCATATAAACTCACTACCTTCCTCCTAGCATGGGACATGACATGACATGACAACGCCCAATCCCGGTTGTCTGTTCTCTGTGTCTATTTTGTTGCGTCTTCTTTGTCCGCTTCTGTTATCCTCAGTGGCACAGGAATCTGTGTCTCTTTTTGTTGCGTCATCTTGTGTCAGCTCTGCGTGTGGGTGGCGCCATTCTTAGGCAGGCTGCACTTTCTTTTGCATTGGGCAGCTCTCCTTATGGGTGTACTCCTTGCGCGTGGGGCTCCCCTACGCAGGGACACCCCTGCGTGGCAGGGCACTCCTTGCGCGCATCAGCGCTGCGCATGGGCCAGCTCCACACGGGTCAAGGAGGCCCGGGGTTTGAACTGCAGACCTCCCGTGTGGTAGACGGATGCCCTAATCACTGGGCCAAGTCCACTGCCTTTCTTTTTTCTTAATTAACTCTTTTTACTGATAAAAATAAAATTAAAAAATATTAAAAAGTTAATGCATGTGCATTGAGATAGAATGAAAGATGTCTGATATCTTCTATCTTAGGGTAAATGAGAGAATTGCTCATGCATTAAGAAATGATGCTGAAGAGATCTTGAGGCAGGTTTCTGAATGGTGCAGTTGTCCTCATTGGAAATGTTCATTTTTTGTAGTCCAGTGAGTAGTTATTAATTGGTACCTATATTTATGGTTAGGAGTAAGGAAAGAGGTTTGTGCAGAGAACCCTTTCACCATCATCAGCATGCAGTTTTTGATAACCATGTGTCTTTGAATAGTGTATCAGGTCCTTCTCTACCACTTTTGAAAACCTGTCAGAAAGGCAGAAGCAGAGGGGTATTAATTTTGCGACATTCATCTCTTCTCCTTTATTATTTTCTTCACTGAGGTCTAATTTGCAGGATCATGTTCCAAGAAGCATGCTCGCCTTTGAGGGCAAACCGACAACCAGCTTTAGGGGGTTAAGAATTGTCTGCAGCATTATTAAGGGATATCATCCTTTCCCCAGCATCATGAGGCTGGGTGAAAGCTCCAGGACCACACAATCCAGGGGCTAGATATACAGGTCTTCAACTCCACAGAATATTGAACAGTAATGGAGAGTGAAAGTCCAGCCACAGGAGGGCTGAAGGGCTGCAGTACCTCGTCTTTCCCTCAGCGACCATCCCAACTCTGCAGTGAAAGCTGCAATGCAGGGCAGAACCTGGGTGCTAGTGCTGATGCTTCTAGCCCTGGGCATGGATCAGAGGCACTTCCTGTTCAGAGGTGTGAATGTCTACCCACTGTGACAATGTCCCATGAAAATTTGAACATATTGATGTACCTTATATATATGTCCAGGTGAATTTCCTGCCGTGTATCTCCCATCTCTGACACACCACACCAAAGATCCTCCCCTGCCACAGTTGTAAGCCTCTTGTGATCCAAAACTTCTTCAAAATGAAGGCAAGAATATAGCCAAATACAATTAATTGGAAAATGTAGCAATAATGATAGATTTAAGCATAAGAAATAAAATACACAATAATTCAGAAAAATCAATCATCTACAATATTCCTCCCTCCACCTCTCCTTGGGGCCCAAGGTGAACAGGCTTGACTCCTTGAAGGACAAGATTAATATTTGCTTGAAACAACACTGAGGACTTGACACATAGGTCTCTCCTCCTCTGTTAGGAACTACCTGTTCTCTCAAGAGACACGCATCCCTCTGTATGAGGACATTCAGTCCTCCCTAGGATGGGAGTCCAACTTCTTTGCACTCATTATGTGGGCCTCCACTTAATGATACCATACACTATAACAAAATGATAACTCTCACATTCTCTTGAAGAATGCCCCAGGTGTACCCTCTTCTGAATGTCCCCCCATCCAACACCCCAAACCAGTAATCCTTCCTTGTCAAATTGTCAAAAGAGCTTTCCTAAAAATATGGTTTAAACCACAAACCACCCAATCCCCAGTGTTCACCTGCTTCCTCCCCCAATTCTTCCCTCAGGTCCAGGGAACATCCAACCCACCCTTCCCAGCCTACTTCCTGTCAAATTTGAACCACCCATTCCAATATTATCACTACATTCCTGTGATATCCCTTCACTGCACAACTACTCACTTCCACCCTATCACACATTTCACCCTTATGAGCATTGGGTCACAACCTTCTGCCTGTCTATTTCCTGTAAGACTATCCTCCAGATTCTAGCCCTCTGAGTCTGCTCAGTTTGCTTAATGAGGTCATGTAATATTTGTCCTTCAATGCCTGACTTGCCTCACACAACATAAGGCCCTCTAGATTCATCTGTGTTATTCCTTGTTAGTACTGTATTCCTTCTTACACCTCAGCAATATTCCATTGTATATATACCACATTTTGATTATCCATTCGTCTGTTGAAGGGTATGTAGGTTGGTTCCAACTTTTGGCAATGGTGGATAATTCTGCAATGAACACTGATGTGCATATATCTGTTTGTGTTCTTGCTTTCAATTCTTCTGGGTATATATGTAGCAGTGGAATTTTGGGATCATATAGCATATCTATAGTTTTTTGGAGAACAGCCAAATTGTCCTCCACAATGGCTGCACCATTCTACCTGCCCACCAGCAGTGGATGAGGGTTCCCATTCCTCCACATCCTCTCCAACACTTGGACACGCTTGCATCTGTTCCATCAAACCACAATTCTTATCCACCGCTTGGTTTACCATGTTATTCATTTTCTAGGTTATTCTCTAGCATTCTGTCAATTGGTATTTGCCTCCCTAGACTATCATTTCCAGCCACATACCCATTTATAAACTAGCTGGTATTCACTATGTGTTATGATCCACTCTGTACATTTCTATACATTTCAACACATTTCCACACTTTTACAGTAAAGCTAATTAAAATATCTAAATATATTAAACATCAGTATTCAATCTCATTCCTCCTCTTATCTCCTTCAAGAATTCATTACTTGCCACCATGTTGTGAAGATAGTTTCCTACAATTTCTTCTAGAAGTGTAATCGTTCTTGCTTTTATTTTTAGGCTTTTGATCCATTTTGAGTAAATTTTTAGATGAGGTGTGAAATAGGGGTCCACTTTCCTTCTTTTGGGTATGGATATCCAGTTCTTTCAGCACCATTTGCTGAAGGGATTCTTACGCCTGAGTTGTGTTGGTTTGACAGGTTAGTCAAAAATCACTTGACCATACATGTGAGGATCTGTTTCTGAACCACGAGTTTGGTTCCATTGGTCTATGTGTCTGTCTTTATGCCAGTACCATGATGTTTTTTCCTCAATAGCTAGGTAATATGATTTAAAGTCTGGAGATGAGAATTTGCTTTTCCTTTGTAAATGTCTCTGGCTACTTAGGACCTCTTACCCTGCCAAATAAATTTGATAATTGTGTTTTCAATTAAAAAAATGCTCATCAAGTTTTTACCACATTTGCATTGAATCTGTATATCAATTCGAGTAGAATTAACATCTTAATGAGATTTAATCTTCCAATCTGTGACAATGGAATGTTCTTCCAGTTATTTAGGCTTTTTTGAAATCTTTTAATACTGAGTTGCAGTTTTCTGAATACAAGTGCTTCATATCATTGGTTAAGTATATTACTGAGTTTTATCTGTCATATTTTATTTTCACCACTTTTGACACTTTGCTATTTTTAATGATATAATGTTTATTTCTAGACTCTCTTCTATGCTTCTCTCTCCTGTCTTTCCTTTTCAGGCTCTAGTAAACCCTTTAGTATTTCTGAAAATTGGGTACTTGGTTAGGAAATTCTCTCAGTTTCTGTTTATCTGTGAATATTCTAAACTTGCCCTTATTTTTGAAAAACAGTATTGCTGGATATAAAATTCTTGCTTGGAAGTTTTTCTCTTGTAGTATCTTAAATATATCATACCACTGTCTTCTTGCCTGTAAGGTTTATCAGCACTTAATTTTATTGGATATCACCTATATGTTATGCAATGCTTTTCTCTTGCTATTCTCAGAATTGTCTCTTTGCCTTTGGCATTTGACATTCTGATTAGTATGTGTCTCAGAGTTGGTCTATGTGGAATTTTTCGTATGGGAGTATGTTATGCTTCTTGGACATGGATCTCTATGCAATTCAATAGGGTTGGAAAATTTTCTAGCATTATTTCCTCACATATTCCTTCTGCCCCTTTTCCCTTCTCTTCTCTTTCTAGGACACCCGTGACATTTATGTTGGCATGTCTTTGCTGTCATTTAATTCCCTGAGTCCTTGTTAAATTTTTTCCACTCTTTTCTTCATTTCTTCTTTTGTATGTTCACTTTAAGAGGCCATATCTTCAAGCTCAGGAATCCTTCTTTCTGCCTACTGTAATCTGCTATTACATGATTCCAATATTTCTTTTCAAATTCCATTTATTGTGCCCTTCAGTCCCATAAGAGCTCCTATTTTTCTATGTCTGCTTCCAAATTCTTTTTTATTTTTTTCCTCATCCAATGTCTTCTTAATATCCTTAATCTCTTAAACCATATCATTGAATTTCTTAAGGAAATTTGTCTGAACATCTAGTTAGATGTCATCTAACATCTAGTTAGAGATTAGTTGTCTCAACTCCTTTATGTCATCTGTATTTGTGTGTAGTGTTCTGTATATGTCTATTAGGTCCAGGCTATCTAATGTATTATTCAAAGTCATTGTTTCTTTATTGATTTTCTGTTGAGATGTTCCGTCTAATGGTGATAATGTATTCAAGTGATGACTTTTACTAATAAATAGTGTCCATCTTTGGCTTTCACAATAGTTTTGCATTTATAGTCTATTTTGTCTGATATCAGTATACGTACCTCCATCCTTTTATGGCTATGCTTTGCTTGTAAAATTGTTTTCAACCTGTTCACTTCCCATGTTCTTGAATCCCTGGGCTAAGGTGGTTTTCTTGTAGAAAACTTATAAATGCATCATATTTCCTTATCCGTTCTGCCAGTCTGTGTCTCTTGACTGGTGAGTTTAATCCAATAACCTTCAGTGTTATTATTGTCAAGGACTTACTTACACTAGCCATATTTTCTTTGGGTGTATTATGTCATATGTTGTTTTTATTTCTCTTTTGGGTGCTTTTTAAATTTTTTCTTACACTCTCCTCCAACTGTCTCTGTCCTGTTTTTTTTTTTTCTTTTTATCCTGCAGGACTCCCTTTAGTATTTCTTGAAGAGCAAGTTTTCATTGGCATACTCTCTTAATTTTTACCTGTGAATATTTTGAATTCTTCATCATTTTTACATGCCCATTTCCCTCCATGGTTTCAGATAAGAGATCAGCACTAAATTTTATTGAGCTTCCCTTGTGGGAAAAGGTTCTCATTTCTCTTGTTGCTTTCAGTAGTCTCTCTTTTTCTTGAGCATTGGAAAATTAGACAAGTATATGTCTTGGAGTAGGCCTGTTGGCATTTATGTTCTTTGAGATTTTGCTGTGCTTCTTGGACATATACATTCATCTCCCTCAATAAGATTGAGAAGTTTTCAGCTATTATTTCCTGCAACACTCCTTCTGTCCCCTTTCCCTTCTCTTCTCCTTCTAGGATGCCTATCATGTGTTGTGTGGTCATTTAGAACCCTAAGTCTATGACAGATTTTTTCTATCATTTTTATGTATCTGTTTTACTATCTGTTTGATTTCAGATGTACTGTCTTCTGCATTGCTAATTCTTTCCTCTGCCTGTTCAAAGCTGCTGTTATGTGCTTCTGGTGTATTTTTTATTTCATGGATTTTGCCCTTCATCACCACCATGTCTGTTATCTTTTTGTGTATGTTTATAATTTCTCCAGTATGTTCTTCCCATGTCTTCTTAATATCCTTATTCTCTTCCTTCACTTCATTGAGTTGATTCATGATATTGTTTGGGCAACTCTGATTATTTTTTCCATTTTCTGCATTCCCTCTTGGTTTTTAGTTTGTTCATTAGACTGGACAATGTCTTCCTGTTTCTTAGTATGGTTTATAATTTTTTGTTGGTGTTTAGGCATCTCATTATCTTGTTGGGTTTATTCAGTTAATTAGTTTCTCTCTCTACTTTAAGGTTTTATTGAATTGCTGTTTTTGTGTGTTTGTGGTATGCATTTTCTTTGACACTTTTTTCCTCCTATTCAATTTCATTGCTGTTGTCTGTGTTCCATGGAAAGAAAAAGATTAGGGGCAGGGAAAGGGAAGGAGTTAAAAAGAGAAAAAGGATAATAGTGATAATAACAGTAAAATATAGAAAATGAACCATCTAAGACTACGAAAATGAATAATTAATGCATGTAAGAGTGCAGAGGTTTAAGAAGAAATAAGTGGTGTATGAACAATGAAATGAAAAACTGAATGGAGAAAATTATCTAGAATGAATTAAAAGGCTGCAATGGTAAGAAGAAAGGAAAAGAGAAAAGAAAAGATATTAAGAAAAAATGCCAGAAAGAAAGAAAACAGAATAGGGGAGATAGAAATAAAAACAATAAAACTGAAGACTAAAGACAGAGGTGGATTGTAAGAATAGCAATAAAAACCAGAGGATAGTCAGATGAAGAAAGGAAAAGAAATAGCATACCTAGACAAAACTGGTATACAAAACAAGGGTGTGGACAAAGGAAGAGGGAAGCATAGCAAACAAGAAACAAGACAGCAACACCTCATTAAAATAATTGTGGGGGGGAGGGGAAAATAAAAAGAACTAAAAAGAAACATTCAAGCAAGCAATCAAACAAAAACTTAGGAAAAACAGCCTTCCCACTTAGACCACCAAGGAGCCGCTCAGGCTACCGGAGTTCATCAGTTAGATATCCTACAGCCTGCCCTCTGTAGGATTCTGAGTTGGTTTTAGTGAGTAACCTAATTTAAATTTAGAAAAAGGAACCTTTTTTAAGAAAAGGAAGAGACCCATGAGAAGCTAACACAAAAGTACTGTCTATGTATTTGTTCCCTGGCCTAAAGTATCAGTTGGATGTTTCATAACCCTGCACATCACTGCTCTAAGGATAGCCAGGAATTGAGCAAGGGACCTCATATATTCAAATCAGAGACTCCTCCACTGAGCTAAATTTTCTTGTTGGGTTAGCTAGAGAGCTATCCAGTCACTTTTCCTAGGGCAGGTTTGACTCCTTGCAGTTGGGGAGATTCTTACTGATTAGGATCCTCTCCGTCCCTGCCTCCTTTCTATTCTTATTGCTTTCTCTCCCTGGGCAGCAGGACATGATAACCTGTGTGATCAGATACCCCCCTCACCTCTTCTGGTCAGGTTGAGTTCCCTGATGAAATTCAAATGGAATCCAAGTATCAGAAGTCACCTAATTCACGCAGAGAAATGTCTTTCAAACTTCTTCCCAACATCCCCCTCCTCCCAGCAGACCTTAAATAGGCCTTTGGAAGATTATTAAGGACTACCTACTGCCTGCCTCCCTTAGTTTGGTGGAACTTCCCCTTTCAAATAAAAAAAGAATTTCACAAGGATGAAATAAATATGAAGACAATGCCAGTAGACCAAATGATCTATATTTGTAAAATTGAAACCCAGGTCAGTGATGTAATATTCCTATTGAGGCTGTTCTTCCTCCATGGCTAGTTGTCCTTTCTGACAAATGCAAGGTAGTTTGTGAAACACAGAACACAAAAGCTCAAATTTCTGTGACATTTTATAGACAGGATAGGCCTCCAGAGTACTGAAAGAAACTTTAGATCCCAGAAGACGGAGCCTTATTTAAAGCCATGGCGTCTTGATGACTATATTGCAGCCTGCCCCATGGTTATACTACAATCACCCAAATGTAAAGAATAGGTTATGAGGTGGCACAGCTTGGAGCCTCTAGATTTCCTGTGGGGTTAGTTGTGTCAACAGGGACACAGATCACATGCTGTTCTGCTCTGGCTATTATCAGTGAAAAGACATCATTTGAAAGTGAGAATCAAAAGGTTCTTCTGAAGCTACAAATATTGCCTGAACTACATCATGAACAAGAAATATAACTTTACCAAAACTTTTCCATCACCCAAATAGAAACTCTATACAATTTGTTGGTGATTATGGCACAATATTCTGAATGTAATTACTGGCACTGAATTATATATTTGAATATGGTTAAATGTGGGAGTATAAAATTGTGTATATGTTACTAGAATTAAAATTAAAACAAAAATTATGAGACTGTACAAAACTAAATGTGAATACTACGGTAAACAATGGACTATAATAATAGTACCATCATAAAAACTTTCTCTTGTGAACTGTAATATATATACTAGTGCTACAGTGCCACAAAAACACAAAATACAACAAAAACAAAAAAATACAAGAATACAAAAAAGAGTTTTGTAGCCTAGAAGGACAAGACACAAGAGAAAGGCTTGGAGGACACTGTAGATATGAAGATGATCTAGAGGGTAATCAAATTGGGAAAAAGACAGAAAAAATATGATATGATTCAGGAAAGCCAAAGGATAAAATGTTTGACATAAGTTATAAATTTACAGGAATAACATTTCATGTTAACGAAGCAAATTCTATTCATACACTGTCTTCAATCCCTTGGATCCCAGGATACAAATAAGCTGAAAGTAAAAGTTTTGAGAAAGATATTTCATGCAAACAGCAATCCAAAAAAAGAAAGAGTAGTTATAGCAATATTGGGTTAAACAAGAATTAACTGCAAAAATATGATATGAGATGCAGAAGACTATTATATATTAATAAAAGGGGCATTCAATCAGGAAGAAATTACAATCATAAACATCTTTGCACTTAAGCAGGATGTCCCAAAACACATGAGGCAAACTCTGGCAAAACTGAATCAATAAATATATATATCTACAATAATAATATTTGTTAATGTCATTATTATGCCCCTTACATGAAAAGATAGAACATCTAGATAGTGGGTCAATAAGGAGACTGAGGACATGAACAATATAAAAAATGTTCTACTTATAAGACACATATACTGAACATTGTACCACAAATCAGCAGGATATATATTCTTCTCTAGTGCTCATGAATCCTTGTCCAGGAAAGACCATATATTGGGTCACAAAAGAAGTCTCAGTTTAGTAGAATCCATTTCAATTATTAACAAAGCATTTCCTCTGGTCATATTGGACTGAAGCTGGCAATAAATAATACTCTAGAAACGTGTGCATGTATGTGTGTGTGTGAGAGAGAGAGAGACTGTAAGCAAGTGAGAGATAAAGATAGGTAGAGGGTGTTTTCATATTTGCAAATATTTTGCAGTTGTATATTCCATCATTGTAATGATTAGACAGTGAGTCAGTTTCCTAGCTGTTAAGACAAAGACATAAAAAGGATTGATTTAAACAATGGAAAAATACTGCCTCATTGTTTGGAGGCCAGAAGTCCAAAATTGAGGCATCAGCAAATGAAACTGTCTCTCTGAAGATTGTGGTGTTTTGAAGCTGCCTTGGAGAAATCCTGGGTCTTTGACTGAAAATAATATTGGTCTTTGTCCTGGCATTTCACAAATATACACAAAACAAATGATGTCTAATTTTCTTTCCCAGTTTTATGTGAAACCATGGACTGAACCAAAAGACTTACATTAAACAATGTGGGATTTTGTAATTCCTTCATTAAAGTATATTGCATGATTGAGCATTTATGATAAGATGCATCAACCCACACTCCCAGAATAGTTATATTTAGTTTTTATCCCAAAACCTTGTCATTGGGTATATCATCATCTGAAGAAGTCTTGTTTACTACCAAAATTTTTTATTACAAGATAAATTTAAACTTTACATTAAGAAACAGGTTCTAACTGTTTAAATAATATTTTACCTTTCAATTTGAAGAAAGGAATTATAAGAAATACAGATATAAAGCATCTTCATCTATTGGCCACTCACATTTCCCTGACATCCAGCCTCACCATGTGGAGTGACTTACAATCTTCAAATCGACAGGCAGAAATGTGATAAACGATTGTATCTGTTAATACAATTCCACCAGCCTTTGTTGATGATTCTTGATTTCCCCTTCATATAAATGCTATGTGAGTGAAATTACTTGTGGAAAAAATCCAAGGTGATATACCGAGGGTTAGGGGTTGAGACAGCCAGAGAACATAGTAATTTCATTAACATAAACAAGAACACTTGAAATGAAGAAAAGTAGAGCACCACTTCTGGTTTGGAACATAGCCCCAGTTTAAATTTGGTAGCTATGCATTCACATACTGAAAATGACAGGGCAATGATGGAAGGATATGGACAAATTGGTCACAACTGATGGACAATTTTCACTATATAGGATGTATGGGTTAAACTGATCCCATGTGAAGGAACAAGAAAAAATGCTTGAAAATTCCACAAAACAGATGGAACTCATTGTCAATGATAAAGATAAACTATTAACATTTCTAAATGAAACAGTTCTGAAGATGATAAATGTGTCTATGGTCTGTGACAATTACAAGCATGTTATCAACTTGGAATCAGAGGAAAATTGTGAATCTGCAAAAGTAAACAAACATTATAAGATAGATTTAAATGTGCCAAATCTCATCGATGCTGCAACATCAAATTTTAATTTAAACAGACTTGAAAGGGAAAAGTACATGATATATAACAAGTTTTGTAAGGAAATTCAAGTCAATGAAGTACTTAGTTATCAAAATAAACATCTGGAGACTGAGCAAACATCTCTACAACATGAAAATAAACACTCATAAAAGCAGACTCAGAAGTGATATCACCAGGAGAGAAGCAAACCATCACATACAAGGGAAGCCCAGTATGACTTAATGCAGATTGCTCATTAGAAACCATGAAGATGAGAGAAGACAGTTATATAATATAATTAGGATACTGAAAGAGAAAAACTGCCACCTGAGAATTCCTAACCAGCAAAACTGTTCTTCAAATATGAAGCTGTGTTTAAAATATTCACAAAGAAAAACTAAAGGAGTTTGTAAAAAAGAATCCACCTTTATAGGAAAAAATAAAGAAGACTTACAGCCTGAAAGAAAAAGACAGGGGAGAGGGGCTTGGAGCAGAGTATAGAATAAACAATAGGAGGAAGATAACCAAAAGAGTAAAAAGACATATGAAAATAAGATCAAAAGATATAGCATGACAAAATGTATAAAAAAATATTTGAGCTATCCATATGTTGCCTACAAGAGACTGACCTTAGACACAGGGATTCAAACTGGCTAAAAGTGGAAGGTTGAAAAAGATTCTCCATGCAAACAGTAACCAAAAGAGAACAGGGATAGCTATACTATAGCAGACAAAACAGACATTAAATGCAAATTATTTGTTAGAGATACAGCAAGCCATTCTATATTAATAAAAGACAATCCACCAGGAAGAAATAACAGTCATAAATATCTATGCACATAACCAGGAAGGCCCAAAATACATGAGGCAAACTCTGGCAACACAAAACAGAGAAAGAGACTGCTCAACAATAATAGCTGGAGAAGTCAACACACCACACACATCATTAGATAGAACAACTAGACAAGATGAACAAGGGAAGAGAGAATGTGAAAAATATTATGAATGAGTTAGACTTAACAGACATATACAGAATGTTGCCCACAAACGCAGTGGGTTATACATCCTTCTTAAGTGCTCATGTATTTTTCTCCAGGATAGACCACATGTTAGGCCACAAGGCAAGTTTCAATAAATATAAAAATAGTGAAATTATACAAAGCACCTTCTCAGATCGTAATGGAATGAAACTGGAAATCAATTATAAACAGGAAAGAGATAAATTAGCAAATGTATGGAAGCTGAAGAGCACACTCCTAATTAAACAGTGGGTCAAAGAAGAAATTGTAAGAGAAATTTTATGACACTAAATGACTATATTAAAAAAGAAGAAAGAGCTAAAATAAAAGACCTAACTGAACAACTGCAGAAACTAGAAAAAGAACAGAAAACCATTCTTGATGCAAGCAATGGAAAGAAATAATAAAGACTAGGGCAGAAAAATGAAATTGAGAACAAAAAGAAAAATAGAGAAACATAACAAAATCAAAAGCTGGTCTTGTAGAAGGTCAATAAAATTGACAAACCCCTAGTGAGACTAGCAAAGGAAAAATAAAAAGAGAAGATGCATATAAATAAAATCAGAAATGATGCATGCCCCCAGTTAAACTTTGGTAGCCATGCAGGCATGTACTGAAAATGATATGGCCTTCATGGAAGGATTCTGGGACAAATTGGTCACAAATGAAAGACTATCTTCCCTTTAAGGATGTGTGGGTTAAATCTGATCCCACATGAAGGTTTTCCTACTTCTGACCAATTTCCTCTCTTTTTACAATTTATATCAGACAGTGATTTCCTTGCTCTAACAAAACCAACCACCAAAAAACAAATTTAATGTGATTGTTTCTAGTGTAGAGAGATTCTGGTCTCTGAAGACAAAATTACACACAAACTGTACAAATAAAAAAGTTACCACTGTAGAATATATAGCTTCATCTTGGGGTAAGGGTACATGACTACTTCACTGCAGAGTGCCGCACATTATATCACCATATCTAACTTCAGCATATTCATGTGTGGAAAAGGATGATGGCATGGGACTGCATGGAAGCCTAGGTTTCATGTGGGGCCATGTGGATTAGAGAGATCTCACCTAACGGATTTGTCTATATATGTAATAATCAACTTTTTCCATTTCAGTGTTGAACATTAGGAAAAAAAATGTATATTTGTACTGTGATCACAGAAAATTCAGGGAGTATCATTATTACAACCAGCCAAACTGCACTCCCACCCCTCAACAGAACCACTGATGGTCTCTCCTGGTTGCCAAGTACTTGTTTTCCTTTGAGATAGAACACACATAGGGTTCCAAGCTGGCAGTTATAGACCAAAAGCTACTGGTCAGTGTCAGAGTGGTGGGTTCTTTGGGGCCAAGAAGTTCCCACTAAAGACCACAAAAATGCCTTTGCAGGTAGTCCAAGAGCAACTGTCCAGTGTTCTGATGATTTTGTATGAATGCTTGAGGCAAGTGCTAAGTCAATTGGAGTTTTCCTTGGAAATCAGTTTACTAAGCACTCTTGGGATTGCTCTCATAGTAAAAGTCTGGCAGGATTGTTTGAAGGAGAAAGAGCTAACCAAGCACATATCTCATCAATGGAAGGATTGTCTGAAAGTCAGTGAGAAGATTGGACCAATAACTAAAAATTGTCAAGAGCTTAGGCCTCCTCCAGTGGAGACCAGTATTCCAATGCTACAAACTCTGTGCTTGGCAACACTTAATAAGGATACAAAGAGGTTCCTCTTCTCATTGGAAAATTTAGGAGATATTCTGGACAAAGGACAGACAAGTGAGAACACTAAATTTTCTTCCAGCAGTGTGATGACAGCTCATCTTCAAGGAAACACACAGTCTTCCAGTGAGTCATCCGAATCCTTCCATATCAACAATACTTGGGTGAAAAACATCCTAAGGGTATTTCAGAGGAATGGACATCAAAGCCCAGAAGAGATATTTAATGGTGTGGATGAAAATGCTCAGCTTCAGGAAACCCTAAAGCTGCTCACCTTGGAAGAAGCTAGATGGAATGAAAGACTGCAGGAACTGAAGGAACAGGAAAAAAAGCTTGAAAATTCCACAATGCAGTTGGAACTCAATATTAATGATAAAGACAGCTTATTAACATCTCTGACTGAAACAGTTTTGAAGATGACACATGTGTCTGTGGTCTGTGAAGATTACATGCATGCTATGAACTTGGAATTAGAGGAAGGAAATGAATCTGCAAAAGGAGAACAACCTTATAACATACATGTGAATATGCCTAATCTCATCGATGATACAACCTTAAATGTTCATTTAAAGAGATTCGAAAGGGAAACACAAGTGATATATGAAAAGTTTTATAAAGAAAGTCAAGTCAGTGAAGAACTTAAATATCAAAATAAACATCTGGAAACTGAGCATGCATCTCTACTGGAAGAAAATGAACATCTAGAAAAGCAGATTCAGAAGTTTCATCAGAAACTGAAAATTCTTCCAGAGGTACATCAGCAACACCTCTTGCAGCTTCAACTTGCATCAATCCAGCAGGGAATAGATCACTTAGAAATAGAGAAAAGAATTACCAAGGAGCTGGATTGGTTGTTAGATTGGTGATCACTTAGAAATAGAGAAAAGAATGAAAATATTAGTTTTACACAAAAACAACTTGACACATACAGAAAGATGGCAGAACACCTGGAAAATGAACTGGAGCGCATTGCTTCTCTTCATGAAAGTTGGATTAGTTACTATGATAGAAAAAGTCATGAAAGTTGCCTGGCAGCTCTAGCTGCAGAGAGGAAACTCAATGAGCTAAGATGTGAAAACGAGCTGAAAAAGCAAAAGTTAAGAGAGATAGATGGTAAAATCCAGCTTACCCCATGTGCTCCTTTTGCCCACACTATTCCATATGCATCCCAGTACAGAGGCTGGGGAGGTTCGGGGCAGCCCGTGTATCATCGTATCCCCTGCGGGAGAGGAGAGCAGAGCAGTGAGGGCTCAGAGATCCAGGGTGATGCTCATCATTGACTCCCTTCCCTATCAGCCAGTCCCTGAGCATTCAAAAGTACAGCAGGACCCCAGCATATTTTGCTATTTCAATCTGGCTTAATGTCTTTTTAGTGTGTCTGTTAATTTATCCATTTTTTGCTGTCTTATAGAATTACACACTAAGTATCCCATAATATAGATAGTTGTAATGTTAAAAATACAGTTTACATTTTGTTGAATCTCATAGAATTAGATTATAAGTACATCCTTTTATGTGATCAAATTTTTCCAGTATTAATTTCAGCATAACTGAAATGGAAAATGAGTAAATAGAGATGATTGTAACCCTCAAGTCTATTTCTAAATATATGAGGCAGAATTTTTTTAAAGTGTAGATGTTACTTAATATTTAAAGAATTAAATATTGATTGATTTAAAAAATAACAGAAGAAAACTACAATAATATTGCATACTACAGTTAATTATTTTATTAGTGACACCCTAAATTAACTGATCCTTTTTCAGGAGGTGATATTTTGCAACTGTTTATTTCTTATTGCTCTTCTAAATGTTATATTTTTCTCAATATTTGTTCTAATACAAACATTTCAAAATTTTCCTCAGTGCAATAAAAGTTTTCTCAACTATTCTGTTTATGGTTTGTAATGAAATTCCTGAAACTAAGAATAGTTTGTTTTAATTTCTATTTCTTTGTTTTGGCTTTATGGTTTCCTTTTTTTTTTTTTTTTTTCTTAAAGCTTGGATCCCATGTTTTTAATAAGAAATGGGTTAGAAATCCAGAATTATTTCATTTTACTAAAAGATTTCCTGGTGTTTCGTTTTATCAAGTACATGTAATGTTTTATATCACTTAACTGCAATTTGTGCTCAGGTTTATTTCCAATGACTTTGGCAATGGTCAATATTTCAGTATATATTCTAAAACTTCTATAGTTATTCATTCTCCTTAAGACATTTTCTTCAGTATTTAGTGTGACTCTTCTTGAAGACAAAAATCAATTGCTTACTTCAACCCTTAATCAGAGACAATCCAATAATTTTTTATTGGTTTAATAAAATCTTCCTAGATTAATTTTGTGATCTATCACTATTTGATAATTGCTTCATATCCACAAATGCATGTGCCTAAATAAAGAAGAACTGCTTTATATACTCATTATATTAGACATGTCTTTAGCAATATCGACTTGTTAATAATAACGATTCTGTGTAACTTGAGATATTAAGCCTTGTTTCCTTAATTAACACCTTGTTTTATTTTCATTTAATTATGCTCTATGTATAATTCCCAAGCAAACATCTATATCAAGAACATGAAAAAAATCATTATACTTTTGCCTTTATTTTGATAAACTTAAACCCAGGAGAAGAGAGTATAGTTGAAGAGTGAATGAAGTATCTTTGGGGAGGGTAAGGGAGAGTAGTATATCTTCCTACCCTTATCACCCACAAAACAATAAGACAAAGGAACCTTCACATCCAGAGCTGCCCAGAATTTGGGAAGGGAAGAGAAATCTTGGGCAGGGTGTTGTGGTAAGGAACTGGAGCTGGATTGGTTGTTAGATTGGTGTGGGCAGATTCCAGGGTTTACTTTTAAGACAGTTTTCCATGCCTGACATAGTTGTGGTACAATAGCAAGTTCAGGAAACTAAGGAACAAGGTCACCCAGCCTTGTTTGTTGCTGGGTATAAGCACAAGTGCAGAAATCCAAACCCTGACAAAGTCTTGGTGTAGACCCACACCCTGTATAATGGCAGCAGACAGCAAGAAGCCCTTGATGACACTAGCACTCTCATGTCTTAATTAAATCAATTCCTCAAAAAATACACATGAATAATCTAACCATTTCCTTATAATCACAGCATGTTTCTTCACTTAGGATCATCTCTACAGTTATTTACACTCTTCACATAATTTAAGGGATGGCACATGGCTCCCACTTTGCGATTTTAGGTAATAAAGTGAAATTTCAGTTGCTCCTCTAAATTTTTGTGGGCTATTCAAAATTTAGACGTACATTTTCTCATAATTTTTCCTTCCTGTGAATTGCATATTTCACCTTAATAATGAGAATTGTTGGGAGGGAAAAGCCCCAGAAGTGGAAACAACATGAGAAAAGAAATGAGCGTATGACAACATATGGTAAATTTTGAAATTCTAAAGCAATGCAGTGTAGTGACCAAAATGTGTGCCTTAGCATGAATAACGTAAACTTTAAAATGAAGAATGGTCTGGATGATTTTGAAGATTACATTCCTTTCTACTACTTCACAAACTTGCACTAATATTAATGAAGTTGAATCAATATCATAACTTACATAATCTTGATTGGCTTACACTGTGACTTGAAAACAATATAAGAAATTTAGTTCCTTGGTCATATGATACTTATTGAAAATTCTCTTGGCCTGTTAGAAAATTAGAACCAATGGTAAAGACTGCACATGTTTTCTTAGGCTTTTCTCTTTTTAAATATTTGAAGGACAAAATGTAACTTATTAAAATGATGTGAGTTTGTAAAAAGTTAGTTTGGCACTGTCGTGTATATGCAGACAGGTGTTTCAGCTGATATCACAAAAGCAGATCTGGCTGCCGGAGACATAGTTTTCAGATTGCACATAACTTCCTCGTGAACCTGATGAATACTTGCCCACTGAAAACGTTGAAATATCTTTCCATATTGTTAAACTTCATAGTTTTATTTAATTCAGTTTACTTTCACTAATTAATTTTTGGGTCAATGATGACTCTAGCGACAATATGTTGACCCAGACACAGTCTTCACCACCAGGAACTAACAGTTTGGCAGGTTAAACTGTCAGGGAAATAGAGATTTATCACAGTGAGTAGAGATCAGAGCTGTGAGAATGTCATGTACTAGAGGTGATTAAGATCCCAGCATGATGGGTTAAAAACACTCTAGGAGAAAGTTGTGCTTCAGCTGAGACTACTTAAGTAGGAGATAGCCAGGTAAAGGCAAGTAAAAGAAAGAATTCAGGTAATAGATCCAATATATGCACAGAAATGATGGAGAGTCATTCAGTCAAGAATTTACAATCATCCAATGTGACTAGAGAAGTATATGATTATAGAAGAATAAGAAAAATGGTTGGAAAAAAGCCAATTCTGAGGAATACATTATTCATATATATATAGCACCTCATTCCAAGATAAAAAGGAGCCTCGGAAAGATTTTAAACATGTAAACAGGCCTGGGGACGCCTGACTGCAAGAGTTAAGTTGGAAGAAAATTTAAAAAATGATAGAGTGGGAAACTCCAAGAATCAGTCCCTCCACCAAAACAAATATTGAACTTGCAGAAACTGTCTGATTCAACTCATTACAAACTTTAGAGCCTAGAGGATCATGGCAACAGCATCCAGTTAGGGTCAGATGGAAGATACAGATAAATTACTATAAATACAGGTGATTTTCCTGCTCCCTAAAGTAGGTACCTCCACCCATTCCAGCTTCATGGTGGGCAGATGGGTACAACAGCTTTGGCTCCTGGTGTATACTTGTGTGCATTGATGTCAGTGCCAATGTATCAGCTGAAATCTTAGGGACTTAGCAAGGAAATGGTATGGGACTCACCATCCCAGAATTTATTCTGGGTGCAGAGAACTGAGACAGTGAGAGAAACAATCAAATTGAAGTAGCCTGAGGCAAAAGACTATGAATTAAGCCCAACTGGGGAGCACACGGGCTACAGATAAGTACTTCAAAGGGAGTAGGAGTTGCCTTCATTCAAGTTTCTTTACTCATAACAGGGGAATTTGAAGCCATTAGGAAACACAATTCCAGGAAAATAAGCAGGTTCTTAGGCTTCCCAGGGTTCATACAAGATGGAGAGGACACTTCACCTCTGTTTGCTCAGGATAATCTTCTTGATAGTAGAGCTAAGCTTTGAAGGATACCACCAGCCAACCCAGAGTCAATTGACAAAGAGTGAAAGGAGTGAAAGGTGCTTTTTGCTTGAGTTTTTTTTGTTTAATTTAGCTCCTGGCATTCAAGAAAAACTCAGTCATATAACCAGCCAGATATTTACTTAAGAATTAAGGAACAGCTAAGGAACAAATTCTAGATTTTAATATTTGATAAATCTTAAAATGAACAGTGTTACAACAAAAGATTACTAGATAAAGAAAATGGAAAAGTTGGCTCATTTAAATAAGATAAATATCCAGAAGCCATCAATGAAACTGTAGGACCTAAGTTTCCCTTTCTTAAACTTTATTACAATGCCACAGTAATCAAAACAGCATGGTATTGGCACAAGGACAGAAATGTAGATTAATGAAATAAAAATATATCAAAAAATGAACCTTTCTGGGATGCTGATTTGACTCCCACATAGGTGGTCCAAGGTTCAAACCCAGGGCCTCTTGATTCATGTGGTAAGCTGGCCCACACACAGTGTTGATGCACACAGGGAGTGCTGTGCCACGCATGGGTGTCCCCCATGCAGAGGAGCCCCACAAGCAAGGAGTGTGACCTGTAAGGAGAGCCGCCCAGTGAGAAAAAGTGCAGCCTGCCCAGGGTGGCACTGCACACATGGAGAGCTGACGTAGCAAGATGATGCACAGATTGCCAGTGCCACTGACAAGAATACAAGCGGACACAAAAGAACACACAACAAATGGACACAGAGCAGACTACTGGAGGGAGGTGGGGAAAGGGAGAGAAATAAATAAAAAATAAATCTTAAAAAAAAAAAAAGAACTCTCCCATTTACTGGTTTTTGAAAAGAGTCCAAAGGCAAATTGGGAATGAATAGTCTATACGTCTATATGCAAAAGAATGAATGAAGAACCCAATCTCACACCATATATAAAAATCAACCTAAAATGTATCAAGAACCTAAATATAAAACTCCTAAAAGAAAATGGAGAGAAGTATCTTCAGAACTTTGTGTTAAGCTATAATTTCTTAGAATTCACATACAATGCACACAGAAACAACAGAAAAACTCAATAAATTGGATCTCATCAAAATTAAATCTTTTGTGCATCAAAGAACTTTATTGTGAAAGTAAAATAACTACCTAAAAAGTGGTGGAAAATATTAGGAAAGAATGTATCTGATAGGTGTTTAACATCCAGAATATATGAAGAAATCCTACAAGTCAACAAGTACCACAGTGAGATACATTTAACATGCACCAGCATGGCTACAAAAAAAATTTATAAGAAACCCAGAAAATTACAAGACTTGGAGAAGATGTAGAAAAATAGGAACACTCATTTATTGTTGGTGTGGATGCAAAATGGTGAAACCCTTGTGGAAGACAGTTTGTTGGTTCCTCAAACTTAAATATAGAATTATCATATAACCCAGTCGGTATATACACTAAAGAATTAAAAGCAGGTACTCAAGCAAATATTTTCACAACAATGTTCAAAGTGGCATTATTCACAATTGCCAAAAGATAGAAGCAATCCATGTGTCCATCAACTGATGAATGGATAAACACAATGGAATATTATTCAGACATACACACAATGGAATATTATTCAGACATAAAAATAAATGAAGTTCTGATACATGCAACAACATGGATGTAACTCTAAGAAATCACGTTGACTATAACAAGTCAGGCACAAATGGACACATTTTGTATGATTGATAGGAAATAATTAGAATAAGCAAACTCATTGAGTCAGAATCCAGTATATAGGTTTTCTGAAGTTGAGGTTGAAGTTGGGAAGGTGGAGTTAATGTTTAAATTGTACATAGTTTCTATTTAGGTTGATTGGAAAGTTTTGGTAGTGGACAGTTCTGTTGATAGCAGAATATTGTTGATGTAATTAACAACACTGAGTTACATATTCGAATGTGGATAAAAGGGAGAACTTTTAGGTTGTATATATGTTCCCAAAATAAAATTTTTAAAAATATAGGATTGTGCAATACTAGCAGTAAACCTTAATGCAAAATATGGCCTATAGTTAATAGCACATTTATAAAAATAATCTTTCATCACTATAATAAAGTTACCACATCAATGCAAGGTGTTAATTATAGGATGGTGTACAGGACCTCTGTATCTTATTAATGGTTTTTCTGGAAACCCCCTTCTCATTTTGTAAAAACAGAGAGAGAAATAGAGAAGTTAAAAAGTGTCGTCATAATGATAGTAGAAAATCAAGGTTTTGCATGTATTGCCAGTAAAGAATCAAAGGAATTGAAGACTATTTTTTAAAGATATATTCATTGGATTTAAGGACAGTGGGGTTGAAGTGGAAAGTCAAGGCATCGCTTATATTTTGACTTAGGTTAAATGCAGGAATTACCCCTGAGTCAATAAATTATGGAGTACAGAAGTCTAAGCTGGTGTCTAAATGGTGCCAATTTCCTGGTGGGACGAGTTGGATTGTTGGGATCCCTGAGGCAGATTTTCACTAGGAATTTAGATTTAGATTTATGCATCTGAACCTATTAGAGGTCTGTGGTGAGACACTTTGGATGGTGGTTGGTGACTGACCACAAGGGTTTGTAAAACTGCCATGTCCCTCCCTTATGCAAACCAGTTAGAATGGGCAGTCAGAGTGGCAGAGGCAGAGGGAAATCACTTTTGCACATTGGTATCTACTCCTTTCTCAATTCTCCTCACAGACGACTAAGGTGACAGGAGCATGTCCCCCTTTGAAGGCAAACCAGTACCAGAGATTAGGGGGTTAAGAATCTGTCTGCAGGTTAGTCAGGGGCACCCTCCTGAGGCTGAACGAGGCACAAGGCTTCACAATTAAGCATCTGGGGACTCTGGTGCCAGCTTTAATCATGCCACGGGAGGCCCACCAGTAAGGACAAAAAGTCTCAAGTAGGTGAGCAGAGGGGCTGCCAGAACTCTACCCTGCCTTCACTCACGGTCTGATTTCTTTGATTTCTTTGATCTCATCATGTGCAAGTGCTGTTTGGGTGGATCCTGGGTGCTTGTGCTGATTCTCCTGGTCCTGTTGGAAATTCAGCAAGGTAGGGGCTGACTAATGGGGATCACGGATGTCTTCTGTTCAAAGATGGTTGAACCTGACTTCTCAGTTGATATGGGAAGTGTCCTTGGGCATGCTATGGCTTGATCTCAAATTATCTCTCTGATTGATGGCTGCCCTGCCCTGTTCCAATCTTAGTAACTGTCACTTTGTAGCAGGTCCTCTTCAGTTTTTCTTTGTCTGCAGGCATTTTTCACGCTTTCTTTTGTCCTCTGAGCTCTGGACTCCTGTTTGTGTGAGTGGATGTGTGTGTGCACACTGATTTGCTGATCCATAAGGGCCCTTTACTTTCCTTTAAGAAATTTTGTTAGGTCTCCCGTGGATCTTATGGGTTGGTGGATTGTAATTAGAGAGGAATTCAAATTAAAACTGCACACCCCAGCCCTGCTGGAAACTGTTAATTAGATATTTTATCCCTACAATAGATTAAGTTCTGTATGTGATATATTTCACCTATCTGTTTGAAACCAATTTTCCACTGTAAACTACATCTCTGTTAAGATAATAAACTCTCTACTAAAAGAAAATAAATAAAACCAACATCTCCCTACTTGTTCTTGTGTTCAAAACAATGATAAAATTATATTTATCTTCCAAGATTCCTCATTTTTTCTATGTAAATATGTGCAGTGGACATGTTCATGCTATATTTGCTGCAGCTTATGTACAGATATTTAAACATAGCTGTCAAACATGGTTCCATTTTGGTTTACATTATGGTTTATCTTTTAGACTGTACAATTTTCTAAATTTTTAGTTACCTTATGTTTTACATTGTGGTTTACATTTTAGTCTATAGACTTGTATACATTTTTGGTGTAATTTCTCATTTCCTATATCAATCATCACACGATCTTGTAGAACATTTCCCCTGTCCCCAGTTACCCTGATTCCATTGGCTTGCAACCTACCAGAAATGATAACCTTGGACATGAAGTTAGGGAATCCCCCTCACTGGCTATACCTCACCTCGGGCTATGACAATATTCATCAGTAAAAATACAGCAAAATTATTAAGATAATTTTATCAAATCCAGTTAATAATATATTACCAGATAATACATCATGTCAAGTGGCATTTACCTTCAATTAAGATGTTTTAAGATAAGCAAATAAATCAACATAAAAAACAAATTAATAGACTAAATAAATATTAACAAATTAATAGACACAAATATAAATGTATGGTCATGTCCAAAGACGTAGAAAATGTATGGGCAAAACACCAAATCCTTTTCTGGTAGGACCACGTAAAAATTAGGAAACAGAAGGACATTTCCTCAACCTGATTAAGGAAATCAGTGACAAATCTACAGACAATAAAAGGTGAAAGACTGAATGTCACCCCCTAAGATGAGGTTCAGGGCAAGGATATTGACCATTGATTAGTCTTAAAAGAAAACAGAAAAAAAAGGACCAGATGATAAGACTTCTGGTAATACTGCTGCTTTATTGTTTTTATTCCAGTATCATATATACAGCTTAAAATTTACCCTTTAACAACATTCAAATATACAAATCGATATTGTTAGTACATTCACAATGCCATACCCCCCCCCATTCCTTCCATCCATTACCAAAATTTTCATACTGTCCAAAGAAGAATCAAGGTACATTTTGAGACATAACTCCCTGTTTTCTACCCCACACTTGTCCCCTGGTAAACTATATTATAGATTATAATTTGGTGAGTTTACTTGTTCAATTATTTTATATCACTGAGTTTTTAATGGTGCTGTGCTATCAGAGGTCATAGCTACTGATTCACATATAAAAAGAGTTGGATGGAACTTACAAGCAATTTTACAATGAGAAATATTCTGAAATTTATAGTTTTGATATTGAGTGGTGATAGAATCCTAGAATCTCAGTTAAATTCAATTAGTATTAATTAAACGAATAAATGATTAATATTGATTACTTGTCATTACATTAACAGTCCAGAATGTGTCCATAGTTTAGATATTATGGCAAATAGAAAAAACTTCTACTTGGAGCCAAAAAATAATAAATATGGTTTTTAGCATATAAAATCAGTGCTGGTTCTCCTGAAGGCTATAAAGATCCACAGGGTATATGGTCATGGCAGATGGATTTGGAGTTCTATGCCATGTCAGAGGGCCCTGCTTTGGAATTTGTGCTTCTGAGTGTGATGAACCTGCACTCAGATGTGACCCTCCTACATATGCCTCTTGTCACTTTTACTGAACCTGTGGTTGGTGCTAGGATCTTTCATACTCAGGGGACTTGCATCTCTGTACTGCCCATGTGCCAGTTGGGCCCTAAGCCTCAGCAGAGTTGTGACTCCTACTCTGTGGTTCATTGGACTTACCCAGGTCAGCTAACAGGGAGGTGAAGATGGTCAAACACCACACCAGGGAATCAGGAGTGCCAACAACTGCAAGCAGAGGAATTGCCTCCATCACCCATGTGTAATCTAAGCCCCCTCTTGATCTAGAGATAGAGAGGACATCACCATCCCAGGGTCCACAGAATGGAGGAATATAATACGGATTAGAGTAGATCTACTGATATTCTACTATAAAACTCTTGTGACTAGTAATAGAAGAAATTGTAGCATTGAGGAGGAGAAAGTGACCACAGTAGTTGCTGAGGGCAGGGAGAGGGAAAAAGAGATGTGATGTGGGGGCATTTTTGGAACTTTGAGTTGTCCTAAATGATATTGCAGGGTCAGATGCTGGACTTTATATATCATGCCTTAACCTACTGAATGTACTGGGGGGAGAGTGTGAACTACAGGGTAAACTATTATCTATGTGGTGCAGCAGTGCTCCAAAATGTGTTCACTGAGTGCGATGGGTGTGCCACAATGATGGAAGAGGTTGTTGGTGTGGGAGGAGTGGGGTGAGGGTTTGGGGGTATATGGGAATCTCATACTTTTTAATGTAACTTTTTTGTGTGATGTATATATCTTCAAAAAAAATAAAATTTACAAAAACGATGGGGTGGGATGGGGAGTGGGGTATATGGGAACCTCATGTTTTTTTATGTTTTTTTTTTGTTTTTTACTTTTTTAATGTAACATTCTTAGTGATCTATTAACTTTAATTTAAAAAGTGTAAAAAAGAAGAAAAAATTAATTATTACCTTTTTTGTTATTATCATCCTTAAACTACATGATTTTGTTTGATACTCACTTTAAAGTCTTTGTACTTTCAACTGGCTGTCCTACTCTGAAAATTGTATGGATTAATTATGATAGGAATTTACTAAATTTATGATAGTAATTATTTTTGGAGGTGGAGCTTATTTTTGGGGGGCTGCTACTATAATGAAAGGAAAGTAAGAGCAACAATGTAACTACATAGAACCTTCTTTTCAAAATGTATTTAAGAATTAACTAAAAAGGCAAAATGTTTTTGCCAATACAGGAATACCATGTTTTATTGTATTTTCTGTTCTATTGCTTGTTACAGATATTGCATTTTTTTTACAAATTGAAGGTTCGTGGCAACCATGCGTCAGGCTAAACTATGAGTGCCACTTTTCTAATAATGTGTTCACATAGTTTCCCTTTAACAGAAGTTGGTATTTCTCAAAATATTTCAACTTTTTCATTTTTATTCCAAGTGATAAGGTGACCTATGATCTATAATCTCTGATGTTATTATTGTAATTGTTTTGGGACACCACACACCATGCCCATATAAGATGGAGACTTTAATTGATAAATTGATCTAGCCACGGTAGACTGCAAGTTAAATCACTTGTGTCAAACAGGCAAGTTATGAATGCAAAGAAAAAGTTTTGAAGGAAATTATAGGTACTGCTCCAGTGAACATGTAAATGATAAGAAGGAGAAACAGACTTATTGTTGACATGCAGAAAGTTTTACTGGTCTGGATAAAAGATAAAAAATCAAAACAGGCACAACATTGCCATAAACCAAAGACTAACGAATAGAAAGACCTTAACTCTCTTCATTTTTCTGAAGGTTGAGAGAGGTAAGGTATATGCAGAAGAAAGTTTTGAAATCAGCATAGGTTGGTCCATGAGGTTTAAAGAAGCCAGCTGCATAACATAAAAGTGCAAGTTGTAACAGCAAGTGCTGATATAGAAGCTGCATTAAGTGATCCAGAAGACAAAGTTAAGGTCACTGATGAAGGTGGCTACACTAAACAACAGATCTTCAATGTAGATGATAGAGTCTTTTTTGGGAAACGATGCCATCTAGGATTTTCACAGAGAGAAAGCCAATGCCTGGTTTCAAAGCATCAAAGGACGGGATGACTCTATTGTTAGGGGTTAATGCCCCTGATGACTTTAAATTTTATCCCATGCACATTTACCATTCTGAAAATCCCAGAGCCCTTAAGAATATACTAACTCTTCTTTTCCTGTGCTCTTTAAATGGAGCAAAAAGACTGGATGACAAAACATCTGTTTACTAAATGGTTTACTGAATATTTTAAGCATACTGTTGAGACCTACTGTTCAGAAAAAAGGATTCCTTTCAGAAAAAACATGCCATGGACAATGTACTTGCCTACCCAAGGGCTCTGATGGTGATGTACAATGAGATTAATGTTTTCTTGCCTGCTAACACAGCATCCATTCTGTAGTCCATAGATCTGTGGAGTAATTTTGATTTTCAAGTCTTATTATTTAAGAAATTCATTTTATAAGGCCATATCCCGCCATAGATAATGATTCCTTTGATGAATCTGCATAAAGTCAATTGAAAAATTAAGGAATTCAGCATTCTAGATGCCATTAAGAACATTCTTGTTCTTGGGAGGAGGTTAATCTAGCAACATTAACAGATTTGGAAGAAGTAGATTCCAACCCTAATGGATGACTTTGAGGTGTAGAAGACTTAAATGGAGAAAGTCCCTGCAGATATGCTGGAAATAGTAAAAGAACTAAAATTAGAGGTGCACTCCTAAGTTATGACTGAAATTCTGCAATCTGATAAAACTGAAAGTGATAGAGAGCTTATCTTATGGATGAACAAAGAAAGCACCTTCTTGAGATGGAATCTACTGCTAGTGAAGATGCTGTGAACATTGTTGAAATGACAACAAATTATTTAGAATGTTACATAACTTAGCTGATAAAGCAGCAGCAGAGTTTGAGAGGATTGACTCTAAATTGGAAAGAAGTTCTGTAAGTAAAATGTTATAAAACAGCATCACATGATACAGAGAAATCTTTTGGGAAAGGAAGATTCAATAGATGTGGGAAACTTAATGGTTTTCTATTTTTAAGAAATTGGCACAGTCACCAGAGGCTTCAGCAACCACAACCCTGATGAGTCAGCAGCCGTCAGTCTCGAGGCAAGACCCTCACCAGCATAAAGATGATGACTTGCTGAAGGCTTAGATGATGGTTAGCATTTTTAGCAGTAAAGAATTTTTAATTAAAATATGTACATTTTTAATACATAATGATATTGTACGCTTCACAGAACACAGTATAATAAAAACATAACTTTTGTAAGCACTGGGAACTTAAGAAATTCTTGTGACTTGCTTTATTGTGATATTTGTTTTATTGGGTAGTCTGAAATTTTGAATGGTGTAAGAGTATAAAGGAATGGGCTACTGAAATCACAAGCTCCTTATTTCCTCAGTACAAAGACAGTATAACTATGTCTGTGAACCAATATCTGTATCTATAAACATTGCTATACCTTTAGTTACATTCATCGTCTCTCTAATATATATTTATTTAATAACTACGTATCTATGTATCATTATCTATATCAATCTCTATATTAGGAACACTTGGTATTGAGAATTTCATGATGTCTCTTTTTGACTGTATTGTTTAGTTTATAGTAATCTTCCTTCCAAGAGCAACTATAAAAGGTGAAATAAATTGCTGTTTGAAGGCATCACAGAACAAATAAGGCAACCTGGACTTGGAAGGAAAAGATTGCAGAGAAAAAAATATGTTGAAATGACACTTACGTTCTCAGCAGCTTTTTAAGCACAGGACATTCGCCAATTCCCTGTATAAGTAGAAGATGAACAGAAAGCTGCATTCTTTTCTTATTCGGGAGGCAATATTGTTGGCTATCAAAACCAGTGCTTCAGTAAATAAAGAGGTGGATGAGAATTGTGGTTAATGGTACAGATACAAGAGTGTCCTTTGTTAGCTAGAACAAATGTATATCATGACTGCAGTGTATTGGGAAAGTGAAGATGCATGGGAAAAATACAGCTGGGGTGACCTGTGGACTGTGGTTAGTAGTAATAATATAATATTCTTGTATCTATGCAAAAGATGTACTGTGTTGATACTGAGGTAGTATGGAAAATGTGAGCCAAATGTAAACTATGGACATGGTAATAATCAGATGATATTATTTTATCTGTAGCAAATGACATACCGATGGTAGGGTGTTGTTTGGGAATTCTGCACATGTGCATGAATGTTTTATAAGTTTACAACTTCTGTCATAAAAAATATATTTAAAAAATATTAATAAGGTGAGTTGGGGGAAAACACACCAAATGTAAGATAAGGATTATGATTAGTAGTAAGATTTTGACAATATTCTATCATAATTTGTAACAAACGTCTCATGACAATGCAAGGTGTTGGTGGAGGGTTGATATATGGGACACCTGTATGATGTTATGCATGTTTGTAAGTTCACAACTTTTACTATACACTTAATTTGTTTATGTATGTTCATATATAAATGATATAAAGATAAAACTATGATTGGTTAGGGGAGAAATACTTTCTTTAGCAGTAATAGCTTGACAATGCTCTTTAATTATTAGTTAAAAAGGTTTAAAACCAATGTAAGCTATTGGTGGTAGGGTGAGATATTATATATGTTTGTCCGACGTTATCTATGTTTGTTTTGTAAGTTCAAAACTACTATACACTTATTGTTTATGTATGTTTATATATGAGAGACATATCTCAATAAATTAAAAAAAACAAACAGTGCTTGATGATCAACTATCCCAGAAAAATGGAAACAACGGAAATATTACCCAATATTCTGTTATACTTTCTCCCTGGAGGGAGTTACCATCACATAGCCTCTCCCTGAATGCAGGTATTTGGAGCTATGAGTTAAAAATCAGGGACAAAATTTACAAACTAAGTGCCACAAAATGAAAATTGAAATTCAGATCCTGCATATTTATAAATACCCTGATAAAGCAGAATTTCAGATGAGAAACTAGAAGAGTTTTGTACATGGAGCACAGCATGTTTTTCAGTACTCCATCTTTGGCCAAAAGCAAATCAGATAGTTTTAAGAGGAAAAAAGCATTATTCATAATGTCTACAAATTTTACAGCAGTGTATCATGTTACTGAAAATTTACCAGGCCTTTTGTAATGATTACAAAGAATGCATATGAGGAACATATTTCCAAATTATGTAATATTTTTGGAAGAATTATTTCTATAGACCAAGAAAGACAGACTATATATATGTGCATAGTTACTCTTACCCCATAAAGCTGACTAAAACAATTTTAGTTCACTAACTCACATGAATATTTTCTTTACAATCTATAAAACTCCCTATAGTGCTGATTAATCAATCTAGCAGTATTCTATAATAGGGATAGTGCTAAGTACTTTCCATTCACTATCCCATTTAACTCTCACAACATCCTAGGGATTTATAACATATTGTCATAAATGAAGAAGTAGAAATACAACAGCTCCCAAGGAGGATCCAGAATGACTGCCTGACCACAAAGTTGAGCTCTTACCTGCTGTACTTCCCAAATCAAAGGCACTGTGTTAGTGAAAGTGTGTATGGAAACTGAGTCAAAGAATACATTCCAGCCTTACTCAAGTCACAATGATTTCTGATTTCCCATTACCTCATGTATCAAATATGGATGTTTATCTTAACCAGAGGTTCCCATTTGGCAGGTGTTGCAGTTATTTGTTTGGCCTGAGTAATGACTTTACAAAAATTGAAATCATTGCCAGCATCGATAGTTTGAATCTTTTGCCAACCAAAAAATAGCAAGGAAAGAAAATGAAAATGTAGTTTGCTTGTTCTTAAAAATCTGCCAAAAGTAGGCCCAAAAGCCTCGGTGAAAAATCAGCTTGGTGGTAGCAAATTTTCCCTTGAAAGAGTCTGTCTACTTTTCAACCTTAGTCACCAGCATGTTTTGATTGCCTGGCACTTAAGCAGAACCACATATTTAAATTACAGTGACAGTGTCCCTGGCTTCTATATCCTAATTAGTATATTTACTCTGTCACCAACACTGAATTAGGATGTCTCATTCACTGTTTTTGCAATAACAAAACAGATATAACCTTGCAGTGACAATCACTGCAATTTTTTGTAATTGCCAAGAAATTTGCTTAGTGTATTTTATTTAATCATCGTGTAAATCTGATTATAGGACCCAGTATATTATTTAAGTTTAAAAAATTTTTAAGATGGTGCTGAATGGTTATATTTATACTTCATTAGCATAAATGTTAATCTTATTAGCTTTTAGTAAAAAGAGTAGAGCGACAAGGGGGGATAGAATGATAAAAGGGCTCTTCCCAACCTTCCAACACATAGATATTTTGTTAGAAGCGATGCATTAGAACAGTTTATCGATGGAAATGAGTGAAAATGTGTGCAGAAGGCTTATGTAGACCATAGGCAATTTTTTTCTTCCTGAATTTTTGCAAGGTAATGTGGAATTTAGTTTTCTTCAGACTGCAGTGAAAACATATCTCAGTTAATAGATCACGTGAAGTCTTGAATTCAAAATCTCCAAGGGAAAAACAGTATGGGCTCTGAAAATTACACATTACATAGGGCAAACTTGCTATGCTGGATCCCTTCCTTTGGGTCAGGTAGGGTTTCCTGTTATGATCAGTTGTGTCCAGAGTAAATGCATTCAGTATTTAGACTGTCATGAAGATCTGTGTGAGAGTATTAGTTGTGGATGCCTCATAGGTAGGAGGTCATTGGATAAGTATCTTCACATTATAAGTCAGAAGGAGAGGGTATGATCTATTATGTAACTTGTTCAAAGTCATCCAATTTTCAATTTTTCAGATCCCAAACTAGAAAGAAAGTTGGTGGAATCTGAGAGTCTCTTCTTTCATTCCTAACATGATACTTTCTATGTACATGTTCGTATGTATATATGTGTGTGTGTGTATATATATATATATATATATATATATATATATATATATATGGATGGATGATGTATCTATGTATCTATTGGGATTGAATCATGTGCCCCACTACAGGCATATTTAAGTTCCAATCCCAGATCATGTGCGTGTGAACAATTTATAATTAGGAACATTGTGAAGTTCTTAACAGATAAACTCTGTACTCATTTGGGCATAGAACCTTCAATGAAGCTAGTTAGATGAAGCCAAATTGAATCAGGTGTCTCTTACCCATGAGACTGGAGTCCTTATAAGCAGAAGAAATTCAGATACAGTGAGTCATTAAAACCAGAAGTCAGCAGAAACTAGAGGAGCAGACAAAAGGAGGCAGAGAAGCCATGTGACACAGGATTGCTTGGGCACTACAGACTATGGGAGGAATCAAGCCTTTCCAATGTTTGCTATGGATGTCTAGCCTCTGAAACTCTGAAATAATGAATTCTTACGGTATAAGCCAAACAACGTGTGATATTTATCACCAAAGCCCTGGTAAACTAAGATACCATGTCTCTCTCTAACATTTAATAACATGATAAAGTATCAGAAAGTTCTGGATGTTACTTAAGCACACTAAAGCCTTGGTTTCTCTTTGAATATCCTAAGCAGTGTTTAAAGCCCAAAGGAATTGTTTGTAGATACATCATTCCCACAAAACCCAGCCGAGAGATTTAAAGTCATTGGCAGTGTTTCAAGTGCAATATTCATATTAGCATTTGAGAATCTCTGAGAGGCTTGGAGAAACACACACACATTCTTGCCTTTCCAAACTTATACAATGAGAAACTAACTGCAGTTTTTACATAGTTGTATGCTATCAAGTACCAAATAATATTTATACACTCATCATGCAATCATCTTTAAAAAAAATACAGCTGGTTTGAGTAGCCGATTGTTTACAATGAGGCTTGAAAATTGAATCTTGAATAGAAACAAAATAGACAACTAATGTCATGGTTAAAATTTTCTGACATGTATTTACTTTGGAGGAAAATAAATACAAAGTGGGAATACACATCTGTTCTTCAAATTTGTTTTCCCTATTAAAAGCTTTGTTTAGAAATTGCTTTCCAGTTTCCTAAAAAGAAAAAAAAAGTTAACATCACTCAGTAAATTCACTCCTAGCTATGTACCCAGAAAAATAATTATACATCTATGCACAAAGACTTATATTCTGTGGCTCATTTTAGCATTTTTACACTTTCCCAAAAGTAGAAGTATCCTTAATGTCCATTAACTGATGAATATATAAAGAACTGTAATACATCCATACAAAGTGATATCATTTGGCAATAAGAATAAAGTACTCATATAGTGACAACATAGATGTACCTAAAAATGTGAAATAAGCCAGGCTGATAAGAATATATATGGTATGATTCCATTAATACAAAGTTTAAAACAATAAAATAAAAGATTAGTTGCTGCCTAGGATTGGAGGTATGATGGGGAGTGGCTGTGCATGCATACAAAGATCCTTTTTATAGTGTTGAAATGTTCTCAAAGGAGATTGCTATGCAAATTTTACCTAAAAAGTATGTAACTCTTTTCAATTTGAACTAAGATAGAGGTTTGGGGACATCTAAGACAAAGACTTTTTTCCCTGACATTTTCATTTGTTTTTTAAAGGTAAGTACCAAATTCCGAAATCCTGCTAAGATATTAGCTCACATTCCTGCACTAAGTATATATTATAAGTTATGAATATCTTAGTCAAAATGTTTTATGTTTGTGTAAAGAATGATAACATAAATAATAAAACATAAACAGAAATTGAGCATGGCTTCACTGATCTGTTTTTCCTGATAAGGACATCCTGTTTTCCTCTTTCAGGACTGACTAGCTGTAGCTAGCACATTGAAGAAGAAACAAAAATGTATAGTACATAAATAAATGTGTCTGCTTTAATAAATAATATTTTATTATCACTCAGCTTTACCATCCACTTAGGAATTGTCTGTGGCCACATTTGCTCCTCCATTGGAGGTCAGTGAGATGCACTCTACTTGAAATCATTTGCTCAGTTACTTCTTGAAATGAAGATTCTGTGAGATTATCAACCAAGCAATTTCAAGTTGAAAGCATTTTCCAGGTGTTTCTGGACAACAAATACACAAACAATGCTATAATAGCATTTTGTTTGTAACTTTTACTTTCCTGATGATTTCAAAATTTCCCCAAGAATATTGATATTGATGTATATTTTCTGACACAACTTTACTATGGGTAAACAAACAGAAAGAAAAGATAGTTACTTAAATATTTGGTAACTTTCACCTTGCTCTCATTACATTATTCTCAAAATTTAGCATCAAAATGAGAATCATCTTTCCACCCTTAAAAAATTTATATTTCAATTTTATACTAGAAGAGTGGAAGAATTGTCTTAGTATAAAGGTGGAATACACAAGGTTTTTTAACCACCGATACATTCTTATCCCACACAGTTCAATAACTCACTTAAAAATGTTTTTTCTTATTTTTTAGGAAGGCTTATTGACAAAAATGTTACATCAAAAATAAAGGGGACAATTATCTTTTCACATCTCTCTTTATAAACATATTTTTATTTTTTTAAATACTTAGATTGCACAAAATGATACACAAAAAAATATAAGGAATTCCATGATGCCCTACTCCCCATGCCTCCCACCCTTCCCCATATTAACAACTTCTTTCATTAGTGTGGTACATTCATTGTAATTGAAGAAGACATTTGGAGCATTGTCACTAAGCATAGATTATAGTTTACATTCTAGTTTCCACCCTCTGCCACTCAATTCTGTAGGTTATGGCAGGATATATAATGACCTGTATCAGTCATTACAATGTCATTCAGGACAATTCCAAATCCCAAAAATGACCCCATATTACACCACTTTTTCCCTTTCCTGCCTTTACCACCTCCAGTAGCCACTGCGTCCTCATCAATGATATAATTTCTTTCATTGCCAGAATACTTATAAGTCTATAATAAAATACCAATATGTCCACTCTAGTCCATAATTTATTCCTCAATCCTGAGGATTATGGGGTGATGATACCCACTCCAACTTAATTGAGAGAGGCCTCAATCCCATACAGCTGATGGATGGGGCTGTTTTGCTTACAATTGTAGATTCTCTTGGTTCCTTGGTATGGTGGTTGCCCATCATCAACTCTTTGTTTTTTGTCCTGGGTGTGTCCAATCAGCCGGAGAGTAGGTGTTGCAACTCCACTGAGGTTCAGGGCCCAGTTGGCACATGAACAGTCCAGAGATTAAAATCCTTTGGACCTACACCTATCAACTCCAGCACTAACTATAGGTTCAATTAGAAGGGACAGAAGAGGCACGTGGAGAGAAGTCACCTTTGAGTCCAACTCTGTCACACTCAGGAGCACAAACTCTGAAGTAGGGCACACAGGCAAGGCACCAAACTCCAGAGTGACCTGCCATGACCTTAGGACCTGGGTGTCTCCAGAGCCTTCAGCAGCCCATTATTTGAGGTAGTATCTACTTTGGCAGTCTATGAGATGCTGCTGAGACATGCATAAGTGTTACCTGTGGGATGACCTCCTGGCCCACTTTGAAGTCTCTTAGCCATATAAACTCATTTTTCTTTACCTTTCCCCCCTTTTATTCAAGGTCTTTTTCCAGTTGCATTGCTTGCTCATTGGTGTTTGGTAGTAATCACTTAGTGCCAGGTAGGCTCATCGCTGAGAGTCATGTCCCATATTGCGGGGTAGGTAATACATTTATATGTTGAGTTTGGCTTAAAGAGAGCCACATTGAGCAAAATGGAGGCAATTGGGAGGTATGTTAGGCACTGTACAGAACTACATTAAGTTGCAATTCAAGAGTAAAGGCTCATAAGCATAATTGTCGATATTAAAGACCCATCAATGGACTGTCCTTCTTCACTACTCATTGCACTGCACTTGGGGGTTGCTACTGTTCCATTCGAGAATGTGGCCAAGTTCCCCAGGATGGGAAATCGATATTCTTTCAGTTATGTGAATCTCCACCCATTGTGACTATGCCCATTAATATTTTAACGCATTGATGTATCTTATATGTACACCCAGGTGAACTTCCATCCACATAATCTCATCACTGACACCCCACACCAATGATCCTCCCCTGCCACAGTTGTAAGTATACTGTAGTCCAAAACTTCTTCAAAAATGAAGCCAATAATATTACCAAGTACCATTAATAAGAAAATAAAATAATAATTATAGGTTTAAGCAAAAGAAATAAAATACATAATAATTTAGCAAAATTAAAAGTAAAATAAAATTTTAAAAATGGCATTTGAAAAAATAATGAAAAATATTTTAAAAAATTTTTTATGTTTTGCCTTTCATCACTGTAATATCTGTTATCCTGTATGTACAATGACATTTTCTTCCATTTCTTCCCCACTGTCTTCCATTTTTTGGTTGTCTTCAAAGTGTGGTTTTAGGTCACAGTAAAATCATATACAGAACCCAGGGAACTTCCATGAACCCAACATCCTCCCCTTTCCCCCCATCCTGTATCAATAACCTTTTTGTGTGTGGATGGTACATTTGTTACAACTGGTGTGCCAATATTGAAACATAGCCATTGACCATGGTCAAAGGTTTAAGTTATGGTCTACACTCTAGACCATACAATGTTATAAAATTTTGATGAAATTCAACATGACCTATATCCATAATTGCAAGATCATGCAGAATCCTTCCAGTGCCCCTAAATACCCCCTCCTCCATCTACTTTATTCTTCCTTCCCCCTCCCCTTGGTACCCACAGCAACCCCCAGGCTTGACTCCTTAAAGGACAAAATTCATAGTTATTAGCAACAACACTGAGGGCTTAACACACTGGTCTGTCTTCCCCTATTAGGAACCTCCCATGCTCTTAAGAGACACCCACCCCTCTGTTTGAGAATATATAAGGCCTCCTCAGATGGGAGTCTAATTCCCTCCCACTTATTAAGTGGATCTCCCCCCACTGATACAACACATTATAACAAAATGATCACTTGCACGTTCTCTAGAAGACTGCCTTGGGGTGCCCTGTCCTGAATGCCACTCCATTCAACACCCTAAACCACTAACCCTTCTTTGTCATAAAGTCAAAAGAGCTTTCCCAAATTGTAGTCTCAACCACACACCCACCAATTCCCAGTATTAACCTGCTCCCTTTGCCTACCTTTCTTCAGTTACATGGACCATCAGACACATCCCCCCCACCCTACCCTCCTGCCAAACTTGCACCACCAAATGCAATAGTATAACTACACCCCTGTCATGTTCCTTCACTGCACAACTTCTTGCTTCTACCTTATCACAGATTTCACCTGTGTAGGCATTAGTTCACAACCTTCTCCATTTCTATTTCCTGGAAACCTAGTTTCCAGAATCTAGCTATCTGAGTCTGCTCAATTTGCTTAATTCATATCAGTGAGGTCATGTAATATTTTTCCTTCAATTCTGGGCTTGCTTCACTCAACATAAGGTCCTCAAGATTCCTCCATGTTATCCCATGTGTTAATACTGTATTCTTTTTACAGCTGAGTAATAGTCCATTGTATGTATATACCTCATTTTGTTTATCCATTCATCAGTTGATGGGCATTTGGTTTGATTCCAACTTTTGGCATTAGTGAATAATGCTGCAGTGAACACTGGTGTGCATATGTACATTAATGGGCTTGCTTTTGATTCTTCTTGGTATATACAAAGCAGTGCAATTGCTCAATAATATGGCAGATCTATAGTTAGTATTTTGATGAATCAACAAACTGTCCTCCACAATGGCTGAATCATTCTACATTTCCACCAGCAGTGGATGGGGGTTCCCATTCGCCACATCCTTTCCAACACTTGTAGTCCTCTGTTTTTAAATGGCCATCAGACTAATGGGTGTAAGATGGTATCTCATTGTAGTTTTGATTTGCATTTCTCCAATAGTTTGTGATGCTGAGCATCTTTTCATGTGCCTTTTAGTCATTTGCATTTCTTCTTTGGAGAAGTGTCTGTTCAAATCACTTGCCCATTTTTTAAATGGGTTATTTGTCCTTTCATTTTTGAGATATAGGATTTCTTTATATATGCTGGATAATTAGGTTCCTATCAGATATATGACTGCAAAATATTTTCTCTCTTTATGTAGGCTGTCTTTTCACTTTCTTGATAAACTCCTTTGAGGTGCAAAAGTTTTTTATTTTGAGGAGGTCCCATTTATCTATTTTTTCTTTCACTGCTCATGCTTAGGGTATGAAGTTCATGAAACCATTTGCTATTACAAAATCCTGTAGATGTTTCCCTACATTATCTTCCAAGGTCTTTATGGTCTTGGCTCTTATATTTAGTTCTTTGATCCATTTTCAGTTGATTTTTGTATAAGGTGTGAGATGGTGTTCCTTTCTCATTCTTATGGATATTCTTATGGATAACCAGTTCTCCAAGGACCATTTCTTGAAAAGGCCATTCTCTCCCAGTTGAGTGGGCTTGGTGGCCTTGTCAAATATCAGATGACTGTACACACAAGGATCTATTTCAGAACTCTCAATTTGGTTCCATTGGTCAGTATATCTACTCTTGTGCCAATATCATGTAGTTTTGACCACTGCAGCTTTGTAGTATATTTTAAAGTCAGGTAGTGTGATTCCTCTGATTTCATTTTTCTTTTTCAATATGTCTTTGACCATTAGGGGCCTCTTGGCTTTCCAAATAAATTTCATAGTTATTTTTTCCAATTTGGTAAAAAATGCTATGTTGATTTTTATTGGGATTGCATTAAATCTGTAGATTAATTTGGTTAGGATAGACATCGTAAGGATGTTTAGTCTTCCCCTCCCTGAACAGGGACTATTCTTCCATTTATTTAAGTACTTTGGTTTCCTTTAACAGTGCTGTGTAGTTTTTTCTGTAAAAGTAATTTACATCTTTGATTAAATTTATTCCTAGGTATTTGATTCTCTAGTTTCTATTGTAAGTGGGATTTTTTTTCTTGATTTCCTCCTCAGATTGTTCATTATTGGTTTACTGTAATTGCTACCATTTTTGTGCATTGATTAAATAACTTGCTACTTTACTGAACTCATTTTTAAGCTCTAGAAGCTTTGTTGTAGATTTCTTAGGGATTTCTATGTATAGAATCATATCATCTGCAATAGTGAAATTTGGACTTCTTCCATTTTAATTTGGATCCCTTTTATATCTTTTTTTGCCTAAGTGCTTGAGCACGTATTTCTAATACAATGTTAAGTAGGGGCAGTGAAAGTGATCATATGTGTCTTGTTCCTGATCTGAGAGGAAAATCTTTTAGGATTTCATCATCGTATATGATGTTAGCTTTGGGTTTTTCATATATACCCATTATCATGTAGGGAAGTTTCCTTCTATTCCTATTCTTTGCAGTATTTTTATCAGGAAAGGGTGCTGTATTTTGTCAAATGCTTTTTCTACATCTATAGAGATAATTATGTGTTTTTTCTTTCAATTTGTTTATGTGGTATATATCATGGCCTGATGTTCTTATATTGGACCATCCTTGCATACCAGGAATTAAGCCCTCTTGGTCATGATGTGTAATTAGTTTGATGTGTTTTTGAATATGACCAGCAAGTATTTTGTTGAGGATTTTAACACCTAAATTCATTTGGAAAATTGGCCTATAAGGTTGTGAAGTTTTCAGCTATTATTACCTCCAACACTCCTTCTGTCCCCTTTCCCTTCTCTTCTCCCTCTGGCATGCCAATAATGTATATGCTTGAGCATTTTGAGTTGTTATTCAGATCCCTAAGTCCATGCTGGATTTTTTCTATCTTTTATCTATCTGGTCTACTATCTGTTTGATTTCAGATGTACTGTTTTCCACACCACAGATTCTTTACTCTGACTGTTCAAATCTTCTGTTAGAGGTTTCAAGTACATTTTTTATTTCTTGGATTGTGCCTTTTCTTTCTTTTTTTAAAGATTTATTTTATTTCTCTCAAGCCCCCCCCCCCCCATTGTCTGCTCTCTTGTGTCCATTCACTGTATGTTCTTCGGTTTCCCCTTGCATTCTTGGTGGCACCGGGAATCTCTATCTCTTTTTGTTGTATTATCTTGCTGCATCTGATCTCCATGTGTGTGGCACCACTCCTGGGTGGGCTGCATTTTTTTTCACATTGGGCAGCTCTCCTTGCAGGGCACTCTCCTTGCGCTTGGGGCTCCCTTACGTGGGGGACTCCCCTGCATAGCATGGCACTCCTTGTGCATGGCAGCACTGCATTTGGCCCAGCTCACCACACGAACCAGGAGGCCCTGGGTTTGAATCCTGGACCTTCTATATGGTGGGCGAATGCTCTATCAATTGAACCACATCCACTTCTCTGGATTGTGCCTTTCATCACCATCGTATCTGTTCACTTTTTATGTTTGTTTACAATTTCTTCAGTATGTTCTCCCCATATCTTCTTAATATTCTTAATCTCTTCCTTTACTTCATTCAGTTGGTTCATGATATTTGTTTGGACAGCATTGATTAGTTGTTCCATGTTCTGCAATCTCACCTGGCTTATAGTTTGTTCATTAGACTGGGACATGTCTTTCTGTTTCTTAGTAAAGTTTATAATTTTTTGTTGGTGTTTAGATATCTCTTTATCTTGTTGGGATTATTTGATTAGTTTCTTTCTCTACTCTAGAGTTTTAATTAATTGCTGTTTTGTGTGTGTGTGAAGTTTTCTCTTAGACACCTTGTCCTCCTATTCTATTTCCTTGCTGTTGTCTATGTTCCCTTGAAAGAAAAGTATTAGGGCCAGAGAAAGGGAAAGAGGTAAGAAGAGATAAAGGATAATATTAATAATAATAGTAAAAGGTAGATAAGGAACTGTATAAGACCTAGGAAAATGAAAAATTAACTCACGTAAGAAGTGCAGAGAAATAAGAATTTTAAAAGTGGGGTACAAACAACTGAATAAAGAAAAATATCTAGAAGAATTAAAAGGCCACAATGATTAGAAGAGAGGAAAAGAGAAAAGAAATGACAGTAAGAAAAAATGTCAAAAAAAAGAAAGAAAATAGAATAGGGGAGATAGAAATAAAACCAAGAAAAATTGAAGCCTAACAAAGAGAGGTGGAATGTAAAAACAAAAACAGAAAGCAAAATATAGGAAGATGAAGGAGGGAAAAGAAATAGCATAGGTAGAAAAAATACCTTACATGCAGAACTACCTTGCAGTATGTTGGATATCATTTTGTTCACAGTACTCATTGTAGTTCAAACATTTCAAATTTTTCCCTCAATGTTGTAAAATTTTCTTAACTTTCTGCATTCTGTTATCATTTGTAATGAATTTCCTGAAACTAAGAACATTTAAAAAAATTTCTGTTTCTTTATATTGCTTTTATTGTGTCTTATTTTTCCCTTAAATCTTGGGTACCATGTTTCAAATAAGAAATGTTAGAAAACCAGCATTATTTTCTTTTACTGAAAAATTACCTAGTGTTCAACTTTCCCTATTACATGTAGAGTTTCGTTTATAACTTAACTATAGTTTCTGTTCATCTTCACTTGCAATGACTTTGGATTATGGTCAATGTTTCACTATACATTCCAAAACTTTTATGGCTATTCATTCCCCTTTTGAATTTTTCCTCAGTATTTTTATATGATTTCCTTGAAGGTAAACTCAATATTGATTGCTTAATTTAACCCTAAATTAGAGCCAGACCTATTAATTTTTATTAGTTTAATAAAATCTTCCTAGATTAATTTTGTGATGCTGTCAGTATTTGGATTTTGCTTCATATCCACAAAAATGAATATATCTAGTTAAATAACAAATGCTTTATATATATTCATTAGAGTTTCTTCTTCGATTTGCTGCATATTTAATTTAGATTTATCTTTAGGGATATTGACTTGTTAAAAAATATGTCTCTCTGTAATCTGAGATGTTAATCATTGTTTCCTAATTACACCCTCCTTTATTTTCATTTAATTATACTATATGCATAATTCCCAAATAAACTGCTATAAAGAAGAAGAAAAAAATTTTATATATTTGCCTTTTCTTTGAAAAACTCAAATGCTGGAGAAGAGCATATCGCTGAAAAGCGAATAAAATATCTCTGGGGAGGGATGAGGAGTGTTGTGTGCCCCCCCCCCGCACTGCCACCCATGCAAACACCAAGACAAAGGAATACAGACATCCACAGCTCCCCAGAATTTGGGAAGGAAAAATGAAAGCTCAGTCAGACTGCTGTGCTAAGTAACTGGAGAAGGAGCAACTGAAGGATTGGCATAGGCAGAAATTCCAAGATTTACCTTCAAGACAGGTCTCCACACCTGACATGACTGTGGAGCAGCAGGAAGCTGAGGAACCTAAGGATGACGGTGACCCAGCATTGTCTGTTGCAAAGTGCAAGCACAAGAACAGAAATGCACAACCTAACAAAGCTTGGTGTATGCGCCCCACACACTGTGGTATGGCAACATGCAGCAAGGAGTGCTAATGACACTAGCACTCTCTTATCTTAAATAAAATCACTTACTTAAAAAAAAAAACCAAAACAACACATTAATACTCTAACCATTTTGTAGTTTTCATGGCATGTTTCTTCATTTAGCCTCATCACTATGGTCATTCATGGAGTTTATATAATTTAAGGCATGATAAGTCACCTCCAATTTCCCACATCAGGTAATAAGGTGATATTTCAGTTATTGCTTTCAAGTTCTATGGGCTATTCATAATTTAGACATATACAACTTCTCATAATTTTTTCCTTTCTATGATACATATTTCATCTTACTAGTCAGAACCTTTAGGTGGGGAAAGCCCTAAACATGAAAACAACATGAGAAAGGCCATGGACATATGACAACAAGTGGTATATTTTGAAATCCTAAAGTAGTACAGAGTAGTGACAAAAATGTGTGCCTTAGACTCAATAGCCTAAACTTTAAAATGAAGAATAGTCTGGATGATTTGAAAAATCCTTTTTATATTCTCATATTTTGTAAACTTGGTCTAATATCCAAGAATTTGCATCAATATGAGAACATGTAGTCTCTAAGAGCTTATACTGTAACTTATAAAAAAAAAAATACAAGAAACTTGAACATGTGTTATTTATTGACATTTTTCTTGGCCCATTAGAAAACTAGAGCCATTTGTAAAGATTGTATATGTCAACTTAGGCCTTTCTTTTTTTTAATATTTGAAGGTAAAAATGTAACTGATATTAAAATGATGTGAGTTTTTAAGATGGTGGTTTGGCACCATTATGTATATGCAGAAAGGCTTCTCAGCTGTTGTCACAGAAGTAGCTCTGGCTGCCAGAGACCTATTTCTGGGATTACTTATAACATCCTCATGAATCTGATAAATACTTGTCCCTTAAAGACCTTGAATTATTAATCCATATGACAAAACTTAATAGTTTTCTTAAATGTAATTTAATTATACTAATGAATATGAGTTGATGGGTCAATAATGACTCTAGCATTGGGACAAATGTTGAGTCAGACACAGTCTTCAACATCAGGAGCTCACAGTTTGTTGGAGTAGGCTGTCAAAGAAATGATTTACCTATCAAAGTGGGTGGAGATCAGCGCTGTGAGGATATTAACTACAAAAGACCGTAGGAGCCCAATTTGGTAGGTTAAGGACAATCTAAGAGAAAATTGTGTCTCAGTTGAGGCTTGCTACTTAAGTAGGAGATAGCCAGGAAATAGAGGAGAAGAAAGACTTTGGGTCAGGGATCCAATAAATGCAAAAAATGATGGAGAGTTATTCAGTCTAAGAATTCACATTCATTCAATTTAACTAGAGAAGTGTATTACTGAAGAAGAATATGGATAAAAATGGTTGGAAAGAAGCCAATTCTGAGCTATACTACAGCTTCTCTTTTTATATAACTTGGGCCTCAATCCAAGAAGAAAAGGAGCCATAGAAGGAGTTTAAATAGGCCTGGGGTAAGTCTGAAGACAAGAAGGAGAGTATTTGGGGACAGAGGTAGAGTAGGAAATTCCAAGAATCAGGTTCTGCACTTAAAACAACAATTTAATTGGCAGGAACTGTTTGAGTCAACTAATTATGAAACTATGGAGTCTTCTTGATCACTACAGCACTTAGATTAAGATAAATACAGGTGATTTTCACCATCCCTGAAGGGGCTATCATCACCCATTCCACAGCCTCATGATGGGTAGCATGAGGATAGCAGCTCAATTTGCTGCCGCATACTTGTGTTTATATATATTTGTAACAATAAAGCAGCTGAAAGTCTTGGGGATTTAGCCAGGCAATTTGTCTGAGACTTGCCCTCCCAGAATTTGTTCTGAAGGCAGAGCTGGGATAGTGTGAGAAACAATTAAATTGAAGTAGCCTGGGGCAATGGACTACCTGAATTAACTCAGGCAAGGGAGCATAAGGAGAGGGTAAGGATTTCAAATGGAATCAAGGAAGTCTTCTTTCAATTACTGTAACTGTAATTAGGGGAATTCCAAAGCTACTAGGATGCACAAGCCCAGTAAAAATAGAAAGATCCTTGGCTTCACAAGGTTCATATAGGAGAATCCGGAACTTCTATTTGCCTCAGGCTGATCTTCTTGATAGGAGAAGGAGAACACCAGCCAAACCAGAGCCAAGTGGCAAAGATAGTGAAAGGTGCTTTTTGCTTTGGTTTCTTTGTTTAGAAGAGCTCCTGGCATTCAAGAAAAACTCTGCCAGATCACTAGCTTGGTACATACTTAAGGAACAGATAGGTGAGGAACTAAATTCCAGAGTTTAATATTTTATAAATATTTAAATACACAATGTTGCAAAAAAAGAGAATACTAGACAAAGAAGCTGTAAATGGTGGGCAATCCAAAGAAACAAGATAAATATCCAGATGCATCAATGAAGTTGCAGGATTCATGGTACCCATTCCTAAACTTAGTACAGTGATGCAATAATCAAAAGAGCATGGTTGAGAAACAGATGTGGTTCAACCAACTGGGCTCCCATCTACCACATAGAAGGTCCAGGGTTCAATGCCCAGGGCTGCCTGGTGAGGGTAAGCTAGCCCACATGGCGCACTTGCCCACATGGAATGCTGGCCCACATGGGGAATGCCACCCCTCACAGAAGTGCTGTCCTGTGTGGGAATGCTGCTCTGTGTGGGAAAGCCTCCCCGTGCAGAAGTGCCTGCCAACACAGAGAGGTGGCACAGCAAGATGATGCAACAAGACACACACAGGAGAGAAAATAAGAAGACATAGCAAAACTGGGAGTTGAGGTGGCTCAAGAGAATAATTGCCTCACTCCCTTTCCAGAAGGTCCCAGGATCAGTACCCTGAGCCGCATAATGAGACTACAAGCAGACACAGTAGAATACACAGAGAATGGACACAGAGAGCAGACAATGGTGGGGATGGGTGGGGGGAAGATGAAATAAATAAAAATTTTAAAAGAACTGAACATGATATTGGCACAAGCACAGAAATAAAAGATCCATTGAATGAAAATAAGGGTTCAGAATTTAACCTTCCTACTTAAGGCTATTTGATTTTTGAAAAGGGCCCAATATCCAATTGGGAAAGATGGACTGGATTTCTATAAACAAAAGAATGGAGAACTCTATCTCAAACCATATAGATATACCAACCCACAATGAATCAAGACTTCAATATAAGAACCTAAGCATAAAACTCCTAAAGGAAACATAGGGAAGCATCTTCAGAACATTGTGTTAGGCAATGATTTCTTAGAATTCACATACAGAACACAAGCGACTAAAGGAAAACTTGATAATTTGGACCTAATCACAATTAAAATATATCTGCGTTAAAGGACTTTATCATGAAAGTGAATTAACAATCTATAAAGTGGTGGAAAATATTTGTAAACCACATATCTGATAAGTGGTTAACATCCAGAACGTATAAAGAAATCCAACAATTCAACAACAAATAAACACACCAATTTTTAAAAAGGGGAAAAACTTTACTAGACATATCTACAAAGATACATATAAATGACTAAAAAGTACATGAAAAGATGTAAGCATCATTAGCCATTTTGAAAAGGCAAATGAAAATCACAATGAGGTACATTTCACACCCACTAGAATGGCTATTAATAAAAAAAAACACAGTATTACAAGAATTGGAAAGACTTTTGAGAAATAGGAACATAAATTCATTGTTGGTATGGATGCAAAATATTGAAGCCCTTGGGGAAGACACTTTGGTGATTCTTCAGAAACCTAAGTATAGAATTACCATATGACCCAGTTATTCTACTTCTAGGTATATACTCAAAAGAATTGAAAGCATGTACTCAAACAGATATTTTCACAATGATGTTCAAAGTGACATTATTCACATTTGCAAAAAGATGGAAGCAATCCCCATACCCATCAACTGATGAATAGATAAATATAATGTGGAATATACACCCAATGGAATATTATTCAGTCATAAAATAAATGAAGTTCTGATCCATGAAGCAACATGGACGAAACTCAAAGACATCATGTTGAATATAACAAGTCAGGCACAAATGGACACATTCTGCATGATTCCATTGATATGAAATAAATAGAATTAGCAAACTCACAGAGTCAGAATCTACAATATAGATTTTATGGGGATGAGGTAGAATTAAGGAAGGAGGAGTTATGTTTAAATTTTATAGAGTTTCTTTTAGGTTGCTGGGAAAGTTTTGGTAGTGAATGATGCTGTTGGTCACACAATATTGTGAATGTAACCAACTAAACTGAGTTATATAATCAAATGTGGTTAAAGGGAGACATTTTAGGTTGTATAAGTATTATTAAAATAAAATTATAAAAAAACACTATAGGACTGCTTAACCATGTAAGGTAAAGTATGGATTATGGGTTATGGTTAATAGCACAATTAGAACTGTTCTTTCATAGTGGTAATAAAGGTAACACATCAATGCAAGTGTTAAAATAATATGGTATACAGGAACACCAGTGTATACATTTTTTTTGTAAACCCCCATCTTAGTTAATAGAAACACAGGGAAATAGATAAATTAAACAGTGTGGTAATAATTTTGGCAGGAAATCAAGGTTATCTATGCCCTCGTTGATAGTAGTAAAGAATGAATGGAAGATTATTTTTAAAGCCGTATTCATTAGATTTAAAGACAGTGGAATTGAAGTGGAGAGTCAAGGCTTCATACATCTTCTGGCTTAGAGTAAATGTGGGAATTACCCTTGAGTTATGAAATTATGGAGTAGAGATGTGTTTTACCACGTCTAAATGTTACCAAGTTCCTGGTTGAACTTAGTGGGTAACTGTTAGGATCCTGAAGCAGCTTTTCGATAGGAATTTGGATTTATATTTCTTGACTGAGAAGAGGTCTGTGATGAGACTCTTTGGCCACCATCAGCGTGTGGACGGTGACTGAACACATGAGCTTGTATAACATGCCAGGCTCCTTCTGTCTACTTATGCAAACCTGACGGAAGCAGAGGGGCGTCACTTTTGCAACGTTAATCTCTACTACTCCTCAAGTTTCCTCATGGAGTGCTAAGGAGGTAGGAGCATGTTCTGAGAGGCATGTTGCCTGTGAGGTCAAACCAGCGTCTGAGATTGGAGGTTAAAAATTTGTCTGCAGGTTACTCAGGGGCACCGCCTTTCCACAGCTTCAGGACGCTGGGTGAAGGCTCCCGGCCTCACAGGCAAGGGCCTGGGGATGCTGATGCCCAGAGTTTACTGCACCACAGGAGGCAGAACTGTAACCAAAAAAGAAAGTCTTAAGATAGGAGGGCACGGGAGCTGCCCAACCTCCACTCTCCCTGCACCCGCAGCCTGTTTGTGTTTTTGTTTTGTTTTGTTTATGTTTGTGTTGTTTTATTTTTAATTTCCTAGCTCTCACCGTGAGCAGATCCATTGTGGGTGGATCCTGGGCGCTGGCGCTGATGCTCCTGGCCTTGGAGGAAAGTCAGTGAGGTGAACTGGCCAGCGGGGACAGGGTGTCGGCTTTCAAAGATGGTTGAACCTGACTTCTCAGTTGACTGGGAAATATCCTTGTGCATCCTATGGCCTGATCTCAAATTATTTCCCGGACTGAATCCTGCCCCGCCCTGTTCCTCGCTTAGTAAACTGTCACTTCAGAGCAGGTTCTCTTCGGTTTCATTTTGTGCGCAGGCGCTTTTGATTCTTTCTTTCCTGCACTGAGCTCTGGACTCCTGTGTGTAGTGTGTGTGGGTGTTCCTGTGTGTTCCTGTGTGTGTGCTGACATCATGCGCCACAAGGGCCCTTTTAGTTCCTTTAAAAAACTTTTATTGGATCTGCCTGGAATCTTATGCGAAAGTGGGCTGTAATTAGAGAAGAATTCATTTTCAAACTGCACATGCTCTGCTCTGCTGGAAACTGTTAATCAGGTATTTTATCCCTAAATAAATTAAGTTCTAGATGTGATGTATTTTGTATATCTCCTTGAGTTAATTTTGCTACTGTAAATAACAACTCTGTTAAGAGTATAAGCTCCCTACTTTTAAAAAAAGAAACAAAACCAAACACCATTCATTAGATCTCGCTACTTGATCTTGTGTTCAAATAGATGGGAATATTATCTTCAACTACCAAGTTTCCTCATGTTTTTCTGACATAAATTTATGGAGTAGACATATATCTGTAGCTTGAAAACAAATTATCACTTTAAAACTATTTTATGATATATATATATTTATATTATTATCAACTGGTTGCCTGAAATCTTTTTTGGCTTTAATTTGATAGCTTTTATAAACATTAGCATTGTTGCTTCACTTTTTATTACTTTGTTGTGCTTGAAATTAGACAATGTTCTGTGTATAATGTATATGTTTATATTCATAGTTATCTCATTCTTTCATTTCAATCAATAAAGATTGGAATCACAGAAAAAGAATGGAAGATACAGTTAATAGTGTAAGAGCTCTATTGGCTTCTGAAGAGTTCTAACATACATGTATTTATGTTTTCAGTAGGATCAAAATGCATTAATGCAAACAGTAAACAAATAAGAGCAGGACTAGTTATACTAATATAACCTTAAATGCAAAAATATTATGAGGTGCAGAAGGCCATTATATATAAATAAAAAGGCCATTACACCAGAAAGAAATAACCATTGTAAATATCTTTGCACCTAACCAGTGTGTCCCCAAATGTATGAGAGAAACTCTGGTAATACTGAAGGGAGAAATAAATACCTCTATAATAATAAGTGGAGACATCAATACTCCTCATCACTCACATCAATAGACAGAAGTATACAGAAGATCAACAAGGAACCAGACAATTTGAATGATTTGAAAAAAATGATCTACATCTAAGAGACATACACAGAACACTGCACTCCAGAACAGCAGGGTATGCTTTCTTTTCTAGTTCTCATGAGTCTTTCTGTAGGATAGACCTCATGTTGGGTCTCAAACATGATCTCAATAAATTATAATTCATTGCAGTTATACAAAGCACCTTCTCTGATCATACTGGAATGAAGCTGGCAATGAAAAATAGTTGAGAAAGTATGTGTGGGAGGGAGGGTTCATGTGTAAGAAAGAGCAAATCAGAGAGAAGAAGAGCATTTTCAGTTTACAAATATTTTGCAATAATATTCCATCATTATAATCTTTACTCCTGTGTGTTAATTTCCTAGCTACCAAAACAAATACCAAAAAAATGGATTGGTGTAAGCAATGGGAATATATTGCCTCACAGTTTTGAAGCTAGAAGTCCAAATTGAGGCATCAGCAAGGTGATAACTGCTCACTGAAGTCTGTGGTGTTTCGGGATTGGCTCAGGGAGATCCTGTGTCTTTGGTTTTTATGTAACATGGTAATGCACATGGTGATTTGTTCTCCTTTCTCTTTCAGGTTCTTTTGACTTCTAGCTTCTGGCTCTTCCCCATGTCTTGTCTTTGCTTAAAAACACTTCAACCGTATTTGATTAAGGCCCACCCTCATTCAGTTGGAACATACCTTAACCGAAGACATCTTCAAAGGTATTATTTACAAATGGATTCTTACACATAAAACCCAGGTCCTGAACAGAGCATGTCTTCTTGAGGGTGGGGGCACAGTTTAATACCCAAGAACCTGGTCTCCATATTTCCTGTATACATCATCACTACCACACAACAATCCAAATTGATTGCTCTTACATATGTACTAGGGCAAAACATATCTAATGGGTAAAGACAGAGCAAATTGTCTTATGCAAGAGAAACAAGAGAATCATCTCTGCTGTCTACATTCTCCTCTCATTTCCAGCATCTCCCATCATTCCAGTGCCCAGGACATACTGTATCTATGAGGAAGGTAGTGTGGCATCAACTTTCTCTTGTCACTATCTTAACTTTATTCCCTGATTTTCTAGCACCTCTAAATTATCTTTTTACTAATGAACTTTGATTTGAATTTAACTCTTTCTACTCTTGATATATGCATCATTTATATGTATTTGCTTTTTTGTCTTTATTTTTTAATGTTACATTAAAAAAATATGAGGTCCCCATATACCCCCCACCCCCTCACACCACTCCTCCCCCCACAACAACAATCTCCTCCATCATCATGAGACATTCATTGCACTTGGTGAATACATCTCTGAGCACTGCTGCACCTCATGGTCAATGGTCCACATCACAGCCCACACTCTCCCACAGTCCACCCAGTGGGCCATGGGAGGACATACAATGTCCGGTAACTGTCCCTGCAGCACCACCCAGGACAATTCCAAGTTCCGAAAACACCCCCAATCACATCTCTTCCTCCCACTCCCTACCCCCAGCAGCCACCATGTATTTGTAACTAAAGAAGAACTTGTCTTTGTAATCTCCATTCTCTTGGTACAAAGCCTCATTACATTCTTCAGGTAATTTCTAAGACTATGATTTTTAAAAATTACCTCTGTGCAACTATATTTGACATCACTAACTGCTATCAATACTTCACAACAAAGTGTATGGTTTAACAACTATATGAGTAGAATTTTCTTAGATTTCATAGTTTTGTATCTTAATTTCATTTCTCAAAGAACAATTATGTTTGTTTCAAGTCTATTATATATTCTGTAACTGTGTTCTATATCAATCACTGATGGAAAAAAACAGGAGGCCTACCATACTTTGTAACATGTGTAAGGGGGTGTGTTGGCAGTTAGATACTGTGAGAGTGTCAAATTTAAGAGCATAATGTTGATAGCATTTTTGTTGATGGATGATTGAGATAAACCTACAAATGCCCTCTGGTATGTGGGTCATGAAAATAATATTGCTTTTGGTCCTGGCAATTCAAAAATATGTAGAAAACAAATGATGTCTAACTTTCTTTCCCAGTTTTATGAACCAAAAGACTTACAGTAAACTTTCTGGGATTTAGTTATTTCTTCACTAAATTGTAGTACATGAATTAGCACTTATGATAAGATGCATCAACCCCCATCCACCACAAGATGTGTATTTTACTTTTATCCAAAAACTTTTTCACCTTTTGAGTGTAATTATTGTCTGAAGAAGTCATGTTGACTACCAAAAATATTTTACTGTAAGATAAATTAAAACTTTATATTAATAAACAGGTTTAACTTTTTAAATGACATTTTCCCTTTCAAATAAGATCAATTATAAAGAGTAAAGAAATAAAATATCCTCAGCTATTTGCCCAACTCTCCCTTCCCCGAATTCCAGCCTCTAATTATGCCTAGTCTGAGTTAGATTCTACAAATCTACAGGCAATAATGTAATCCAAATGATATTATCTGTTAGAACACTTCAACCCACCACTGTTGATAATTCTTGATTTTCTCCTTCATGTAACTTCTATGTGATTGGAATCACTCTTGTCAAAATCCAAAGTGTGAGACTTCTGAATCCTCTTCTCACAAAGACTAAGTACCTTACACATCCAAACTGCTCTGGATTTGGAGAAAGGGAAGAGAGTGAGCCTGAGCAGCATGCTGTAGTAAATGTTACTGGAGAGATTGGCTGCATGATAGATGTAGGCAGAAATCCCAAAATCCTATAAGAATCTGTGAAAGAGCAGCAAGATGAGGAACCTGAAGATCATGATGCCTTATCAACGTTATAGGGTAAAAGCACATGTCTACACCCTGACTAGTCCTTGGCAGTATGGAACACTAACCCCCAGTAGCCTGACACCATACAGAAAGGAACCCTTAATGAAAATAGCACTCTCTTGTCTTAATAAAATCACATACTCAAACACATACACATTCATAATCATATTCTTATATGTATCACGTGTTTCTTCAATTATCCTTATTCCTTTATCATGTTGTAGACTCTTTACAAATTTAGGCCACAATAGTCCTCACTTTGTCATTGCAGTTGAGTAGAGATATATGTTTTCTAATGTTTTGCCTTCTCAGTGATCCGTATTTCACTAAATACTGGGTGTATTTCTCATCGTTTGATATTTGCAGGTAAACATTTATAAGGGTCAAAGTATCTTTTTTTTTAAAGAAATCAATTTTATTGATACAAATTAATACAGCATAAATCCATCTAAATACAAAAGTATTTTGGTGTAGTCAAATAGTTGTGCATTCATCATGTTAGTCATTATTAAAGCATTTTCATTTTTCCAGTATAATAATAATAAAAACAAACAACAGACTAAGAAACAAAAAAATTATAATCTCTCAATCTCTCTAAAATTCCCCTGCCTTATATAGCTGCTTTCTGTTTCTGTCCCTTTGGTTATTTATATTTATAATTTGTAAAAACACATGAGGTATTTACATATTTCACATGAGGTATCCCATATTTTTAGCTTTTCTTCTAGCAATATATATGTCCTTAGACTTTCCCTTTCATCCACTGTCATACTCATATAATATCAATAGTAGTTTCAAACACTAATATGTCATTTCACCATTTCTATCCTTTTCCAAAGATTTGCAAACAATCTTTCTATGAACGCTGCACAAATTAACCCTCAGCTTTCCATTATTTATCTTCATTCTATTTTCAGATGATGTATATTCTAATTATGAAATCTATGAGATTATACAAAATATTTAGTTAGTAATAGTGCAATCATAGTGTTTTTTCTTTTGTATCTGGCTTGCTTCACTCAACATAATGTTTTCCAGGCGTATCCATGTGGCATATGGTTTATGACTTCATTTCTTTTAACAGCTTCATCATATTCTATCATGTATATACACCACAATTTATTTATCCATTCATCATTTGATGGACACCTGGGTTGATTACATCTTTTCATAATTGTGAATAATGCCGCTAGGAAAAATGGTGTGCAGATGTCTGTTTATTTGTCTGCTCTCAGTTTTTCTGGGTATATACCTAGTAATGGTATTGCCAGGTCAGATGGCAGGTCTATATTCAACTTCCTTAGGAACTACCAAACAGCCCTCCACAGTGGCTGTACCATTCTACATTTCCAAAGTGTTGGTAGGAATATAGTGAATAAATGCAAATATCTCTCCACATCCTCTCCAACACTTGTAGTCTTCTGACTTTTTAATAGTGGCCATTATAACAAGTGTGAAATGATATTTTATTATATATTTGATTTGCATTTTCCTATTCTCTAGTGATGGAGAAGAGTTTTTCATGTTTTTTCATCAATTGTATTTCATCTTCGGACAAATCTCCATTCCATTATTTTGCCCATACTTAAATTGAGTAGTTTGACTTTTTATTGTTGGGTTGTAGTACCACTTTATATATCATGGATATTAGACCCTTATTGGATATGTGATTTCTATACATTTTCTCCCATTGAGTTGGTTGCCTTTTCCCCTTTATGACAAAAAGTCCTTTGAGGTACACAAGTACTTTATTTTGAGGCGGTCCAATTTATCTCTTTTTTCTTTGGTTGCTTGTGCTTTGGGTGTTAGGTTTAAGAAACTACCACCCAGTACAAGATCTTGAAGATGTTTTCCTACATTTCTTCTAGGAGTCAAAAATCATTTAACCATAGAACTGACAGTCTATTCCTGAGTTCTCAATTCAGTTTCATTGGTCAATCTGTCTATCTTTATGCTGGTACTATGATGATTTTTACCAGTGTAGCCAACTAATATGATTTAAAGTCAGAAAGTGAGAGACTTCCAACTTCATTCTTCCTTTTTAAGACATTTTTGACTATTTGTACCCGCTTACCCTTCCAAATAAATTTAAGAATTGTCTTTTCCATTTCTGCTAAAAAGCCTATTAGGAATTTTATTGGAATTGCATTGAATCTGCAAATCAGTTTGGGTATAATTAACATCTTAATGATATTTTGTCTTCCAGTCCATGAACTCAGAATGTCCTTCCATTTAATGAAACTTTCTTCATTTTCTTTCAGCAATGTTTTATTACACAAATTGATTTTCTTGTGTTAAACCACCCTTATATTCCTAGGATAAACCTACTTGATCATGGTGTATAGTTCTTTTTTTTTCCACTTTTTTTATTGAAGTTTCCCATTTATAGATGCACATCCATAAACAGTAAGTGTATATTATAAGTTGAGAACTTACAAAATAAACATGTATAACATCATAAATGCTGCCATACACCATCCCAACACCAACACCTTGCATTGTTGTGAAACTATTTTCACAAAGTGTGAAAGCATATCATCAAAATATTAGTACTAACTATAGCCAATATTTTATGTTTGCTGAATTTTTCCCGATACTATCAGATTACTGACATCCTGTATTAGAATTATATAGTAGTTATAGTTCATGAGAAAATGTTTTCTTCTTTGTTCTGTTAACCACAGTCCATCTCCCACCACTGGATTCATGTGTTATATAGTTCCATGCTTTGCACAATCCATTCAGAGTTTACAGTAGCTTTCTTATTCATCACAGAGTTGTGCTATAATCACTTTAGTCAGTTTTATGATTTCATTACTTCAAAAGGAAAAATCGCCTTTTTACTCTCCTATTGTTGTCTCTTCCAATTAATATATCTTCTTAGCCATTGCTGCAAAGTATTACAAAATTACAGTTAACTATAAACAATAAATTACAATAGTTGAGATTTTCCCATGTATCATCATATATGTAATACTTTGTTAAGGATGAACATTCATATGCTTATACTATTAACCACAATATTCATTCACCACCAAATTCACTATGTTATACAGTCCCTACATTATTCTCCAACTTCTTTTCAAATGAAATATTGCATCCACAGATAAACCCTGTGAGCCACAAACACATTTATAAATCAGCAGTGTTATACGCACTATATTGTATTACCGATATTATATATTGGCTCTATATATTTCCAGACATTTATAGTGAACCTTAATAATTGTACATAAATTGAACATCAGCTTTCATTCTCAATCCCATTCAACATCTTAGTAACCTATAAGCTAGATTTTACTTCCGTGAGTTTACTCATCATTTTCATTCATATTAGTGAAACCATACAATATTTGTCATTTTTTGTCTGACTTATCTCACTCAACATAATGGCCTCATGGTTCATCCATGTTCTAATATGCATCCCAATTTCCTTTCTTCTTACAATTTAATAGTATTCCATTGTATGTATATACCACATATTATTTATCCATTCATTAGTTGACACTTGTGTTGTTTCCATATATTAGGAATTGTGAATAATGCTTCTACAAACATCAGTGTGCAAATGTCTGTTCATGTCCTTGCTTTTACTTTTTCTGAATATATTCCTAGTAATGGGATTGCTGGATCATATGGCAGTTCTATAGTTAGTCTTGAGGAACTGCCAAACTGTCTTTCACAAAGGTTGCACCATTCTACATTTCCACTAACAGTGACAAGTGTTCCTATTTCTCCCCGTTTTCTCCAGCACTTATAGATTTCCATTTTTGTAACAATGGCCATTCTATAAGGTGTGAAATGATAGCTTAATTTGCTTTGATCTTCATTTCCTAAATAACTAATGATGTTGAACATTTTATCATGTGCTTTTTAGCCATTTGTATTTCCTGTTTGGAGAAAAGTCTATTCAAGTCTTGTGTCCTGTTCTTAAATTGGGTTGCTTATCTTTTCATCCTTGGGTTGTATGATCTCTTTATATAAAATAGATACAAACATCAGATACATGGTTTCCAAATATTTTCTCCCACTGTGTATGCTGCCTTTTCAACTTCTTGACAATTACTTGGAAGCATAAAGATATTTAAGTCTGAGGAGGTCCCACTTACCTATTTTTGTTTGTTTGTTTTTGTTTGTGTTTTAGGTGTAAGGATTAAGGAACCTCTTCCTACCACTAGATCTTAAAGATGTTTCCCTCTGTTTTCTTCTAGGAGTTTTATGGTTGTAGCTTTTTATATTTAGGTCTTTGATCCATTTGAGTTATTTTATGAATAAGGTGTGACATAGAGGACCTCCTGCTTTCATAAAATTATGGATATCCAGTTCTCCCTGCACCATTTTTTAATTTACTTTTCTGTCCCAGGTGGGTGAGCATGACAGCCAAGTCAAAATCACTTTGCCATAAATTTGAAGATCTACTTATGAACAGTCATTTCTATTTCATTGGTTAACCTATCTATCTTTATATCAGTATCATGCTGCTTTTACCACTGTAGCTAAGTAGTATGCTTAAATTCAGGAACTGACAGTCCTCCCACTTCATTCTTCTCTTTTAAGAATTTTTTTGGTAATGCAGGATGTATTTTTCTCTCAAATAAATTTGATAATTTGCTTTTTCAATTCTGTAAAAAGAGGTGGTTGTAGTTTTATTGGGATTGCATTGAATCTGTAGATAAATGGGTAGAATTGCCATCTTGAGGATATTTAGTCTTCGAGTCCTTGAATATGGAATGTCCTTCCATTTATTTATGTCTTCAATGGTTTCCTTTAGTAATGTTTTGTAGTTTTCAAAATACATAAAACTCCTTTATATCCTTGTTTAAGTTTATGCCTAATTAATAGATTCTTTTAATCTCTACTTTTGTATTTTCCTGACTTCCTCCTCAGGTATCTCATTAGTAGCATAAAGAAAAACTACTGATTTTTGCATATTAACCTTGGATCTTGCCCCTTCGTTGGTCTATTAGTTCTAATAGCTCTACTGTCGATCCTTCAGGGTTTCCTAGAAATAGGATCATGTCATCTACATAAAGGAAAATTTTACTTCTTTCTTTTTTTTTTTATTTGGGTGCCTTTTATTTATATTTCTTGTCTAAATATTATAGCAAAAAATTCTAGCACAATATTGAATAACAGTGGTGAAAGTGAGCATCCTTACCCTGTTTCTGATTTCAGAGGGAAAGCTTACAGTCCTTCTCAATTGAGTACACTGTTAGCTGTAAGTTTTTCATATATGCATTTTAACATGATGAAGAAGTTTTCTTCTATTGCTATCTTTTGGAGAGTTTTCATCAAGAAAGGATGTTGGCTTTTGTCAAAATACTTTTCCACTTCAGTTGAGAGAATCATGTGATTTTCTTCCTAAATATAGTAATGTGAAGTTTTATATTGATTGATCTCTTTTTTTAAGCTATCCTTGCATACCTGGGATAAAACTGACTTTATCATGATGTGTAGCTCTTTTAAAGTGTTGCTGGATTCTATTAGAAAGGATTTTGTTGAGGAGTTTTGCATCTATATTCATCAGAGAAATTGGCATACAAAGTTCTTTTTTCATGTTCTATTTATCTGGCTTTTGTATAAGGGTGATGTTTGCTTCATAGAATGAGTTTGATGACATTCCTTTCGTTCTATATGAAGAGTATGAGAAAGATTCTTATTAATGCTTCTTTGAATGCCTGCTATAATTCAACTGTAAAACTATCTGGATCTGGGATTTTCATCTTTGGGAAGTTGAGTTTGCTTTGTTTATCTTTTTTTTTTTTAGTAGGTTGAAACATACATTTATTAAAATAATGCTATGGGTTAAGAGAAACAGCAAAGAACCACAGAATTAAAATTCAAGCTTTATAAAATCCAACTAAAACCCAAATGTGTCTAATGTATTAATTCATTAGGTGCATTTTTTGGCTTTGGTTTTGGGGAGGTTATGGATTTCAGAAGCATTGGGACTGTGGCAGGGGTGGCTCACTGGTATGGTGGGTTGGTGGTAGGGAGATGTATGGGGAGGAGTATGCCTAAGGCATGATTCTATGGAATATGAAGGTATTCATGTGGTAATGGGGTGTTGTCTTGGTGGGTGGAGACCCACACAATAACCAATAGAATATTGAATTCCCATCCTGGGTAGTCCTGCTACATTCTGTAATAGAGTGGTGATGATATCAGATTATGTGGGCAGTGCCTAGCAAATGAAGACAGACCAATATACCAGGCCCTTGATATTAAGGATTATAATTAGAACCTTGTATTTGTTTGAAATTAAGTCAAGCAATATATATTTCCTCAGAGTTACCTCCTGGAAGCCTTCTTGTTGCTTAAATGTGGCCTCTCTCTAAGCCAAACTCAGCATATAAACTCACTACCTTCCTCCTGGCATGGGACATGACAACTGGGTTGAGCCTCCCGGCACCAAGGGATTATTATCAAAGTACCCCAAATGGAAATTCCCTAAGGGAAGCTAGCAGCTGGAAAATAAAGCCATAACTGTTACAGCCAAAAAGCCCACAAAGACCCTGGACCATTTGAAATTTGGGGGCAAAAAAGGAACCCCAGATAACTCCAAACAGAAAGCCCTCCCTATTGGTTAACTACAAGCTGACAGGTGAAGCTAGAAATGCCACCAGGCAAATAGCTGAGATTCTTCCTTAATATGGGGAAAGGGGAGGAGGAAAGGCCTTAATAATGACTATCTGAGGGCTCCATGCATGCCTCACCCTGCATCATACCCACACCCATCTCTTAGGTGTGTACTGTCTCTTTCTTTTTTCTTAATAAACTTTTTTTACTGGCAAAAATAAAATTTAAAAATATTAAAAAGTTAACGAGTGTGAATTGAGATAGAATGAAAGATGTCTGATATCTTCTATCTTAGTGTAAATGAGAGAATTACCCATGCATTAGGAAGTGGTGCAGAAGAGATCTTGAGGCAGGTATCTGAATGGTGCAGTTGTTCTCATTGGAAATGTTCATTTTTTGTAGTTCAGTGAGTAGTTATTAACTGGTACCTATATTTATGGTTAGGAGTAAGGAAAGAGGTTTGTGCAAAGAACCCTTTGACCATCATCAGCAGGTAGTTTTTGATAACCACGTGTCTTTGAATAGTGTCTCAGGTCCTTCTCTACCACTTTTGAAAACCTGTCAGAGAGGCAGAAGAAGAGGGGTATTAATTTTGCAACAATTGTCCAGGGTGGTGCTACAGGGACAATTACCGGACATTGTAGATCCTCCCAGGGCCCACTGGATGGAACGTGGGAGAGTATGGGCTATGATGTGGACCATTGAACATGAGGTGCAGCGATGCCCAGAGATGTACTTACCAAATGCAATGGATGTGTCATGATGATGGGAGAGAGTGTTGCTGTGGGGGGAGTGGTGTGGTGGGGGCGGTGGGGTTGAATGGGACCTCATATTTTTTGAATGTAATATTTTTTAAAAATGAATAAAAAAAAAAAGGAAAAAAAATTTGCAACATTAATCTCTTCTCCTTGTTAATTTTCTTCATCGAGGTCTAATGTGCAAGATCATGTTCCAAGAAGCATGCTAGCCTTTGGGGGCAAACCAACAACCAGCTTTAGGGGGTTAAGAATCTGTTTGCAGCATTATTAAGGAATATCATCCTTTCCCCAGCATCATGAGGCTGGATGAAAGCTCTAGGACCACACAATCTAGGGGCTAGATATGCAGGTCTTCAACTCCAAAGAATATTGAACAGTAATGGAGAGGGGAAGTCCAGCCACAGGAGGGCTGAGGGGCTGCAATACCTCATCTTTCCCTCAGCTCTGCAGTGGAAGCTGCAATGTGGGGCAGAACATGAGTGCTAGTGCTGATGCTCCTGGCCCTGGGTATGGATCAGAGGCATTTCCTGTTCAGAGGTGTGACTCTTAACCTACTGTGACAATGTCCCATGAAAATTTGAACATATTGATGTACCGTATTTATATATGTCCAGGTGAACTTCCTGCCATGAATCTCCCATCTCTGACACACCACACCAATAATCCTTCCCTGCCACAGTTGTAAGCCTCCTGTGGCCCCAAACGTCTTCAAAATGATGGCAAGAATATAGCCAAATACAATTAATAGGAAAATGCAATAATAATGATAGGTTTAAGCATAAGAAATAAAATACACAATAATTCAGAAAAATCAGTCATCTCCATATTCCTCCCTCAGCCTCTCCTTGGGGCCCAAGGTGAACAGGCTTCACTCATTGAAGGACAAGATTAATATTTGCTTGAAGCAACACTGAGGGCTTGACACACAGGTCTGTCCTCCTCTATTAGGAACTACTTGTGCTCTCAAGAGACACCCACCCCTCTGTATGAGAGAGGCCTCCCCAAGATGGGAGTCCAACTCCTTTGCACTCATTATGTGGGTCTCCACCCAATGATACAACACACTATAACAAAATGATTACTTGCACATTCTCTTGAAGATTACCCCAGGTGCAACCTCTTCTGAACCCCCCATCCAACAACCCAAACCAGTAACCTTTCCTTGTCATATTGCCAAAAGAGCTTTCCCAAAAATGTGGTTTCCACCACATACCACCCAATCCCCAGTGTTCACCTGCTTCTACCCCAATTTTTCCCTTGGGTCCAAGGAACATCCAACCCACCTTTCCCAGCCTACTCCCTGTCAAACTTGAACCACTCATCCCAATATTATCACTATGCTCATGTGATATCCCTTCACTGCACAACTACTCACTTCCACCTTTGTCATACAGTTCATGCATATGGGCATTGGTTCACAATCTTCTCCCCCCTTTCTATTTCCTGTGAAATGATCTTGCAGATTCTAGGTCTCTAAGTGTGCTCAGTTTGCTTAATTCATATCAGTGAGGTTCATGTAATATTTGTCCTTCAGTGTCTGATTTGCCTCACACAACATAAGGTCCTCTAGATTCATCCATGTTATTCCTTGTGTTCATACTGTATTCCTTCTTGCACCTCAGCAATATTCCATTGTATATATACCACATTTTGATTATTCATCTGTCTGTTGAAGGGTATGTAGGTTGGTTCCAACTTTTGGCAATGTTGAATGATTCTGCAATGAACACTGGTATGCATATATCTGTTTGTGTTCTTGCTTTCAATTCTTCTGGGTATATATGTAGCAGTGGAATTTTTGGGATCATATGGCATATCTATAGTTTTCTGAAGAACAGCCAAATTGTCTTCCACAATGGCTGCACCATTCTACCTGCCCACCAGCAGTGGATGAGGGTTCCCATCCCTCCACATCCTCTCCAACACTTGGACACACTTGCATCTGTACCACCAACCACAATTCTTATCCACCGCTTGGTTTACCATGTTATTAATTTTCTAGGTTATTCTCTAGCATTCTGTCAATTGGCATTTACCTCCCTAGACTATCATTTTCAGCCACATACCCATTTATAAACTAGCTGTTACTCATTATGTGTTACCATCCTCTCTGTACATTTCTATACATTACTATACATTTCCATACTCTTACAGTAAAGCTAATTAAAACTTCTACATAGATTAAACATCAGTGTTCAATCTCAGTCATCCTCTTATCTCCTTTAAGAATTCACCACCTACCACCAGGTGGTAAAGATAGTTTCCTACAATTTCTTCTAGAAGCTTAATGGTTCTTGCTTTTATTTTTAGGTTTTTGATCCATTTTGAGTTAATTTTTGGATGAGGTATGAGATAGGGGTCCACTTTCCTTCTTATGGGTATGGATATCCAGTTTCTTCAGTACCATTTGTTGACTGGATTCTTTCTTATGCCCGACTTGTGTTGGTTTGACAGGCTAGTCAAAAATCACTTGACCATACATGTGAGGATCTCTTTCTGAAAATATAAGTTTGGTTCCATTGGTCTATGTTTCTGTATTTATACCAATACCATGCTGTTTTTACTGCTATAACTAGGTAATATGATCTCGTCTGGAGACGAGAGTTCGCTTTTCCTTTGTAAATCTAGTTATTCAGGACCCCTAACCTGGCCAAATAAATTTGATAATTGTGTTTTCAATTAAAAAATACTCATCAAATTTGCATTGAATCTGTATATCAATTCGAGTAGAATTGACATCTTAATGAGATTTGATCTTCCAATCCATGAAAATGGAATGTTCTTCCAGTTATTTAGGGCTTTTTTGAAATCTTTTAATATTGAGTTGTAGTTTTCTGAATGCATGTGCTTTACATCATTGATTAAGTTTATTCCTATTTGAGTTTCAACTGTCATATTTTATTTTCACTACTCTTTGACACTTGGTTACTTTTATTGACATAATGTTCATTTCTAGACTCTCTTCCAGGCCTTTCTCTCCTGTCTTGTCTTTTCAGGCTCTAGCAAACCCATTATTATTTTCTGAAAATCTGGCCTCTTGATTAGGAAATTCTCTCAGTTTCTGTTTACCTGTGAATATTCTAAACTCACCCTTGTTTTTAAAAATGTAACCTTGGTGGGTATAAAATTCTTGCCTGGAATTTTTTCTCTTGTAGTATCTTAAATATATCACACCACTGTCTTTTGCCTCTGTGGTTTCTGGTAGGAAATCAGCACTTAATTTTATTGGGTATCCCCTATACCTTATGCAATGCTTTACTCTTGCTCTTCTCAGAATTGTCTGTCTTTGGCATTTCACATTCTGATTAGTATATGTCTCAGATTTGGTTTATTTCGATTTTTTTGGATGGGAGTTCGTTTTCCTTCTTAGACATGGATATCTATGCCCTTCAATAGCATTGGAATATTTTCTAACATTACTTCCTCAAATATTTCTTCTGCCTCTATTCCCTTCTCTTCTTCTGGGACACTCATGACATGTATGTTTGCATGTTTTTGCTATCATTTAATTCCAAAAGACCTTATTTTTTTCCACTCTTTTTCATCTCTTCTTTTGTGTGTTCACTTTTTGAGGCTATTTCTTCAAGTTCAGCAATCCTTCTTTCTGCCTAATCTAATCTGCTATTATATGATTCCAATAGTTTTTTCAAATTTCATTTATTGTGCCTTTCATCCCCATACGATCTTCTATTTTTCTATGTATGCTTTCAAATTCTTCTTTGTGCTCATCCAGTGTCTTCTTAATATCCTTAATCTCTTCAGCCACATCATTGAATTTAGTAAAGATTTTTGTATGACCATCTATGATTAGTTATTTCAACTCCTTTATGTCATTTGGAGGCTTATCTTTTTCCTTTAACTGTACCACAGCTTCCTGTTTCTTGGTGTGGATTGTAATTTTTTATTGGTGTCTTGGCATCTGGCTGACTAGAGTATTTATTCTGGGTGCAGTTTTTCTCTTTAGTTCAGGGCTTCTTGCCCTTTCTCCATTGCTGTTTGTGCTGTAGGAGCCAAGGATGTAGTTGTGCTATATGCTGTGGAGGCTCAAGCTGCTCTCATAACCCCAGGGACTAATGAAGCTTTCTCCAACTTTCTCCTTTGCCAGGGGTAGGACAGATTCACAGCCATGTGCAATAATCCAAGTCATTCAAGTAGACTGTACTTGCCCAGAGAGACTTATCAAGCTTCATGTTCCTTTCTCCCCTGCCTGGGGTTGGGATGGAGCTGTAAGTATGGGCAGCAATCTATGCACTGTGGTTCCAACATAATCACACTTGCCCCAGTAGACTTCTGATTTTCAGTCTGTACAAACCACATGTACCTGCAGTTATCTGGGTAAGCTGGTGCAGGTGTCACCAGCTTCCTCTGTGCCAGAAGTGGGGATGAAGCCTAGGCTAAGGCTTCAGGCTGATCTGGATGAAAGAAACCAATTCTTACCATCACTGTGATTTTCAGTCAGTCAGGCTACCCCTCATGCTGGGGTGGTGCCAAAATGGGGGTTACCAGCCTTTTTCTCACTGGACAGGTTCAAACTTCAGCTGTTCTTATGGTTATACTTTAGTCATCCAAATTTACTAAACAGTAACTGAAATCTGTTGCCAACCACCTCTTCATCTCCTGTTTTGGGGGAACAAAGCTTCCAATTCCCACCACAGAATAGATCCTGGGGTGACTTGTGCTGCCAAAGTAGGATAATCAATGGCTTCCACAGCTTGGCTGGTAATTTCCCAGAGAAGCTAGAGCAGGTCCCCCCAGCTTCCTTCCTGCCAGAGGTGTGAATGGGGCTAGGCTAGAGATGCAATTTGATGTGGATGGAAAGAAGCTGGTCACTACCTGCACAGTGATTTTCAGTCCACCATGATTACCCTCATGCCAGGTGTGGAGTTAAGATGGCAGCTACCAGCCTCTCTCTGACTTGGACAGGTCCAAACTTTAGCTGTTCTTAGGATTATATTTTAGCCTGCCAGATTTACTCATCATTAGCTGAAGTTGGTGCCCAACTGTCTCTTCCTCTGCTGGTTTTTGGGACGTTGTGTTTTCAATTCCAGCCATGGAACAGCTCCAGATGTGACTTGTGCCTTCAGTGGAGGATGGGAACTAGCCTCTCTTGTGTGGAGTGCTCTACTTAGGAATCTTCTTTGCTCAAGAGCATTCTCCTCCTTCCATTCCCTTAGGATGTTGCAGGATGCTCTTCTGGTCTCATGGAGCCCACAAACAGTAGCTTCTACTAGCTCCAATAGCTCTGGGTGTTTCTAACTGCCTCTAGCAGGAGATGACTCTAAGAGCTCCTTACTTTACCACCATTTTTCTGGTTGTTCACCTTTGTAGTATGTTTTAAAGTCAGTTATTGTGATTCCTGCAATTTCATTCTTCTTAATTGATATGTTTCAGTGATTTGGGGTTTCTTGCCCTTCCAAATAAATGTCATAGTTTTTCCAATTCAGTAAAAAATGTTTGCTAATTTTTATTTGGATTGCATTAAATCTGTAGATCAGTTTGGGTAGGATAGACAACTTAATGACATTTAGTCCTCCCATCCATGAACAGGGAATATTCTTCCATTTATTGAATTCTTCTTTGATTTCTTTCAATAGTGTGTTGTTTTACATATATAAGTCATTTACATCTTTAGTTAAGTTTATCTTAAATATTTGATTCTTTTATTTGCAAGTGGGATGTGTTTTTATTGATTTCCTGTTGGATTGCTCATTATTGGTGTATAGAAATACAACTTATATTTGTGCATTGATCTTATAATATGAGACTTTACTCAATTCACTTATAAGCTCTAGAAGCTTTGTTGTAGATTTCTTAGGGCTTCTATGTTTAGGATGATGTCTACAAATAGTGAAATTTTTATTTCTTCCTTTCCAATTTGGAGGTGTTTTATATCTTTTTCTTGCCTAAGTGCTCAAGCAAGTACTTCTAACAAAATGTTATGTAGTACCAGTGAAAGTGGGCATCCTTGTCTTGTCATGTTCCCAGGCTTAGAGGGAATGCTTTTAGAATTTCACAATTGTATATGATGTTAGCTGTGGGTTTTTCGTATATACCCTTTATCATGTTGAGGAAGTTTTCTTCTATTTCTATGTTTTGCAATTTATTTTCATCAGGAAAGGGTGCTTTATTTTGTTGAATGCTTTTTCTGTGTCTATAGAGGAGACCATGTGATTTTTTTCTTTTGATCTGTTCATTTGGCATATTACATTGTTTGACTTTCTTATGTTGAATCATCCTTGCATGCCAGGGATGCAATCCACTTGGTCATGGTGTATAATTCATTTGATATGTTGTTGGATATGATTACTAAAATTTTTTTGAGGGTTTTAGCATCTTGGTTCATTAGAGAGTTTGGTGTGTAATTTTCCTTTCATGTAGTGTCTTTGGCTTTGGTATTAGGATCATGTTGGTGTCATAGAATGAATTAGGCAGTGTTCCTTCTACTTCTATTTTTTGGAAGAGTTTAAGCAGGATTGATTTTAATTCTTTCCAGAATATTTGGTAGATGTCACCTCGAAGCCATCTGTTTCTGGGCTAGTCTTTGCTGGGAGTTTTTGATGATTAATTCCTTCTCATTACTTGTGATTGGTCTATTGAGTTGATCAATTTCTTCTTTCATCAATGTAGGCTGCTTGTTTGGGTCTAGGAATTTGTCCATTTCCTCTAAATTATCCTTGTTCTTTTATAATTTTTCAAAATATCCTCTTTGATACTTTTTATTTCTGTGGGGTCAGTGGTGATATCCACTTCCTCATTTCTTATTTTGTTTACTTGCATCTTCTTTCTTTTTTCTTTGTTAGTTTAGCTAACAAATTTTACTGATCATCTCAAAGAAACATCTTTTGGTTTTCTTTTTTCTAGTGCTTTTTTATTTTCTACTTCATTTAGTTCTGCTTTAATCATTCTTATTTCCTTCTTTCTACTTCCCTTGTGGAGTTGTTCATTTTCTGATTCCTGCAGGTGTGCAGTTAGGTCTTTTATTTTAGCTCTTTCTTCTTTTTTGACATATGTATTCATGTCTCTGAATTTTCCTCAGCACAGCTTTTGCTGCATTCCACAGGTTTTGATATGTTGTGTTGTTGTTTTCATTCATTTCAAGGTAGTTGCTGATCTCTTTTGAAATTTACTCTTTGACCCACTGTTTGGCTAAGAGTGTTCTCTTTAAGTTCCGTATCTTTGTGCTTAATCTGGTCTTCTGTCAGTAACTAATTTCTAGCTTCATTCCATTGTGGTGAGAGAAATTACTTCATAAATTTTCAATCTTTCTGAATTCATTCAGAATTGTTTGTGGCCTAGAATGTGGTCCATCTTGGAGAATTATCCATATGCTCTTGAGAAGAAAGTATATCCTGCTGTATTTTTGTGTAGTGTTCTGTATATTAGGTCCAGATCTGTTAATGTATTATTCAAAGTCATTTTTTCTTAATTGATTTTCTGTTGAGATGTTCTGTCTAATGGTGATAATGTTGTATTAACATTGTGTATTAAATCACACCTTTTACTAATATATAATGTTCATCTTTGTTTTTTACAATAGTTTTGCATTTATACTCTCTTTTGTCTGATATTAGTATAGCTACTCCCTCTATTTTATAGCTATTCTTTGCTTGTAAGATTGTTTTCAAGCTGTTCACTTTCCACTTCCTTAAATCCCTGCCTCTAAGGTGATTTTCTTCTAGAAAGCTTATAGATGGGTCCTATTTCCTTATCCATTCTGCCAATCTGTGCCTTTTGACTGGTGAGTTTATTCAATTAACATCCGGTGTTATTATTTTCAAGGACTAGCTTATATTAGTCATACTTTCTTTGAGAGAGTATGTATGTCATATGTTGTTTTTATTTCTCTTTGGATGTTTTTTTAATTTTTTCTTACACTCTCCTCCGTCTCTGTCCCGTTTTTTTCTTTTAATCCTACAGTACTCCCTTTAGTATTTCTTGAAGAGCAAGTTTTCATTGGCACACTCTCTTAATTTTTATCTGTGAATATTTTGAATTCTCCATCATTTTTGAATGCCAGCTTTGCTGGATAGAGAATTCATGCCTAAAAGTGTTTTTCTTTTAATAGTGGAACTATGTCATACCACTGCCTTCTTCCCTCCACAGTTTCAGTTGAGAGATCAGCACTTAATCTAATTGAGCTTTCCTTGTGGGAAATGGTTCTCATTTTTCTCGCTGCTTTCAGTAGTCTTTCTTTTTCTTGAGCATTGGACAATTTGACAAGTATGCGTCTTGGAGTAGGCCTGTTGGGATTTATACTCTTTGGAGTGTGCTATACTTCTTGGACATATACATTCATCTCCATCAATAGGATTGAGAAGTTTTCAGCTATTATTTTCTCCAACACACCTGCTGTCCTCTTTCCCTTCTCTTCTCCCTCTAGGATCCCTATAATGCATATGTTTGAGTGTTTTGTGTTGTTTAGAACCCCAAATCTCTGGAGGATTTTTTTCTATCATTTTCATATATGTTTTACTACGTGTTTGATTTCAGATGTAGTGTCTTCCACATTGCTAATTCTTTCCTCTGCCTGTTCAAACTTTGTTATGTGCTTCCAATGTATTTTTTTTCTCTGATTTTTTTTAATTGACTTTGTAATAATATTACATTAAAAATATATATGTGAGGTCCCATTCAACCCCACCCCCCCACCCCCCTCTCCCCCCCCAACAACACTCGTTCCCATCATCATGACACATCCATTGGATTTGGTAAGTACATCTTTGGGCACCTCTGCACCTCATAGACAATGGTTCACATCATGGCCCATGCTTCCAATGTATTTTTGATTTCTTTGATTTTTCCCTTCATCATCATCATATCTGTTATCTTTTTATGTATGTTTATAATTTCTTCAGTATGTTCTTCCTATGTCTTAATATCCTTATTCTCTTCCTTCCCTACATTAAGTTGGTTCATGATATTGTTTGGACAGCTCTGATTAGTTGTTCCTTTTCCTGAATTCTCTCTTGGTTTTTAATTTGTTCATTAGACTAGCCCATGTCTTCCTCTTTCTTAGTATGGTTTATTAATGTTTTGTTGGTGTTTAGGCATCTCTAACATTCAGTTGATTAGTTTCTCTCTCTATTTTAGGGTTTAATGAGTTGCATTGTGTGTGTGTGTGTGGTAAGTATTCTCTTTCACACTTTCCCCCTCCTATTCTATTTCCATGCTGTTGTCTGTGTTCCCTGGAAAGAAAAAGATTAGGGTCAGAGAAAGGGAAATACGTAAGAAGGGAAAAATTATAATAGTGAAAATAACAGTAAAATGTAGAAAAGGAACCATATAAGACCTAGGAAAATGAATTAACTCATATAAGTAGTGCAGAGGAATAAGAATAAAAATGTGGTGTACAATCAATGAAATGAAAAACTGAATAGAGACAAATATCTAGAATGAATTAAAAGGCCACAATGATAAGGGATGAAAAGAAGAAAGAAAGGACAATAAGAAAAAATGTCAAAAAGAGAAAGAAAACAGAATAAGATAGATAGAAATATCAAACAATAAAAACTGAAGACTAAAGAATAGCAATAGAAACCAGAGGATAGTCAGATGAAGGAAGGAAAAGAAATAGCATACCTACACAATACTGGTATACCCCACAAGGGAGGGGGGGAGGCAAAGGAAAGGGAAAACATAGAAAACAAGAAACAAGATAGCAGGACCTCATTAAAAAAATTTGTTTGGGGGGAAGGGGAAAAAAAAGAACTAAAAAGAAACACGCAAGCAATCAAACAAAACTTAGGAAAAAGCCTTCCCAGTTAGACCAGTGAGGAGCTTCTCAGGCTCCTGGAGTTGATCAATTAGTTATCCTACAGCCTGCCCTCTGCAAGTTCTGAGTCAGGTTTTAGCGAGGAAGCTAATTTAAATTTTTTAAAAAGGTATCTTTTTTAAAAACGTAAGAGACCCATGAGAAGCCAATAGAAAAATACTGCCTACATGTTCCCTGGCCTAGAGTATCAGTTGGAGGTTTGATAATCCGGTAAATCATTACTCTAAGGATAGCCAGGAATCCAGCCAGGGACCTCATAAATTCAAATCAGAAACTTCTCTACTGAGCTAAATTTTCTTGTTGGGTTTGTTATCTAGAGAGCTATCCAGTCACTTTTCCTAGGGCAGGTTTGACTCCTTGCAGTTGGGAAGATTACTGCTGATTAGGAGCCTGTCTGTCCCTGCCCTCTTTCTATTCTTATTGTTTTCTCTCCCAGGTCAGCAGGACATGATAGCCTGTGTGATCAGATACCCCCTCACCTCTTCTGGTCAGGTTAAGTTTCCTTCTGAAATTCAAATGGAACCCAGGTATCTGAACTCACCGAGTTCACCACAGAGAAATGCCTTTCATGAGAAAATATTCTCTATTTTGTTAACCACAGTCCATCTTCCACCACAGGATTCATGTCTTATATAGTCCCATAGTTAGTACAATCCATTTAGAATTTACACTCAGTCGCTTTGTTATTCATCACAGTATTATGCTGTAATCACCTCAGTCAATTTTATGTTTTCATTACTCCAAAAGGAAAAATCCCATTTGCTTTTTCACTCCCCTACTGTTGTTTCTTAGAATTGATATATCTTCTTAGTCATTGCTGCAAAATATTACAATATTACTGCTAACTATAATCCATAAATTTATTAGTTGTGATTTTCCCATGTATCACCATATATCTAATACTTTAAGTAGGAACATTCACATGCTTACAGTATTAACCACAATATTCATTTACCACCAAAATCACTGTGTTATTCAGTCCCTACATTATTCTCTAACTTGTTTTCAATTGAAATATTGCATCCACAGACTAACCCTGGGAACCACAATCACATTTATAAATCAGCTGTATTATACTCACTATATACTGTATTACCATTGGCTCTATATATTTCCACACATTTGTGGAGAACCTTAATAAAAATTGTACATAAATTAAACATCAACTTCCATTCTCAACACATTCAATATCCTAGTAACCTTTAAACTAGAGTTTACCTCTGTGAGTTTACTCATCATTTTCATTCATATTCATGAAACCATGCAACCTTTGCCCATGTGTGCTTAACTTATTTTTCTCAACATAATGTCCTCATGGTTCATCATGCTATCATATGCATCCTGATTTCATTTCTTCTTATAGCTTAATAATATTCCATTGTATGTATTTGCCACATATTGTTTATCCATTGTTCAGTTGATGGGACACTTCAGTTATTTCTATATATTAGCAATTGTGACTAATGCTTTTATGCCTCCCTGTTGGTTACCTGAAAGCTGACAGGTAAAGATAGAAAGGCAATCAAGCAAATAGCTGAGATACTTCTCAGAACATATATATATATGTATGTATGTATGTATGTATGTATGTATGTATGTATACCACATTTTGTTTATCCATTCAGCTGTTGAAGGGCATTTAGGTTGATTCTAACTTTTGGCAATAGTGAATAATGCCATTGTGAACACTGATGTGCATATATCTGTTTGTGTCCTTGCTTTCAATTCTTCTGGGATTATACCCAGCAGTGGAATTGTTGGATCATATGGCATATCTATAGTTTTTTGAGGAGGGGTCAAACTGTCCTCTGCAATGGCTGCACCATTCTACATTCCCACCAGCAGTGGGGAGGGTTCCCTATTCCTCCACATCCTCTCTAACACTTGTAATCTTGTTTTTTAAATAACCACCAGTCTAATGCGAGTAAAATGATATCCCTTTGTAGTTTTGATTTGCATATTCCTAATAGCTGATGTTGAGCATCTTGCCATGTGCTTTTTAGCCATTTGTATTTCTTCTTTGGAGAATTGTCCAAATCACTTGCCCATTTTTTAAATGGGTTTTCTTTTTTTTTCGAGACATATGGTATCTTTATATATGCTGGATATTAAGTTCCTATGACATATCAGTTTTCCAAATATTTTATCCTATTGTGTAGGCTGTCTTTTCTCTTTCTTTTTTTTTTTTTAAAGATTTATTTATTTATTTAATCCCTCCCTCCCCCGGTTGTCTGTTCTCTGTGTCTGTTTGCTGCGTCTTGTTTCTTTGTCTGCTTCTGTTGTCGTCAGCAGCATGGGAAGTGTGGGCGACGCCATTCCTGGGCAGGCTAAACTTTCTTTAGCGCTGGGCGGCTCTTCTTACGGGGCGCACTCCTTGTGCGTGGGGCTCCCCTATGCGGGGGACACCCCTGTGTGGCACGGCACTCCTTGTGCGCATCAGCACTGCACATGGGCCAGCTCCACACGGGTCAAGGAGGCCCGGGGTTTGAACCGCGGACCTCCCATGTGGTAGACGGACGCCCTAACCACTGGGCCAAGTCCGTTTCCCATCTTTTTTCTTTCTTGACAAATTTCTTTGAGGTGCAAAAGTTTACAATTTTGAAGAGGTCCAATTTATCCATTTTTTTCTTTTGCTGTTCATGCTTTGGATGTGAAGTTCATGAAACCATTTCCTATTATAAGGTCCTGTAGATACTTCCCTACATTATCTTCCAAGGTCTTTATGGTCTTGGCTCTTATATTTAGATCTTTGATCAATCTTGAGTTGATTTTTGTATAAAGTGTGAGATGGTGATCCTCTCTCATTCTTTTGGATGTGGATATCCAGTTCTCCAAGTACCATTTGTTGAAGACACAATTTTCTCCTGGTTGAATGGGCTTGGTGGCCTTGTTATATATCAGGTGACTGTATATATGAGCATCTATATCAGAACTCTCAATTTATTTCCATCGGTTCGTATGTCTGTCCCTGTGCCAATACCATGCAGTTTTGACCACTGTAGCTTTATAGTATTTTTTAAGTTATTGAAGTTTATCACTCATACATAAATACACATAAACAATAAGTGTATAATAATAGTTGTGAACATCAAAACAAACACATATAACATCATACAAGACTCTCATACCTCACCCGACCACACACCTTGCATTGATGTTAAGCATTTTTAACTAATGATTAAAGAGCATTGTCAAAATATTACTACTAACCAAAGTATTTTCCCCAATCCACCCTTTAATTATTATTTATCTTTATATCATTTATATATGAAGATACATAAGCAATAAGTGTATAGTAAAAGTTGTGAACTTACAAAGCAAACATGCATAACATCATACCATGGTCCCATACATCAATCATCCATGAATACCTTGCATTGTCGTGAGATGTTTGTTACAATTTATGAAATAATATGGTCAAAATTATAGTCTTTATCTTATATATGGTGTGTTTTTCTCCCAACCCACCCTATCATCATTTTTTAAAATATATTTTTATGACAGAAGATGTAAACTTATAAAACAATTATGCACATGTCCAGAATTCCCAAACAACACCTGTCTATCAATACACCACACTGTCATGGAACATTTGTTACATATAAGATAATATCATCTGATTGTTACCACATTTGGCACACATTTCCTATACTGCCCCACTATCAACACAGTATATCTTTGGCAGAGATGGAAGAATATTTTATTACTACTGCTAACCACAGTCCATAGATCACACCAGTTGTTTTTTTTCCCATGCTTCATGTTCCCACCACCCTGCAAGTGTGATGTACATTTGCTCCAGCTAACAAAGGACACTCTTGTTAGCTTCAACCACCTTGTGGTTTACCATGTTATTGAGTTCCTAGATTATTCTCTAGCATTCTGTCAATTGGCATTTACATACCTAGACTACCATTTTCAGTCACATACCCATTTATAAAATAGCTGTTACTCTTTGTTACCATCCACTCTATACATTTCCACACTTTTGCAGTAAAGCCTAATTAAAACTTCTACATACATTAAACATCAGTAGTCAATCTCAGTCCTCCTCTTATCTTCTTTAAGAATTCACCACCTACCACCAGGTCATGAAGATATTTTCCCAAATTTCTTCTAGAAGCTTTATGGTTCTTGCTTTTATTTTTAGGCTTTTGATCCATTTTGAGTTAATTTTTGGATGAGGTCAGAGATAGGGGTGTTTGCCAGGCTAGTCAAAAATCACTTGACAATACATATGAGGGTCTGTTTCTGAACCATCAATTTGGTTCCATTGGTCTATGTGTCTGTCTTTATGCCAGTACCATACTGTTTTAAAACTATAGCTAGGTAATATGATTTAAAGTCTGGGGATGAGAGTTCCCTTTTCCTTTTTAAATGTTTCTGGTTATTCAGGACCCCTTACCCTTCCAAATAAATTTGATAATTGTGCTTTCAATTTAAAAAATGCTCATGAAATTTTTATTGGGATCGCATTGAAACTATATTTCAATTCATGTAGAATTGACATCTTAAGGATATTTCATTTCCAATCTGTGAACATGGAATGTTCTTCCAGTTATTTGGGCCTTTTTTGAATTCTTTTACCCTTGAGTTGCTGTTTTCAAATACAAGTTATTTACATCATTGTTTAAGTATATTCCTGACTATTTGAGTTTTATCTGTCATTTTATTTTTTTTTCTTTTTTTTCTTTATTTTATTTTAAATGTTACATTCAAAAAATATGAGGTCCCCATATAACCCCCACCCCACCCACGCCACCCCTCCCACATCAACAAACTCTTCCATCATTGTGGCACATCCACTGCACCTGGCGAATACATTCTGGAGAACCGCTGCAGCACATGGATAGTGGTCTACATAGTAGTTCACACTCTCCCCCAGTCCAGCCAGTGGGCCACGACAGGACACACAACATCCAGCATCCGTCCCTGCAGCACCACCTAGGACAACTCCAAATCCTGAAAATGCCCCCACACCATATCTCTTCTTCCCTCTCCTGACCATCAGCAACCACCGTGGCCACCCTCTCCACATCACTGCTACAATTTCTTCCCTTACTAATCAAAATATTTCCCCAGAACACCAGTAAGTCCACTCTAATCCATACTGTATTCCTCCATCTTGTGGACTTGGGATGGCTATGTCCAGTCCCCCTCTACATCAAGAGGGAGTTTAGATTCCACATGGATGATGGATGCAATTCTCCTGCTTGCAGCTGTAGGCACTCTTAGCTCCCTGGTGTGGTGGTTAACACTCTTCACCTTCCTATCAGCTGGCCAGGGTAAATCCGAGAAACCAGAGGGTAGGAGCTGCATTTTATTTTCACCACTCTTTTGACACTTTTTTACTTTTATTGATATAATCTTCATTTCTGGACTCTCTTCCAGGTCTCTCTTTCCTGTCTTTTCTTGTCAGGCTCTAGCAAACCCTTTAGTATTTCTTGAAAATCCGGTCTTTTGGTTAGAAATTCCCTCAGTTTCTGTTTATCTGTGAATATTCTAAACTCACCCTCATTTTTGAAAAACAATATTGCTATATATAAAATTCTTGGCTGCAAGTTTTTGTTTTGTTGTATCTTCAATATATCATACCACTGTCTTCTTGCCTCATGGATTCTGGTGAAAAATCAGCACTTAATCTTATTGAGTATCCCTTATATGTTATGCAATGCTTTTCTCTTGCTGTTCTCTGAATTGTCTCTTTTTCTTTGCCATTTGCCATTCTAATTAGTATGAGTCTTGGAGCTGGTGTATTTGGATTTTTTTCAATGGGAGTACATTGTGCTTCTTGCATGTGAATATCTATGCCCTTCAATAGGGTTAGGAAATTTTCTACCATTATTTCTTCAAATATTCCTTCTGCCCCTTTTCTCTTCTTCTGGGAAACCCATGACATGTATGTTTGCATGTCTTTGGCTGTCATTTAGTTCCCCGAGGCCTTGTTCAACCTTTCCCATTCTTTTTCTTCAGCTCTTCTTTTGTATGTTCACTTTCAGAGGCCATTTCTTCAACCTCAGCAATCTTTTATTCTGCCTCCTCAAATCTGCTATTATATGTTTCCAATTTTTAAAAATTTCATTTATTGTGCCTGGCATTCCCATAAGATCTGCTATTTTTCTATGTATGCTTTCAAATTCTTCTTTGTGCTTATCCAATGTCTTCTTAATATCCTTAATCTCTTTAGCCACATTATTGAATTTCTTAAAGACATTTGTTTGAACATCTATGATTAGTTGTCTCAACTCCTTTATGTCATCTGGGAACTTATCTTTTTCCTTAAATGGGCCATATCTTCCTGTTTCTTGGTGTGGATTATAATTTTTTGTTGGTGTCTTACATTCTGGCTTACTAGAGTATTTATTCTGAGTGTAGTTTTTCTCTTTAGTTTAGAGCTTCCTGCCCTTTCTCCCTTACTGTTTGTGCAGCAGGAGCATAGAATGTAGTTGTGGGAAACGGACTTTGGCCCAGTGGTTAGGGCGTCCGTCTACCACATGGGAGGTCCGCGGTTCAAACCCCGGGCCTCCTTGACCCGTGTGGAGCTGGCCCATGTGCAGTGCTGATGCACACAAGGAGTGCCGTGCCACACAGGGGTGTCCCCCACGTAGGGGAGCCCCACGCGCAAGGAGTGCACCCATAAGGAGAGCCGCCCAGCGTGAAGGAAGGAACAGCCTGCCGAGGAATGGCACCACCCACACTTCCTGTGCCGCTGACGACAACAGAAGTGGACAAAGAAACAAGACGCAGCAAAAAGACACAGAGAACAGACAACCGGGGGAGGGGAGGGGAATTAAATAAATTAAAAATAAATCTTAAAAAAATAATAATAATAATAATGTAGTTGTGGTATAAGCTGTGGAGGCTCAAGGTACTCTTATTACCCCAGGGACCGATGAAGCTTCTCCCAAATTTCTCCTTTGCCAGGAGTAGGACAGAGTCACTTCTGTGTAGAATAATCCAAGTCATGCAGGCCTAGACTAAAGTTGCCCAGAGACTCTTTTGAAGCTTCATGCCCTTTTCTCCCCTGCCTGGGGTGTGGACCTGTAGGTGTGGGCAGTAATCTATGCAGTGTGGATCCAAGATGACCACATTTGCCCTGGTAAACTTCTGATTATTCAGTCTGTGTCAGCCAGATTAACCTGTGGTTATCTGCATTGGGTATTACAACGCCTGCTATCTTTCTCCCTGTCAGACGTAGGGTGGAAGCCTAGGCTAGGGCTTCAGGCTGATCTGTCTGAAAGAAACTATATCCTACCATCACTGTGATTTTTGGTCAGCAGAATTTCCCCTCATGCTGGTGGTGGATTCAAAATGGTGGCTACCAGCCTCTTTCTCACTTGGACAGGTTCAAACTTTAGTTATTCTTAGGGTTATACTTGAGCCAGCCAAATTTACTAATTAGAGCTGAAATTGGTGGCCATTCATTTCTTCCTCCCCTGTTTTGGGGAAATGGAGCTTCCAATTCCAGCCACACAATAGCTCCAGGGTTGACTTGTGCTGCCAATGTAGAATAATCACTGGCTTCCACACCTTGGCTGGTAATTTCCCAGCTAGGTTGGCACATTTCCCCTTAGCTTCCTTTCAGCCAGATGTGGGGCTGTGGCCTAAGCTAGAGCTGCAATCTGATCTGAATGGGAAGAAGCTGGTCCCTACTGGGGCTGTAATTTTCAGTCTGCCCTGCTTACCCTTGTGTCAGGCATGGAGTTAAGATGGTGATTACCAACCTCTTTCTGACTTGATAGGTTCAAACTTCAGCTGTTCTTAGAATTATACTTTAGGCTGCCGAATTTAGTCATCAGTAGCTGATGTTGGTGTCAAATTGTCTCTTCCTCTCCAATTTTGGGAAATGGAGCTTTCAATTCCAGCTATAGAACAGCTTCTGAGTTGGCTTATGCATCCAGTGGGGGATGGGCACCAGTCTCCAGGGTGTAGAGTGCTCTACTTATGAGTCTTCTCTGCAGATGTGCTGTCTCCTTCCATTCCTTCAAGGATGTTGCAGGATGCTCTTCTTGTCTTTTGGAGCCCACACATAGTTGCTTCTGCTAGCACCAGATAGCTCTGGGTGTTTCTAACTGCCCTGAAGCAGAAGTCAACACTACAAGCTCCTTACTCCACCACCATCTTTCTGGTTGTTGATCTTGTAGTATTTTTTAAAGTCAGGTATTGTAATTTCTCCTGCGGTCACCCCTCGGGCTGAAGTGTGGTTTGCTGGCCTGGCGGGGGAGCGGCCACGGTAGGCCTAATTCCGCTGCCCCCATAATAGGGTGGTTGGTCGGGCCCACCGCCACCCCTGAAGGAAGCTCGGCATGGGCGCAGAGTGCCCTCGGGTCTCCCCTTCTCGGCAGCCATGCTTCCGCGGCCGCCCCTCCTCCCAGATGGCGCCACCCGATGCCTTGTGGGGCGGCACCCTTCTTCTTTCTCCCTGCGCAGGCGCAGGGCAGAAAGTTCCAGTCTGCCCTTTTCCCCTCCCCCAACAGCAGCAACAGCCAGGTGTGGGCGGAAAAATCCAGCCCGCCCTTTTCCCTTCCCCCAACAGCAGCAACAGCCAGGCGTGGGCGGAAAAATCCAGCCCGCCCTTTTCCCTTCCCCCAACAGCAGCAACAGCCAGGCGTGGGCGGAAAAATCCAGTCTGCCCTCCACCCCAGCAGCAGCAGCCACCAATCCCTAAACCCTGCCCCTTCCCCCAGCAACAGCGACAGCCAATCCCTAACCACCACCCCTCCCCCGTCCAGTACCGCCCACTGACCTTTCGCCGGCAACCAATCAGAACAGGGCATGGCTTCGACCAATCAGCCTTCCCCAGCCCCTATAAAACTGTTGCCTCTCCCTCAGTAAAGTGGACTTGCGTGTTTACCTTGTCTCCGCGGTAGTTCTTCTGCCGTGCGCCCTCCAGTCCTGAGAGCCCCCGACAAGGGCCTGGCCTCCCTTGTCCCCAGTTCGTCGCCTGCTTCTCCGGGCGACCCCTTCGTCGCCTGCTTCTCCGGGCGACCCCTTCGTCGCCTGCTTCTCCGGGCGACCCCTTCGTCGCTGGCTTCGCCGGGCGACCCCGTCAGCCGAACCGCGCAACCCCTTGTGAGACCGATCCCTCGTCTGCTGCCGGACCGACCCCTCGTCCCAAGTGGGACCGACCCCTCGTCCCAAGCGGGACCGACCCCTCGTCCAGAGCTGGACCGACCCCTCGTCCGCAGCCAGACCCCACCTCTACCGACCGAGCAAGCTGCCGCAGCTGGCGCCCAACGTGGGGCAAGGCAACCCCACCACAGCACAACGTGGGGCAAGGCAACTCCACCACAGCCTCACTCCATAACCTGACGCCCCCCCCCTCCTCTCTTCTCACCGTGGGACTTCTCTCGTGCAACATTGCTGCTACCTGAGCCTTGGCTACCTCATACGATCCACGGCGGTCTGGGAGAATCGCTGGATGGCTTTCTCCTTCCATGTCGGGGGCTTATACCGACCCGCTATGATTAAGAGGAGCCTTGGATTTCTCGGGAGCGTGCGCTTGCACGTCTGAAGTAATCCTACCACAGCCCTACCCCCTCCTCTCTTCTCACCTTGGGACTTCTCTCGTGTAACATTGCTGCTACCTGAGCCTTGGCTACCTCATATGATCCACGGCGGTCTGGGAGAATCGCTGGATGGCTTTCTCCTTCCATGTCGGGGGCTTATACCGACCCGCTATGATTAAGAGGAGCCTTGGATTTCTCGGGAGCGCGCGCTTGCACGTCTGAAGTAATCCTACCATAGCCCTACGCTCTCCTCTCTTCTCACCCCTATCTTTTCGCTCTGCATTGCTGCTCCTGAACCTTGGTGACCTCATATGATCCACGGCGGTCTGGGAGAATCGCTGGATGGCTTTCTCCTTCCATGTCGGGGGCTTATACCGACCCGCTATGATTAAGAGGCGCCAATAAAACTCAGGAGCGCGTGCCTGAGCACCTCCACCCCTGCCTTCACCTCTGCCTCCTCCCCTCCACGCTTGCTCCCCTTTGCCTTGCTCCACTGCTCGTCGTCCCGCCCTCCCCTCGTCGGGGCCTTCTCTTGGCCCGCGACCACCGTCGGAGCCCCACCGGCTCCGACCCCTCGTCTCACCGCGCACCTCGGCTCCCATCGCCGCGCTCTCAAGGTAAGGGCCCCTTTTCTTATCGGCTCCAAAAGGCCATTAGCAATGGGTAACATCCTATCTGCTAAGCAAGCCCCACAAGTTCGGGCTCTTGCCGGTCTCCTAGACACTTACCAGTGTAAGATCTCTTTGAAACAGCTTCAAGTGTACTGGGACCTTCTTCTCCCCTTTAATCCGTGGCTAACCACGTGTCAGCTTTGGGACCCGGACACCTATACTCGCCTTATAGATAGGGTCACTTCTGCTGTGGAGCAGGAAGGTAAAAGATTCCCTCCTGGCTTATTACCGGTGCTTTTTACCATCCGCTCCTGCCTTCAAGGCGCCCCTACCATCGACTCCCCCCGGCCGAGCCACCGCCGCTGCCGTGATTGTCAGGACGGCGACTTTAACAGGGACCCTAATTGGAATTCTGATACCGACTCCGATTCCGACTCTGAGTCGCTTGTTGAGCGCCTTAATAACGCGCTCAAAAATTGTCCCCCTAAACAATGTAATCTAGCAGTGCCGAGCGCCGGTGAAGATGGCGAACTTCCGCCTTCTTCCTCGCTCGAAAAGGGGAGGTCTCTTTGCCCCTCCCTCCCCCCAACGACTTCCTGCCTGGGTGGGCCGGAAGCTCCCTCCCCGCCATTTTGTAGCACCGCTGGGGACGGCCCGCAGCCATTTTGTAACACCGCATGGGCAACGGCTCCTCTCGCGCCCTCCGCGCCAGCGGCCCCCCCCGGCTCCGCCTCCCCCTGGCAGCCCCCTCCATCCGATCCGTGGCAAGCTGCCGCATGCGCGGCCCCCTCTAGCCTATTTTTGGACCCGTATTCCTCCCCCGTCGGGGCACCTCCGCCTACCTCCCTGCCGCCTCCTACCACCTGCTTTCCCCTTAACGTAACTCCCACCCCTCAGCGCCCCTTTCCATGGTACCCACATGATGCGGAAAGTGTTAAACAGCTCCGCAAGGCCGTTAAGGAGGACGGGTTAGGCAGCCCTTATGCTCAGCATTTGTTAGAGGAGATGTCCACCCTTCTGTGCATCCCCCTCGATTGGCTCCAACTGGCCCGTGCCATCCTCACGCCTGGCCAGTTTATAAATTGGCGCGCCCATTTTCATGCCGAGGCTGAAAAGCAGGTTGCGGCCAACGTCGCAAGGGGTGTTAATCACCCACCAGAAGCCTTCACCGGCACCGGTCAGTTTAGCCAGGCTGCGGCCTACTACCGTGCTCCGGCTGGCTTCTGGCTTCAGATTCGCGAGGTCGCCCTACGGGCCTTTCGCGCCTGCACTGCCAGTAGTGCTGACAAGTTCACTAAGCTCACACAGACCAAGGATGAGGACTTTTCTACCTATGTTTCCAGAGTCCTCCGGGCATGTGAGCGCAGGGTCCACGATGAACAGGCTCAGTGCGCCCTCGCCCGTGAAATTATCCTTGAAGGGGCCAGCCCCATTTGTCGACAGGCGATCGCTCCCGTGAGAGAAAAGTCGATAGACGATTGGGTAATTGCCTGTAACGGCCTTGACCAACAGGCTGCTTCTTTCGCCAAGGCTGTCACGACAGCCATGGCACTTAACTCCTCTTGTTTTAGATGTGGTGAGCCAGGACATTTCGCCCGTGAATGCCCGGCAGTCTCTGCACCGCCGGGCCCTCCTGTTCCTCCTCCCCCACCGCCCCGACGGGGCCCCTCTACCCCCTGCCCCCGCTGCGGCCGGGGGTACCATTGGGCTCGCGACTGCCATATGCAGCCTCCCCTGCAGCGGCAACAGCCATCTTTAAACTCCAAGAGGGGCAGGCCTCAGCCCCACCCCAAAGAGGCTCCCCGTCCCAACCTTCCAAAGCCCTGATGTGGACAGTCCCCATCACGTCCACCAGGCCTACCATGAGGTTTAAGATTCACCACCGCTGGTACTCTGGGACCCTCGACTCGGGTGCAGAGGTCTCTTGTTTCCCTGCTCATTTCGCCGCCCAGTGGTCTGTTCAAGAAGGCCCTTCCGTCCAAGGGGCCACTGGCTCCTCTACCTCCCTTCGCGCCAGTCACCCTATTGCCTGGGAAGACAGTGAGGGACGTGTGGGCACATTCCGGCCCCTCTTCCTTAGCACCCTTGATACTATACTTTGGGGGCGAGATGTCCTGGAGGAGTGCGGTGTTCAGTTAACCACTCAGCCCCCCCAATAGTTTGTGCCACTGCTCAATTAACACCTCCCACACCCACTCCTCTGCGGTGGGATACAGAGGAGCCTATTTGGGTGGAGCAGTGGCCCTTGCCATCCCACAAACTCCAAGCTCTTCGTGAGTTGGTTCGAGAGCAGCTTGAAGCTGGACATATAGAACCGTCCACAAGTCCCTACAATTCGCCCGTTTTTATTATTAAAAAGAAGGCCACTGGCAAATACCGCCTCCTACATGATTTGAGGGAGATTAATAAGCATATCCTCCCCATGGGAACTCCCCAACCGGGACTCCCTCACCCAGTGGCCATTCCTAAACACTTTTTTGTGGCTACTCTAGATATTAAGGACTGCTTTTTTTCCATTCCGCTTCACCAAAAGGACCGCCCGCGCTTTGCCTTTACTGTTCCTGTCCCCAACCACCGAGGGGCAGCCGATAGGTATCAGTGGAAAGTCCTTCCACAAGGCATGCGCAATAGCCCGGCCATCTGCCAGCTGTATGTGAATGCGGCAGTCGCCCCCTTGCGAGATCTGGGCTACCTCATTCACTATATGGATGATGTCCTGGTCGCATGTGAGACCCATGAGAAGCTGCAGTATGTCCTCTCTCAACTTCGGCATAATCTGTCCGCCATTGGCTTAACAATCCAGAATGACAAGGTCAAATTTGAACCCCCCTTAACCTTCCTGGGGTTCCATATCTCCCAGCATGTAACCCCAATGGCTGTGCGACTAAATGTGCCAGACCGAGTCACCCTCACAGAGCTCCAGCAGCTCTGTGGGAATATCAATTGGGTCCGTCCGGCTCTGTCTGTTACCACGGCACAGCTCCAGCCATTATTTGCTCTCTTACAAACCAGTCATAAACCCCCCTCTGCCGTGTCCGCAAAGATAGCCATCACACCCGAAGCTCGAGCCGCCATTACCGCTGTAGATAAGGCCCTTAATAACTGCTGCCTCCAGCGGTTCAATCCCCAGCAGCCTCTCCAGGCGTTGGTCCTCCCCACCAAGGGAACGCCCACTGGAGTTCTTTGGCAGGACGGGCCCCTCCTCTGGCTCCATCCTTCTAAAAGCAAGATGCAAAAGATCTGCCCCGCAGTAAGACTATGGATCGCTCTCGCAGCCGATTTAGTGCAGCTGTCCGTCCATACGTTTGAAACTCAGCCTGCCGTAATTGTTTGGCCGCTTAATGCGAAAGAAACCACCTCCCTCATTAGGGATAATGAGCAAATGCAGGTGCTGTGTGAGGGATTTGCAGGCGATTTCAATTGCCATTTCCCTAGTCACCGCCTACTCCAAGGCGTGTCCAAATTTCCCTTCCGAAGTCCTTTTTTCCCCTTCCCGTCTTCCTCCCCCTTTCCGAGGTCCGTCACTATTTTCACGGATGCGTCTAGAACTAAGTACTCCATGGTTGTGTACCTGGATGGAGTCGCAGAGCCGAAAGTCTTTACACATCTTAACCTACACTCCGTCCAGACGGGAGAGCTTTTGGCTATTGTAGAAGCGCTTCGCGCCTTCCCCTGTGAACCCGTTAACATCTTTACAGATAGCCTCTATTCTCTGCAAGTCTGCAGGGTCTTGGCATTAGCTACATTCTTCCCGACCTCCTCTCCTATTGATGAGGCACTGGATGCCCTTAAGACCCTTCTTGAAAAACGCATGGCACCCTGGTATATTGCTCATATCCGGAGCCACTCCGGGTTGCCTGGCCCCCTAGCGGCAGGCAACGACACCGCGGATCAGACGGTCTCTGCCCTTGCCCTTGATTCGGTCGGAGATGCTATCAATCAGGCTAAGTCCTTACATTCGAGGTTTCACTTTTCTGCCGCCTCACTCCACCACCTTTTGCCTGAGTTGCCAATTGAGACTTGTAAGCACCTAGTGCGGACATGCAAAACCTGTGCCCCCTTCCTGCCTCTGGGGCCTCTGCAACCGCAGGGGGTGAATCCCCGCGGCCTTAGGCCTAATTCCAGGTGGCAGATGGATGTCACGCATGTCCCGTCCTTTGGACGCCTTAAGTTCTTGCACGTTATAATTGACACCTTCTCCCACATGTGCTATGCAGTCCCCTTGCCTGGGGAGACTGCTAAGCACTGCATTAAGGCCCTTCGGCAAGGGATTCTCTTCATGGGGGTCCCCTGGGACCTAAAGACGGATAACGGCCCTGCTTATCGCAGTGAGTCCTTTGCGAGGTTCCTTCAGCTCTACCAAATCGCCCACCATTTTGGTATCCCATATAACCCACAAGGACAGGCCATTGTGGAGAGCTCCCATCGCCGTCTGAAACAAGAAATTGAAAAACAGAGGGAAATCCTCCCTCACGCTCCTCCCGGAGACATCATCACCGCTGTCCTAATCCATCTAAATCTCTTGACCTTTGATAAGGATGGTCTCTCGGCAGTCCATAGGCATTGGGGCCCCTCGTATCGCCCCACACAGGCCCCCCTGGTCCTTTGGAAGGACCCTCAAACAGGTCAGTGGCGTGGCCCGTGCCCCCTTCTTACCCAGGGCCGAGGTTTCGCTTGTGTCTTCCCGCAGGATGCCGCTCAGCCAATCTGGGTCCCCGGGAGATACGTCAAACCCGCCACCTCAGCAGCGGATGTCCCGCAGGGCGCGGCGCCAGATGCGAGTGATCCAGCACCAACTGAGCCAGCTCACCCTCCACCCCGAGAGGCAACCATCCAACCCTGAAGTCCGTTCACTGCTCGCACTCTACCGTCAGTGCAGACGCCGCAACCCTCGCCATGCTGCCGAGCCAATTAACATAGTCTCTCTCCTTCTCCTTATGCTCTCCCTTGCCACCTCTGGCCAAGCTAACCCCTCTCACCAGCCCCGCTAAACGGCCCACAACCCGCTTTCCCCGGCCCGCAGCTTGCGGAGCTTCCTCCTGTCTCGACCTCACTCCTCTTCTCAGCCGTCCAAAGCGTCCTTTCTCGTCCCCCGCCCCCCTCCTTTTTTCGCTTGAACCCCTACTGCGTTGCAGATTGGGCCGCCCCATGTCGGCCCGCCCCATTAACATCGGCCTCTCTCGCGCCCGTGAAGACTTTGGCCTTCTTATTGTCCTCGCCGACGTCTCCACCACTCCCGACGCTGCCGCCACCACCGTCGCTGGTGCCCTGACGCGACTTGTCCTTACCGCTGCGATCCTCCAGACCATCACACAGTCTGCCTCTACCGCTCTTCGCCGCCAAGAAGAGATCAACTCCCTGTAACGCGCTGTCATCCTGGACTTTTAACAAGCAGATGGACCTTATAGCCACCGAGATCAACAAGAATTGGACATTGGCCACCCTTGCTTGCACCGGCAAGATACTGCCCCCCAAATTGTACATTTGTATCCCCGTCATACTCACCTCCCTCTTCAGCCCCGCTTCCCTCATTGCTTACTGCCTCTTGGGCCTCGGCTACTTGTTGCTGCTGCCATCCTGGCCCTTATTTGAAAAGAAGGGGGAAATGCGGTCACCCCTCGGGCTGAAGTGTGGTTTGCTGGCCTGGCGGGGGAGCGGCCACGGTAGGCCTAATTCCGCTGCCCCCATAATAGGGTGGTTGGTCGGGCCCACCGCCACCCCTGAAGGAAGCTCGGCATGGGCGCAGAGTGCCCTCGGGTCTCCCCTTCTCGGCAGCCATGCTTCCGCGGCCGCCCCTCCTCCCAGATGGCGCCACCCGATGCCTTGTGGGGCGGCACCCTTCTTCTTTCTCCCTGCGCAGGCGCAGGGCAGAAAGTTCCAGTCTGCCCTTTTCCCCTCCCCCAACAGCAGCAACAGCCAGGTGTGGGCGGAAAAATCCAGCCCGCCCTTTTCCCTTCCCCCAACAGCAGCAACAGCCAGGCGTGGGCGGAAAAATCCAGCCCGCCCTTTTCCCTTCCCCCAACAGCAGCAACAGCCAGGCGTGGGCGGAAAAATCCAGTCTGCCCTCCACCCCAGCAGCAGCAGCCACCAATCCCTAAACCCTGCCCCTTCCCCCAGCAACAGCGACAGCCAATCCCTAACCACCACCCCTCCCCCGTCCAGTACCGCCCACTGACCTTTCGCCGGCAACCAATCAGAACAGGGCATGGCTTCGACCAATCAGCCTTCCCCAGCCCCTATAAAACTGTTGCCTCTCCCTCAGTAAAGTGGACTTGCGTGTTTACCTTGTCTCCGCGGTAGTTCTTCTGCCGTGCGCCCTCCAGTCCTGAGAGCCCCCGACAAGGGCCTGGCCTCCCTTGTCCCCAGTTCGTCGCCTGCTTCTCCGGGCGACCCCTTCGTCGCCTGCTTCTCCGGGCGACCCCTTCGTCGCCTGCTTCTCCGGGCGACCCCTTCGTCGCTGGCTTCGCCGGGCGACCCCGTCAGCCGAACCGCGCAACCCCTTGTGAGACCGATCCCTCGTCTGCTGCCGGACCGACCCCTCGTCCCAAGTGGGACCGACCCCTCGTCCCAAGCGGGACCGACCCCTCGTCCAGAGCTGGACCGACCCCTCGTCCGCAGCCAGACCCCACCTCTACCGACCGAGCAAGCTGCCGCATCTCCAATTTCATTTTTCTTTTTTTACATGTTTCAGTGATTTGGGGCTTCTTGTTCTTCCAAATAAATTTGAGTTAGTTTTTTCCAATTCAGTAAAAAATGTTGTGCTAATTTTTAATTGGGATTGCACTACATCTGTAGATCACTTTGGGTAGGATAGACATCTTAATGACATTTAGTCTTCCCAACCATGAACAGGGAATATTCTTCCATTTATTTAATTCTTGTTTGAATTCCTTTAATGGCGTTGTTTTTTGTGTACAATTCATTGACATATTTAGTTAAGTTTACCTTAGATATTTGATTCTTTTAGTTGCTATTGCAAATGGGATTTTTTTCTTGATTTCCTCCTTGGATAGGTCATTATTGGTATACAGAAATGCTACTGATTTTTGTGCATCGATATTATAACCTGAGACTTTATTCAACTCATTTATAAGCTCTAGAAGCTTTGCTGTAGATTTCTCAGGGCTTCTACATATAAGATAATGTTGTCTGTAATATTGAAATTTTGATTTCTTCCTTTCCAATTTGGAGGTGTGTTATATCTTTTTCAAGTAAGTATTTCTAGAATAAATCTAAATAAAGGCAGTGAAAGTGAGCATCCTTTTCTTGTTCCAAGTTTTAGAGGGAAAGCTTTTACAATTTCACCATTATATATGACATTAGCTGTGGGGTATTCATATATACCCCTTATCATGTTGAGGAAGTTTCCTTCTATTCCTATGTTTCCTTTTTTTTTCATCAAAAGCATGCTGTATTTTGGTGAATGATTTTGTGTGTCTATAGAGATGATCAGGTGATTTTAAAATTTTGATCTGATTATGTGGTGTATTACATTGTTTGGCTTTCTTATGTTGAACCATCTTTGCATGCAAGGAATGAAATCCACTTGATCATGGTGTATAATTCGTTTGCTATTGTTGTTAGATATGATTAGCAAGCTTTTTTTTTTTTTCATGGATTTTAGCATCATGGTTCATTATAGAGTTTGGTCTGTAATTTTCCTTTCTTGTAGTGTCTTTGGCTTTTTATTAGGATAATGTTGGCATCATTGAATGAACTAGGCAGTGTTCCTTCTGCTTCTGTTTTTTGGCAGAGTTTAAGCAGGATTGGTTTTCTTTCCAGAATGTTTGACAGAAGTCACCTTGAAGCCATCTGTTTCTGGATTATTCTTAGTTGGGAGTTTTTTGATGACTAATTCCATCTTGTTACTTGTCATTGACCTATTGAGTTGATCAATTTCTTCTTTCATCAATGTAGGCTGCTTGTGTGGGTCTAGGAATTTGTCCATTTCCTCTAAATTATCCTCCTTGTTCTTTTATAACTTTTCAAAATATCCTCTTTGATACTTTTTATTCTGTGGGGTCAGTGGTGATATCCACTTCTTCATTTCTTATTTTGTTTACTTGCATCTTCTCTCTTTTTTCTTTGTTAGTGTAACTAAGTATTTGTCAATTTTATTGATCATCTCAAAGAAACATCTTTTGGTTTTCTTTTTTCTAGTGCTTTTTTATTTTCTACTTCATTTAGTTCTGCTCTAATCATTCTTATTTCCTTCTTTCTACTTCCCTTGAGAAGGCTGTTGTTCATTTTCTGATTCCTGCAGGCATGCAATTAGGTCTTTTATTTTAGCTTTCTTCTTTTTTTGACATATGCATTTATGTCTATGAATTTCCCTCAGCTCAGCTTTTGCTGCATCTCATAGGTTTTGATATGTTGTGTTGTTGTTTTCATTCATTTCAAGGTAGTTGCTGATTTCTTTTGAAAATTACTCCTTGACCCACTGTTTATCTAAGTGTGTGCTGTTTAAGTTCCATATCTTTGTACCTAATCATGTCCTCTATCCCTTACTGATTCCAGCTTCATTCCATTGTAATCAGAGAAATTACTTTGTATAATTTCAATCTTTCTGAATTCATTGAAAGTTGTCTGTGACCTAGAATGCAGTCTCTCTTGGAGAATGATCCATGAGCTCTCAAGAAGAAAGTATATGCTGTTGTAATTGTGTGTAGTGTTCCATATATGTCTAGTAGGTCCAGATCCTCTAATGTATTATTGAAAGTCTTTGTTTTTTATTGATTTTCTGTGAATATGTTCTGTCTAATGGTCATAATACTGTATTAAAGTCCCCAAATATAACTGTAGAGACATCTCTTTATCCAGTTAGTTTTTCCAGTGTTTGCCTCATGTATTTTGATGCACACTGGTTAGATGCATAAAGGTTTATGATTGTTCTTCCTTCCTGAAAGAGTACCCCTTTACTAATATATAATGTCCATCTTTGTCTTTACAATACTTTCGCATTTAAAGTCTATTTTGATATTAGTATAGCTACTCCCACCCTTTTATGGCTATTATTTGCTTGTAAGATTTTATCCAGCTGTTTACTTTCAACTTCCTTGAATCCCTGGGTCTAAGGTGGTTTTTTTGTAGAAAGCATATAGATGGATCATATTTACTTACCCATTCTGCCAATGTGTGTCTCTTGACTTGTGAGTTTAATCCATTAACCTACATTGATATTATTGTCAAGGAATTACTTATATCAGCCATGTTTTCTTTGGGTTTATATATGTTATATGTTGTTTTTATTTCTCTTTTATTGTTTTTTAAATTTTTTTCTTACACTCTCCTTCAGTTCTCTCTGTCCTGTTTTTTTTTTCCTTTTAACCTGCAGTACTCCCTTTAGTATTTCCTGAAGAACAAGTTTTCATTGGCATACTCTTTTTTTTTTAATGTATATGATAGACTTTTTATTATTCCTATCAACCACAAATAAAAAATATGCAAAACTCATCAGGAGACAGTTTATCTAGTGGTATCCTCATATAATGAAAGCTATTTAGATATTAAACACTGTACTCTAGCAGATGGCAAACAAGGTCCTGCACCATAGGTTGGGAAATACTGAGATTAGAAGGGAGTCGCTGTATTAAGCTAAAAGTGAAGAATCCCAATGCAGTATACCCACCTGCTCTTTTTCTTTTCTCTTTTCCTAACAAGGGGCACATTCTGCAATAGTAGTTTGTGATCTGGTCTACAGGGGTATTACCACAAGGGTCCCCCAAAACCAAATTGGAGGTGATGCTACTCTCAGGTGCTTCCACTTATTGAGACTCCATGGGAATCAGGGAATGGTAGTCAAAACCCCAAAGTACTAGGGTTCTCCTAGTTATGCCTGGGCCTCCCAAACTTTCAGTATAGGTAGGCAAAATTATAGGCTATGTTCAGGATTTGACTTGCTTTCCTGGACAGTGTGATCACAATGAAAATTTTGAATGACAGGGGCAATGGGTTCCTGCAGAACTTGTGGCCTTGGGGTTTGGATAGACAGTTGGGGTCACCATACATGTGTGATTCTTCCCTTGAGTTGTTTCCAAGAGTGTCTTCACCTCAGGTAGATAAAATGGGGCTTTCCATCACTTCCATCACTTTCCATCTATTTGACATTTCCTGGGATGCTCTCTTAATTTTTGTTTATCTGTAACTATTTTGAACTCTCCATCATTTTTGAATGCCTATGCTGGATAGAATTCTTGCCTGGAAGTTTTTTTTTCCTTTTAGTAGTGTAACTATGTCATAACATTGCCTTTTTTCCTCCATGGTTTCAGATGAGAGATCAGTACTTAAGCTCATTGAATTTCCCTTGTATGTGATGGTTCTCATTTCTCTTGCTGCTTTCAGTAGTCTCTCTTTGTCTTAAGCATTGGACAATTTAACAAGTATATGTCTTGGTGTATGCCTATTGGGGTTTATACTCTGGAGTGTGCTGTACTTCTTGGACAGGTACATTCATATTCTTCAATAGGATTGGGAAGTTTTCAGTTATTATTTCCTCCAACACTCCTTCTGTCCCCTTTCCTTTCTCTTCTCCCACTAAGATGCCTAAAATGTGTATGTTTGAATGTTTTATGTTGACGTTTAGATCCCTAATTCCCTGCTGAATTCTTTTCTATCTTTTTTATCTATCTGTTTTACTCTCTGTTTGATTTCAGATGTACTCTCTTCCACATAGCTAATTCTTTCCTCTGCCTTTTAAAACCTGCTGTTATGTGATTCCACTGTATTTTTTATTTTTTGTTTTTGCCCTTCATTACCATCATTATCCATTATCTTTTTCTGTATGTTTACAATTTCTTCAGTATGTTCTCCCTGTGTCTTCTTAATATACTTAATCTCTGTTTTGCTTCATTAAGTTGGCTCATAATATGGTTTGGAGAGCTCTGATTAGTTGTTCCATTTCCTTCATTACCTCTTTGTTTTTAGTTTGTTCATTGGACTGGACCATGTCTTACTGTTTTTTAGTATGGTTTTGTTGGTGTTTACACTTCTTTTTTTTTGTTGGTGTTTACACTTCTTTTTCTCTTGTTGGGTTTATTCAGTTTATTAGTTTCTCTATTTACTAGAGAGTTTTATTTAGTTGATATTTTTTGCGTGTGTTGTCTCTTTGACACTTTGTTCCTCTTATTCTATTTCCTTGCTATTGTCTATGTTCCCTGGAAAGAAAAAGATTAGGGTCACAGAAAGGGAAAGAGGTGAGAAGAGAAAAAGGATAATAGTGATAATAATATTAAATATAGAAAAGGAACCATATAAGACCTAGAAAAATGAACAATTAACTCACATAATAGAGCAAAGGAATAAGAATAAAAAAGTGGTGTACAAGAAATGAAATGATAAAATGAATAGAAAAAAATGTCTAGAATGAATGAAAATGCCAGAATGATAAGAGAATGGAAGAGAAAAGACAAAAAGCAAAAATGTTAAAAAAAGAAAGAAAACAGAAAATAGAGGAGATAGAAATAAAACCAAGAAAAGCAGAAGACTAAACAAAGAGGTGGATTGTAAAAATAGCAATAGAAACTAGAGTATACTCAGATGAAGGAAGGAAAAGAAATAGCGTACCTAGACAAAATTGGTATACCAAAAAAGGGGGTGGGACAAAGGAAGGTGGAAGCACAGCAAACAAGAAACAAGACAGCAGCATCACATTTTAAAAAACTGGGTGGGGGGTGGGCAGGGAGAAGGGAGAAAATAAAAGAACCTAAAAGTAAACACTCTTGCAAGCAATCAAACAAAAATTTAGGAAAAAGAGCCTTTCCACATATGCTGCTGGGGAGCATCTCAGGCTGCTGGAGTTCATCAATCAGTTAACCTACAGCATGCCCTCTGCAGGTTTTTGAGTCAGGTTTTAATTTAAATTTTTAAAAAGGTACCTTTTTTAAGAAAAAAAAGAGACCCAAAAGAAGCTAATACAAAACTACTGTCTACGTGTTCCCTGGTCTAAATATCAGCTGGATGTTTGATAACCCGGCAGATCACTACTCTAAGGAGAGCCAGGAATCCAGCCAGGGACCTCATATATTCATATCAGAGACTCCTCCACTGAGCTAAATTTTCTTGTTGGGTCTGTCAGCTAGAGACCTATGCAGTCACTTTTCTTAGGGCAGGTTTTCTCCTTGCAGTTGGGGATATTACTGCTGATTAGGAACCTGTCTGTTCCTGCCCCCTTTTTATTCTTTAACTTATTTTTTTTAATTGATTTTGTAAAAATATTACATTAAAAAAAATATATATGAGGACCCATTCAACCCCACCACTCCGCCCCCAGCAACACTCATTCCCATCATCATGACACATCCATTGCATTTGGTAAGTACATCTCTGGGCACCTCTGCACCTCATGGTCAATGGTCCACATCATGGCCCATACTCTCCCCCGTTCCATCCAGTGGGCCCTGTGAGGATTTACAATGTCCGGTGATTGCCCCTGAAGCACCATTCAGGGCAGCTCCAAGTCCCCAAAACGCCTCCACATCTTGTCTCTTCCTGCCATTCCCCATACCCATTAGCCACCATGTCCACTTTTCACACTCCAATGCCACCTTTTCTCTGTGGACATTGGATTGGTTGTGTCCATTGCACCTCTATGTCAAGAGGAGGCTCAGATTTCACATGGATACTGGATGCAATCCTCCCGCTTTCAGTTGTAGGCACTCTGGGCTCCATGGTGTGGTGGTTGTCCTTCTTCAACTCCATCTTAGCTGAGTGAGGTGAGTCCAATAAATCAGATTGTAGGTGCTGGAGTCTGTTGAGGCTCAGGGCCTGGCTATCACATTGTCAGTCCAGAGATTCAGATCCCCTAAATATATCTTAAACCCCAACACCAACTACAACTCCAGCACAGTAGCATGAAAGTCCTATGAAGAGAGATCCCATCTGAGTCCAGATTCATCATGCATAAACACCAGCTCCAAAGAAGGGCCATCTGACATGGCAGTTAACCCCATCTGCCATGACCATAGCACCCATGGGCCTCTTTAGCCCTCAAAGGAACCAATATCTGGTGGTTGTATCTACTTTATCTGTCTCTTAGACTCTGCTCAGTTGTGCATAAGGGCAATCCTTCTGACAGCCTCCAGACTCTTTTTTAGAGACTCATAGCCATATAAACTCATTTCTCCTTTCCATTTCCCCCTTACATTAGGTCAAACAGCATTTTAAAGTCATGTTATTTTATGTAGACAGGGATATTCTGCTGATCCGCATTGAACCTTCCATTCAAGGTCATTTTCCAGTTGCATCATCAGTTGGTAGTTGATAGTGATCCCTCGGTGCCAGGGAGGCTCATCCCCGGGTGTCATGTCCCATGCTGGGGGGAAGGCATTGCATTTACATGCTGAGTTTGGCTTCGAGACTGGCCACATTTGAGTAACATGAAGGCTGCCAGGAAGAAATTCCCAGGCACAATGCTGCTCTCCCAAGAGCAGGACATGACAGTCACTTCTGGTCAGGCTGAGTTCCCTTCTGAAATTCAAATGAGACCCTGATATCCAAACTCACTGAATTCACCACAGAGAATGCCTCTCAACCTTCCTTCCCACCTCCCTCTCTCCCAGCAGACCCTAAATAGGCCTTTGGAAGATTATTAAGGACTTCCTACTGCTTGTCTCCCTTAGTTTGACAGAACTTTCCTTTTCAAATAAAAAATTAATTTCTCCAGAATGGAATAAATATAAAGAAAATGCCAGTTGACTGCATTATCCTATATTTGTAAAATTGAAACCCAGGTCAGTGACAGAATATTCCTGTTGATGCTGTTCTTCCTCCACAGCTGGTTGTCTTTTCTAACCAACTCAAAGTGGTTTGTGAAGCACAAACAGAAAAACTCAAATTTCTGTAACATTTTATAGACAGGATACGCGTCCAGAGTACTGAAGGAAACTTTAGATCCCAGAAGATGGAGCCTTACTTAAAGATATGGCTTTCTTGATGACTCTACTGCAGCCTGCCCTATGGTGATACCCTGATCACCCAAATGTGAAGAATAGATTATGAGATGGCACAGCTTGGAGCCCCTAGATTTCCTGTGGGGTTAGTTGTGCCAACGGGGACTCAGATTGCAGGCTGTTCTGCTATTATCAGTGAAAATTCATCATTTAAAAGGGAGAATCAAAAGGTTCATCTGAAACTACAAATATTGCCTGGCTTACATCAAGAACAAGAAATAAAACTTTACCAAAACTTTTCCATCAACCAGAATAGAAACTTTGTACAATATGGTACTGATTTTAGCACAATATTGTGAATGTAATTCCTGGCACTGAATTATGTATTTGAATGTGGTTAAAAGTGGAAGCATTAAGTTGTGTATATGTTACTAGAATAAAAATTAAAATAAAAACAAAAAAACATGGGGCTGTATAAAACCAACAGTGAATATTATGGTAAACGAGGGACTGAATAATAGTACCATCATAAAAACTTTCTCTTGTGAATTGTAATATATATACCAGTGTTACAGTGCTACAAAAACACAAAATACAAAAATAAAAAATAAAAATACAAGGACACAAAAAAGTGTTCTATAGCCTGAAAGAAAAGACAGAAGAGAGAGGCTCAAAGGACAGTGTAGATATGAAGATGATCTAAAAGGGTAATCAAAATGGGAAAAAGACAGACAAAATATGATATGATCCAGGAAAGGCAAAGGATAAAATGGTTGAAATAAATTATGAATTTACTATAATAACATTGCATGTTAATGAATTTAATTCCATCCATAGGCTGTCTTCAATAGACTCACCTTGAATCCCAGGATACAAATAGGCTGAAAGTAAAAGTTTGGAGAAAGATATTTCATGCAAATAGTAATCCTATATTGGGCAAAACAGGCTTTAAATGCAAAAATATTATAAGAGATGCAGAGGGCTATTATTTATTAATAAAAGGGGCATTCAGTCAGGAAGAAATTGCAATGATAAATATCTTTGTACTTAACCAGGATGCACCAAAACACATGAGGCAATCTGGCAAAACTGGATTGAGAAACACTTCTACAATAATGTCATTATGCCATTTTGATGACGTCATGATGTCCTTCACATCAAAAGACAGAACACCTAGACCGTGGATCAATAAGGAGACCAAGAATTGAGCAATATAAAAAATGTTCTATATCTAAGACACATATACTGAACATTGTACCCCAAATCAGCAGGATATACATTCTTCTCTAGTGCTCATGAATCCTTCTCCAGCAAAAAACCATATATTATGTCATAAAAGAAGTTTCAGGGGAAGCGGACTTGGCCCAGTGGTTAGGGCATCTGTCTACCACATGGGAGGTCTGCGGTTCAAACCCCGGGCATCCTTGACCTGTGTGGAGCTGGCCCATGCGCAGTGCTGATGCGCACAAGGAGTGCCGTGCCACGCAGGGGTGTCCCCCATGTAGGGGAGTCCCACGCGCAAGGAGTGCAGTAAGAAAAGCCACCAGCCCAAAAGCAAGTGCAGCCTGCCTAAGAATGGCGCCACCCACATGGAGAGCTGACACAACAAGATGACGCAACAAAAAGAAACACAGATTTCCGTGACACTGACAACAACAGAAGTGGACAAAGAATAAGACGCAGCAAATAGACACAGAGAACAGACAACCGGGGCAGGGGGGTGCGGGGGAAGAGGAGATAAATAAATAAATAAATAAATAAATAAATCTTTAAAAAAAAAGAAGTTTCAATATAGTAGAATCCTCTGATCATATTAGATTGAAGCTGGCAATGAATAACACCCTAGAAACGTGTGTATGGATGCGTAAGAGAGAGAGACTGTAAGCAAGAGAGAGATAGAGATAGGTAAAGGATGTTTTTATTTTTGCAAATATTTTTCAGTTGTATATTCCATCATTGTAATGTTTAGACCAGTGTGTTAGTTTCCTAGCTATTAAGACAAAGACCAGACCATGAAATGGATTGATTTAAACAGTGGGAAAATACTGTCTCACTGTTTGGAGGCCGGAAGTCCAAAATTGAGGCCTCAGCAAGATGATGCTTTCTCTCTGAAGACTATGGTGTTTTGAAGCTGCCTTGGAGAGATCCTGGGTCTTTGGTTTTTCTGAATGAAAATACTACTGGTTTTTGTCCTGGCATTTCAAAAATATACACAAAACAAATGATGTCTAATTTTCTTTCCCAGTTTTATATGAAACTATAGACTAAACCAAAAGACTTACATTAAATAATGTGGGATTTTGTAATTCCTTCACTAAATTATATTGCATGATTCAGCATTTATGATAAGATGCATCAACGCATACCTTCAGAATAGTTATATTTCATTTTTGTCCCAAAACCTTGTCATTGGGTGTATGATCATCTGAAGAAGTCTTGTTTACTAACAAAACATTTTTACTACAAGATAAATTTAAACTTTACATTAAGAAACAGGTTGTAACTTTTTAAGTAACATTTTACCTTTCAGTTTGAAGAAGGGAATTACAAACAGTACAGAAATAAAACATTTTCATCTATTATCAACTCTCATTTCCCAGAGAGACAGCCTCACAAACCCAAGTCTGACTTACAATCTTCATATCTACAGGCAGAAATAGGAGGGAAGCAGTGGTGTCTATTAATACATTTCAACCAGACTCTCTTAATAATCTTGATTTTACTCTTCATCTAAAGGCTATGTGAGTAGAATCATTTGTAGAAAAAATCCCAGGTGACAGATTGACAGTTAGGGGCTGAGACAGCCAGAGAAAATACTACAGTTTCATTAAAAGACACGAACGTGAAATGAAGAAAAGTAGAGCAAGACTTCTGGTTTTTAGCATATCCCCAGTTTAACTTTGGTAGCCATGCATTCACATACTGAAAATGATAGGCCCTTGATGGAAGGATCTGGGACAAATTGGTCACAACTGAAGGACAGTTTTCCCATATAGGATGTGTGGGTTAAATGGTGACAAACTGATCCTATGTGAAGATTTTCCTAGTTCTGAATAGTTTTCTGTTTTTACAATTGATATCAGATAGAGATTTCCTTGCTCTATCAAAAACAACTACCAAAAAATAAAATAAATGTGATTGCTTCTAGTTTAGAGAGATTCTGGCTCTTTGAAGACAAAATTACACATCAAATATGCAAAGAAAAATGTTACAATTGTAGAATATATAGCCTCACCTTGGGATAAGGGTTCATGACTACTCCATTGCAGAGTGCCGCACATTATATCACCATATGTAACCTGAGCATGTTCATGTGTGGGCAGGATGATGGCATGGTACTGCATTGAAGCCTAGGTTTCATGTGGGGCCATGTGGACTTAGAGTGATCTCATCTAACGGACTGTCTGTACTTGCTATAATCTACTTTTTCCATTTCAAAGTTGAACAGTACAAAAAACTGGTATATTTGTATTATGAACACAGAAAATTCAGGGGACACTCATTTTTACAACCTGCCAAACTGTCTCCCCCTTAACAGAACCGTTGATGGTCTCTTCCAGTTGCCAAGCACTTGTTTTTCTTTGATATAGAACACCCACAGGGCTCCACACTGGCAGTTGTAGACCAAAAGCTACTGGCCAGTGTCAGAGCTGTGGGCTCTTTGGGGCCATGGATGTCCTACTAAGGTCCACAATAATGTCTCTGCAGCTAATCCTAGAGCAAATATTCAGTGTTCTGATTGTTTTGTATGAATTCTTGATGCAAGCCCCAAGTCTACTGGAGTTTTCCTTGAAAATCAGTTTACTAAGTGCTCTTGGGATTGCTGTCATAGTAAAAGTCTGGCAGCATAGTTTGAAGGAGAAAAAGCTAGTCAAGCATATTTCTGCTCAATGGGAGGATTATCTTAGAGAAAGAAAGAAGCTAGGACAGATAACTAAAATTTGTCAAGAGCATAGGTCACCTGCAGTGGAGAACAGTATTCCAATGCTACAAACTCTTTGCTTGGCAACACTTAATAAGGACGCAAAGTCATTCCTCTATTCATTGGAAAATTTAGGAGATATTCTGGACAAAGGAAAGACAGGTGAGCTCACTAAATTTTCTTTGAGCAATGTGATGATGGCTCATCTTCAAAGAAACTCACAGTTTTCCAGTGAGTCATCTGAATCCTTCCACATCAGTGAGCCTTGGTCAACAAACATTTTAAGGGTATCTCAGGAGAATGGAGAGCAAAGCCCAGAAGAGACAATTAATCCCATTGATGAAAATGCTCAGCTCCAGCAAACCCTAAATCTGCTCACCTTGGAAGAAGCTAGATGGAATGAAAGACTGCAGAAACTGAAGAAACAAGAAAAAAAGCTTGAAAATTCCACAATGCAGTTGGAACTCATTGTTAATGATAAAGACAGCCTATTAACACCTCTGACTGAAACATTTCTGAAGATGACAGATGTGCCCATGGTCTGTGAAGATTACATGCATGCTATGAACTTGGAACTAGAGGAAGAAAATGAATCTGCCAAAAGAGAACAGCCTCCTAATACACATGTGAATGTGGGAAATCTTATCGATGCTGTAACCTTGAATGTTAATTTAAAGAGAATTGAAAGGGAAATGCAAATGATATATAAAAAGTTTTATAAGGAAAGTCAAGTCATTGAAGCTCTTAAATATCAAAATAAACATCTGGAAAGTGAGCAAGCATCTCTACAGCAGGAAAATGAACACCTAGAAAAGCAGATTCAAAAGTTTCACCAGAAACTGCAAATTCTTCCAGAGGTACATCAACAACACCTCCTGCAACTTCAACTTGCATCAATCCAGCAGGGAATAGACATCTTAGAAATAGAGAAAAGAATTACCAAGGTGAATCAAAACATTGATTTTACACAAAAACAACTTGACATATACAGAAAGATGGCAGAACACTTGGAAAATGAACTGGAGAGCTTTGCTTCTCATTGTGAAAGTTGGATTAGCTACTATGATAGAAAAGCTCATGAAAGTTGCCTAGCAGCTCTAGCTACAGAGAGGAAGGTCAATGAGCTAAGACTTGAAAATGAGCTTACAAAGCAAAAGTTGCCAGAGAGAAATGGTAAAATCGAGCTTACCCCATGTGCTCCTTTTGTCCGCACTACTCCATATGCTGCTGAATGCAGTGGCTGGCGAGGATCAGGGCAACCCTTGTATCACCAGTCTCCTGTGGGATAGGAGGGGAGAAGAGTGAGGACTGAGGGATCCAGGGTGATGCTCATGTTTGACTCCCCTCTCTATCAGCCAGTCCCTGAGCATCAAAAGTACAATAAGACCTCCAGCATATCTGGCTCTTTCAAACCTATTGTGCTTAATGTCTTTTTCATATAGATGTTAATTAATGCACTTTTTTTTTGCTGTTTTATAGAATTACACACTAAGTTTTCCATAATATAGATTGTTGTAATGTTAAAAATACACTGTTTACATTTTGTTCAAACTCATAGAATTAGATTATAAGTATTTTTTTTTCATATGATCAAATTTTTCCAGCATTACTTTCAGCATAATTGAAATGGAAAATGAGTAGAGATGATTGTAAACTTCAAATCTGTTTCTAAATATATAAGGCAGGATTTTTAGAAAATGTAGAAGTTACCTAATATTTACAGCATTAAATATTGATTGATTTAAAAAATAACAAAAAAACCAATAATATTGCATATTACAGTTAATTGTTTTATTAGTGACACCCTGAATTAACTGGTCCATTTTTAGGAGGTGATATTTTGCAACTGTTCTTTTCTTATTTCTTTTCTAAATGTTATATTGTTCACAACATTCATTGTAGTTTAAACATTTCAAAATTTTCTTCAGTGCAATAAAAGTGTTCTCAACTATTCTGTTATCATTTGTAATGAATTTCCTGAAACAATGAATAATTTGTTTTAATTTCTGTTTCTTTGTCTTGGTTTTATGGTTTCCTTTTTTTGCCCTTAAAGCTTGGATACCATGTTTTTAATAAAAATGGGTTAGAAATACAGCATTATTTCATTCTATTAAAAGATTCCCTGGTGTTCAGTTTTATTGATTACATGGAATGTTTTATTTATCACTTAACTCCAATTTGTGTTCAGGTGTATTTCTAATGACTGTGGAAATGATCAGTGTTTCAGTATACATTCTAAAACTATAGATATTCATTGTCCTTATGCAGTTTTTCTCAGTAGTTAGTAAGACTCTTCTTGAAGATGAGACCAAAGTCAATTGCTTATTTTAACTCTTAAAGACAATCCAATATTTTTAACTGGTTTAACAAAATCTTTCTAGATTAATTTTGTGACCCCTCATTATCTGATTGTTGCTTCATATCCACATTTTCATATACCTAAATAAGTAAGAACTCCTTTATATATTCATTAGATTTTCTCCTTCTATAGGTTGTAAATATATTTTAGATATGTCTTTAGGAATATCAACTTGTTAATAATTATTATTCTATGTAATCTTGGATATAAGCATTGTTTCCTTAATTATCAACTTCTTTTATTTTCATTTAATTACGCTTTATGTATAATTCCCAAGCAAACAGCTATATCAAGAACATGAAAAAAATTCATTATATATTTGTCTTTATTCTGAAAAACTTAAACCCAGAAGAAAGGGCATAGTTGAAGAGTGAATAAAATCTCTTTGGGGAAGGATGAGGAGAGCAGTGTATCTACATACACTTGTAACCAACACAAACACCAAGACAAAGGAGCATATACAACCAGAACTCCCAGAATTGGGAAAGAAAAGAGCAAGCATGGGCAGGGTGTTGTGGTAAGGAACTGGAGATGGATTGGCTATTGGATTGGTGTAGCAGAAATTCCATGATTTACTTTTAAGACAGTTCTCCATGCCTTACATAATTTTTGTACAACAGCAAGTGGAGTAATCTGTAGATTATGATGACTATGCCTTGTCTGTTGCTGGGTATAAGCACAGGTGCAGAAATCCAAACCCTGACAAAGTCTTGGTGTAGAAAATCTACACTCTGTATTATGGCAGCATATAGCAAGGAGCCCTTAATGACACTAGGACTCTCCTGTCTAAATCACTTCCTCAAAAAATACACATAATTACTCCAACCATTTTCTTATAATGACAGCATTTTTCTTCATTTAGACTCATCACTACAGTTATTTACTCTCTTCATATAATTTAAGGCATGGCACATGACTCCCACTTTGCCATTTCAGGTTATCAGGTGACATTTTAGTTGCTCCTCTAAATTTTTGTGGGCTATTCAAAATTTAGACATATATATTCTCATAATTTTTCCTTCCTGTGTTAAATATTTCACCTTACTAGTGAGAAATGATGGGTGGGGAAAACACCAAAAGTGGAAACAACATGAGAAAAGATATGAACATACGACAACAGGTGGTAAATTTTGAAATTCTAAAGAAATGCAGTGTCGTAATCAAAACGTGTGCCTTAGCCTCAATAACCTAAACTTTAAAATGAAGAAGAGTTTGGATAATTTGCCAGATTACATTCTTTTCTGCTAGTTTATAAACTTGCTCTAATATTAATGAATTTGCTTCAATCTCAGAGCGATGTAATCTTGAATAGATTATACTGTGACTTGAAAACAATACAAGAAATTTAGGTCCTTGATCGTGTTATTTATTGAAAATTTTCCTGGCTTGTTAGAAAATTTGAGTCAATGGTCAAGATCGCATAGGTTTTCTTAGGCTTTTCTCTTTTTAAATATTTGAAGGTGAAAATGTAACTGATATTAAAATGATGTGAGTTTATAAGAAGCTATTTTGGCACTGCCATGTATATGCAGACAGGTGTCTCAGCTAGTGTCACAGAAGAGCTCTGGCTGCTAGAGAGCTTGTTCTTGGATTACACATAACTTCCTCATGAACCTGATGAATACTTGTCCATTAAAGACCTTGAACTGTATTTCCATATCAGTAAACTTCATAGTTTTCTTTAATTCAATTTTCTTTGAATAACATGTTTTTGGGTCCATGATGATTCTAACACTGGGACAATATGTTGACCCAGACACATTCTTCACCATCAGGAACTAACAGTTTTGTGGATTAGACTGTCAGAGAAATAGCGATTTTTATCACAGTGGGTGGAGATCAGAGCTGCGAGAATGTTAGGTACTAGGAGTGATAGGATCCCATCTTGGTTGGTTAAGAAAAGTCCAGGAGAAAGTTATGATTCAGCTGAGACTTGCTACTTAAGTAGGAGATAGACAGATAAAGGCAAGTAAAAGAAAGAATCCAGGTAATGGATCCAATATATGTACAGAAATGATGGAGTTATTCAGTCAAGAATTGACAATCATCCAATGTGACTAGAGAAGTATATTATTATAGAAGAATTAGGGAAAAAAAATTGTTGGAAAGAAGTCAATTCTGAGAAATACATTAGGCTTTATATCTCTATCTATCTATCTATCTATTATCTATCTATATACATATATCTAGAGAGAGAGAGAGAGAGAAAGAGAGAGAGCTTCATTCCAAAATAAAAAGGAGCCATGGAAGCAGTTTAAACAGGCCTGGGCAAGTCTGAGTACAAGAGGTTATTAAAGGGAGAATTATGGAAAGATGGTGGAGTGGGTGAATCCAGGAATCAGTCCCTCCACCAAAACAACAATTGAATTTGCAGAAACTGTCTGATTCAACTCATTATGAAACTTTAGAGTCTAGTGGGTCGTGGCAGCAGTGTCCAGTTAGGATCAGAAGGAAAAATATAGAAAAATTACTATAAATGCAAGTGAGTTTCACCCTCCCTAAGGTGGGTACCACCATCCATCCTCCAGGCTCATGGCGGGCACACGGATACAGCAGCTGTAGCTCCTGGTGCATACTTGTGTGCATGTATGTCAGTACCAACATATCAGCCAAAATCTTAGGGACTTAATCAGGGAACTTGTATCAGGCTCATGATCCCAGAATTTATTCTGGGTGCAGAGAACTGTGACAGTGGGAGAAACAATCAAATTGAAGTAACCTGAGGCAAAATTCCATGACATTGCAGGGACAGATGCAGGATGTTACGTATCCTGCCATAACCCACTGAATCAACTGGTGGAGAGTGTAAACTACAATGCAAACTATAATCCATGTAGTATAGCAGTGCTCCAAAATGTATTCTCCAAATGCAATGAATGCGCCACACAGATGAAAGAGGTTGTTAATATGTGAGGAGTGGGGGGTTGGCAAGTGTGAATATGGGAACCCCTTATATTTTTTAATATAACATTTTGTGTGATCTATGTATTTTTTTTTAAAAAGACAATAAAAAATTTGAATCATATAAAAAGAATGGAAGATATAGGAAAAAGTATAAGAGATATATGGGCCTTCTGAAGAATTCTAACATACATTAAATATTCAGAAGGATCAAAATGCATTCATTAATATACAGCAAATATTTACTGATCATGTGTTGCTTGCTATGTCCAGATGTAAATATGAATAAATGTGAAAAAGAAAAATGAATATAAGCTATGCTAGTGCTAAGAAAATATTTTCAAGAAATGACATAATGAAGTAAAACATTAAATAATACAAAATTATGTCTGTGATTACCAAAATGGTTCATAATACTGCAGCTGAAGGTTTTCTTTCTATGTATATTGCTTCACCTATGTAATTTATCTTAAATGTTAAGTCTTTTATTTTTATTAGATAACAGGATTTGCAAAGTGTAGCCCTTGGCCCATTCCAGACATTTTTAAGTTTGTTTTGTATTTTTTATGGCCTATAGCCAAAAACAAATTGGGTAGCGTTGGGCACAAAATGAGGGAATAGCTTCCACCTCTGCTTTCTACTCAATAGCCAGCTCCTGATTCAGGCACTGTCTCTACCTCACTTCTGGCCAGGACAATATTCCTCAGGAATAATGCAGCGAAATTTTAAAGAAAATTTCATCAAGTCTAATTTCATAATATATTGCCGGATAATATATCACAACCTGTGGCATTTATCCCTTAGAATCATGGTTAGTTTAAGAAAACAAATCAATATAAAAATCACATTAATGGGCTAAATAAGTCAGAAGTGAAAATATATGATCATGTCTAAAGACATAGGAAAGGCATGGGCAAAACACAAAAGCCATTTCTGATTGAACTACTTAAAAATTAGGAAGTAGAAGACATTTCCTCAACCTTATTAAGGACATCATTGACAGATATAAAGATAAAAAGTGAAAGACTGAATGCCACCCACTTTAAATGAAGCTCAGGGCAAGGATATTGACTCTTGGTTAATCTTGAGAGAGAGGAAAAAAAAAAAAGGACATGTAGGACTTCTGCTCTTGCTGTTCTGGCTAATTGTTTTGGATTACAGTACCATAAATACAACCTACAATTGCCTCTTAACATCATTCAAATTTACAATTCAGTGCCATTGATTTCATTCTCAATGCAGTGCTTCCATCACCACCATTCATTACCAAAATTTTCCTACTGTCCAAAATAGAATCTTGGCCTTTTTGAGGCTTACCTCTCTATTCTCTACCCCTATGGTGTCCCCTGTTAAACTGGATTCTAGATTCATTTAGGAGAGTTTGCTTGTTCAATTCTTCCATATCATTGAATTTTTAATGTTGGTGTTATGTTATCACAGAGCATAGCTACTGATTCACATACAAAAAAAGAGTTGGAAGGAACTTAGAAGAAAATTTATAGATGAAAAGGTTTCTCAATTTTATATAGTATTTTGATATTGAGTGGTAATAGAATCCTAAAATCCAAGTATATTACATGAATGTTTATTGAATGAATAAATGGCCAGTATTGATTATTTGTGAATTACATTAAGAATCCAGTATGTGCCCATAGTTTAGACATTACTACAAATAGAAAAAAAATTTTATTTTGAGCCAAACAGATATGATTTTTCAGCAGATAAAATTGATCTATCCTCTCTGTAAAGAAGAAAAAATGATTATCACCTTTTAATTATTAGCATCCTTAAACTGAATCATTGTATTTGATCTTCACTATTAGCAAAGTCTTTGTACTTTTACCTGACTGTTTCACTCTGAAAATTGTGTGATGGGCTACTTATGATAAGAATTTACTAAATTTACATTAGTAGTCATTTTCAGGGACTTATCTTTATGGACTGCAACTATAATAAAAGGAAAGTAAAAGCATCAATAAGGTTTTATATAGTCTTCTTTAAAAATATAATTAAGAATTACTAAAAAGTTTAAATGATTTTGCCAATAGAGGAATATCACATTTTTCTGTACTTCATTCTGTTACACTTCACAGATATTGCATTTTTTTACAAATGAAAGGGTTGTGGTAATTGTGCATGAAGCTAGTTTATGGGTGACACTTTTCTAATAACGTGCTTATATCATGTCTGTGTATCACGTATTGATATTTCTCACAATATTTCAACTTTTTCATTTTTATTCTTGAGTTATGGTGACCTGTTTTCTTTGATCTTTGATGTTATTATTGTAATTGTTTCAGGATATCACACACCATGCCCAAATAAGATGGTGAATTTAATCAATAAATTGACTTAGCCAAGATAGGCCTCAAGCTGAAAGTCCTATGTCAAAAAGGCAAGTTTTGAATGCAAAAGAAAAGGTTTTGAAGGAAAGTATAAGTACTGTTCCAGTGAAAGAGAAACATACTTATTCTTGATATAGAGAAGGTTTTAGTGATCTGGATAGAAGATCAAAAATGGAATAGTCATAAAATTGCCTTAAGACAAATCCTAACGAAGAGCGAGTCAATAACTCTCTTCAATTGTATGAAGGCTGAGAGAGATCAGGAGGATGCAGAAGAAAGTTTTGAAGCTAGAAGAGATAGGTTCATGAGATTTATAGAATCCAGCTGCACAGCATAAAAACGCAAGTTGAAGGAACAAGTACCGAGGTAGAAGCTGCAGCAAGTGATCCATAAGACCTAGTTCAGGTCATTGATGTAGGTGGCTACACAAAACAACAGGTATGAAATGTAGACGAAGACTTTTTTTTTTTCAAGCTGGAGAGGGGAAGCCAATACCTGGCTTCAAAGCATCAAAGAATAGGCTGTCTCTCTTTTTAGGAGTTAATGCAACTTGTGACTTTAAATTGAAATCAATCTGAAAATCCTAGAGCCTTTAAGAATTATGCTAACCTTACTCTGCCTGTGCTCTCTAAATGGAAAAACAAAGACTGGATGACAAAATATCTATTTACAACATTGATTAATGAATATTTTAAGCCCACTGTTGAGAACTACTTCTCAGAAAAAAGGATTACTTTTAAAATATAAGTGTCCATTAACAATGTACCTAGTCACTCAAGAGCTCTGATGCAGATGTATGATGAGATTAATGTTGTTTTCATGCCTGCTAACACAACATCCATTTGGTAGCCCATAGATCTTGGAGTTCTTTTGACTTTCAAGTCTTACTATTTAAGAAATATTTTTTTTAAGGTTATATCCTTCCATAGATAATGATTCATTTGATGGATCTGGGAAAATCAATTGGAAACCTTGTGTACAGGATTCAATATGCTAGATGCCATTAAGAACATTCTAATGGAGCTGGTGTTTCTGCGTGATGAAACTGAACCCAGAGGGGATCTCTTTTCATAAGACTATCATGCTACTTTACTGGAATTGTAGTTGGTATTGGGGTTTCAGATATATTTAGAGGATTGAATCTTTTTACTGACAATATGATAGCCAGGCCCTGAGCCTCAACAGACTCCAGCTCCTACAATCTGAATTATTGGACTCACCTCACTCAGCTAAGATGGAGGTGAAGAAGGGCAACCACCACACCATGGAGCCTAGAGTGCCTACAACTGAAAGCAGGAGGATTGCATCCAATAACCATGTGGAATCTGAGCCTCCTCTTGACATAGAGGTGCAACGGACACAACCAATCCAAGGACTTCAGAGAAAAGGTGGCAATGGAGTGGAAAAAGTGGACATGGTGGCTGATGGGTATGGGGAATGGCAGGAAGAGATGAGATGTGGAGGCAACTTTGGGACTTGGAGTTGCCCTGGATGGTGCTTCAGGGGCAATCACCGTATATTTTAAATCCTCCCAGGGCTCACTGGACGGAATGGGGGAGAGTGTGGGCCATGATGTGGACCAATGACCATGAGGTGCAGAGATACCCAGAGATGTACTTACCAAATGCAATGGATGTGTCATGATGATGGGAGTGAGTGTTGCTGGTGGGGGGGTGGGTGCGGTGGGGGTGGTGGGGTCGAATGGGACCTCACATTTTTTTAATGTAATATTTTTACAAAATCAATTAAAAAAAGGACAAATGAAAAAAAAAAAAAAAAAAAGAACATTCTAGTTTAGGAGAGGAAGTTAGTATAGCAATATTAACAGGGGTTTGAAGAATTTGATTCCAATCCTCATGGATGACATTGAGGGGTTCAAGGGAATGGGCTACTGAAATCACAACCTTCTTAATTTGTTTGCTCATTATGCAACCAAAACGCCCTTACCCAATCTTCTAGTACACAGAAATTTTTTTAGAAGAGATGGATTAGCCTGGGCTGAAGGACTACATGTATTAAGTCACACAAGAAAGCACAAGAGGGAGATGAGTATTTGAAGGAATTCATTCAAATTCCTGTACCTATAAACAAAAGTATGAAGCCACCAGCTTAACATAAGCCTAGAAAAATAAATAGGCTCCACGGCTCCACACAGGCTCATATAAGACAGAGAAGATCCTGCATTTCTATATGCCATGATTTGATCTTGAAAGGAATTCTAACCTCTGAAAGAGACCACCAGCCAATGCAGAGACAATTTTCTAAGACAAAGAAATGTGTTTTTTGCTCTTGTTTCTTTGTTTACATTAGCTGCTGACATTTTTTAAAAATCTGTCATATTACTAGCTGTATACAAACTTAAGGAGCAGATAGCAGGGGAACTAAATTGCAGAGCTTAAGATTGTATAAATATTAAAATGTAGTTTTGTATCAAAAGATTACTAGTTAAACAAAGAAATAGGTACTAATGGCCCATCCAAAGAAACAAAAATAAAAACACAGAAAATATTAACGAAGTCTGAGGACTCATGCTTCCTATTCTTAAACTTATTACAATGCTATAATAATCAAAACAGTATGATATTGGCACGGACAGAAATATTAACCAATGGAATAAAAATGAGAGTTGAGAAAACATTCCTCACATTTAAAGACAACTGCTGTTTGAAAATAGTACAAAGAACATTGGGATGAATAGTATTTGTCATTCTCAATAGTAGGTGTCTTGGGGTAGGTCCATTCAGATTTATTCTATTTGGGGCATGTTGTCCTTCTTGGATATTGATAATTATGTCCTTCATTAGTGTTGGGAAGTTTTCAGTCATTGCTCTCTCAAATATTCTTTCTCCCATTTTTCCATTCTCTTCTCCTTCTGGGACACTAATAATTCGAAATCTTGTGCATTTTACATTGCCATTCAATTCCCTGAGACTCCGTTCCATTTTTTCTATTATTTTCTCTTTCTGTTCTCCCAGCTTTTCTAGTACAGATGTTCTGTCTTTGAAATCAGTAATTCAGTCTTCAAGAAATTCAAATCTTCTCTTATGTACCTTTAATGTATTTTTAATCTTATTCATGTCTTCATTCCCATAAAGTCTGTTACTTTTCTTTGCAGGCTTTTGAATTGTTCTTTGTGCTCTCCCACTGTCTTCTTAACTTCCGTTATTTCTTTAGTCATATTTTCTTTAAATTCTTTGAAGTGATTTAGGACAGTTGTATGATTATCACTGATTGTCTTAAAGCCTGTATCTCATCAGGATATTTGGTTTGTTCTTTTGACCGGGTCATCTTTTCTAGTTTCCTAGTATGGCTTGTGATTTTTTGCTGATGCCTAGGCATTTGAATATGTTGGTGAATATACTCTGATGGCCAATATTTCTCTCCCTTGCCTATTGCTTTTTTTTTTTCACACCCTTCTTTGATATTTGGTTCAATTTATTCTCAGTCTTTAAAATTGCCCACCTAAATTTTTCAAAATCAGGCCCAGGACTCACTAGTGAGGAGCAGATTTTCTCTCAGGGTTTGATACAGAAAGCAGTTAACTGTTTTGATGCATGCAACTTCCATACTGGCCCGCAGATGACACTAGTCAGCACACCTTTCCAGTGTTTCAGATGTTTCATTCTTGGCTTTCCTGTGTTCCTGTGTTGAGTCTCCAGACCAGAGATTCAAATCAGGCTCTGCTGGTCAAATTCACTGATGAAAGTCACTCCACCCTCCCCTTCCTTTTCTCTTGAAACTGACAGGGAGGAAGATGTCTATTCCCCAGTCTGTTAGCTGCAGGGAGCCAGGTGCTTTACCCCAGCTTAATATCTTGGGAAGGGGGAGGGGAGCCCTTCCCGGCCTCCATGGGGGCTTGGTAACTCAGGTTTGTTGTTTCAGCTTCTTTGTTTCTCTGTCCCACACCCTCTGGGGGGTTGCATAGCACTGTCCTCATCTTCTGACTCCAAATCAGGACCCTCAAGCTTTCTCTGTTGTTTTTATGAAAACATTCAGCTCTGCCTGTTAGTCCATTGCCATCATCCTACAGTCCTCCACCATTATTTTGATTTTCACTTTTGATCAATTCTTTGCAATTCTACCTGGATGCCTCACTCTAATAATTGTGTAGACTTCTTACAATAGAAATTACATAATTTATGTTAGTAACCATTTTGTTTTGGGAGCTGGGAAGAAAAAACAATAGCAAGATAATTTATGTACTGCAACCATAATGAAAGGAAAGAAAGAGCAACAATATAACACATGAGACTTTTTAAACAGAAATATAACTAAGGATTATTAAAAGATAAAACTTATTTGCCAATATAGAAATCCATGTTGTACTGCAACTAACAATAAAACAAGAAATTGAAGGTTTGTGACAGTGCTGCTTCGAGCTAGTGTATCAGCACCTTTTTCTAATAATGTATGTTCATATTGTGTATGTTTATACATTTATGTGTTTTACAAAATACTACAAACTTATTCAATATTATGATATTTGTTATGGTGACCTGTGATCTATGATCTTTGATTTTATTGTTGTTATTGTTTTGGAATGGCATACACAATGCCATATAAGATGATGAACTTAAACAATAAATGTTTGTTTTGACTTCTCCACTGACTGGCAGTTCCCTATCTCTCTTCTCTCCTCTTGTCTTCCTATTCCGTGATACCAAACAATATTAAGAAGTAGAGAATCACACAGATACCTGGGGGAAGTGAGTTTCAAGCAAATGGAATTGTAGAAACAATATTTTGCAAAATCAGTTACTATGTGTCACTTTATGTTAATGTTTTGCATCTATTTTATTAAAAGTTGTGTAAAACATAATTTATCGGATTGTTTATTTTAACTTACATTGATAACGTTTTCCTCCTTTAAAAGTATTTACATGGTAAACAATGTAAAATGTAGAAAATTTCTCCAATAAAAAAAATTAGGCCAATTAATAACCCAGGAGTGATATCTCAGAGTTAAATTGAAAGAGTCACAGGTGTCTCATTTTAAATCAAAATCTAGAAATTATTAAGCTTAGTAAGGAAGGCAAATATATGCCAAGATAGGCCACAATCGAAACCTCTTGCTTCAAAAAGGCAAGTATGACTGCAAAGGAAATATTTTGAAGGAAATTATAAGTACTGCTCCAGTGAACACATGAATGGTAAGATCATCTGTTTACAAAAGGTTTATAGGCTATTTTAAGTCCACTGTTGACACCTACTGCTCAAAAGAGTAGGATTTGTATTAGCCAGCCAAAAGGAGTGATGATGCAAAGTACCAGAAATATCTTGGCTTTTATACAGGGTATTTATCTGTGATAAAAGCTTACAGTTACAGTGCCCTAAAGAGTCCAACTTAAGTTTACTTCCTTACCAAACTCTTTTGCCACATGCTGAAGCAAGATGGCAGGCAACATCTGTGAGAGTTCAGCCTTCCTCTTTCCTCTTATGGCTCCATGGATCTACCTTCTTCCAAACTCAGCTGTAGGCTGGGGGGTTCCTTTCTTTCCAGGCCTGTTCTGCTGGTAATGTCTCTGGTCTCTTCAGCTGAAAACTGTCAGGCAAATTGTTCATTTCTCTTCTGGATACTTTGCCATTTCTATGAAGCTGTCTCTTTTCTTCTGTGTTCTTCTCCATGTTGCTACTTCGTGTATTTCTTTCCTGCTTTCTTGATTGAGTATCCATTTATATCGTCCACCAACAGGGTGGGGACTCAACCCTGCACACCCTAACAATGTGGTTGAATCAAAGCCCTAATCTTGATTTAATTTAATCAAAGCATCTCTGCTGATTCTAATAAAGTCAATGGGGTATCATGCCCAAAGGAGCAGACTAGTTTACAAACATAATCTATTTATCTTATTTTGATTCATAAATAATATCAAACTGCTACAGGATTCGTTTCAAAATATAAGTGCTCATAGATGATGTACCTGTTCACCCAAGAGCTCTGATAGAGATGTACAATGAGATTGTTTTCATGCTTGCTAACATCACATCCTTTCTGTAGCCCATAGATCAAGGAGTAATTTTGAATACCAGGTCTGATTATTATTTAAGAAATGTATTTTGTAAGACTATAGCCACTGTAGATTATGTTTCTTCTGATGGATCTGGGTAAAATCAATTGAAAACCTTCTGTAAAGCTTTTGTCATTTAGATGTCATTAAGATCATTCTTGTTCATGGGACAGGTTAATATATCACCATTAACAGGAGTTTGGAAGAAGGTGATTGCATTTGTCATGGATGACTTTGTGGGATTTGAGATTTCAGCAGTAGAAGTAAATGCAGATGTTAAGGAAATAGCAAGAGAAAAAGAATTTGAAGTGGAGCCTGAGGAAGTGACTGAATTATTGCAATCACATTATAAAATGTTAAAGGATGAGGAATTGTTTCTTATGGATGACCAAAGAAAGAAGTTTGTTGAGATGAAATCTACTGCTAGTGAAGATGTTGTAAACATTGTTGAATTGACAATAAATGATTCAGCTCTTACACCAACTTAGTTGAAAAAGCAGCAGCCAGTTTGAGAGGTTGACGCCAAGTTGGAAAAAAGTACTATTGTGTGTAAAATGCTATCAAACAACATCAAATGATATAGAGAAATCTTTAGTGAAAGGAAGAGTCCATCAATGTGGCAAACTTAATTGTTTTCTTATTTTAAGAAATTGCCACAGCCGTTCCAACTGTCAGCAACCACCAGCCTGATCAGTCAGTAGTCATCAACAATGAGGCATGATCTTTCACCAGCTAAAATATCACAATTTGCTGAAGGTTTATATGTTTTATATATTATAGCAATGAGGCATTTTTAATTAAGGTATGCATATCAATTTTTCATATATAACGCTATTGTATCCTTATCATATTCAGGAGACAAATATCATAAGCTACCAAACACCAGTGTTTGAGATTCAAACATTCCAGAAAAATAGAAGCCATGGAAATATCATTGAAAATTCTGTTATAATTTCCCTCTGGAGGTGATTATCATTACATAACATCCCTATGGATGCAGATAATTGAGACTATGAGTTAAAAATTAGGGACAAATACTATAAATTCTAAGTACCACAAAATGAATATAGGAGTTCAGATCCTGCCAATGAGTATATACCCTGAAATGCAGAATTTTAGTTGAGAAACAGGAAGAGTTATGTCGGTGGAGTACAGCATATTTTTCTGTACTCCATCTTCACTCAAAAGAAAATGAGATTCTTTTATGAAGAAAACATCATTAATAAAGTTTATACCTTTCACAGCAGTGTATTATATTCACGAAACTTTACCAGGCATTTTGTACTGATTGCAAAGAAATACATATGAGGTACATATTTCTAATTTGTATAATAATGTTCTGGAAGAATTAATTTTATAGGCTTGAAATACAAACTATACACATGTGCATAGTTGCTCTTATCCCATGCAACTGACTAAAATACTTTTATTTCAATCAAAGAGTACTCTATGACAGGGATGGTGCTAAGTGCTTTCCATTCAATATCCCACTTAACCCTTCAAACATCCTATTACTTAGGGATTTATACCATATTGTCACAAAGGAGGAAGTAGTATTACAACAGCTCCCAATGCTGGGATGCAGAACAAGACTGCCTATGTACAAAGTCTGAGCCCTTACCTACAGTACTTCCTAAGTCCAAGATATTGTATTACTGAAAGAGCATATGGAAACTGAGATCACAGAACATATGCCAGCCTTACTCAAATCAAAGATTACTGATTTTCCATTATTTCTTCTATAAGATGAGGACTTTTATCTTGACCAGATATTGCCTTTCCATTATTCTTTCATAAAATGAGGATATTTTGAAATGAAAATTAAATGGTGTATATACCTTTCAGCCTTACCAGCATTACTGATTGACATACATCTAAGAAAAACCACATTTTTACATACATCTAATTGTTTTTCATTTTATCCACACAATATCTTTATGAAGCAATTCTTTTCTTTTCCCACTTAATAGATGTAGAAACTGGTTGGTAAATGGCAGAGCCGATTTTCAACTCAAGACATTCTGCTTCCAGAGCTCAGGGTCTTAACCACTGCAATAAACTGTCTCATATGGTTGAGCCTCCTCAGTAAAATAAAGGAGTGCTCATAGCACTGCCCACCTGGTAGAGACTCAACACCCACCCCAGCTGGCTTCCCATGTCTTCATTTCACACTTCCCATGGGTATAAAATGATGGATTCCAATATGAACATATATGGTATGAAACCATGAGTAAAACGTTTCCAAAAGCAAATAAAAAAGACAGAAATGACAACTACAGTCTGTTTTCTTTTTTAATGGCAAACTATATGTTAGCACATTGAGGAGAATGAAGAACAAGAGCAAATATGTAGTATATAAAAAATATGTCTCTTTAATAAATAATATTTTATTGGCTCTCAGTTTCACCATCCATTTATAAACGTCTGTGGCTACATTTGCTCCTCCTTTGGAGTTCAATGAAACCAATTCTACTTGAAATCATTTGCTCAGGTATTTGTTGGAATTAAGACACTATGATATTCTTGACCAAAAAAATTCAAATTGAAGCATTTTACAGGTATTTCTGGACAATAAATGCACAAATAGTAAGTTGTAATTTCACCCACATTGTAACGTTTTCGTTCATGGTGAATTCATAAATACACTGAGTATATTGATAATGATGTTTATTTTCTCCCTCAATTTTATTGGGGATGTACAAGCAGAAACAAAAGATAGATGCAAATATTATGTGGCTATCTTGTCCTCATTACATTTTTATCCCAAAATTTAGCATGTAGATGAGAATCATCTCTTCACTCATACCAAAGTTATATTTCGTGTTTATCCTACAATGGTGGAAGCATTTCTTCTGTATAAAGTGGGAATTCACAAGAATTTTTCACCACCAATACAATGTTCTCCCACACAGTTCATAAATTTACTTTTAAGAAACAGGTTACAAGAGACAACCAGCAAGATGGCAGCGGAGTAAGGAGCTCCTAGAATCTGCTCCTGCTACAGGGCACTTAGTAACATCCAGAGTTATGTAGAGCTAGCTGAAGCACCTGTTTGGGGCTCCAGGAGGCCAGAAGAGCATCCTGCAACATCCTTGAAGGAATGGAAGGAGGAACTGCCCATCTGCAGAGAGATTCTTAGCAGAGCACTCCACGCTCCAGAGGCCAGGGCCCATCCTCCACTGGAGACACAAGTCGCCTCTGGAGCTGTTCTGTGGCTGGAATTGAAAGCTTCACTTTCCAAAAATGGGGGAGGAAAAGACAATTAGGCACCAACTTCAGCTACTATTGAGTAAATTCAGTCGGCTGAAGTACATTCCTGAGAACAGCTAAAGTTTGAGCCTGTCGAAGTCAGAGTTTGGTAGCCACCATCTTAACTGCACGCATGGCACAAGGGGATGCAGGGTGGACTGAAAAATCACAGTGCTGTAGGGACCAGCTTCTTTCCATCTAGGTCAGACTGCAGCTCTAGCCTAGGCCCCAGTGCCACCTTCAACAAGGAGGAAGCTCCAGGGACTTGTGTCAGCCTCTCCAGGAAATTACCAGCCAAGCTGTGGGGGCCAGTGATTATCCTACACTGGTGGCAAGAGACACCCCAGGAGCTGTTCTGTGGCTAGAATTGGAAGCTCCATTTCCCAAAAACAGGAGGAGGGGATGGTTGGCTGCCGATTTTGGCTACTAATTTGTAGACTCAGCTGCTGGCTAAGGTATAACCCTGGGAACAGTTGGGGTGTGAATCTGCCCAGGTCGCAGAGGTCAGTAGCCACCATTTTGATTCTGTCCCAGGCATGAGGGAAGCTAGACTGACTGAAATCACAGTGACCATAGCAACTAGTTTCTTTTACCCAGATCAGCCTGCAGCTCTAGCCTAGGCTTCAGCCCCACCTCTGGCTGGTAGGAGAATGGCAGAACTGGCACCAGCCTATCCAGGTAATCACAGGTACCTTTGTCTGGCACACTGAAATTGGAAAGTAGGCCGGGCAAATTGCAGTCATCTTGGACTTGCAATGCATAGATTGCTGCCCATGCAGCTCCATCCCTGCCTCAGGCAGGAGAGAAAGGGGCGTGAAGCTTCATCAGTCTCTCTGGACAACTACAGTGTAGGCCTCCATGGCTTGGATTATTCCACACAGTTGTGACTCTGTCCCTACCCTGGCAAACGAGAAAGTTGGGAGAAGCTTCATTAGTCTTTGGTGCAATAAGCCTCCACAGCTTATAGTACCAATTACAACTTTGGATCCGACTGAACAATTAGCAAGGGAGAAAGGGCAGGAAGCACTAAACTAAAGAGAAAAACTGCACCCAGAAGAAATATTCTAGTAATCCAGATGACAAGACACCAACAAAAAATTACAGTCCACACCAAGAAACAGGAAGATATGGCCCAGTTAAAGGAATATGACAAGTTACCAGAAGAAATAAAGGAGTTGAGACAACTAACAATAGATATTCAAACAAATCTCCTTAATAAATTCAATGAGATAGCTAAAGAGATTAAGGATATTAAGATGACACTGGATGAGCACAAAGAAGAATTTGAAAGCATACATAGAAAAATAGCAGATCTTATGGGAATGAAAGGTGCAATAAATGAAATTTTAAAAACTTTGGAATCATATAATAGCAAATTTGAGGAGGCAGAGGAAAGGATTGGTGAGCTTGAAGAAATGGCCTCTGAAAGTGAACATACAAAAGAAGAGATGAAGAAAAGAACGAAAAAATTGAACAAGGTCTCAGGGAACTAAATGACAGCAAAAGGGGTACAAATATACATGTCATGGGTGTCCCAGAAGGAGAAAAGAAGGGAAAAGGGGCAGGAGGAATATTTGGAGAAATAATGGTAAAAAATTTCCCAACCCTATTGAAGAACATAGATATCCATGTCCAAGAAACGCAACATACTCCCATCCAAAAATATCTGAATAGGTCAACTCCAAGACACATACTCATCAGAATGTCAAATGCCAAAGACAAAGAGAGAATTCTGAGAATAGCAAGAGAAAAGCAATGCATAACATTTAAGGGATACCCAATAAGATTAAGTGCTGATTTCTGAACCAGAAACCATGGAGGCAAGAAGATAGTGGTCTGATATATTTAAGATACTATAAGAGAAAAATTTCAGGCCAAGAATCTCATATCCAGCAAGACCCTTTTCAAAAATAAGGATGAGATTAGAATATTCACAGATAAACAGAAACTGAGAGAATTCCTAAGCAAGAGACCAGATTTTGAGGAAATAGTAAAGGGTGTGTTAGAGTCTGAAAAAAAAAGACAGGAAAGAGAGGCCTGGAAGAGTCTAGAAGTGAAGATTATATCAATAAAAGTAACTAAAATTGTCAAAAGAGTGAAGAAAATAAAATACAACAAATAAAACTCAAATAGTCAGAAATAAACTTAACCGACGATGTAAAGCACTTGTATTCAGAAAACTGCAACTCAATGTTAAAAGAAATCGGAAAAGGCCTAAATAACTGGAAGAATATTCCATGCTCATGGATTGGAAGACTAAATATCATTAAGATGTCAATTCTACTCAAATTGATGTACAGATTCAATGCAGTCATGATAAAAATTCCACCAGGATTAAAAAAGAAATTGAAAACACCAGCATCAAATTTATTTGAAAGGGTAAAGGGTCCTGAATAGCCAGAAACATCATAAAAAGGAAAAGCAAACCCTCATCTCCAGTCTTTAAATCATATTACCCAGCTGCAGTGGTAAAAAGAGCACGGTACTGGCATAAAGACAGACACATAGACCAACGGAACCAAACTGATGTTTCAGAAACAGACACTCCCATCTATGGTCAAGTGACTAGCCTGTCAAACCCACACAGCTCAGGCAGAACAGTCCGTTCAATAAATGGTGCTGAAAGAATTGGATATGCATAGCTGAAAGAAGGAAAGAGGACCCCTATCTCAGACCTTTTCCAAAAATTAACTCAAAATGGATCAAAAATCTAAAAATAAAAGCAAGAATCATGAAAATTTTAGAAGAAATTGCAGGAAAAATTTTTCAAGACCTGGTGGTAGGTGGTGGATTCTTATGGGAAATAAGAAGAGGACTGACATGGACTACTGATGTTTAATGTATCTAGAAGTTTAATTCACTTTACTGTAAAAGTGAGAATATATAGAGTGAATGGTAACACATAGTGAGTAACAGCTAGTTTATAAATGGGTATGTGGTGGAAAAACAGTAGTCTAGGGATGTAAATGCCAATTGACAGAATGCTAGAGAATAATCTAGGATCTGAATAGCACAATTAAACCAAGAGGTGGATGAGAATTGTGTTTGGTGGTACAGATGCAAGAGTGTCCTTTGTGAGTTATAGCAAATGTACATCACTACTACAGGTTGTTGGTAATGTGGAGAAGCATGGGACAAAATACAACTGGAGTGACCTATGGACTGTGGTTAGCAGTAATAATATAATATTCTTGCATCTATGTGAAAGACATACTGTGTTGATAATGAGGCAATGGAAAAAGTGAGCCAAATGTACACTCTGGACATGGTAACAATCAGATGATGTTATCTTATCTTCAGCAAATGTTCCACCAGTGTGGTGTGTTGATGGAGGGGTGTTGTTTGGGAATTCTGCACATGTGCATGATTGTTTTTATTAAGTTTACAACTTCTGTCATAAAAATATATTTAAAGTAATAAGAGGATGGGTTGGGGCAAAAACACACCTAATATAAGTTAAGGACTATTATTAGTATAAGATTTTGACAATTTTTTTTCATAATTTATAACAAATGTCTCATGACAATGAAAGATGTTGGTTGAGGGTTGATGTATGGGACTCATGTATGATGTTATGCATGTTTGCTTGGTAAGTTCACAATTTTTACTATACACTTAATTGTTTATGTATGTTCATATATAAATGATATAAAGATTTATTATTAATGGGTTGGTTTGGGGAAATTACTTTGGTTAGTCATAATATTCTAACAATGCTTTTTTATCATTAGTTAAAAAGGTTTAACAACAATGCAAATTATTGTTGGTAGGGTTATTTATGAGGGTCCTGTATGATGTTATATATGTTTGTTTTATAAGTTCACAGTTATTATTATACACCTATTTATGTATGTTTATGTATGAGTAATATACTTCAATAAATTATTTTTAAAAAACAGGTTATAAACTTTTCCGTGGAACTTTCCCATTCAAATAAAAAATGAATAACACATGAAAGAAAGAAATATGAAGACAATGCCAGTTGGCTGAATGATCCTAAATTGGTTAAGTTGAAACCCAGGTTAGTGACAGAATACTCCTGTTGAGACTGTTCTTCCTCCATGGCTGGTTGTCATTTGTAACCAACATAGAGTAATTTGTGAAACAGAGAACAGAAAAATACTAATTTCTGTGACATTTTATAGACAGGATAGTCTTCCAGAGTACTGAAAGAAATTTTAGCTCCCAGAAGATGGAACCTTACTTAAAGACATGGATTCTCCATGACTCTACTGCAGCCTGCCCCATGGTTTTACTCTGATTACCCACATGTAAGAATAGTTTATGAGATGGCACAGCTTGGAGCCCTAGGTTTCCTGTGGAGTTGGTTATGTGAAAGGGGACACAGGTCACAGGCTGTTCTGGTCTGCTATTATCAGTGAAAATACAGCGTTTGAAAGTGAGAATCAAAGTTTCATCTGAACCTACAAATATTGCCTGAACTATATCAAGAAGAAGAAATACAATTTTACCAAAACTTTTCCATCACCCAAATTGAAATTCTCTACAATTTGTTGGTGATGATAGTACAATATCATGAATATAATTACTGGCATTGCATTATATATTTGAATATGGTTAAAAGTAGTAGTATTAGGGGAAACGGACTTTGGCCCAGTGGTTAGGGCGTCCGTCTACCACATGGGAGGTCCGCAGTTCAAACCCCGGGCCTCCTTGACCCGTGTGGAGCTGGCCATGCGCAGTGCTGATGCGCGCAAGGAGTGCCGCGCCACGCAAGGGTGACCCCCGCGTGGGGCAGCCCCACGCGCAAGGAGTGCGCCCGTGAGGAAAGCCTCCCAGCGTGAAAAAAAAGTGCAGCCTGCCCAGGAATGGCGCCGCTCACACTTCCCACGCCGCTGAAGACAACAGAAGCGGACAAAGAAACAAGACGCAGCAAATGGACACCAAGAACAGACAACCAGGGGAGGGGGGGAAATAAAATAAATAAATAAATCTTAAAAAAAAAAAAAAAAAAAAAGTAGTAGTATTAGGTAGTATATATGCTACTAGAATAAAAATTAAAATAAAAAACAAAAAACATAGGACTGTACAAAACAGTGAATACTATGGCAAATAATTAACTATAGTTAATAGGGCCATTATAAAAACATTCTCTAGTGAATTGTAATAAATATACCATACTAATTAAAGGTAGTGGTAATAGGGTTGGATTTATTCTTGAGATGTGATATTAAGAGAACCTTCTTTTTTTTTTTCTGTAAGTATTTGTTATTGAAACTAGGATCTCCTACATGGGTAGCAGATGCTCAACTACTGAGCTACATCTGCTCCCTTAGAGTGCCTTAGTTTTAATATCTCTCAGGTGATAATGCAGACATGAAATGTTTTTATAGTGATACTTACTTAGCTTAGGCTATTGTCACAGAGTTTAAAATTGGTATTTCCCTACAGATTATGGGTCAAGAGAAAAGCCATCTTCTGTACAATGGAAGAAACAATATGACCCAATTATTTTCATTTTTCACATACTAAGAAAATGTAGGTTTACAGCGTTAGCAGCAAACCATATATTCTCTGTGGGCCAAGGTTTACATTGCTGTAGACCCAACAATTTGTTTTGGATGTCCAAAGCTAAAAGATTAACTCTAATTTGCTGTTGAAGTAGGAAGCTGTTTTGTGTGGTTTTCCCTTTTACACATCTTTGGAGTGTCAATATGATTTTTTTAAATTACTCAAATGCAAGAGATATCAAGAAAAAATGTGCAATGTCTGAAGCCTTACAAATTCATTGAATATGATTTTTGTTTTGAAGTGGTTATGTTGGATGTTTAAATATGGTTATTGGTGGAGGTCACATGTGACACAATGTGAAAGTGAGACCATAAATGCATGAGGAAAGACAGTTTGTTTTTCAATGCTCCAGAGTGAGTTGAAGGTGCCCTGAGTACCAAGGTAAACACAATAGGCTCAACTAGCAGATGGGGAGCACACAAGCAGAGTGACAGAGACCCATGAGCTTGTCTTTTCTATGATTCTGGGTGAGTGTTAACAGATTTCCCGCAGGGTCAATGATTGGTTATTTATTGCAAAGGCCCCCAAAAGGGAAATGTACTGGCAGTTTGTGGGCCACAGTGATGTTTAGCTTATCATTTGGGCTCAGCTGTTTGTTCTAGCTGAGGTATGTAGGTGGTATGGGAGGTGGCTGTGGATGTGAGTTTAAACTCTGAGGGGTATAAGACCAGGGGTATATAAGTGTTTATTTTCTAGGCCAAAATGGATGCAGAGGCAAACAGCATAATCATAGTAAGATGGACACGAAGACAGCACTCAAAAGTTTTTGAGTACTGATGAGAATGTTCCTCCAAGGATTATGTATGAGCATCACTTAAAAGTAGAAGGAAAAAAATAAATCTCTATTAATCCTAAATTCAAATGATTTTTTCTCTTTGTCATCATATACAATGGGAAACTAATCCAGTGCATGTTGAATTATTCAGGTAACAACTCAAGAATTCAATTTGCACATTTTATGATTATTTATGTATCATTTATTATTTCACCCATTTTCCTAAGTATCTGAAATCCAGTTAATGAAGACTCTCTTATAGACTACTCAGAAACCTTAAATAGAATATGATGTAAAAGTAAATAGAAGTGTAAATTTAATGTCTATTGCATATGTAATTTTGTTGAGAGGGAAAATGCTTTCATGTATCCCTGAGAATAAGGTTGTAAATGCATTTCTTGAATGTATCTTCATTGTTTATGAGATTTAAAAATATTCTACACAGACCTTGAGCATCCAAAAAGAAACATGTAGTATTTGCACCTTTTAAAATATGCAAATTAATGGGCTCAAAAGGTGAATTTTATTAATCATGGTAGATACTGTGAAAGGGTCAAATATAAAAATATAAAGCTGATAGCATTCTGCTGATGGCTGAGGAGGAAAATCAACAAATAACCTGTCTTATTTGCTTCTGGAAAATACTATTGCTCTGTCCTGGCATTTCACAAATATAAACAAAACATATGATGTTTAATTTTCTATCCCAATTTATGAGAATATAAAGACTGTAAAAAAGATACAGTAAACATTCTGGGTGTATTAGTCAACCAAAGGGGTGCTGATGCAAAATTCCAGAAAACTGCTGAACGTTACAAAGGGTATTTATTTGGGGTAGGAGCTTACAGTTACCAGGCCATAAAGCATAATTTACTTCCCTCACCAAAGTCTATTTCTACATGTTGGAGCAGGACGGCTGCTGACATCTGTGAGGGTTCAGGCTTTCTGGGTTCCTCTGGGCTCAGTTCCTCTGTTTCTTACACAAGGTCAGCTGGAGATATCAGGCAAATGGCTCTGTTTCTTTCCTGGGACTTCAGCTTAAGGCTTCAGCATCAAGCTCCAACATCAAAACTCCAACATCAGAAAACCCTCAACTCTGTTCTTTGCCATGTTCTTCACCAAATCCCTGATCATAACTCAGTCATGCCCAGGTACAGATCAGATTATAAGCATAATCAAATATCTATTTTTGGAATTCATAACCATATCAAACTGCTACACTGGGATTCAGTTTTTCTTTAATTAAATTGTACAGTATGAAATAGCATTTATAACAAGATGCATCAACTCACACCCAGCACAAAAGTTATATTTTAGTTTTATTCCACAAGATTGTAACCATTTGGGTATATAATTGTCTCAAGATGTCTTGTTGATTACCAAAAAACTTTTAATGCAAAGCAAATTAAAACTTTACATTAAGAAACAAGTTGTGGGAAGCGGACATGGCTCAACTGACAGAGCGACCGTCTACCATATGGAGTGTCCAGGGTTCATTCCCCAGGGTCTCCTGACCTGTACGGTAAGCTGGCCCATGTGCAGTGCTGCCGCACGCACGAGTGCCGTGCCACACAGGGGCGCCCCCGCATATTGGTGCCCTACATGCAAGCAGTGCACCCCAAAAGGAGAGCTGCCCTGCGTGAAAAAAGTGCAGCCTTCCCATTAGTGGTGCTGCACACATGGAGAGCTGATGCAGCAAGATAATGCAACAAAAAAGAGACAGAGTTTCCCAGTGTGGCCGTATAATGCAAGCAGACGCAGAAGGACACACAGCGAATGGACATAGAAAGCCTACAACTGGGGGGAGGGGAGAAAAACATAAAATAAATCGTTAAAAAAAAAAGAAACAGATTGTAAATTTTCAAATGATATTTTCCCTTTCTAATTAAATGAAGGAATTATAAACAGTCAAGAAATAAAACATATTCAGCTATTGTTAGCCTCTCATTTCCCTGACTTCTGGCACCACCGTGCCTAGTCTAACTTATATCCTACAAATCTACATGCAAAAATATGCTCTGAACCATGGTATTTATTAAGACCATTCAACCAGCCTCTGTTGATGGTCTTGATTTTCCCCTTCATGTAAAAGTTGAGTGAAATCATTAAAAAAAAAAAAAAATCGCAGGTGATAGACCAGAGGTTTGGGGACTGAGACAGTCATAGAAAATAGTAAAGTACATTTCATTTAAAAACATATAAATGAAGAGATTTTGAACAAGGAACACATCAGTGCATGATTTCTGATTTGAAGAACTTCCCCAGTTTAACTTTGGTAGCCATGTAGTCATGTGCTGAAAATGGTATTTCTTTATGGAAGGATTCTGGGGCAATTGGTTACAACAGAAAGACAATCTTCCCCGTATAGGATGCAAGGGATAAATGGAGGCAGAGTGATTCCAAATGAAGGTATTACCAGTTCTGAATGATTATCTCTGTTACACAACTGATATAGGACAATGATTTCACTTGGTCTCACAAAAACAAACAAAAACAAAGTAAAGGTGATTGCCACTGATGTGGGCTATGGGTGGAAGGCTCTTTGTCTCTTCAGAGATAACCTAAACTGAAGGCTGTGGGTGTGGAACGGTAAGAGGCTGCAGTCCTGCCCTTAGGAACAATGGCCACAGGCTCTAGTCCCAGGAAACAGTTTAACAATGCAAGGGCTATAAACTTTAAGTATTTAGGGGAAATGCAAAAAGTAAATATGCTAAAAGCTTATCTAGAATATCTGGAGTCCATGCTAAAAGCTTACCTAAGATGTGGAAGATATATATGCTAATTGAAGCCTATTGAGAACTGAAACAAAGGGACCATTTGGCCTTTCCTCTCTGTATAAAAGACGTTTGAAAATCTTGTTCGGGGCTCGGGATTCAAACACAAGTTCCCGAGTCCGGCCGGCCCTCAATAAACCATTTTTCCTTCTCAAAATCATTCCTGAGTCCTGGCCTCTCTATACTCAAATAATTGAACTTCTCTCAAATTCTACAACACCACCAGTATAAAGAGATTCTGGGTCTTTGAAGACAAATTCAGACAGGGAGGCTGCAGATAAAAATGTTACAACTGTATAATATATAGCCTTATCTTGGGATAAGGGTATGTGATTACACCTTTGCAGAGTGCCCCACATTATATCACCACATCTAACCGTGAATGTTCATTTGTGGAAAAGGGTGATGGCATGGTATTGGATGGATGCATTGGATTCATGTGGAGATTTATACTGATCTCATCTAAAGGATTTATCTGTACATGTTGTCATTAACCTTTTACATTTCATCTTTGAACATTAAAAAAACCCTTTACACTTGTATTGTGACCAGAGTAAAGTCAGGGAGCAATCATTCATAAAACCTGTCAAACTGTCTCCCCCTAACAGAACCACTGATGGTCTGTCCTGGTTGCCAAACACTTGTTTTTCTCTGTGATTGAATATTCACAGGTTTCCAAAGAGGCAATTGTAGACCAGAAGCCACTGGCCAGAGGCAGAGTTGCAGGTTCTTTGGGGCCATGAAAGTACTAATAAAAATTTCTTTTCAGCTAGTCCTACAGCTACTGGCTAGTGTTCTGATGGTCTTGCAGGAATTCTGGAGGCATGGCCCGATTATATTAGAGTGTGACTTTGAAATGTTGCTATATGCTACTTTGCTCTCATACTAAAACTCTGGAGGCTTAGTTTGGAGGAAAAAGAGCTAGCCAAGTATTTTTCTGCTCAACATGAGAATTATCTTAAAATCATTGAGAAGATTGGACAGATAATTAAATTGTGTAAAGAACTAAGGTCACCTGCAGTGGAGAATGCGAACAGGTTCCTCTTTTCCCTGGAAAATATAGGAGACACTCTGGACAAAGAACAGGTAAGTGAGCTCACTAAATTTTCTTTCAACAGCATAATGATAGCTCACCTTCAAGGAAACACACAGTCTCTGAATGAGTCATCTGGATCCTTCCACTTCAAGGAGCTGAGCCTGGGGTAAAAAACTTCTTAAGGGTAACTTTAGGAGAATGGAGAACAATACCAGGAAGAGATACATATATGTGAATGAAAATGCTCATCTTCAGGAAACCCTAAAACAGCTTGCCTGGAAAATGCTAGATGGAATGAAAGCATGCAGGAACAGAAGTAACAGGGAAAAAAGCTCGAAAATTCCAAGATGAAGATGTTACTCATTGTCAATGATAAAGACTGCCAGTTAACATCTCTGACTGAAACAGTTCTGAAGATGACAAATGTGTCTGCTTTCTGTGAAGATTACACACATGCAACCAACTTGGAATTAGAGGAAAAGAGTTTTTCTGCAAAAGGAGACCAGCCTCATAAATACATGTGGATGTACCAAATCTGTACCTTAAATGCTGTAACCTTAATGCTGTAACTTTAAATGTTAAAGTAAATAGACTGAAAGGGAAAATAAATGATATATAAAATGTTTTGCAAAGAAAATCAAGTCAATGAAACACTTAAATATCAAAATAAACATCTGGAAACCGAACAAGCATTTCTACACCAGGAAAATGAACACCTGAAAAAGGAGATCTGAAGTTTCAAGAGAACATGCAAATTCTTTCAGAAGTATATCAATGCCACCTCCTGCAACTTCATCTTGAATCAATCTAGCAGGGACTAGATGACTTGGAAATAGAGAAAAGAATTACCAAGATGAATGAAAACACCAGTTTTTCTCAAAAACAAGTTGACATATACAGAAGGATGATAGAACACCTGGAAAATGAACTGGAGAGCATTGCTTCTCATTATTAAAGTTGGGTTAGTGACAATGAGAGAAAACCAGTTGAAAGTTGCCTGGCAGCTCTAGCTACAGAGAGGAAGCTCATGAGCTAACGATTGTAAATGAACAGAACAAGCAAAAGTTGTCAGCAAGAGATGGTAAAATCCAGCTTACCCCATGTGGTCATTTTGCCCCCAGTATTCCATATGCAGTTCATTGCGAGGCTGGCAAAGTTCAAGGCAACCCCTGTAATGTCAGGTCCCCTATGGAAGAGGAGGGGAGAGCAAAGAGGGTTCTGGGATCCAGCGTAATTTTCTTGTTTGACTCCCCTCTCTATTAGTCAGTCCTTGAGCATTCAAAGAACAGTAGGACCTCCAGGATATTTTGCTCTTTCAAAGTGATTAGGCTTAGTGTCATTTTAGTATATATGTTTGTTAATGCATTTTTGTTGATGTTTTATAGAATTACACACTAAGTTTTCCATAATATAGATGGTTGTAATATTATTCATAAAAATAAACACTTTACATTTTATTGAATCTCATATAATTATGTCATATTTCATTTTAAATGAGTAAATATTTCACCCTTACTTTCACAATAATTGATATGTATGACTAGAGAATTGTAACTTTCCAGTCTGCTTCTATATATACATATATTAGGTAGGATTTTTAAAATTGTAGAACTAACTTAATATTTACAGCAATAAATAGCAAGTGATTTAAAAAACAAAAGAGGGAAAAAATAACCCTTATTTAGTTATTGTCACTACAAATTCAGTGACTTTTTGGAGAGTGTCTTTTTGAACCTGTTTATTTCTTGTTACCTCCATTTAAATTGTTATACTGCTCACAAAATTCATTATAGTTCAAACATTTTTCAAGTTTTTTTCAGTGAGATAAAATTTTCCTAAGTATTCTGCCTTTTGTTATAATTTAGAATTAATTTTCTTAATCAAAGAATTTTAAATATTTCCATTGTTTCTATGATTTTATGGTTTAATATTTTTCTCTGGATCCCAAACTATTGTAAAGAGAAAATTAGTTAGAAATACAAAATAGTTTCTTTTTTCTAAAAGATTTCCCAGTATTCAATGTATCAATAACTTGCAATGTTTCATTTATCATACTCAATGAGTTGGGAAAATGCCCAATGCTTCATTAAATATTTTAAAACTGGTATGGACAGGGAAGTGGATATGACTCAAGCAATTGGGCTCCCATCTACCATGTAGGAGGTCCTATATGATTTAAATATTTTTTTCTTAAATTTTAAATTAAAAAAAAACTGGTATGGACAGACATCCTCCAATGTATTCTTTAATTTTCCTTATTTTTAATATGATTCTTCTTGCAGATATGTACAATATCAATTGCTTTGGGGTTTCCCCAAAATTGAGAGAATTCTCTCAAATTTTTTATTGGTTTAGCAAAACCTTTCTATAATATTTTAGGGGAGTTTTCATTATTTTAATGTTGCTTCATATTAACAGAAATACATATTCAAGCAAGGATGTCTTTAAATGTAAATTACTGTTTCCTTCATCCTTTGCATTTTAAGTTTGTTTTTGTGCACTTCAATTTGTTAGTAATTATGGTTTGGTAATAATTTGATAATCTTGTTTGCCTTCATTTTCACATCTTCTATTTCTGTTTAATTATGCTCTGTGTATAATTCCTGAGCAAATTTCCATATCAAAAGACAAACATTTTTCATTATATATTTCCCTTTAATTTGAAGATCTGGTGATGAGAGTATATTGGGAGAGTGAAAAAAACATCTGTGGGGAAGGATGAGAAGAGAAGTGTGCCCTCATCCTCTTCTCACTACATTGAAAGACAAAGGACCTTGCACATCCAGACCCCTCTAGATTGGAGAAGGGGAAGAGAGTTGAACTGGAGCAGGGTGCTGTAGGAAATATAAATTAGAGGAATTGGTTGCATGATAGGAGTAGGCAGAAATCCCCAAATCAACTTATAACAGGCTGTTGTGAAACAGCAGCAAAGCTGAGGAACCAACAGATCATGATGACCCAAACAGTATTGTATGGTATAAGCACAAATACAGAAGTCCACACCCTGACAAAGCCTTGACAGTATGGAGGCCCACTCCCCAGTAGCCGGACACCATGTAGCAAGGAACCCTAAATGAAACTAGCAGTCTCTTAACAAAATCTTACCTTAAAACATATACATACACATTAATAACCATCTTCTAATATATGCCATATGGTTCATCATTTAGCTTCCTCCCTCTATTATGTTGTAGAAGCTTCATTAGTTAAGGAATGGTACTACAGCCCTTACTTTGCCATTCCAGATAAGTAGACATAAAAATTTTTAAAGACTTGTCTTTCCAATATCCATATTTCACTCATTATTGGGTATATTTTTCTCACTTTGATGTTTAATGATGAGGATCTTATGAGGCTTAGGATTTTTTTGAATGAATGTATGTAATGCCACATATTATATCCATATAAAAAAGCCTTATACAGTGATACATGAATATAGTGTGATCCTTAGTAAGAACTGGGACAGAATCCCAAACCATCACTCTTTCACATGTTGCGGTGGTGGGAAATTTAATGGTAAATGATAGTTTAGTTTATAGATATGGATCACAGAAGTGTCAGCTGCCCTGTTCTTCTTTTTGTTTTGTTTTCCTTTTAAAATACAACAATGTTCACACATTTACAATTAATCACTTTATTGGACATTCAGTCCTGGGTATTTTGACAACCGAAGAGTGTTTGCTGACCTTACCAATCAAGATATAAAACACTCCAAAAAGTACCTCCATGTCTCTTTAAATGCAATCATTTCCCAACCCTAGTGCCTGGCCCTGCCTCACCTCATCTCTGACATGATAGCACTACCAAGACAAGAAGGTCCTATTATAGAATCAGACAAAAAGTAGCTTCTAGAGGCTCATTTCTTGCACTCGAGTAATGTAATTGACATAAATCCTTAAAAAAATGCCATACTTGTTTTAGTGCTAAAATGCTGCCTCTTCAGCAGTGTTTCTTTCCATACACATTTCTATGCTGTTTTTTATTCTGAGAAAGTGATCATATTCTTTCATGGAATTGGGACTTCTAAAGGGAACTAAACAGAACTTGACAATTACTATTCACCTTCTGGTAATCAAGATGGTCAATTGTGAGAGAGGAGATAGAAAGCAATGAAAGTAACATTCGGGAATCATATGCTTTTCTTGGTATCGAGCTGAATACCTTTCTTCACTCGATTTACTTTATGTGAGTTAGGATGTTGACCTTGTCAGTCATATGCGATGGGGTGATGGCGCATCAGACAAGGGCACATTTAAGCTCAGGCAGATGTAACAGATGAGAAATATAGGGATGTCTAAGAAAATGTGGTACATTTTGGAATATATAGCACTATACCGTCATTACAAAAAAGGCTGTTTATCAGACTCCTTCCTAAACTTTCCATAAGACTGAGTCCTTGCCCCCTTGGTGGGCTATATAAACAGACACTCACACAAGGAGAATACAGAAGATACACAGAAGAGAGAGAAAGCTCCACAGACATGGAAGAGGATCCTGTGGTGCCAAAAAGAGAGAGATGAGCTATTTTACCTGATAGTTTGCAGCTGAAGAGAACAGAGAAGCTGTGGCCTATACCAGCCTACACCTGAGATCAGAAGGAGCTGGGCTCAGAGTCTTAGGACAAAAGAGGAAGGTTGAACCCTACCAGACAGTGCTCACCATCTTGCATCAACACTGTGGCAACAGACTTTGAGTGAGGAAGTACTTCTTATGGTACCTTGAGATGGACTCTTTAGGGTCTTGTTACTGTAAGCTTTTACCTCAAATAAATACACTTTATGAAAGTCAACAGATTTCTAATACTTTGCATCAGCATCCCTTTGGCTGACTAATACAGTAGGATTTCCACAGATATTTGTTGCAACCAACCCAAAGGGTATCGGGAATGAAAGGCAAGAGAGAAGGAATCAGGGCATCTGCAAGTCTATGCCTACAGACCAGCTTTATTTCTATTCAGTTACCTATTTATAGAGCAAGTATGCATGCTAAAAGCCCATACAGATTTATTGTCGTTATCTTAGCATTAGAAACAGGGATAGGCCGTTTATCTTTTAACTATTCAAAGTGACTTTTTGCTTTCTACTAAACTGGCCAGTTGACTAAGGGAGTCTCAACAAAGAACATTCTTTTCATGTTCTATTTCCTAGGTTACATCACATGTTATTTTCTTCAGCCAACAAGTCATTACTTTCTTCAGATATTTGCACACCTGTGTTCACAGCAGCATTATTCATAATTGCCAAAAGAAGGAAGCACCCTAAGTGTCCAATGACCAATGAATGAATAAATAAAAGGTAGTATATACATACAACAAAATATTACTGAGATGTAAAAAGGAGTTAAGTCCTGATATATGTGGCAAATATGGATGAAACTTGAAGACATTATCCTGAGTGAAATAAGTCTGACAAAAAAGGACAAATATTATATGATCTCACTGATTTGAAATAAGTAGAATAAGCAAACTTATAATCAGAATCTAGAATGTGGGTTACAGGGGATGGGTTAGGGATAGGGAATGGGAAGTTAAGTCTTAAAATGTACATGTTTCCTATTTGAAATGATGGAAATATTTTTGTAATAGATGGCAGACATGATTGCACAACATTGATAATATATAGTTTTACAGCATTGAAATACATATCTTAATATGATAAAAGGGGAAATATTAGATTGTACATTTTGTGAAACAATTTTTTGAAAAATCCATGAACTACACTACACAGTGAACCGTGAGTTAAATCATGGATTATATTTATTAGTCCAATTATAAAAATGTGCTATCGTCAATTGTAACAAATGTTCCACAGCCACACAATGTGTCAGTAAAAGGGTGGTATATGAGAACCTGTATTTAATGCATGATTTTTCCATTAACCCATAACTTCTCTAATAAAGAATAAAAGAAAAAATGTAAGAGTCATCTTCACACCCCTACATTAGATGATAGCTTAATTTTACAATAGAAGCCTGGAAGCATTGTCTTTATAAAGAGAACACAAACACCTTTTTTCACCTCCAAATTATTTTTCCCCAACATACGTTAATGTTTTACTTTTAGAATGTTTTACACAGTTTTTGTAACTTTATTTTTAAATATTTTAGATTATAGAAAAGTTACATTGAAAATACACTATTAACTTTTTCTCTATATACTTCATTTGTTTTCTCTGGCCCTATTTTTTTCCCAAGGGAACAAAGAAAACAGCAAGGAAATAGAATAACAGAATTAAGGTCAAAGTCAAAACTTACCACACACACACAAAATGACAACAAAATAAAATAGTAGATTAGGAAGAGAAGCTAATCAACTGAACAAACTTATCCTGATAAAACAAAACCTAGACAACAACAAAATTTACAACCTATAATAAGAAACAGGAAAATATGGATCAGTCCAATGAACCACCTAAAAAAGGAGGAGATGCAGAACTTGAAACAACTAATCAGAAATGTCCAAACAAATATTAAAAATCAACTTAATGAAGTGAAGGAAGAGATTAAGGATATAAGAAGACACTAGGAGAACACACTGAAGAAATTGTAAACATCCATAAAAAGACAATGGAAATGATGGTGATGAATGGCACAATACAAAAATAAAAAATACACTGGAAGAACATAACAGCAGATTTGAACATGCAAGGAAAGAATCAGTGATGTGGAAGAAAGTACATCTGATATCAAACAGAAAGTAGAACAGCTAGATAAAAAGATAGAAAAAAAAAATACAGCAGGGATTTGAATGGCAACATGAAACACACAAACATATGCATTATAGACATCCCAGAGGGAGAAAAGATTGTAGAGTGAACAGAAGGTATGTTGGAGAAAATAATGACTGAAAAATTCCCAATGCTATTGAAAGACATAGACCTATATGTCCAGCAAGTGCAACTAACCCCAAACAGTATAAATCCTAACAGGTCTACTCCAAGACATATACTTTTCAAATTGTCCAATATTCAAGACAGAGAATACTGAAAGCAGCCAGAGAAAAGAAATCCATCAAATCCAGGGGAGCTCTAAAAGTTTAAGTGCTGATTTCTTGTCTGAAACCATGGAGGCAAGAAAGGTAGTGGTATGACATAGTTAAGGTGCTAAAAGAAAAACTGTTCAGTCTAGAATTCTCTATCCAGTGAAACTGGCATTGAAAAATGAGGGAGAGTTCAAAATATTCACAGATAAACAGAAATTAAGAGAGTATGTCAATAAGAAACTCCACTTCAAGAAATACTAAAGGTAGTTCTGCATGTTGAAAGGAAACATGCAGAACATGCAAAAGGAGAGAGAGAGAGTTGGAGGAGAGTGTAAGAACAACTGAAAAGATAAGAGAACTAAAAACAACATATGGCATACATAAACAAACAGAAATTTGGCTAATGTAATTAATTCCTTGACAGTAATAACATTGGATGTTAATAGAATAAAACCACCAATCAGGAGACACAGACGGGCAGAGTGGATAAGGAAATATGATCCATCTGTATGCTGTCTACAAGAAACCCACCTTAGACCCAGGGATGCAAGGCGGCTGAAAGAGAATGGTTGGAAAAATATTTAAATGCAAACAATAACCAAAAAAGAGTAGGAGTAGCTATACAAACATCAGACAAAATATGCTTTAAATGCAAAACTATTATAAGAGACAGTGATGGACACTATATATTAATAAAAGGGGTAATCTATCAAGAAGAAGGAACAATCATAAACATCTATGCACCTAAACAGGGTACCTCAAAATACATGAGGTAAACACTGGAAAAACTAAGTGGAGAAATAGATGCTTCTACGATTATAGTGGGGGACTTTAATACATCATTATCATCATTAGAACATTTTGACAAAGAATCAATAAAGAAACAAAGACTTTGAATAATCCATTAGAGGATCTGAACCTAGTAGACATATACAGAGAATTACACCCAAATACAGAGGGATAAACATTCTTCTCAAGTGCACATGCATCATTCTCTTGGATAGACCACATACTAGACCACAGAGCAACCCTCAAAGAATTCAGAGAGACTGAAATTATACAAAGTAATTCCTCTGATCACAATGGAATAAAGCTAGAAAACAGTAAGGGACAGAGAACCCAATTAGGAACAAAAATATGGAAGTTGAACAATATGCTCTTGGACTAATAGTGGGTCAAGGAAGAAATCACAAAAGAAATCAGTAACTACTTTAAAATGTATGAAAATGAAACACAATGTGTGAAAACTGATGGGATGCAGCAAAAGCTGTAGTGACAGAAAAATTCATCGCTATAAATGCCTATATTAAAAAAGAAGAGAGAGCTAAAATCAAAGACCTAACTGTACACATGGCGGAATTAGGGAAAAAGCCAACAAAAACTAACCCCAAAGAAAGTAGAAAGAAGGAAATATCAAAGATTAGAGAAAAACTAAATAAAATTGAAAATAAGAAACAACTAGAAAAAGTAAAACCAAAAGCTGATTCTTTGAGAAGATCAATAAAACTGACAAACCCTTAGCTGGACTAAGAAAGGAAAAAAGAGATAAGATGTAAATACATAAAATAAAAAATAAGGAAGAGGACAGTCCAGTAACCCAATAGAAATAAAAAGTATTAAAAGAGAATGCTTTGAAAAATTTTATGCCAAGAAGATGAATAATTTACAGGAAATGGACAAATTCCTAGAAACACAGGAACAGCCTACATTGATGAAAGAAGAAACTGAGGAACTCAACAGATCAATCACAAGGAACAAGACAGAATTAGTCATCAAAAACCTCCCAACTAAGAAGAGCCCAGGATCTGATGACTTCACAGGTGAACTCTACAAAATATTCCAGAAAGAACTAACACCTATCCTGCTTAAACTTTTCCAAGAAACAGAAGTTGAGGGAACATTGCCTAACTCATTCTATGATGCCAATGTCAGCTTAATACCAAACGCAAACAAAAATAATACAAGAAAACCACAGATCAAATTTTCTAGTGAACTTAGATGCTAAAATCCTCAATGATATACTTGCTAATTGTATTCAACAACACATCAAATGAATTATACACCAAGACCAAGAGGGTTTCATCCATGGTATGCAAGGATAGTTCACCAAAGAAAAATCAATCAATGTAATACACCACATAAAAAGATTGAAAGAAAAAATCAAATTATCTTCTCAATAGATGAAGAAAAAGCATTCCACAATATCAGTGTCTCCTGATAAAAGCACTACAAAAGAGAGGAATAGAAGGAAACTTCCTCAGCATGATAAAGAGTATATATGAAAAACTCACAGCTAACATCATATCCAAAGGAGAGATTCTAAAAGCTTTCCCTCTAAGATAGGGAACAAGAAAAGGATGCCCATTTTCACACTCATACATAACATTGTGTTAGAACTACTTGCTTGAGAACTTAGAGAAGAAAAAGATATAACGGGCATTTAAATTGAAAGGAAGAAGTAAAAATTTCACTAGTTGCAGGTGACGTGATCCTTTACATAGAAAGCCCTGACAAATCTCCAACAAAGCTTCTAGAACTTATGAATGAGTTCAGTAAATTTTCAGGTTATAAGGTCAATCTGTAAAACTCTGTAGCATTTCTATGCACTAATCAGAGCATTCTGAAGACGAAATCAGGAAAAAATCCCATTTATAACAGCAACTAAAAGATTCAAATAACTAGAAATAAATATAACTAAAGATGTAAATGACTTTAATGATGAAAACTACACAATACTGTTAAAGGAAACCAAAGAAGAATTAAATAAATAGAAGAATATTCCCTGTTCAGGGAATATAAATATAGGAAGACTAAATATAATTAAGATGTCAATCCTACCCAAACTGATCTACAGATTTAATACAATCCTAATAATCAATACATCATTTTTTCACTGAATTGGAAGAACTAACTATGAAAATTATCTGGAAGGGCAAGAGGCCCAAACGGCAAAAGACATATTGAAAAAGAATAATGTAATTGGAGGAATCACACTACCTGACTTTAAAACATACTACAAAGATACAGTGGTCAAAACTTCGTGGAATTGGCACAAGGATAGACATACTGACCAATGGAACTGAAATGAGAGTTCTGATATAGACTCTTGCATACAGTCAGCTGATCTTGAGCAAGGCCACCAAAGCCACTCAACTGGATGAGAATGACCTCTTCAACAAATGCTGCTTGGAGAACTGGATATCCATACCCAAAAGAATGAGAGAGGTACAACATCTCACCCCTCATATAAAAATCAACTCAAGCTGGATCAAAGATTTAAATATAATAGCCAATACCATAGAGACCTTGGAAGATAATGTAGGGAAGCATCTACAGGATCTTATAATACGAAATGGTTTAATGAACTTCACACCCAAAGCATGAGCAGCAAAGAAAAAAACAGAAAAATGGTGCTTCCTCAAAATTAAAAACTTTTTCACCTCAAAGGAGTTTGTCAAAAAAGTGAAAAGGCAGCCTACTAAATGGGAGAAAATATTTGATAAGTATATATCTGAGAGGGGCCTAATATCCTGCATATATAAAGAAATCCTACTCAAAAACAAAAGACAGACAACCCATTTAAAATATGAGCAAGTGATTTGAAGAGACAGTTCTCCAAAGAAGAAATACAAATAGCTAAAATGTACATGAAAATATGCTCAACATCACTAGCTATTAGGTAAATGCAAATCAAAACTACATGAGATATCATTTTACACCCATTAGACTAGCAGCTATTAAAAAAAAAAGAGGACTACAGGTGTTGGAGATGACTACTGTTGGTTGGAATATAGAATGGTCAAACCATTGTGGAAGTCAGTTTGGTGGTTCCTCAGAAAACTAACTGCCATATAGAACTGCCATATGATCCAGCAATTTCGCTGATGGGTATATACCCAATAGAATTAGAAGCAAGAATACAAACAGATATATGAATATCACTGTTCATAGTGGCATTATTCCCTATTGCCAAAAGTTGGAATCAACCCAGATGCCCCTCAACAGATAAATGGATAAACAAATTGTGGTATAAACATACAATGGAATATTACTCAGTTGTAAGAAGTAATACAATATTAACACATAGGATAACATGGATGAACCTTGAGGACTTTATTTTGAGTGAAGTAAGCCAGGCACTGAAGGACAAATATTACATGTCCTCACTGATATGAATGAAGCAAATTGAACAGAATCACTGAGCTAGAGTCTGGAAGATAGGTTATAGGAAATAGAAAAGGAGTATAACTATATGAGCCAATGCCCATATGGGCAAAATCAATGATAAGGAGGAAGTGCATATTTGCACAATAGAAGGGCATGACTGTACTGTAATGATACTGTTGCGATGGGCAGTGCTGATTTGCAAGGGGGGTGAGGTGGGGAGGGTGGGCTGGACTTCCCATGGAACTGGGCTAGGGTTGGTGAGAAAGCAGTGAATGCTGGAGATTGTCAGGTACATGGTTGAAACTACAATGTTGGAAATGCACTACTGCCAATATAGCCAGTGAGGGTAGCTGGTTTGGGATGTTGGATATGGGGGTCATTCAAGGCAGGGTGCACCTGAGGCAGGATTCTAGGGAGTGTGTGAGTGTTCATCTTGCTACAGTGTGTTATTACAGTGGGTGAAATAACTTATGTCCAATCACCCACTATATTATCAAATGGAAGGGCAAAAATCTATTGAGAGCATGAGCAGTGCCTAATAGGGGAGGACAGACCAGTGAGTCAAGCCTTCAGTGTTGTTGCAAATAACTATGAATATCCCTTTAAAGAGTGAAGCCTGGTGGTTGTAATGGGTCCCAAGTGGAGGGGGAGGGAGGAATAGAGTAGATGGCACTGGGGCATTTTGGGGGCAGTGTAAGTGTTCTACATGATCTTGCTATGATGGATACAGGCCATGTTAAATTACATCAAAATTTATAAAAGAGTATTTCCAAAAGGTAAACCATAATGTAAACCATTGACCACGGCTAGTAGCTATGTTTCAATATTTGAACATCAGCTCTAACAAGCACACCATCCACACATAAAATGTTATTAATAAGGGAAGGGGGAAAAGGTGGAGAATGTTGGGTATGAGGGAGTCCCCTGTATTTGGTATGTGACTTTTCTGTACCCTAAAACTTATTTGAAGACAAAATAAATAAGACACTGGAGTAATAAATGGAAGAAAATGTCACTGTACATATAAGACAACAATCTTACAGTGATGAAAGGCAAAATATCAAAAAAAGTTTTAATATTTTTTCATTAGTTTTTATTATTCTGAATTTTTTTAAAAATTTAAACTTTTTGTCTTTTATTTCTCATTTTTAAAACTGTCATTATTATTTCATTTCTTATTAATTGTCTTTGGCTATTGTATTGGCTCCATTTTTTAAGAAGTTGTGGATCACAGATGGGTTATGACTGTGGTAGTGGAGGACCATTGGTACAGGAGTTAGTGATGGGGGATACATGTGAGGAAGCTCATCTGGGCATACATATGAGGCACATAAATGTGTTCAGATGTTCATGGGGCATTGTCACAGCAAGTGGAGAGTCACACAATAACCAAAGGAATATCAAATTCCCAACCTGGGGAGCTCTACCACATTCTCCAATGGAACACCAAGAATACCCTGAGTACAGAGGCAATGACTAGTGAAAGAGGATAGACCATTGATGGGCCCTTGATATTGATGACTGTGCTTATGAACATTTACTCTGGAAATAGAAACTTAGACTAGTATTATTGGGGGCCTCCTTGTTGCTCATATGTTGCCTGTCTCTAAGCCAAACTCAGTGTGTAACTGCATTACCTTCACCCCAACCCCCAGAATGGGACATGACCCCCAGGGATAAGCCTCCCTGGCACCAAGGGATTACTACCAAGAACCAACTAGCAAAGCAACTGGGAAAAGGCCTTGACCAAAAGTGGGGAAAGGTAAAGATAAATAAGTGTAGATGGCTAAGAGATTTCATAGTGAGACAGGAGGTCATTCAAGAGGATTACACTTATGCATGTCTCAGCAGGATCTCATTGACTGCCCACGTAGATACTACACCAAATAGTAGGGCTCTGGGGGGCTCTGGAGACTATAGTCAGGGAATATCGCTCAGGAGTTCGATACCTTGCCAGTGGGCCCTACTTTGGAATTTATGCTTCCCAGTATGATAGAGTTGGATTCAATTGTGGTTTCCCTACACATGGCTCTTCTATTCTTCTATTTGAACCAGTAACTAATACTAGAGTTGGTAGGTGCACATCTAAGAGACTTAAATCTTTGGACTGTCTATGTGCCAGCTGGGCCTCAAATTTCTACAGAGTTGCAACACCTACTCTCCAGTTCATTGGTCTCACCTAAGGAAAATTAACAAGGAGGTGATGATGGACAATTACCATACCAAGGAACTGAGATAGTTTACAACTGCAAGCAAGTGAGTCCCATCCATTGGCCCCATAGGACCACAGCCGCCTCTCAATTAGAGGTGGAGTGGATACCACCATCCCAGAATCATAAGGATTGAGGAATGAACTATGGACTAAGTAGACTTACTGGTATTCTACTATACACTTATTGTCACTCTACCAATGGAAGATTATACCATTAATGTGGAGGCAATGGCCACTGGAGCTTCTGAGGTGAGGGAGAGGGAAAATAGGTGAAATGTGGGGACATTTTTCAGACTTGGGAATTGTCTTGAATGACATTGCAATGACAAATACAGGCCATTACGTATCTTGCCATAACCTACAGAATTGGTGGGAAAGAGTGTAAACTACAAGGTGAACTTCAATCCATGTTTAGTGGCAATGCTCCAAAGTGTCTTCATCAATTGCAACGAATGTACCACACAAATGAAGGATGTTGTTAATGTGGGAAAGTATGGGAGTGGTAAGGAGCAGGGCATACACAGGAATCTCCTATATTTTTTTATGTAACCTGTGTGTAATCTAAGTATCTTTAAAAAAAAAAAAAAGGTGTAATATGGTGGCATTTTCAGGACACTGGAATTTTCCTGAATGACATTGCAGTGATGAATACAGGCCATTATATAATAGCTTAGCATAACTTACAAAAATGTGTGGGAGAGAGTTTAAACTACAATCCACACTTAGTGGCAATGCTACAATATGGGTTCACAAATTGTAATAAATATACCACGCTAATGAAGGATGTTGTTAATGTGGGAAAGTATGGGAGGGGTAGGGAGTGGGGCATATGAAAATCCCCTATATTTTTTATATAACATTTATGTAATCTAAGTATCTTTTAAAAAATTAAATTTAAAATTAAAAAATAAAAAAATAAAAAAATCTAAGTCCTGAAAAGAACTTCAGGTAAGAAAATGCCTCATGAAAAAAGTCCTGAGGGTTAAAAGATTTTATTGTACAAGAAAAACTAGAACAATTATTAAGATTTCAAAACTGGATTGTCTCATAGTGTATAATTTAAGACATTTAACAGTGTTTGTGAAAAAAAAAAGAAAATATAGGGGATTCCATGTTCTTTCATAATCTGTAACAAATGTTCCACACATTCAATGTAAGGTGTTGAGGAGTGATACATGGAAATTCTGTACCTTATGCATGATTGTTTTGTAAGCTCACAAATTCTCTAATAAAAACTATAAAGAAAAAAAGAATATATGGGGGACACCCATTTACCCCATTCCCACCCTTTCTCTTTCCCCTATTAATAACATCTTAAATCAGGTGTCATACTTTCATTACAATTGATGAACAAATCTTGAAACATTGCTAATAACTATGATCTATAGTTTATATTATGGTGTACACTTTGCACTGTACAATTATATAGGTTTTACAAAATGTAGAATGGTCTGTATCCATCATTGCAATATCGTGCAGTGCAATTCCAACACCCTAAAATTGCCCTATATTCTACCTGTTTTTCCCTGCCACCACTTCAGAACCTCTGATAACCACTATCATTATATCAATGTTACAAGTTATTCCATTACTACAATAATAAGCCCACTTTGGTCCATGGTTGCATAGGGGTTACCCACCATCGTAACTTTGTTACTTTTCCTGCAAGAGTCTCATGGACTGGCAAGTAGGTGCTGGCTGCAACATTGCTGAGTTTCAGGGCTCAATGGGCATGTGAAAAAAACAAAGATTTAAGTCTTTGGGACATATATTTAATGAATACAGTGGTAATTATATGTTCAAATAAAAGAGGTAGAAAAATCATGTGCAAGGAAATTATAAATGAGCCAAAATCTGTCACAGTTGGGAAATAGGCTATCATATATTCCATGGTAAGGTCCACTGACAGGCTGCAAAATTTCCTGGGGTTGTGTACCTTGCCTATAGTGTCCTGATATCTCAAGAGCCATCAGAGACTATCCTGTTTAAGACTTGTTTACTGGGACATTTAGTGAGATCTTCCTGAAATGTGCACAACCATAACCTCTCAAATGATCTCCTGACTCACCTGGAAATCTCTTAGCCATAAAAACTCATTTGTATTTAATATTTCCTTCTTTTGGTCAAGGTTTTTCTCCAAATGCATCACAGGTTGGCAACTGGTAATAATTATTTGGTGCTAGGAAGGCTCATTCCCAGTGGTTATATCCCAAACCAGGGGGAATGTAATAAGTTTATATATTGAACTTGGCTTAGAGAGATGTCACATGTTAGAAACAAGGGGGTTTTCAGGAGGTAACTATTAGGTAATAGATATTACTAGGCTAAGTTTCAATTTTATAAGAATAAGGTTCATAAGTACAATCATTAATATCAAGACCCTGGTCTGACCTCTTTCAATAGGCACTCCCTACGTACTCTAGACATTTTAGGCCTCGTATTAGAAAATGTAGCAGGACTTCCCAAGACAGGAAATTAATATTTTGTTGGTTAATGTGTGGGTCTGCACCCACTGAGATAACACATCATGAACACATGAACACATTCATATTCCATAGGATTTCCCGATTGTATCCTTCTCCAGACATTACCCCATCACCAACACCCTGCACCAGTGATCCTCCCCTGCCATATTTTTAACTTTTCTGTAATCTAAAACCTTCTGAAAAACAAAGCCATTTTTTTCACATTGTGCCCTTCATCAATACAAGATGTTATCATTTATGTATATTTACAATTTTTTTCAGTATGTTCCCCCATTGTATTCTTTTTCTTCCTTTATTTTTAAGAAGCTTTAGGTTACAAGAAATTGACATTGAAAATAGAGGAGATTCCCATATACCTCCCCCTCTCACATTTTCACTATTGATAATATCTTACTGAGTATGGTACATTTATTAGAATAGATGAACAAATATTGAAGCATTGGTACTAACCATAGTCAATGGTTTACATTTTGGTTTACACTTTGCAGTGAACAACTTGACAGATTTTGACAAAATCACGCAGAACGATTCCATTGCCCTAAAAATGCCCTATGTTCCATCTATTCTTCCCTAACCCTCACCTCAGAGTCTATGGTAACTACTAAGTTTCAACTTTCCAAGAATAAGCTTCATAGTTAGATGCATTAATAGTGTGAGATTGACATACTGACCTGTTTTCTTTTAGTAGGCACTGCCTATATACTTTAGAGATTGTTTGCCTTCTACTTGAGAAAGAAGCAGGACACCTCAGGATGGGAGTTTAATATTTTCTGGTTTATTGTGTGGGTCTCCACCCACTGAGATAACACCTTTTGATAAAATGAATATTCATATTCCATAGAAGCATGTTCCTGGGGCACATTTTCCCACATAATTCCCCACCAACAAAACCCTGCACCAGTAAATTTCCCCTGACACATTTGTCAAAAGAACTTCCTCAAAGTTGTAGTTTCAACCACAGACCACAAATACCCACATTTACCTGCTCCTTCATCCATCCCTTTCCCCAGTTCCATGGATAGTTCATACCAATCCCCCACTCTGCTCACTCTCACATTCCAGCTCTATCAAATCCACTCACATCCTAAACCACCACCACCCTCCACTCCAAAACCATCCCCTTCCACTTTATCATAGGTTCTGCTCAGATTGAGCATCAGTTCAACACACTCTACATTCCTGGGTCTAATAAACTATCTTCCACACTGTAGCCCTGTGAGTCTGCTCAATACCCATAGGTCATATTAGTGAGGTCATGTAATATTTGTTCTGTAATGAATGGTTTACTTCACTCACATAGGGTCTTCAAGATTCATCCATGTTTTTGCATGTGTCAATACTTCATTCCTTCTTTTAGCTGAATAATATTACATTTTAAGTGTATGGCACATTTTACTTATCCATCCATCTGTTGATGGGCAATTGAGTTTCTTCCAAATTTTGGCAATTGTGAATAAAGCCACTATGTACGTTGGTGTACATACATCTGTCCGTGTCTCTGCTTTCAATCCTTTTTGGCTATACCCAGCATTGGGATTGCTGGATCTTACGAAAATTGTACAGTTAGCTTCCTGAGGAACTACCAAGCCATCCTACACAATGCTGCACTGTTAGATATTCCCACCAACAGTGGAAGAAGATTGCCCTTCCACCACATTCTTTCTAATATTCGTAGTTCTCTTTTTTTTAATAGCCACCAGTCTAATAGGTGTAAGTTAATGTCTCACTGTAGTTTTGATTTGCATTTCCCTAATAGCAGTAAATTTAAGCATCTTTTCATGTGCATTTTAGCCTTTTGAATTTCCTCTTTGAAGTGTCCATTTAAATATGCTGCCCATTCTTAAAATGGGTTGTTTGTCTTTTTATTTTTAATATGTAGGATTGTTTTATACTTGCTGGATATTAGACAATTAATGGAGTAGTGATTCCCAAATATTTTCTCCCATTTAGTAGGGTGCCTTTTCTCTTTCTTTATAAACTCCTTTGAAGCACAAAAGTTTTAATTTTGAAGAGATATCATTTATCTCTTTTTTCTTTCATTGCTTGTGCTTCTGTATGGAGATTATGAAACCATTTCCTACTATACGATCTCTTAGCTGCTTCCCACATTATCCTCCAAGAGCTTTATAGTTTTTTTCTTTTATATATAGGTCTTTGATCCATCTTGAGGTAATTTTTGTATTGGGGCATGAGACGGTGATATTCTCTCATTCTTTTGTTATGGATATCCAGTTCTTCCAACACCATTTGTTGAAAAGGCCATTCTGTCACAGTTGAGTGGGCATCATGGCCTTGTTAAATATCAGTTGGCCACAGAGGTGAGAATCTTTTTCAGAACTCTCAATTGGATCCCATTGGTCATTGTGTTTATCCTTCTGCCAATATCATCCAGTTTTGGCCACTGTAGCTTTGAAGTATGCTTTAAAGTCTGGGAGTATGATTCCTCCAATTTCATTTTTCTTTTTCAGTATATTTTTGACTATTTGGAAACCTTTACCCTTCCAAATAAATGTCACAATTGGCTTTTCAAGTTCAGTAAAAAATGCTGTTCTAATTTTTATTGCTTTGCACTAAACCTGTAAATCAATTTGGATAGGATAGATATCCTAATGACCTTTAGTCTTCCAATCCATGAACATGGAATATTCTTCCATTTATTTCCTTTTAACAATATTGTGTAGTTTTCTGTCTACAAGTTCTTTACATCTTTAACTAAGTTTATTCCTAGATATCTGTTTCTTTATTTGCCATTTGTAAATGGAATTTTTTGTTGATTTCCTCCTCATATTTCTCTTTATTAGGGTACAGAAATGTTCCTTATTTTTGCATATTGATCTTATACTGCCACTTCACTAAATTCATTTATCAGCTCTAGAAATTTTGTTATAGATTTTGTGGGGCTTTCTTTGTATAGGACCATGTCATCTGTAAATAGTGAATTTTTTTCTTCCTTTCCAACTTGGAAGTCTTTTATTTCTTTTTTTGCATAAGTGTGAGTGCAAGTACTTCTAACACAATGTTAAATAAGAGCAGCGACAGTGGCCATACTTGTATTGTTTGAGATGTTAGATGGAATGTTTTTAGCATTTCACCATTGAGTATGATGTTAGCTGAAGGATTTTCTTATGTCCCCTTTATCATGTTGAGGAAATTTCTTCCTATTCCTAACTTCTTTGAAGTGTTTTTATGAAGAAGGAATGCTCTATTTTATGAAATGCTTGTTCTGCATCTATAGAAATGATCATGTAATTTTTTTTCTTTCAGTCTGTGAATGCAGTGTATTACATTGATTGTCTTATGTTGAACCATCCTTGTACACAAGGTTTAAAATTCACTTGATCACAACTTATAATTCATTTTGTTGAATACAATTAGCAAGTGTTTTGTTGAGGATTATAGCATCTAAGTTCATTATTGAGATTGGTCTCTAATTTTTTGTGTGTGTGTGGAGTCTTTATGTGGCTTCGGTATTAGGGTAATGTTGACATCATAAAATAAGTTAACTATTGTTCCCTCCACTTCTTTTTTTTTGGGAGAGTTTAAGTGGGATTGGTGTTAGTTCTTTCTGGAATGTTTGGTAGAATTAACCAGTGAAGCCATCTGGTCCAGGCTTTACTTGCTTGAGAGGATTTGGAAGACTAATTCAATCTTGCTACTTGTGATTGACATGTTGAATTCTTCTATTTCTTATTTCCTCAATGTAAGTTGTTAGTGTGTTTCTAGAAATTTCTCCATTTCATCTATGTTGTCCATTTGTTTGCATACTATTTTTCAAAAATATCCTCTTATAATATTCTTTATTTCTTTGGGATCAGTGGTTAGATCCCCCTTTCATTTTTTTATTTTATTTATTTGCTTTTTCTTTTTATTTGTCTAGCTAAGGATTTGTCGATTTTATAAATTTTCTCAGAGAATCATCTTTTAATTTTCTTAAATTTTTGTATTTTTAAAAAATTCTCTATTTCATATAGCTCTGTTCTCCTCTTTGTTATTTCATTCTTTCTGCTTGTTTTCGGATTAGTTTGTTGTTCTTTTTCTATTTCCTCTGTATGGGCAGCTATGTTTTTTATCTTAGCTCATTCTTCTTTATTAATATAAGCATTTGTAGGTATATAATTTCCTCTCAGCATGGCTTTAGCTGATTTCTGTAGGTTTTGATAAGTTTTTCTTTCATTTTCAAGTAGTTACTGATTTCTTTTGCAATTTCCTCCTTGATCCCTGATTGTTTAAAAGTTTATTGTTTAACTTTCATATCTTTGTGCCTATTCTGGTTCACTGCCCTTGTTAATTTCCAACGTCAATTCATTATGGTCAGAGAAATTACTTTGTGCATATATATGTATATATATATATAGTATAATCTCAATCTTTCTAAAATTGCTGAAACTTGTTCTCTGAACTAGAATGTGGTCTATCCTGGAATGATCATGTGTGCATGAATAGAGTGGACATCCTGCTCTATCTAGGTGTAATATTTTGTTTACATCTATTAGTTCTGGTTACTCTAATGAATTATTCAAGACCTGTATTTATTAACCCTCTGTTGAGATGTTCTGTCTAATGATAATAATGGTGTATTAAATTCCCCCACTCGAATTGTGGAGGCATCTATTTCTCTCTTCGTTTTTCCATTGTTTGCCTCATGAATTTTCACCCTAGGTAGGTGCATAAAATTTTATGATTGTTTTTACTTCCTGATAGATTAACCCTCCCTTTTATTACTATAGAGTGTCCTTCTTAATGTCTTACGATACTTTTGCATTTAAATTCTATTTTTCCAGTATCAGTATAACTATTCCCACCCTTTTTTTCATTATTGTTTGCATGTAAATTCATTTTCCATCTTTTCATTTGCAATCTCCTTGCATCCCTGGGTCTAAGGCAAGCTTCTTGTGGACAGCATATATCTATAGGGTTGTATTTCCTTATCCATTCTGACAATCTGTGTTTTTGATTGGAGAGTTTAATCCATTAATATTCAACATTATTACTATCAAGGCAATACTTACATTAGCCATTTTTTCTTTAGGCTAAACACATCATATTTTCTTTTTATTTCTATTTTCATCCTTTAAGATATTTCTACTAATATTCTTCCTTTCTATATTCTCCAAACCTCTCTCCTGTTTTTTATCCTTCCAACCTGCAAAACTCCCTTTAGTATTAATATAACTTGAAGGCAAGGACTCTTGTTGATAATCTCCCTTAATTTCTGTTTATCTGTGAATATTTTGAACATTCCCTCATTTTTTAATCCAGCTTTGCTGGATACAGAATTACTGACTGACAGGTTTTTGGGTTTTTTTTTTAACACCTTAACTATGTCATATCACTGCCATCTCACCAGCATTGTTTCCATGAGAGATCAACATTTTATCTTTTTTTTAAAGACTTATTTTTTTATTTATTTCTCTCCTTCCTCTCCGCTCCCCCCAGTTGTCTGTTCTCTGTGTCCATTTGCTGCGTGTTCTTTGTCCACTTCTGTTGTTGTCAGCGGCATGGGAATCTGTATTTCTTTTTGTTGCGTCATCTTGTTGCGTCAGCGCTCCGTGTGGGCAGTACCATTCCTGGGCAGGCTGCACTTTCTTTCGCACTGGGCAGTTCTCCTTATGGGGCGCACTCCTTGCGCATGGGGCTCCCCTATGCGGGGACATCCCCGTGTGGCAGGGCACTCCTTGCATGCATCAGCACTGAGCATGGGCCAGCTCCACATGGGTCAAGGAGGCCTGGGGTTTGAACCGCTTACCTCCCATGTGGTAGATGGACACCCTAACCACTGGGTCAAGTCCGCTTCCCAGCACTTTATCTTATCAAGCTTCCCTTATATGTGATTGATCTCTTTTCACTTGCTGCTTTCAGAATTCTCTCTTTGTCTTGAGCAAATCACAATTTAACAAGTATGTGTCTTAGGGTAGGCCTCTCAGGATATATACTGTTTGGAGTGTGCTGCATTTCCTGGGCATGTACATCCATGTCCCTCAAAAGATTTGGAAATTTTCAGTCATTATTTCCTCCAACACAGCTTCTGTCACTTAAAATTATAGAGACAGGATTGTACTTCCATTGCTCAATTTCAGATGAGTCTGCAGAATGACTCTGTGAATAAGACTAAAAGAGGAAGTATGTCATTAACATAAAAATTGGGTTGTGATGTGTTTGCATGTGTGTGTGCATATGTGTGTGTTCTTATTTGAGAAAGGGTAGTTATTGGAAGAGAAGAGAATTGATGTTGGTTTGAGAGGAACGTTCCAACTAGCATCAATTTAACAGTGATCTTTGTTGTCAGGGTGAGGCTCTGCACTCTTCTTTCTCCTTGCAACACACATTCTCTTGTTCATCATGCATCCTAAGTTCCTCAGCTTTTTACTCCTTCCCAGCTGCATTTGGGGCAATAGAAAGTTTCTCTGAGACCGCTCTTGGTCTTTCTGCCTTGAACTACCCCTCAGCCATTCAATCCCCGTTGAACTCCATCTGTTTCTCAAGGTGCTTCAGTGGGCCTTTGTATGTGAATTTGTGTATGCATAATAAAGGATGGAGAACATCCTACTTTGCCATCTTTCTTCCATCTTTCACTCTCACCTCCAGGACTTAAAATTTTATAAGTTAAATGCAGGAATATTCTGAAAAAAAATTGATTCCTTTCCTTTCACATTGCTATCCTTAGTCATACTCAGAGCCTAATAAGAGAAAGGTAAGGGGGAAAATGCAGGATGGAAGAAAGAAAGGCTCACTGATATGATATATATTCCTAGTTATTAGCAAGTTTAAAAACTGATCCTAAAAATAAAGTTGTAGCAATTGTATAAAGAAAACACTAAGGAAAATATAGAAAGGTTTAACGGAAATGGGGCAGAAGAAGGATAACATAAAACACACAAACATACACATTATAGACATACCATTGTAATAGAAGATAAGGAAATGGAGGCAGAAGGTGTGTTGGTTGGAGGAAATAATGACTGAAAATTTCCAAATCTTTTGAGAGACATGGATGTACATGCCCAGGACATGCAGCACACTCCAAATAGTATAAATCCTGAGGCCTACCCTAAGACACATACTTGTTAAATTGCGATTCCCATATGCGGTCACCCCTCGGGCTGAAGCGTGGTTTGCTGGCCTGGCGGGGGAGCGGCCGCGGTAGGCCAAGCCGCTGCCCCCATAATAGGGTGGCTGGTCGGACTCACCGCCACCCCTGAAGGGAGCTCGGCATGGGCGCAGAGTGCCCTCGGGTCTCCCCTTCTCGGCAGCCATGCTTCCGCGGCCACCCCTCCTCCCGGATGGCGCCACACGATGCCTTCTTTCTCCCTGCGCAGGCGCAGGGCAGAAAATTCCAGTCTGCCCTTTTCCCCTCCCCCGACAGCAGCAACAGCCAGGTGTGGGCGGAAAAATCCAGCCCGCCCTTTTCCCTTCCCCCGACAGCAGCAACAGCCAGCCGTGGGCGGGAAACTCAAGTCTGCCCTCCACCCCAGCAACAGCAGCCACCAATCCCTAAACCCTGCCCCTTCCCCCAGCAACAGCGACAGCCAATCTCTAACCACCACCCCTCCCCCGTCCAGTACCGCCCACTGACCTTTCGCCGGCAACCAATCAGAACAGGGCGTGGCTTCGACCAATCAGCCTTCCCCAGCCCCTATAAAACTGTTGCCTCTCCCTCAGTAAAGTGGACTTGCGTGTTTACCTTGTCTCCGCGGTAGTTCTTCTGCCGTGCGCCCTCCAGTCCTGAGAGCCCCCGACAAGGGCCTGGCCTCCCTTGTCCCCAGTTCGTCGCCTGCTTCTCCGGGCGACCCCTTCGTCGCCGGCTTCGCCGGGCGACCCCGTCAGCCGAATCGCGCAACCCCTTGTGAGACCGATCCCTCGTCTGCTGCCGGACCGACCCCTCGTCCCAAGTGGGACCGACCCCTCGTCCCAAGCGGGACCGACCCCTCGTCCTGAGCTGGACCGACCCCTCGTCTGCAGCCAGACCCCACCTCTACCGACCGAGCAAGCCGCCGCAGCTGGCGCCCAACGTGGGGCAAAGCAACCCCACCACAGCACAACGTGGGGCAAGGCAACTCCACCACAGCCTCACTCCATAACCTGGCGCCCCCCACTCTCTTCTCACCTTGGGACTTCTCTCGTGCAACATTGCTGCTACCTGAGCCTTGGCTACCTCATACGGTCCACGGCGGTCTGGGAGAATCGCTGGATGGCTTTCTCCTTCCATGTCGGGGGCTTATACCGACCCGCTATGATTAAGAGGAGCCTTGGATTTCTCGGGAGCGCGCGCTTGCACGTCTGAAGTAATCCTACCACAGCCCTACGCCCTCCTCTCTTCTCACCTTGGGACTTCTCTCGTGCAACATTGCTGCTACCTGAGCCTTGGCTACCTCATATGATCCACGGCGGTCTGGGAGAATCGCTGGATGGCTTTCTCCTTCCATGTCGGGGGCTTATACCGACCCGCTATGATTAAGAGGAGCCTTGGATTTCTCGGGAGCGTGCGCTTGCACGTCTGAAGTAATCCTACCACAGCCCTACCCCCTCCTCTCTTCTCACCTTGGGACTTCTCTCGTGCAACATTGCTGCTACCTGAGCCTTGGCTACCTCATATGATCCACGGCGGTCTGGGAGAATCGCTGGATGGCTTTCTCCTTCCATGTCGGGGGCTTATACCGACCCGCTATGATTAAGAGGAGCCTTGGATTTCTCGGGAGCACGCGCTTGCACGTCTGAAGTAACCCTACCACAGCCCTACGCCCTCCTCTTTTCTCACCCCTATCTTTTCACTCTGCATTGCTGCTCCTGAACCTTGGTGACCTCATATGATCCACGGCGGTCTGGGAGAATCGCTGGATGGCTTTCTCCTTCCATGTCGGGGGCTTATACCGACCCGCTATGATTAAGAGGCGCCAATAAAACTCTCAAGAGCACGTGCCTGAGCACCTCCACCCCTGCCTTCACCTCTGCCTCCTCCCTTCTGCGCTTGCTCCCCTTTGCCTTGCTCCACTGCTCGTCGTCCCGTCCTCCCCTCGTCGGGGCCTTCTCTTGGCCCGCGACCACCGTCGGAGCCCCACCGGCTCCGACCCCTCGTCTCACCGCGCACCTCGGCTCCCATCGCCGCGCTCTCAAGGTAAGGGCCCCTTTTCTTATCGGCTCCAAAAGGCCATTAGCAATGGGTAACATCCTATCTGCTAAGCAAGCCCCACAAGTTCGGGCCCTCGCCGGTCTCCTAGACACTCACCGGTGTAAGATCTCTTTCAAACAGCTTCAAGTATATTGGGACCTTCTTCTCCCCTTTAATCCGTGGCTTACCACGTGTCAGCTTTGGGACCCGGACACCTATACTCGCCTTATAGATAGAGTCACTTTTGCTGTGGAGCAGGAAGGTAAAAAATTCCCTCCTGGCTTATTACAAGCAACATAAAGTCCAGAAAAAATCTTGAAGGGTATAATCTATGATATGCTATATAAAAAAAAAATTTAAAAGCAGCTATACCAAGAAAGTAAGAATTATGAGTCAACTGTAAATAAATTATATATTTCTGTTAATGTGTTGTAATTGTTCTGTGTTTGTCTGTCTGTTCGTTCAATGTCAACGTATATTGTGATACCTCCGGATGGTAAATATAAATTACTAGAAATCTTTAAAAGAGCTCTATTCAAATGGCCAAAAATTAAATAAGCGCTTATATTAATACTTAAGTTTATTATATTAATACATAAGTTTAAATGTTAATAAGATATCTACAATTAAAAAAAAAAATTGTAAGTCTTAATTAACAAAATTAACTGTACGTCTTCATAAAAAGTTGTTCTTGCCTAGATTAAAATGAATAACTTATTTTTCTTCACAGGATAATATAAAGAATGTAAAACTTATATGAATATTAAAAAGGTTAAAAGTTTGTAAAAATGCTAACGGAAATGTAATAAGTTTTGCAAAAAGACGTATTTTGTCCTAAAGTAAGATGGCTAATTTTTCATAAACTCTTGAAATTTAATTTGCATGCGGCAAGTGTAAAAGGTATTGTGATAACTTTACGTAAGGGAATGTGTTCTGTAAAGATAAAATTTATCTTCAATAGTTTACATTAAGGTATTAAATGGCTAATTCCAAAAGGTCATTCTTAAATATATATATATAAAACTAAATTGATGATAATAATAATAAAAGGTAATTTTATAACAGGAAAGATTAACAGCAACCAAGCTCCCCTGCCAACTTGCTTTTAGGAAACGGTTTCTAATATTGCATGCTACTAAGTATTTAAAGAAAAGTTATTTTTGAGGAAACAGAAGATGATTTTGTCTTTGCAGCCATTGTCTACTTAGCAACACCCCTTGCTATCGGCCTAGCCACTGTTGCGCCGGACGATTGAAACCTTAAACAAAGACTCCTCCTCACTGTCATCTTCCTATCTATCGTTACTATATTTACTGCCCTCATTCTCCTTCGTTTATAAAGCAGTCTCCTACAAACCACAAAGTTTCTGTCTTAAACATACCATTCTCAACCCTATCCTCTAAATGATCTTCTCACTTCCCCCACAGCCTTTAATACTCTATTTCTTTCTCATAACCTTTGCTTTCTTGATAATATTTTCCGCCATCTGTCTAGCCACTACCACCCCAGAAGATTGTAACCACGGCCCCCCATGCCGCCATCGCTCTCAAGCAGCTCCAGCCCCGCGAAACGGCCCGCAACCTGCTTTCCCCGGCCTGCGGCCTGCTTTCTAGCATCTAATAACGTTTCTGCTTTTAACAGCTCCCCATACTTCTGCGGAGCTTCCTCCTGTCTCGACCTCACTCCTCTTCTCAGCCATCCAAAGCGTCCTTTCTTGTCCCCCGCCCCCCTCCTTTTTTCGCTTGAACCCCTACTGCATTGCAGATTGGGCCGCCCCATGTCGGCCCGCCCCATTAACATCGGCCTCTCTCGCACCCGTGAAGACTTTGGCCTTCTTATTGTCCTCGCCTACGTCTCCACCACTCCCGACGCTGCCGCCACCACCGTCGCTGGTGCCCTGACGCGACTTGTCCTCACCGCTGCGATCCTCCAGACCATCACACAGTCTGCCTCTACCGCTCTTCGCCGCCAAGAAGAGATCAACTACCTGTAACGCGCTGTCATCCTGGACTTTTAACAAGCAGATGGACCTTATAGCCACCGAGATCAACAAGAATTGGACATTGGCCACCCTTGCTTGCAACGGCAAGATACTGCCCCCCAAATTGTACATTTATCCCCGGCATACTCACCTCCCTCTTCAGCCCCGCTTCCCTCATTGCTTACTGCCTCTTGGGCCTCAGCTACTTGTTGCTGCTGCCATCCTGGTCCTTATTTGAAAAGAAGGGGGAAATGCGGTCACCCCTCGGGCTGAAGCGTGGTTTGCTGGCCTGGCGGGGGAGCGGCCGCGGTAGGCCAAGCCGCTGCCCCCATAATAGGGTGGCTGGTCGGACTCACCGCCACCCCTGAAGGGAGCTCGGCATGGGCGCAGAGTGCCCTCGGGTCTCCCCTTCTCGGCAGCCATGCTTCCGCGGCCACCCCTCCTCCCGGATGGCGCCACACGATGCCTTCTTTCTCCCTGCGCAGGCGCAGGGCAGAAAATTCCAGTCTGCCCTTTTCCCCTCCCCCGACAGCAGCAACAGCCAGGTGTGGGCGGAAAAATCCAGCCCGCCCTTTTCCCTTCCCCCGACAGCAGCAACAGCCAGCCGTGGGCGGGAAACTCAAGTCTGCCCTCCACCCCAGCAACAGCAGCCACCAATCCCTAAACCCTGCCCCTTCCCCCAGCAACAGCGACAGCCAATCTCTAACCACCACCCCTCCCCCGTCCAGTACCGCCCACTGACCTTTCGCCGGCAACCAATCAGAACAGGGCGTGGCTTCGACCAATCAGCCTTCCCCAGCCCCTATAAAACTGTTGCCTCTCCCTCAGTAAAGTGGACTTGCGTGTTTACCTTGTCTCCGCGGTAGTTCTTCTGCCGTGCGCCCTCCAGTCCTGAGAGCCCCCGACAAGGGCCTGGCCTCCCTTGTCCCCAGTTCGTCGCCTGCTTCTCCGGGCGACCCCTTCGTCGCCGGCTTCGCCGGGCGACCCCGTCAGCCGAATCGCGCAACCCCTTGTGAGACCGATCCCTCGTCTGCTGCCGGACCGACCCCTCGTCCCAAGTGGGACCGACCCCTCGTCCCAAGCGGGACCGACCCCTCGTCCTGAGCTGGACCGACCCCTCGTCTGCAGCCAGACCCCACCTCTACCGACCGAGCAAGCCGCCGCACCATATATCTCACACTTCCCCCATTAACAACATCTTTCATTAGTATGGTACATTTGCTACAACTGATGAACACATATTGAATCACTGCTACTAACCATGATCTATAGTTTACATTATGTTTTATACTTTGCACCACACAATTTTATAGGCTTTGACAAAATGTATAAAGGCTGTTATCTGTCATTGTAATATCATGTAAAACAATTCCAATATTCAACAAATGCCCCATTTACACTTATTCTTTCCTCTCCCTCCCTCTGGTGACCACTGTTTTTATATCAATATTACATGTTCTTCCATTACTAGGATAATAATATGCCTACTTTCGTCCATAGTTGCATTCCCTCCTTATATTTGTTCATTCCTCAGTCTTGAGGATTTTTGAATTGTGATGCCCATTCTGCTTTTGATTCAGAGGGATCTAAGATCCTATGGGGCAGATGGATGGAACTGTATTAATTGCAGTTATAGATATGTCTGCTTCTTGGGTTGGGCATTGTCCGTCATCATCCATTTGTTAATTGAACTGGGCAAGTCTGATGAATTAGAGTGGTGTTGGCTGCAACTCTGCTGATATTCAGGGTTCAACTGACACATGAACAGCTGGAAGTTTTAAGTCTCTGAGACATGTATTTAATGGTGATAATGCTAATTACAGGCTCAAATAAACAGGATAGAAGAATCATGAATAGGAAAATTATAAATTACTCTACCTGATACATTAGGGGGCATTGGTTAGCACATATTCCAAGGTAAGGCCCACTGGCAGCCTGCTGATTTCCTGGGATTGTCTGACATGCCTATAGTGTCTAGATGTCTCTAGAGCTTCCAGGAGCACCTCTTTTTAAGGCACTGTTTATTGTGGCAGACAGTGAGATCCTCCTGAGACATGCTAAGGGTAACCTCTAGAATGACCTCCCGACTTACTCTGAAATCTCTTAGTCATAAAAACTCATTTGAATTTAATATTTTACCCTATTGCTCTAGGTCCTTCTCCAAATCCATCATTAATTGGTGCTTAGTATTAATCTCATTGCCAGGGAAGATCATCTGTGGGATTTATGTCCCAGGTTGTAGAGTGAATTTATATGCTGCTTTTGGCTTAGAGAGAGGCCACATTTGAGCAACACAAAGGTTGTCAATAGTTAACTCTTAGGCAATATATATTACCAGGCCAGATTTCAATTTCACAAGGACAAGGTTCATAAGTACAAACATCAATATCAAGGGCCTGGTGCATTGATCTATCCTCCTTTGCTAGACACTGCCCAGACACTCCAGAGATTCTCACAAATGGATGAGAGAATGTAGCAGGACTTACCAGGATGAGAATTCAAGGCCAGGAATGTATGGGAATCCCTGTATTTTCTATGGTAATTTCTATAACCTAAAAATTTTCAAAAAATAAAGTGAAAAAAAAAAAACAGACATTTGGGAAACACACAGAAGAAACTGTCATTACACATGAAAGATAAATGATCTTATGGTGATGAAAGGCACAATGCAAATTAAAATATTTGATTTTCTTTTTGCTGTTATTTTATTATTTTGTTGTTGGTTTTGTTTTGAGTGAGATTATGAGCTGCAGAGGTGTTGCAGGTTTCATAGTGGAGGATTACTGGGCCAGGTGTCCGTGGTAGGGGGATGTGTGTGGGGTATACCTGGGGCATGCCTCTATGGATTGTGTGTTAATGTGGTCATGGGGTATTTTCTGTTTTTTAATAGTGGCCATTCTAATAGATGTGAAATGATATATCATCATTTTAATTTCCATTTCCCTAACAGCTAGGGATGAAGAACATCTTTTCATGTGTGTTTTCACCATTTGTATTTTCACTTTGGAAAAATGTCTATTCAAGTCTTTTTCATTTTTTAATTGAGTCATTTGTCTTTACAATGTTGGGTTGTAGCTTCTCTTTATATATCATGGATATTAAACCCTTTTGGATATGTAATTTCAAATATTTTCTCCCATTGAAGAGCCTGCCTTTTTGCCCTCTTGAGAAAGTCATTTGACATGCAAAATTATTTAATTTTGAGGTGGTTCCATTTATCTATTTTTCTTTGTTTATAATTGACCTGTGAGGCCTAAGAACCCACTTCATTCCAACAAACCTCAAAGACGCTTTCCTAAATTATCTTCCATTAGTTTTATGGTCCTGGCTTTTATGTTTAGGTCTTTGATCCAATTTCAGTATAGAAAGTGAAATAATGGTCCTCTTTCATCGTATTAGTTATGGATATCCAGTTGTTGCAACACCATTTGTTGGAGAGACTATCTTGCCCCTGTAAACTTAGACTTACTAGGTTTGTCATAAATCAGATGTCCATAGAGGTGAGAGTCTATTTCTGAACCTCCAATTGGTTCCATTGATCAATGTGTCTATCTTTATGCCAATACCATGGTGTTTTCATTACTGTAGCTTTTAAGTATGCTTTAATATAAGGAAGCTTTAGTCCTCCAACTTCGCTCTTCTTTTTTAGGTTGTTTTACCTAGGGCTCCTTTCCTTTCCAAATAAATTTGATGATTGAGTTTTCCATTTCCATAAAGTAGGCTATTCAATTTTTTTAAAAATATAAAACTATTTATTGACCACTGTTCACCAGTATTTACAATAAGGTAAACAATATACAGGTGGATACCATTCTGATTACTTGTGCTTGAAGTTATTGTTTTTCCTGGCTTCTGCTTAACCAGCAGTCCAAATACTGAAAAGACTGAGCCTACAGGTAAGGCATGCATTGGGGGTAAAGAGAAAACATGCAGGTCATTAGTTAAGATTACAAAAGTCTGTTTACCCATTTATGCCAACAGGTCCTACACCATAACATCTAACCATCTGACTAATTTCCACATGCCAGTACAGCACAGGGATTTCAACTTTCCATGAAGAAACAGCTCTCTAGAAGCAACCTTTAAATGCTCATTTAATTAAGCCTTACTTGGCTAATGAAAATGTACCAGTAGTTACTCATCTGGTGGGATGATTTGGTAGTGGCAGATTTTCCTCTCAGAATTTTGAAAATAGTTTGCATCATATGACTACAGATACAGACAATGTATCTGTACATTAAATTCTATTTTTGTTTTTGTTTTTTAAAGTAGTACTGGGGATTGAACCTGGGACCTTGTACATGGGAAGCAGGTGCTCAAACCACTGAGCTACATCCACTCCCTAAATTATTTATATTATTTAAATTGTCCAATTAATTACTGATTCGATTATTTGATTTGAAAGCTTATGACTTCAGGAAATTTTTCAGTTTAAATTGATTTCTTGGTTTGCTAAAAATGATGGCATTCCAGAAGCAACATGGACTTATCTATATCTGTGAAATGTCATTTATATTGCAAATGGTTTTTGCAAATGTTAAAAAAATGCAAAGAAGAAAAATTTCATAAGTATGTATATATACACATGCACAAATAAACAAAAATTCTCCAGAATGGTCCTTGGGCATATATGGGTTAAACACAAGTTCTAATTCAGTAATGACTGGAAAATTTTTCTAACATTTGTAAAAACTGTTCTCTAATGCAGGGGAAATAATATACCATGGTATAGAAAAGATAGAATTATATTTTCTGATAAATGAACAACTACAGAAAGCTTTCATTTGTGCAAAGCTAGCAGTGATATGAAAAAAATACACACACAACACAAACTAAAGACCCCCAAAACCCTAACTCCCCCAATACTTATACATCAAAACAAACATATCAAACTTGATTTCCATTAGAATGTAGTCGTTCTTTACACTAATAAATTTAAAAACCAAGACCTAGATTATATATATATATAAAGCAACAATGCAAACAATTATTGAGCTTCATCTTCTGGACAAGAATGCTAAGTTAGCCTCTCTTCATAAAAAGCAATTAAAATCTGAGGACACTTCATGTCTGCCTCCTTTGTCAGCACCAAGTCTGCCTCATCTGAATCTTTCCATTTCATAAGAAACATGAGCTCTCCACTGCTGTATATGGCACCAATTATGCATTCATGATCAAAACCTCTAGCAAAGTCTCTTCCTTTGTCAGCAGGATATCTTTTCTTCTTTGATTTGCTGTCATCTGATTTACGATCAGATAAAGATTTTCTTTTTGTACCATCTTTTTCTTTACCAGTTTTTTGAGAATTAAGAAATGTTGCAATTAACTCTGGGCAATCTCAATTTTCTTCAGGCTCCCAACTATTGTCAGCATCTGTAAATCCCTTCCAATTTAGGAAATACTCAACTTTCCCATTCACTCTATGTCGAACCAGTCCTTTTTCCATCACATGTACTTCAGGTTCTGACTCTTCAAATTTTTACTCTTTCCATTCTGCTTCTTTCCCATGTTTTGCAATGTAGTTTTATTGGAGGTCATTTTTAGTTGCAGATTTGAAGACCTATTATTCGCTGCCTCCGTACTGCTCTGGGTCCTAGAACTGTAGCCTCTCCAGCCCTGCATGCCTCCAGCTCAAGCCACATCCAAGAGGGAGGGAGGGGGCTTCAGAGCTGTGTGTGGGGCCACTGGGGGAAGTGGTGGTAGGCTACTCAATTTTGTTTAGCTTTAAAAAAATTTATTAAAGTATATCACACATACATAAACATACATAAACGATAAGTGTATAATAATAGTTGTGAAGTTACAAAACAAACATATATAACATCATACAGGACTCTCATAACTCACCCTACCAACAATAATTTGTGTTATTGTTGAAACTTTTTAACTAATGATTAAAGAGCATTGGCAAAGTATTACTACTAACCAAAGTATTTTTTCTCCAACCAACCCTATTACTAATATCTTTATATCATTTATATATGAACATACATAAACAATTAAGTGTATAATAAAAGTTGTGAACTTACAAAGCAAACATGCATAACATCATACAGGGGTCCCATACATCAACCCTCCACCAACACCTTGCATTGTCATAAGACATTTGATACAAATTATGAAAGAATATTGTCAAAATCTTACTACTAATCATAATCCTTATCTTACACTTGGTGTGGTTTTCCTCCAACCCACCTTATTATTTTTTAAATACACTTTTTATATCTGCCTTTATGCCAGTACCATGCTCTTTTTACCACTAATGCTAGGTAATATGATTTAAGATCTGGGGATCAGGGTTTGCTTTTCCTGTTTATGATATTTCTGGATATTTAGGACTGCTTACTGTTCCAAATAAATTTGATGATCATATTTTCAATTTCTTTTTTAATCCTGGTGGAAATTTTATCATGATTGCATTGAATCTGTATATCAATTTGAGTAGAAGTGACATCTTAATGATATTTAGTCTTCCAATCCATGAGCATGGAATATTCTTCCAGTTATTTAGGCCTTTTTTCAGTTCTTTTAACATTGAGTTGCAGTTTTCTGAATACAAGTGCTTTACATCATTGGTTAAGTTTATTTCTGACTATTTGAGTTTTATCTGTCATATTTTATTTTCACCACTCTTTTGACACTTTCAGTTACTTTTATTGATATAATCTTCACTTCTAGACTCTCTTCTAGGCCTCTCTCTCTCGTCTTTTCTTTTCAGGTTCTACCATACCTTTTAGTATTTCCTGAAAATCTGGTCTCTTGGTTAGAAATTCTCTCAGTTTCAGTTTATCTGTGAATATTCTAATCTTGCCCTCATTTTTCGAAAGACAGGCTTGCTGGAGAGAAGATTCTTGGCTGGAAGTTTTTCGTTGGAGTATCTTAAATATATTCAGAGCAATGTCTTTTTGCATCCATAGTTTCTGGTGAGAACTAGCACTTAATCTTATTGGGTATCCCTTATATGTTAGGCATTGCTTTTCTCTTGCTGTTGTCATAATTCTCTCGTCTTTGGCATTTGACATTCTGATGAGTATGTTTGGAGTAGATCTATTTGGATTTTTTAGCATGGGAGTACATTGTCCTTCTTGGACATGGATATCTATGTCCTTTAATAGGGTTGGGACATTTTCTACCATTATTTCTTCAAATATTCCTTCTGCCCCTTTCCCCTTCTCTTCTCCTTCTGGAATACCCATGACATGTATATTTGTACCCCTTTTGCTGTCATTTAGTTCCCTGAGACCTCGTTTAATTTTTTCCATTCTATTCTTCATCTCTTCTCTTGTATGTTCACTTTCAGAGGCCATTTTGTCAAGCTCACCAATTCTTGCTTCTGCCTCCTCAAACATCTATTATATGATGCCAGTGTTTTATAAATTTCATTTAGTGCACCTTTCATTCCCATAAGATCTGCTATTTTTCTATGTATGCTTTCCAGTTCTTTGTCATGTTTATCCATTGTCTCCTTAATATCCTTAATCTCTTTAGCCATCTCATTGAATTTATTAAGGAAATTTGTTTGAACATCTACGATTAGTTGCCTCAACTCTTTTATGTCATCTGGGGGCATTTTGTTCCTTTAACTGGGCCATAGCTTCCTGTTTCTTGGTGTGGATTGTAATTTTTTGTTGGTGCCTTGGCATCTGGATTACTAGAGTATTTATTCTGGGTACAGTTTTCTCTTTAATTCAGTGCTTCCTATCCTTTCTCCCTTGCTAACTGTGCAGTAGGATCCAAAGTCATAATTGGTGCTATAAGCTGTGGAGGCTCAAGCTGCCCTCATTGTGCCAGGGATCAGTGAAGCTTATCCCAACTTTCTCCTTTGCCAGGGTAGGGACAGAGTCACAGCTGTGTGAAATAATTCAAGTCGTGCAGGCGTAGACTATAGTTGCCCAGAGAGACAGGTGAAGCTTCCTGTCCCTTTCTCCCTGCTGGGGTAGGAATGGAGCTGCAGGTATGGGTAGCAATCTATGCAGTATGTCGAAGATGACTACAGTTGCCCCAGTAGACTTCCGGTTTTCAGTCTGTGCCAGCCAAAGGTACCTGCACTTACCTGGATAGGCTGGTGCAAGTTACGCCAGCCTCCTCCCTGCCAGAGGGAGGGCTGAAGCCTAATCTAGGGCCACAGGTCAATCTGGGTGAAAGAAACTGATTCCTATCATCACTGTTATTTTCGGTTGCCCAGCTTCCCCTCAGGCTGGGGGCAGAGTAAAAATGGCAAACACTGGTCTCTTTCTGATGTGGGCAGATTCATATCCCAGCTGTTCCCAGGGTTATATTTTAGCCAGCCAAATCTACCATTCAGTAGCCGAAATCTGCAGCCAGCTGTCTCCTCCTCCTCTGTTTTTGAGAAATGGAGCTTCCAATTCTAGACCCAGAATAGCCCTGGGGCAGCTCCCGCAACCAGAGAAGGATAATCACTGGCCTCCATAGCTTGGCTGGTAATTTCCTGGAGAGGCTGGCGTAGATCCCCACAGCTTCCTCCCTGCTGGAGGTGGCACTAGGGCCCATGCTAGAGCTGCAATCTGATCTGGAAGGAAAGAAGCCGGTCCCCACCAGCACTAAGATTTTCCATCCACCTTGCTTCCCCTTGTGCTAGGCATGGAGTTACAATGGTGGCTACTGGCCTCTTACTGACTTGGACAGGCTCAAATTTTAGCTGTTCTCAGAATTATATTTAGCCCACTGAATTTACTCTTTGTAGCTGAAGTGGTGTCCAACCTTCTCTTCCTCCCCTGTTTTTGGGAAGTGGAGCTTTCAATTTCAGCTGCCTAAGAGTCCCTGAGGTGGCTTGTGACTCCAGTGGAGGATGGGCACCAGCCTCTGTAGCATGGAGTGCTCTACTTAAGAGTATTCTCTTCAGGTGCTTCACCCAGCTCCATACAGCTCTGGATGTTTACTAACTGCCCTATAGCAGAAGCTGACTCTACGAGCACTTTACTCTGCTGGCATCTTGCTGGTTGTGTCCAGGCATTCAATTTTGATAGGTATTGGGTTGAATCTGTAAATCAATTTGGGTAGAATTGACATCTTCATAGGTTTAAGTCTTCTAATCCATGAACACAGAATGTTCTCTCATTTGTTTAGGTCTTCTTTGATTTATTTAACACTGTTTTGTATCTTTCTGAGTACAGGTCTTTTACATCCCAGGTTAAATTAATCCTAGATAATTGATTATTTTAGTTGCTATTGTAAGTGGATTTTTCTTGAGTTGCTTAACAGATTGTTTATTATTAGTGTTTAAAAACAGTACTAATTTTTGCATGTTAAACCTGTATCCTCCTATTTTATAATATCATTTATTAGCTCTAGTAGTTTTGTTGTAGATATTTGAGTTTTCTAAATATATAATCACTTCATCTATGAATAGTTAAAATTTTATTTCTTCTTCTCCAATTTGGATGCCTTTTATCTTTTGCATGCCTAATTGCTGTAGCTAGAACTTCTAGTTCAATATTGAATAACAGTAGTGACACTGGGCATCCTCGATTTGTTCCCGATCATAGAGGGAAACTTTCAACCATTTCCCACTGAGTACGATGTTGCCTGTGGGTTTTTCATGTTTGCACTTTATCATGGTGAGGACCTTTCCTTCTATTCCCATCTTTTCAAAGTGTTTTATAAAGAAAGGATGCTGGATTTTTGTCAAGTGACTTGTTGCATCAATTGAGATGATCATGTAGTTTTTACCCTTAATTTGTAAATGTGGTATATTACCTTAACTGATTTTCTTGTGTTAAAATATTTTTCATACCAGGAATAAAACACACTTGATCATGGTTTATAAATCTTTTAATATGCTTTAGGATTCGATTTGCAAGTACTTAATTGAGAATTTTTGCATGTATATTAAGTAGAGAGATTGGTCTACAATGTTCTATTCTTGCAATAGAAAATCTAGCTTTCACATTAGGGTGATGTTGGCTTCACAAAAAGAGTTAGGGCTAGGGGAGGAGCCTGAGCTGGAGTGGCTGCCACCCACCCGGCTCTGCAGTGCAGAGGGCACTATTGGGGGCCCCCAGAGTGACTTTGCCTCCCCACGCTCTAACCTTAAGATTAGTGCCCAGCTCAGGGGTCCCCCAACTGCCCATGGGCAGTGTCCTCCAGCTCCCAGGGACAGAGCAGAGTGAGGACAAGGAGGCAGACATAGGAGGAGGATGGGGGTTAACCAGTTAATGGTGCTCAAAGTGTGTATATGACATGTACTTGATGAACAAATACAGCTTATCCATTGGAACTGGAGTTTTTCACTCAGAAATTGAAGTATATGGCAGAGAATTTGCTTGTGGTGGTCATCCTTATTTCTTTTTTGGAATAGTTGAAATTTCCATAGGAAATCCTTCTGAACTAGAAGAAATATTTAAATTTAAAGAAGCTGTTCTTTTAGGGAACACTGACTTCCTAGAAGATGATAAAGAAAAAATTATAGAAGAACTGGGTAAATAATACAGAGGCAATGCCTATCATTTGATACATAAAAACTACAATCACTTTTCTTCAGCTTTATCAAAGATTCTTTGTGGGAACAAAATTCCATGCTGGATCAATCAACTTGTCTACTTTAGCTCCTGTATGCCCTTTATACACAGTTACTTCCTTAAGGAGTGGCTCACTTTTGCAGCCCTCCAGTCTAGTGTCAGCCAAGAGCTCCAGGACTAACTGGAGGAAATGGAGGATGCTCCAGCATCAGCTTACTTGGCAAGCACTGCATCGGGCTTCACACCAAACTGTAAATATCTCCTAAGTCACACATTCAAAACTGTCTCTGACAGTTGAATATCACTAGAGAATAGCAATAAGTAAGCGTCTTTTGGGTATTTTAGATGCAAATATGACTCTCTCCCATATCCCAATTTCAGGTCAGGATTATATTTGTAATTCAAAAAATCACTTGTCACAGTAGGGAGAACTTCATATGAAGACATCTTCCGTATATTGTTTGTTTTTTTAACTCACTTGTAAATGTATATTTTCTTCTTCTGTTTTATACAAACTGTTATGTTTCCTGTATTTCGTATTGCTGTTTATAAGTCTTACATGTAAACCTTTCACGATAAAAAGAAAATCTTCAGGTCTTGAAAAATTAGGCAGGCAATCTTTGTACAGTTTTGCCAGAGCTATGGCATAAATAACAGGCACGCAAAAATATACTTATGCTATTATAGTCACCATCACCTGCTTCAGGATTGATTTTGGATTTTTGTTTTTGTTCTTAAAGATATTGGCACCAGAATGCAGGGAGCCAAACTTCCTAATGTGAAGGCACAAACAAACAGCGCTGAAGCAGCAGGGGGACTTGGTCTGAATGAAAGGTGGCGGACCCAGGCCCACTTCCTCCCAGTACTCTCTCCCCCTTTGAGAACCACATCCACTGAGGTTCTGATTGAATGGTTAGTTTCCTTATCAATATCCAGTCACCTAATTAGGGTGGCACTTTCTTGTGTATATCTGACATTGATGTCTTCAATTCTGAAATTAAGGTATTTTTTTTTTAAAGATATTCTTGTTAGTGACTATCAAGTGTTTTTGCACATGTCTTAGGACGGGTTGTTTAATACATATTGACTTCCCCCCCTGCATAAAATTTTGTGGTATCCTTCTGAGTAGCAGTGCAAGTTTACATTCAGTAGATTTTAACTATTTAGGCTACCTTTTATACTAAACTTTAAAGACCAGAGTCTAAAGTAACAAACTTCAAAAAGGTAATTCTTTGATATTTCAAACCACATCATGGCTACCCTCAGTTTGCTACATGAATATAAGAACCACATCATTAAATGTAAAATTAGATTTTTCTGCTTTAAGAATGAATGTCCTATGTAAACTATTGAATGTAGTGTATAAGTTATCCAAGGCAGTCACATTAGCTTTATATATATATATTGGTAGTTTACATTTATTTAAACCTCTAGATTGGATTGTTTTTTATTGCTCTCTGTGAAAATACATATCATAACATAAACTACATTTTTAACTTTTCCTTAAGATGATTTTGATTTGTTTTATCAACTAAAGTACACACTTTTCATGGAGAAAATAAGCCTTGGGTTACCTGAGAAAAATGAAGCCACTTAACCTAATTTATGCTCTTGACTGCTCTGTTTCTAGAGAGGAAAACCTCTACAAATTACTCTTAGTTCTTTAGGGGGCAGAGCACTTGTTTTAAGAGATAAGGCAAAAGAAGAGAATATATGGTTCAGACCTAAAAATGCAATTTAGGACAAAACAGTAAGGCTATAGCAGTGAATTGGGTCATTACAAGAAGAGTCCTCACATTATTAATTCAATTTGCTTGGTATGTTACTTCTTATAATGTGGTAGATTACAGTCTATTCGAATCATATGTGGTTTATTCTGGGCTGCCAACAAATATAAAGGAGTTGCCATTAGTTAAACACTTCTTCTTAGTGCTAGCCAATAGGATCCCTTCTGAATGTATCCACAATCCAGCATGCAAATGATTTTATTGTTACTGTGTTGTATTTAATTTCATCTGCAGCATTTTGAAGAATGATGAAAATGGTGCAAGGGGTCCTGGTCTAATTACATAGTGGACTAAGCCAATTATAATAATAATCAGCAGTTAAAAATTCTGGACATTAGATTTCTGTAATATAATTTCACCAAGCTTGGGAAATAAGGATTTTTTTTTTCTTTAGCAAATCTCATTCAAGTCAGCTCCTTCTCTACAGTTCAAAAATTGAGAATAGATTCTATTAACTAACATTGTAAAAGTTTTTCCTTGCCTCTGGAGAAGGCAAACTGATCTCTGGTAAGAGCAATCCTATATCAAAAATCAGTTCATTAAGATATGTATAGTATAATGGGGTAAGATAGTCTCTTTGTAGTTGTAATAAGTGAAAGACACTTCCTTTTCATGGATTGGTGGATTGGACAGAAGGTTCAAGAATCAAGCTGCTGTTTTGGACAGTTTGTTTTAAATTTCTTTTTTTCTTTTTCTTTTTTTGGTAAAGACTAACAAGTTTGCATTATCATTTTTGGAAAGTGTGTGGCTTGTAGTATTGTAGACGGTGGTAGTACTATAGTAAATATAGCCTCCACTTAGATGCCTGAAATCTAGACAGCTATTGTTCTGACTCAGCAAAAGTGCAATTACCCTTCACAGCATTTGAACAGAGCAGGGAATTCTGGTTTTAGTACATTAATAGTAATGTGTGTACTAAGAGATTCAACACTACAGATGGTTGCAAGACTATATCCGTGGCTTCCTTCCATCACAAAATGGGTAGAAACACATTCATTGCTTCAGAGCTGGTTCTAATCTGTGTATCTTTTTGTGATTCTGTTTCTGTAAGATACTCTGTAATTCTGATACATGCTGTTTGATATAGGATGTTATTTTCTTTAAATGACTGAATTGAAAAGACTTGTGCTTTGTTGAGCAGACTGACCATACTGCCATTGTGTCCCTTTCAGGGTGGTTTTAGAGTGCAACGGACTTACTAGACTTTCATGGTATTCTAGTCAAAACACGTACACCTTCACAGTCTGAAAGGTGTTACAGCTGTTAAAGATCCTTGAGAACCTGAAGATAATTTCTTGTGAAGTTTAATGCAGATGCACTGTCATTCATAGTGCTCATATATTTTAAAAATACCAGGAATCTTCACTTTTGCTACCTTGATACAGCACTGGGCTATCATGTTACAGCATTAAGATACATCAATTCATTTAAAAAATACTTATATAAGAAAAAAGAGAGGGCATTTTCCCTGCTCTTAAATTTTCTAGAAGAGTTTGAGCAGTACTGGCATTAATTCTTCTCACAATTTTTGGTAAATTTCACCCATGAGTCCATCTGGTCCTGGAATTTTCATTTTTGAGAAATTATTGATGACTGATTCAATCTCCTTTCTTGTGATTGGTTAGTTGAAACCTTGTATTTCTTCTACAGAAAATGTAGGTTGTCTAGGAATTGGTGTGTTTCATCTAGTTTGTTTAAATATATGACCTAAAATTTTTCATATACTCTTATAATCCTATTTATTTCTTTGGAGTAGGAGTTAAGGCCCCATTTCATTCCTGATTTTATATATTTGCATCTTTTCTCTTTTCCCATGTTTTTCTTTCTTAGTCTAGCTAAGGGCTTATTAATTTTATTAACCAACCATTAGATTTTTTGAATCTTTTTTTTTTTGTTTTCCATTTCATTTCACTCAGTTCTAAACTTTCTATTTCTTTCCTTCTGCTTGCTTTGATATTAATTTTCTGTTCTTTTTTTAGTTCCTCCAGATGTTCAGTATTCTTTTATTTTACTGCTTTCTTCCTTTTTAATATAGTTGTTTAGGGTTATAAATTTCCCTCTCAATGCCTTCACTGCATACCATATGTTTTGTTAAATAGTGTTTTCGATTTCATTCATCTTGAGACATCTACTAATTACTCTTGCAATTTCTTCTTTGATTCAGTGATTGAGTAAATTGTGTAACCTCCATATATTTGTGAATTTTCCCATTTCCTGCCTATTATTGATTTCCAATTGTATTCCATTTAGCTCAGAGAAGGTACTTTGCATGATTTCAGTCTTTTTAATTTTACTGAGATTTGTTCTGTAACAGAACATATGTTCTATCCTGGAGAAAAATTCATGAGCACTTGAGAGCACTTATCCTGCTGATAGGGGTTGCAATGCTCTTTTTATATCTATCTCTTTAGTCATGTTGTTCAAGTTCTCTGTTTCCTTTTGATCCTCTGCCTAGTTCTGTGTTTTGAAATGAGTTGCATATTGAAGTCTCCAAATATTATTGTAGAAGTGTCTATTTCTCCCTTCAGTTTTGCCAGAGTTTGCCTCATATATTTTTGGGGCACCCTTGTTAGTTGCATAGGTATTTATTATTGTTATTGCTTCCTGGTAGATTGTCCCTATTATTAATATATAATGGCCTTCTGAATCTCATAACATTTTTTAATTTAAGGTCTGTTTTTTCTAATATTAGTAAACCATCCCTGTTCATTTTCGGTTACTTTCTGCATGAAATATCTTTTTACAAACTTTCACTTTAAACCTGTTTAACAATGGGTCTAGAGTTATTCTCTCATAGACAGCATACAGATGGCTCATGTTTTCTTTTTTTTTTTTTTTTCATTCTGTTTGTCTGTAGGATAATCAATAATTGACTTTTTACAATCCGTTTTGCTACTGTCAATGAGAAATCTAATAAGAGACAACAACTCAACTTTTTAAATCTAGGTTTTAAAAAAAAAGTTCCATATTCAGTTTCATTTTGAAATTCATTCAACCATTTCTGCTGATGGACATAAACCCCACAAATGCCATGTTGTATCTTCAGCACAAAAGTATGTATTGTTTTGTCATGGGATTTCACTAATATATGACGATATTTGATGTTTAATTTTCCATCTCAGTTTTGTAAGATAATATAGGCTACAACAAAAGACTTGCAGCAAAACACTTTCTTTGTACACTCATTAAATTATTCTTCTTCAGTTAAGCCGCATCTAACAACCCCTACCACAAAATTTATATTTTATTTTTACCCCAAAACTTTGGGGTAATTGAATGCATATTAGGGTTAGTTCAAGAAATCTGGTCCACTACCATAACCTTCTACTCAAAAATAATATTAAACCTTACTTTGAGAAAGGGCTGTAAATTTTTTAATGACTTTCTTTCTTTATAATTATGAAAAAGAAATTATACATAATAAAACCATACCCGCATCCCTTCCATTACTTATATCTTATCAAACTATATGTAGTACTGTTGTCTAAATCACAATGCCCACACCAATCTCGGCAAATTGTTCTTGAATTTCACCTTCGGGTAAAGGGTCTGCAAATATGAGTCGTTCACAGCAAAAACTCCAGTGATGGAGCAGGTGCTTTGGAGAACGAGACTTCAAGAGAGAAACTACTTAACTAAGGTTTCATTTAAAAATATAAATGTTGCAGAAATAGTAGAAAGAATGATACATTTGTTCCAAATATTCACACTTAAGATGACTTGACCTACAAAACAAAAACAAAAACAAAGAAGCAAAAAATAAAACTAGGTCAAACAAACTAAACAAAAGAAGGATGATTGTTCCCAGTGCAGAGATTCTGGGTCCTTAGTAAACAGGACTAGACTTGGAAGCTACAGATAAAAACGTTAAATACAGAAAATTTGTATTCTAACACTGGGATAAAGACAATTGAGTCCTTCACTGCGGAGTGCCCCATATTATATAACCACAGCACAATCTGAGCTGTTTATGTGTGGAGAAGGGTGATGACATGGCAGATACTTGGGCCCTCTAGGTTTCTCTGGGACCATATGGGTTTAAAGTAATCTCAGTTCATAGGCTGGTCTGCTCTTGCTGGTATCAGCCTTTTCCATTTTTCCAAATATATTTTACAAATGACAACCTTTTATATTTCTTCAGTGACCAGAGAAGAACGAGGGGCAGTAGTTTATAAAACCTGCCCTCTCCCTCTTCTGCCACACTACTGGGCCTGTACCTTGGGTCTGTGCTTGGTGCCAGACACTTGATTGTTTTAGAGATAGAACACACACAGCATTCCAAGTAGAAAGTGATAGCCAGCAAACTGCTGGCCAGACACAGAGGTGTGAGCCTTTCTGGGCCATAGAGGGCCTGCCAAGGGTTGCAACATTGTCTTTTCAGCTAGTCCTGGAACTTTTCAGAGCCCTATTTAGGGCTCTAATGGTCTTTTCAGAAGTCTGGACATATGGTCCAAGCTTTGTATGTTTTCCTTTGTAAATGTTGGTATGTGTTATTTTACTTGTTCTCTTAGTACAAGGCTGGCAACACAGTTTGAAGAAGAAATCTAGCCAAGTGAATTTCTGCCCAAAGTGAAGAATATCATAACATCAGTGAGGGGATCGAATGGAATACCAAAGTCGGTGAAGTCCTCAGTGGAGACCAGTCCTCTAATGTTACGAAGTTTGCAGCACTTAACAAGGAGGTGAACGGGTTCCTTTTCTCACTGTGGGATATAATAGACATGCTGGACAAAGCACAAAATGGGAGCCCCCAAATTTTCATTCCACATAATGATTTTGGCTCATCTTCAAGCACAAATAGTTACTTGATGAGCCATTCATATCCTTTCAATCCAACCAGAATGGACAAAAAACATCTTAAAAGCATTCAGGAGAATGGAGAACAATGTCAGGAAGAAATACGTAAGGGTTTGGATGAAAATGCTCAGTCAAAGAATGATAAAGTTGCTTACCTTGAAAGATACTAGATAGATCAAAAGCCTGCAGGGAATGAAGGAATAGGAAACAAAGTTTCCTGCATGCAGAGAGAACAGGTATCAATGATAAATCAAATTCTGCGGGAAAATTAACAGACATATCTTTCTCAGGTTTATCCTTTCATGATCAATATTTCACTAAATTTGGGATGTATTTTTCATAGTGAGATTTAAGAGTTAGGTTTTGTGTTAGTTGTTTGTTATAAACTTAATATCACCTCTATCCAATCTATTTAAAGTAAATAAACAAGCGTATACTCTGATTAAATGAGTACAAAGTGATCTCACTGTTACAGCAACCTCATCAGGAGAAAGAAAATAGGCAGCAACCAAGCCCTAACACCATCACATGTTGCAATGCTGTGAAACTTAATCGCAAATGAGATTTGGTTTACAGGTCAGAATCACTAATGTTTCTCCTGCCCTATTCTTTTTTCTTTTTCCTTTATAATAGTATTTTTCATACAGTAAAATTATTCATTTTAGTGTAGAGTCCTGGGTGCTTTGACAGGTGAATACTCATGTTAACTTCACCAAGCAAGATATAAAACACTCCAAAAAATACCTCCCTGACTATATCAACCACTCTCCAACTCCAGCTTCTAGCAATGACTCATTTCCTTTGACCTAGGACACTGCTCATATAAATGGAATTACTGGTTAGCTTTTAGATGCTGATTTCTTACACTAGCATAATGCAATTAAGGTTATTCCTTAAAAATGCCGTATTTGTGTTTGGGCTACAGTGCTGCCTCTTCAGCAGTACTTTTTTTTACAAACACAGTTCTATGTTTTTGCTAATCCCAAGAAACTGAACATTTTCTTTTGATTTGAGGGGGCATTTAAAGCTGACTAAAATAAAACTTGCCAATTACTATGCACTTTCTGGGAATCAAAGATAGAATGCAACAAAAGTGACACTGTGGGGAGGATATGCTTGTTTTGGGATTGAATTAATAATCCTTTATCATTTATTTATTTCACTTACATCATTAAGTGGCTCTTAGCAGTCAGAAATGAGGTGAGCGGGCAGCCCAAGAAGCAGAAAGGTATGAGCAGACACATGTGTGTGATCATGTGGTACATTTTGAAATCACTCAGCAATAGACCATAGTTACAGAAATGTGAGCATCGTTCTAATATTACTGAATGTGTGATATGCACAGAAATGTAATCTAGAATAATTTACAGGTAGATACTTGAAAATGTACTAATCATCGAAAATTTCCTTGACTTATTAGGCAACTAGAGTAATTATAAATATTATACATATCAGTTTAGGGTTTTAGCTGTTATATTTTTAAAATATTGGAAGGGGAAAATATAACTGAATGAAAAAGTACATAAGCAGGTGCTTTATTTCACCCACACCCTCATGTTAATGAAGAAACATGTGTCATTGCTGTCACAGAAGCAGCACGGGGTGCTGAAGACCCTGTTCTGAGCCTAATTTCTGACCCTCTCATGAACCTGTGGGATATCTTGTCCACTAAAGACCTTGCCATATCTTTCCACATCACTAAAATTCATTGTTTTGCTAATGTCAATTCAATTAAGCAAATGTGTTTTGAGGGTCTATGAGGTCTTGGGCACTGAGCCAACCCTGTGGATAACATGTTGAGTAGGTACTCTGCCTTCAAGGAACTCAGAGTTTGGTAGATAAAGAGGAGAATGCAGAATTTTACTGCAGTGGATGGTGGTGAGCGCTGTGAGAATGGTAAGTATAGTGGGGTATGGGAATCGATTTTGGTAGAACACTCTGGGAGAAAAAGTTGTCTCAACTGACACTAAGCTTAGGTAGAGAGTCAGGTAAAAGGTTCAGAGCAGAAAGACTTTAGACCATAGATCCAAAATATGCAAAGTGTGAGGAAATGCTTGTTCTGTCCATGGAAATGCAAGCCAGTTAGCGCAACTGGAGAGCTGCATACTGCTGGGAGAATGAGAATAAGTCTGGCAAGCAGCCACCCTGGGGAGTCCTGTGGGTTATCTGTGGCCTTTGTGCCTTCCCCAGAGGGCACTGGGAACCATCCGTAGAGTTTAAACAAGGCTGAAGGCAAGGAGGTAACAAAAGATAAATTTAGACCATGTGCTCATTAACCTGGAGAGTGGTGATGGTGTACTATGCTATATGCTGTCCAGAGAGTGTGAAAATGAGTGTAACTGAGAAATTTTAGAAATGTAATGCCTGTGACCTGAAATAGAATTAAAGCTGTCTTCTGTCTTCTGGCTTAGGGTAAATGAGAAATATGCATTAGGAAATTATGGAGAAGTCCTGAACAGGTGTCTGAATGGTGTAGAGGTACTGGTTTGACAGGCTGGTTTTTGAGGAGTCACGGGGCAGCTATTCCTCAGCATTTAGACATGAGTCTGGAGTCAGGAGAGGGGTCTGATGAGACGCTTTGACCATCGTCAGCCTTGTGGGCCGTGGGCGTGACTGACCACAGGTTTGTATCATGTGTCAGGCCCCTCCCTTCCACTCCTGACAACCTGTCAGGCAGAGGCAGACTCGAATCTCTACTCCTGCCTGTTTCCTCACTGAAGGCTAAGCTGGCAGGAGCATGTCCTGAGAAGCATGTTCACCTGTGAGGGGAGCCAGCACCTGAGGGGAGGGGGTGCAGAATCCGTCTGCGGGTTAGTCGCGGCACCGTCCTTCCCACAGACCCACGAGGCAGGGTGAAGGCCCGCGGCCACGCCCGCGACCTGCTGGGGTCTTACCGCTTCACAGAGGGTCGAACAGTAACTGAGAGAGAACGTCCAGAGAGGGGAGCGCTGAGGGACTGCCGCGCGCAATCCCCCCGCAGCGGCGACGCGGCGAGGCCTGGGCGCGGGGCTGACTCGCCAGGCCCTGAGGGAAGCCGCTGAGGGACTGGCGGCTGTGGGGCAGCGGCGCCGCCTGCTCAGAGGTGTGAGCCCCTGACCTCTCAGATGAGACGCCTGTGTCCCTCAGCCTCTTCAGGCCACATTTCTCTTCTGTCTCCAGGTCCTGCTCCCTCCTTTGCAAACAGCTCCTTTGAAGCTGTTTTGTGGCGGGTTTACTGCGTGCGCATGCGCTTTTTGACCTGCGCGCTTGTTCTCAACTGTGGGCTTCTTAGCCGGTATCTCCTAAGTGCGCATGCGGAAGCCCTGCTCCTTAAAGATCTTTTTATTTCCTTTAAGTTTGTTCTCGTCTCACAACATATGGACAACATCAAGAGGAATCTAATTATCGTGGAGGAATTCAATTCCAAAATTTTCATGCTCCGCTCTTCTTACTTACATTAAATCAATGAATTTGATTCTAGATATGGTATTTTTCCTGTATCTGTTAGAATTAGTTTTGACATTGTAATAGATCTCTGTCGAGAAAGTATTCCCAGTATTCTTTAAACCATGACAAATGTTTGAAATACAGTGTAGTTTTAAAAATTAAAAGGAATAGAGGGAAGCGGACTTTGCCCAATGGATAGGGCGTCCATCTACCACCTGGGAGGTCCCCGGTTCAAATCCCAGGCCTCCTTGACCCGTGTGGAGCTGGCCCATGCGCAGTGCTGATGCACGCAAGGAGTGCCCTGCCACGAAGGGGTGTACCCCGCGTAGGGGAGCCCCATGCACAAGGAATGTGCACCATAAGAAGAGCCGCCCAGTGCGAAAGTGTAACCTGCCCAAGAATAGTGCCGCACACACCCAGCAGTGACACAGCAAGATGATGCAAAAAGAAACACAGATTCCCAATGCCACTGATAAAGATAGAAGCGGTCACAGAAGAACACACAGAAAACGGACACAGAGAACAGATAACGGGGAGGGGGGGAAATAAATAAAAAATTAAAACACATTAATAGGGGTGGAGCCAAGAGGATATCAGAGTAAGGAGGTCCTGGAGTCAGCCCCTGAAAAAGGGCAGTTGATAGTGACCCAGAGCTACCTAAAGCACCTTTTGTAGTACCCAGGAGACCAGAGAAGTATTCTGCAACATTCTTGACAGTGTGGAAGTAGGCAATTACCCACCTGCACAGAGGAATCACGAGTAGAGCACTCCACACCACAGAGTTGGTACCCGAGGCATGCAAGCCACCTCAGAAGGTATTCAGTGGTTGGAATTGAAGTTCCATCTCCCCCAATAAAACTGGGAGGAAAACACAGATTGGCAACAACTTCAGCTACTGACTAGTGGATTCAGCAGGCTGAAGTAGAATCCTAGGAACAACTCAACTTTGAACCTGTCCAGGACAGAGGGAAGCTGGTGGCTGCCATTCTGACACCACCCCAGGCATGAGGGGAAGCAGTGCTGACTGAAAATCAGTGCTTCTAAGTACTGGCTTCTTTCCACCCAGGTTGGATTCCATGTCTAGCCTAAACTCCAGTCCCACCTCTGGCAGGAAGGAAGCTGGGCAGACCTGCACCACCTCTTTGGGAAACTGCAAGCTATGCCACAGAGGCTGGTGCCCTTCCTACTCTAGGGGCACAAGCCGCCTCAGGAGCTGTTCCATGGTAGGAGTTAAAAGCTCCATTTCTCGTAAATAGTGGAGGAAGAGAGAGATGTCCACTGACATCAGAAACTGATTAGTGGACTCAGCTGACTAAAGTATAATCCTAGAGCCAGCTAGGGTCTGAGCCTGTCCAAGTGGGAAAGAGTCCAGTAGCTACCATCTTGACTCCACCCTCAGCATGAGGGGGAGCCTGGCTGACTGAAATCCAGTGAAGTTAGGGACAGGTTTCTTTCCACCAAGATTGCACTGCAGACCTAGCCTAGGCTCCAGCCCTACCTCCAGCAGAGAGGCAGCTGGTGGGAACTGCACCAGGCTCTCCAAGGAAGAGCAAGTGCTCTCTGCTGGCAGAGCCTGAATAGTCAGACACCTGGGGCTGCATCCCCACACCCCAAGAGAATAGGAGAGGAGCTGGGAATCCTTGGTCTCTCCAGGCAGTAGCAGGACTTTTCAGCCCACACAGATTTGTTGAACACCTTTGAGCCTATCTCTATCTCAATCCCCTCACAGAATGGTGTGTTGGGGGGGTACTTCTGTTGCCTTAACCTCCCAAGGCAACAGTTTTGGGCCACACAAGTCTGACTGTTGAGCACCTGTGGCTCTACCTCCATCCCCATTCGGACAAGAGAAGGACTGTGTTTGCCCAGCCTCTTTGGGTAACTACAGGTGCTTTTGGCCCACACAGCCTGGTCTGGTGGGTACTTGTAGATTCACCCTCACCCCCCCAATAGGAAAGAAGGTCCATAGAGATTAGATTGTGGGGCACTCCAGAGGATCCATTCCCACTCACAACAGGGAAAGGGTCTTGTGACACAACAGTTTACCTGACCAACTGTGGTCATTTTGGACACACACAGCATAGATTGCTAACCAAAAATAAAGCTCCATCCCTGCCTAAGGTAGGGGAGGAAGGGGTGTGAAGCTTCATCAGTGTTTCTGAGTGACTACAGACAGTACTGTGCCCAACTGGGATCATTAACACAGCTACAGGTCTGTCCCTACCCCTGACAGAGGAGAAAGGTGGGAGAAACGTCATCAATTCCTGGGGTGCAACATGGGCAGCTTCGGCCTCCATAGCTTACAGGACCAACTACATCCTTGGCTCCTACCACACAACCAGCAAGGGAGAAAAGATAAGAAATCCCTAAACTAAAGGGAGAAACTGCACCCATAATAAATACATCTAGCAAGCCAGATGCGGAAACACCAACAAAAATTTACAATCCATACCAAGAAACAGGAAGAGATGGCCTAATTATAGGAACAAGATAAGCCTACAGATGACATAAAGGAGTTGAGACAACTAATCTTAGATGTTCAAACAAATCTCCTTAATGAATTCAATGAGATGGCTAAAGACATTAAGGATATTAAGAAGGCATTGGATGAGCACAAAGAAGAATTTGAAAGCATACATAGAAAAGTAGCAGAACTTATGGGAATGAAAGGGGCAATAAATGATAATAAAAATACACTGGAGGCATATAACAGCAGACTTGAGGAAGCGGAAGAAAGGATTGGTGAGCTCAAAGACATGGGCTCTGAAAGTGAAAAAAGAACAGATGAAGAAAAGTGGAAAAAATTGAACAGAGTCTCAGGGAACTAAATGAGAGAAAGAGATGTGCAAACATATGTGCCATGGGTGTCCCACAAGGAGAAGAGAAGGGAAAAGGGGCAGAAGGAATATTTGAAGAAATAATAGTGGAATATTTCCCTACCCTAGTGAAGGACATAGATATCCATATCCAAGGAGCACAACATAACCCCATCCAAATAAATCCAAATAGGCCAACTCCAAGAAACATACTAATCAGAATATCAAATGCCAGATAACAAAGAGAATTATGAGAGCAGCAAGAGAAAAGCAGTGCAAAACATATAAGAGATACCGAACAAGATTGTCAATTTCTCATCAGAAACCATGGAGGCAAGAAGACAGTGATATGATATATTTAAGATACTGCAGGAGAAAAACTGACAGTCAAGGATTTTATACCCAGCAAGATTATCTTTTAAAAATGAGGGTAGATTAGAATATCTACAGATAAACAGAAACTGAGAGAGTTTATAACAAAAAGACCAGCTTTGCAAGAAATACTAAAGGAAGTGTTAAAACCTGAAAAGCATAGACAGGAATGAGAGACCTAGAAGAGAGTCTAGAAATGACAACTGTATCAATATCAGTAACTAAAACTGTCAAATATAAATTGACAGACAAAATGCAAAGATCAAAATGGATGAAATAAGAACTGCCTTTACAGTAAAACATTGAATGCTACTGGGTTAATTTCCCAATCAAAAGACACAGACTGGCAGAATCGATAAGAAAATTTAAGCCATCTATATGTTGTCTGCAAAAGACTCACCTTAGACTCAAGGATACCAATAAATTGAAAGTGAAAAGTTGGGAAAAGATATTCCATGCATACAGTAACCAAAAATAAGCTGTACTTATATACTTATATCAGATGACACAGACTTTAAAAGCAAAACTGTTATTAGAGACAAGGAAGGACATTACATATTAATAAAAGGGATGATTCACCAGGAAGAAACAACAATTATAAATAAATATCCACCTAACCAGGATGCCCCAAGATACATGAGGCAAACACTGTAAAAACTGAAGGGAGAAATAGACATCTCTACAATAATAGTTGGAGACTTCAACACACCACTCTCAGCATTGGATAGAACATCTGGGCACAAGATTAATAAAGAAACAGAGCTGGAATAATATGATAAATGGACTAAACCTAATAGACATATACAGAACATTGCACCCCAAACACAGAAGGATATACATTCTTTTCAAGTGCTCATGGATCTTTCTCCAGGATAGACCATATATTGGGATACAAAGCAGATCTCAATAAATTCAACAAAACTGAAATTATATAAAGCATTTTCTCTGAAGATGATAGAGTAAAGCTGGAACTCAATAAGTGGCAAATAAAAGGAAAATTCACATATACATGGAGATTAAAAAACACACTCTTAAATAATCAGTGGGTCAAAGAAGAAAGTTCAAGAGAAATCAATAAATATCTCGAGATGAATGACAACGAGAATACAACATATCAGAACCTATGTGATGCTGCAAAGGCAGTGTTGAAAGGAAAATTTATAGCTTTCAATGCTTACATTAAAAAAAGGGGAAAGAGCTAAAATCAATGACCTAACTATACAGCTGGAGGAACTAGAAAAAGAAAAGCAAGCTAATCCTAAAGCAAGTAGAAGGAATGAAATAACAAAGATCAGAGCAGAAATAAATGAAATTGAGAACAACAACAACAACAAAAATAGAGAAAATTAACAAAACCAAAAGTTGGTTCTTTGAGAAGATTAACAAAATTGACAAACCCTTAGCTAGACTGACCAAGAAAAAATGAGAGAAAATGCAAATAAATAAAATAAAAATTAAAAAGGGAGCCTTACTATAGACTCCACAGAAATAAGGGTGATCATAAGAGGATACTATGAACAAATTTATGCTAAAAAACCAGATAATGTAGATGAAATAGAAAAATTCCTAGGAATGTACAAACAACCTACACTGACACTAGAAGAAATAGAAGACCTCAACAAACCAATCACATGTAAAGAGATTGAAACAGTCACCAAAAAGCTCCCCAAAATGAAAAGCTCAGGATGAGATGGTTTCACAGGTGAGTTCTACCAAGTATTCAAAGAAGATTTAATGCCAATCTTACTCAAGCTCTTCCAAAAAATTCAACAAGAAAGAATGCTGCCAAACACATTCTATGAAGGCAATATCACCCTAATACCAAAGCCAGATAAAGATATTACAAAAAAAGAAAATTATACACCCATTTCTCTAATGAATACAGACGTAAAAATCCTCAATAAAATACTTGCTAATTGAATCCATGAACACATTAAAAGAATTATCCATCATGATCAAGTGGGTTTTATACCAGGCATGCAAGGCTGGTTTAACACAAGAAAATCAGTCAGCATAACAGCACATTAATAAATCAAAGAAGACAAATCACATGATCTTATCTATTGAAACAGAAAAGGAAATTGACAAAATACAGCATCCTTTCTTAAAAATACTGTAAAAAATAGGAATTGAAGGAAATTTTCTCAACATAATAAAGGCCATATATGAAAACCCACAGCTAACATTTTACTCAATGGTGAAAAACTAAATGCTTTCCTGTTGAGATCAGGGAAAAGACAAGGATGCCCACTGTCACCACTGTTGTTCAATATAGTGCTAGCTAGAGCAATCAGGTAAGCACAAGAAATAAAAGGCATCCAAATTGGAAAGGAAGAATTAAAACTTTCACTATTCGCAGGTGATATGATTGTATATCTAGAAAATCCCGAAAAAGCTGCAATAAAGCTGCTAGAGCTAATAAATGATTTCAGTAGAGTGTCAGGATACAAGATCAATACCCAACAATCAGTGGTGTTTCTATATACTCATAATGCACAATCTGAGGAGGAAGTCAGGGGAAAATTTCCATTTACAATAGCAACTAAAAGAATAAAATATTTAGGAATAAACTTAACCAAGGATGCTAAGCAATTGAACTCAGAAAACTATAATGCATTGCTAAAAGAAATTTTAAAAAGACCTAAATAATTGGAAGAACAGTCCATGCTCGTGGATTGGAAAACTAAATATCATTAAGATGTGAATTCTATTCAAATTGATATAGAGATTCAATGAAATTCCAATAAAAATTCCACCAGCATTTTTTACGCAAATGGAAAACACAATTACCAAATTTATCTGAAAGTGTAAGAGGTCCCAAATAGCCAGAAACATCTTAAAAAGGAAAAGTGAAGTTGGGGGACTCTCACTTCCAGACTTTAAATCATATTACCCCGCTACAGTTATAAAAACAGCATGGTATTGGCATAAAGACAGATACATAGACCAATGGAACCGAATTGCTGATTCAGAAACAGACCCTCACATCTATGGCCAAGTGATTTTTGACAAGCCTGTCAAGCCCTCCCAGTTGGGACAAAACAGTATATTCAACAAATGGTGTTGGGAGAACTGTATATCCATAGCCAAAAGAAAGAAAGAAGACCCCTACCTTACAACTAATACAAAAATTATCTCAAAATTGATGAAAGACCTAAATATAAAAGGAAGTACAATAAAGCTCCTGGAAGAAAATGTAGGGAAACATCTTCAAGACCTGGTGGTAGGTGGTGGATTCTTAAACCTTACACCAAAAGCACAAGCAACAAAAGAAAACATGGATAAATAGCACCTCCTCAAACTTAAAAATTTTTTTATTAATGGACTTCATCAAGAAAATGAAAAGGCAACCCAGTCAATGGGAGAAAATATTTGGAAACCACTTATCCAATAAGGGTTTGATTTTCATTCTATATAAAGAGATCACACAACTCAACAATAAAAGAGCAGGCAATCCAATTTTAAAATGGGCAAAAGTTTTAAATAGATATTTCTCCAAAGAGGAAATACAAATGGCCAAAATGCACATGAAAAAATATTCTTATCACTAGCTATTAAGGAAATTCAAGTTAAAACAACATCTAACACGACATAGAATGGCCATTACTAAAACAACAGACAACAATAAGTGCTGGAGAGGATGTAGAGAAATAGGAACACTCCTTCACTGTTGGTGGAAGTATAAAATGGTGCAGCCTCTGTGGCAGACAGTTTGTTGGTTCTTCAGGAAGCTAAATATAGAACTGGCATATGATCCAGCAATTCCTTTACTAGGAATATATCCAGAAGAACTAAAACCTATAACATGAACAGACATCTGCACACCAACATTCATAGTGGTGCTGTTCACAATTACCAAAAGATGGAAACAACCCAAGTGTCCATCCACCAATGAATGGATAAAACAAATGTGGTATATATGCACAATGGAATACTATGCTGCAGTAAGAAGTAATGAAATTGGGACTTATGTGATAACGTGGATGAGTCTTGAAGACATTATTCTAAGCGAAGTAAGCCAGACAAAAAAGGACATTAATATGAACTAAATACAAATAATGAACACATGGAATTAAAACCTAGAGTATAGGTTATTAGGAGATAAGAGGAGGGTTGAGAAGAACCGTGGATGCTTAATGTATGTAGAAGTTGTAATTAACTTGACTATAAAAGTGTGGAGATGGATAAAGTTGATAGTAGCACATTATAGTGAGTAGCACTGGTTTATAAATGGGATTGTGACTGAAAAAGGTAGAAAGAAAGCTAAAGAGTAATCTAGGGACTGAATAACCCAGTGAACCCAGAGGTGATTGAGAATTGTGATTAAGGGTACAAATGCAAAAAAAGTCCTTCTGTGAGCTAGAGTAGATATACATCACTATTGCAGGGTGATGGGAATATGGAGAAACATGGGAAAACTACAATTGGTGTGACCTATAGACTGTGGTTAACAGTAATACTGTAATATTCTTGCCGTTAATGCCAAGCTATACTGTGTTGACAATGGAGATGTATGGAAAAAGTGTGCTAAATGTATGCTACGGACCATGATTGGTGGTAATAGTCTGCTGATATTTTCTTATAATCTGTAACAAATATTCCACCAGGGTGTGGAGTTGAATGGGAAATCTCCACATCTCTATGATTGTTTTGCAAGTTCACATTATCTGTAACAAAAATACATTTAAAAAATAATAGTATGTGTTGGGGGAAAAATACACCAAATGTAAGATAAGAACTATAGTTGGTAGTAATATTTTGATGATGCTCTTGCATAGTTTGTGACAAATGTTTCACACCAATGCAAAGAGTTGGTGGAGGGGTGATGTGTGAGACCCCTGTGTGATGTTACGTATGTTTATTTCGTAAGTTCACAATCTTTACTATACACGTATTATTTAAGTGTGTTCATATATGAATGATATACTTCAATTAAAAAAAAACATTATTTAGACTAAATAAACCAGAAATGTAAATATATGATCATGTCCAAAGATGTAGAAAATGTATGAACAAAGCACCAAATCCTTTTCTGGTAGGACCACTTAAAAACTAGGAAATAGAAGGACATTTCCTCAACCTTATTAAGGGCATCAGTGCCAAATCTACAGATAATAAAAGGTGAAAGACTAAATGTCACCCCCTAAGATGAGATTCAGATATTGACCATTGGTTAGTCTTTTTTTTTTTTAAGATTTATTTTTAGTTATTTCTCTCCCCTTCCCCTCCCCACCCCCACCATGAGTTGTCTGCTCTCTGTGTCCATTCACTGTGTGTTCTTCTGTGTCCTCTTGTATTCTTGCCAGCAGCTCCGGGAAACTGCCTCTCTTCTTTGTTGCATCATCTTGCTGTGTCAGTTCTCTGTGTGTGAGGCACCTCTCCTGGGCAGGCTGCACTTTTTTTACTTGGGGCATCTCCTTATGAGGCATACCCTTTGAGCATGGGGCTTCCTTCCTCAGGGGGCACCCCTGTGTGGCACGGAGCTTCTTGCCTGCATCAGTCCTGCGTGTGGGCTAGGTCCACACGGGTCACGAATCCCTGTGTTTGAACCCTGGACTTCCCATGGGTAGGCAGATGCAGATGTTCTATCAGGTAAGCTAAATTCGCTTCCCGGTTACTCTTAAAAAAAAAAAAAGGACCGGATGATAAGACTTCTCCTGGTGTTACTGCTGCTGTATTGTTTTTATTCCAGTACCATATATACAACCTAAAATTAACCCCTTAAACAACATTCAAATATACAAATCAGTACTGTTAATACATTCACAATGCTGTGCTCCCATTACCTCCATCCAAAACCAAAATTTTCATACTGCCCAAATAGAATCAAGGTACATTTTGAGATGTAACTCCCTTTTCTCTATCCTACATTTGTCTCCTGGTAAACTACATTATAGATTATAATTTGGCGAGTTTGCTTATTCAAGTATTTTATATCTGTGAGATTTTAGTGGTATTGTGTTATCAGAGATCATAGCTACTGATTCACATATAAAAAGAGTCGGATGGAACTTAGAAGAAATTTTATAATGAGAAATATTCTCAAATTTACAATGTTTTGATATTGAATGGTGATAGAATCCTAGAATCTCTGTTAAATTCAATTAGTGTTAATTGAATGAATAAATGATTAAAATTGATTATCAATTACATAAAAAATCCAGAATGTGTCCATAGTTTAGGTGTTATGGCAAATACAAAAAATTTCTTATTTGGAGCCAAACAAATTATATATATGTTTTTTAGCATATAAAATTGATCTGTCCTCTCCATAAAGAAGAAAAAAGTGATTATTACCTTTTGTGTTATTCTCATCCTTAAATTACATGATTTTGTTTGAAACTCTCTTTTAGTAAAGTCTTTGTACTTTTAACTGGCTGTCTTACTCTGAAAATTGTGTAGACTAATTATGAAATGAATTTAAAATTTATAATAGTAATTATTTTGGGGGGTAGGACTTATTTTTTCAGGCTGCTACTGTAATGAGAGTAAAGCAAGAGCAAGAATATAACTACATAGAGCCTTCTTTTTAAAATGTAATTAAGAATTAACTAAAAAAACAAAATGTTTTTGCCAATACAGGAATACCATGTTTTATTGTATTTTGTTCTATTGCCTGTCACAGATATTGCATTTTTTTTACAAATTGAAGGTTCGTGGCAACCATGTGTCAAGCTAAACTATGAGTGCCACTTTTCTAATAACATGCTCACATCGTTTCTCTTTAACAGAAGTTGGTATTTCTCACAATATTTCATCTTTTTCATTTTTATTCCAAGTGATAGGGTGACCTACGATCTATAATTTCTGATGTTATTATTATAATTGTTTTGGGACACCACACACCATCCCCATATAAAATGGTTAATTTAATAAATAAATTGGCCTAGCCAAGGTAGACTGCAAGTTAAACCACTTGTGTCAAACAGGAAATATATGAATGCAAAGGAAAATGTTTTGAAGGAAATTATAGATACTGCTCCAGTGAACATGTGAATGGTAAGAAAGAAAAACAGACTTATTGTTGATGTGGAGAAAATTTTACTGGTCTGGATAAAAGATCAAAAATCAAAATAGGCACAACATTGCCAAAAGCCAAAGCCTAATGATTAGAAAGACCTTAACTCTCTTCAATTTTTTGAAGGTTGAGAGAGGTCAGGTAGATGCAGAAGAATGGTTTAAAATCAGCATAGGTTGGTTCATGAGGTTTAAAGAAGCCAGCTGCATAGCATAAAAGTGCAAGGTATAATAGCAAGTGCTGATATAGAAGCTGCATTGAGTGATCCAGAAGACCTAGTTAAGGTCATTGATGAAGGTGGCTACACTAAACAACAGATTTTCAATGTAGATGATAGAGTCTTTTTTGGAAAAAGATGCCACCTAGGATTTTCACAGAGAGGGAAAGCCAATGCCTGGTTTCAAAACATCAGAGAACAGGCTGACTTTCTGGTTAGTGGTTAATGCAGCTGATGACTTTAAATTTTATCCCATGCATATATACCATTCTGAAAATCCCAGGCCCTTAAGAATATCTAACTCTTTGCATGTGCTCTTTAAATGGAGCAAAAAGACTGAATGATAAAACATCTGTTTACTAGATGGCTTACTGAATATTTTAAGCACACTGTTGAGACCTACTGCTCAGAAAAAAGGATTCCTTTCAAAAGCAACATGCTCATGGACAATGTGCCTGCTCGCTTGAGAGCTCTGAAGATGATGTACAGTGAGAGTAATGTTGTTTTCCTGCCTGCTAACAAAACATCCATTCTGTAGCCCATAGATCAGTGGAGTAATTTTGACCTTCAACTCTTATTATTTAAGAAACGCATTTTCTAAGACCATACCCTGCCATAGATAATGATTCCTTTGATGGATCTATATTAAGTCAATTCAAAACCTTTTTTAAGGAATTCACCATTCTAGATGCCATTAAAAACATTCTTGTTTATGGGAGGAGGTTAATATAGCAACATTAACAGAAGTTTGGAAGAAGTAGATTCCAACCCTAATGGATGATTTTGAGGTGTACAAGACTTCAGTGGAGAAAGTCCCTGCAGATGTGTTGGAAATAGCAAGAAAACTAAAAGTAGAAACGCTGAAATCTCATGATAAAACTTAAAGTGATGGGGAGTTGTTCTTATGGATGAGCAAAGTAAGTGCCTTCTTGAGACAGAATCTACTACTAGTGAAGAAGCTGTGAACATTGTTGAAATGACAACAAATTTTTTAGAATGTTACATCAACTTAGCTAATAAAGCCGCAGCAGGGGTTGATAGAATTGACTCTAAATTGGAAAGAAGTTCTCCTGTAGGTAAAATGTTATAAAACAGCATCACATGATACAGAGAAATCTTTTGTGAAAGGAAGATTCAATCGATGTGGGAAACTTAATGGTTTTCTATTTTTAAGAAATTGGTGCAGTCACCAGAGGCTTCAGCAACCACAGCCCTGATGGGTCAGCAGCCATCAACATTGAGGCAAGACCCTCACCAGCATAAAGATGATGACTTGCTGAAGGCTTATATGATGGTTAGCATTTTTAGCAATAAAGCATTTTTAATTAAGGTATGTACATTTTTTCATACATAATGATATTGTACACTTAATAGAACACAGTATAGTAAAAACATAACTTTTATAAGCACTGAGAAATTAAGAAATTCTTGTGACTTGCTTTATTGCAATATTTGTTTTATTGGGTAGTCTAAAACTTTGAATGGTGTAAGAGTATAAAGGAATGGGCTACTGAAATTACAAACTCCTTATTTCCTCAATACAAAGATGATATAACTATATCTAAGAACCCATGTCTGTATCTATAAATACTGCTATAACTTTAGTTATATCTATATTTCTCTCTAATATATATCTATTTAATAACTACCTATCTATATATCATTATATCAATCTCTATATTAGGAAAACTTTATATTAGGAATTTCATGACTTCTCTTTTTGACTGTATTGTTTAGTTTATAGTAAAGTAATCTTCCTTCCAAGAGCAACTATAAAAGATGAAATAAATAGCTGTTTGAAGGCACCACAGAACAAATAAGGCAACCTGGACTTGAAAGGAAAAGATTGCAGAGAAAAAATGTCTTGAAATTACTCTTACATTCTCAGCAGCTTTTTAAGCACAGGCCATTCACCAATTCCCTGTATAGGTCAGAAGATGAACAGAAAACTGCATTCTTTTCCTATTAGGGAGGCATATCATTGGCTATCAAATACCAGGGCTTGAAATACCGAGAAAAATGGAAATGATAGAGATATCACACAATACTCTGTTATATTTTCTCCCTGGAGGAAGTTTCCATCACAAAACCTCTCCATGAATGCAGATATTTGTAGCTATGAGTTAAAAATCAAGGACAAAATTTACAAACTAATTGCCACACAATGAAAATTGTGTGAAAATTGAAAGTCAGATCCTGCATATTAAATACCTTGATAAAGCAAAATTTCAGATGAGAAACAAGAGTTTTATATATGGAGAACAGCATATTTTTCAGTACTCCATCTTCAGCTGAAAGAAAATGAGATAGTTTTAAGAGGAAAATAGCATTATTCATAATGTCTACAATTTTTACAACAATGTATTATCTTAATGAAAATTTACCAAGCTTTTTGTAATGATTGCTAAGAACATATTTGAGTAACATATTTCCAATTCTTGTAAAATTTTTGTAAGAATTATTTCTAGACTAAGAAAGGCAGACTATATACATGTGCATAGTTACTCTTACCCCATAAAGCTGACTAAAACCGTTTTTTTCCCTCACTAACTCAAATGAACATTTTCATTACAATCTAAAAATCCCTATAGTGCTGATTAATCAATCTAGCTGTATTCTATAATAGGGATAGTGCTAATTACTTTCCATTCACTGTCCCATTTAAGTCTCACAACATTCTAGGAATTTATTGCATATTGTCATAAATAAAGAAGTAAAAATACAACAGCTCCCAAGGTGGGATCCAGAACAAGACTGCCTGACCACAAAGTCTGAGCTCTTACCTGCTGCACTTCCCAAATCAAAGGCACTGTGTTAGTAAAAGTGCATGTGGAAACTGACTCAAAGAACACTTTCCAGTCTTATTCAAGTCAGAAAGATTTCTGATTTCCCATTGCCTCATGTATCAAATGAGGATTTTTATCTTAACCAGAGATTCCTATTTGGCAGGTGTTGCAGTTATTCGTTTGGCCTGAGCAATGACTTTACAAAAATTGAAATCATTGCTAGCATTGATAGTTTGAATCCTTTGCCAACCAATAAATAGCAAGGAAAGAAAAAGAAAGGAAAGACAAGTTGGCTTGTCTTTAAAAATCTGCCAAAAATAGGCCCAAAAGCCTCAGTGAAAAATTAGCTTGGTGGTAGCAACTTTTCCCTTGAAATAGTCTGTCTACTTTTCAACCTTAGTCACCAGCATTTTTGATTACCTGGCACCTAAGGTGAACCGCATATTTAAATCACAGTGACAGTGTCCTTGGCTTCTCTATCCTAATTAGTTTATTTACTCTGTCACCAACACTGAATTAGGATGTCTCAGTCACTGTTTTTATAATAATACAGATATAACCATGCAGTTACAATCAGTGCAATTTTTTGTAATTGCCAAGAATTTTGCATAGTGTATTTTATTTTAAAATCATATAAATCTGATTATAGGTTCTAGTATATTATTTACATTTATAAAAAATTTTAAATCAGTGCTAAATGGTTATATTTACACTCCAATAGCATAAATTCTAAGGGTATTAGCTTTTAGTAAAAAGAGTAGAGTGACAAGGGAGGATAGAATGATAAAAGGGCTCTTCCCAATCTTCCAATATAGAAATATTTTGTTAGAAGAAATGCATCAGAACAGTTTACCAGTGGAAATGAGTTAAAATATATGGGGAAGACTTATGTAGACCATAGTAAATCTATTCTTCCTGAATTTTTCAATGTAATGTGGAATTTAGTTTTCTTCAGACTGCAGTGAAAGCATATCTCAATTAATAGATTACATGAAGTCTTGAATTCAAACTCTCCAAGGGAAAAACATTTTGGGTTCTGAAAATTACACATTCCATTGGGCAAACTTGCTAGATCGCTTCCTATGGGTCAGACAGGGATTCCTGTTATGATCAGTTGTGTCCAAAGTAAATGCATTCAGTATTTAGCCTGTCATGGGGATATATGCTTCACATTATAAGTTAGAAAGAGAGGGTATGATCTATTATATAACTTGTTCAAAGTCATGTAATTTTCAATTTGTCAGATCCCAAACTAGAAAGAAAGTTGGTGGAATCTGAGAGTCTCTTCTTTCATACCTAGCATGATACTTTCTATGTATGTGTATGTATGTATATATATGTATGTATATTTGTATAGATGATATATCTGTCTATGTATCTATTGGGATTGAATCATGTGCCCCACTAAAAGCATATTCAAGTCCCAATCCCAGATCATGTGTGTGTGAACAATTTATAATTAGGAACATTGTAGATGTTCTTAACAGATAAACTCTGTACTCATTTGGGCAAAGGAACTTCAATGAGGCTATTTAGATGAAGTCAAATTGAATCAGGAGTCTCTTACCCATGTGACTGGAGTCCTTATTAGCAGAAGAAATTCAGATACAGTGAATCATTAAAAGCCAGAAATCAGCAGAAACTAGAGGAGCAGACAAAAAGAGGCAGAGAAGCCATATGACAGAGTATTACTAGGGCACTCCAGACCATGGAGGAAGCAAGCCCTACCAATGGTTGGTTTGGATGTCTAGCCTCCAAAACTCTGAGACAATGAATTCCTATTGTATAAGCCAAACAATGTGTGGTGTTTATAATGGATGCTCTAGCAAACTAAGATATCACCTCTCTCTCTACCATTTAATAGCATGATAAAGTATCAGAAAGTCCTGGATGTTACTTATGGACACTATAGCCTTGGTTTCTATTTGAATATCCTAAGCAGTATTTAAAGCCCAAAGGAATTGCTTATAGACACATCATTCCCAAAAAACCCAGCTAAGAGGTTTAAAGTCAATGGCAGTATTTCAGGTGCAATATCCATATTAGCATTTGAGAATCTCTGAGAGGCTTGGAGAAATATACACATTCCTGCCTATCCAAACATATACACATGAGAAACTAACTGCAGTTTTTACGTAGTTGTATGCTATCAAGTACCAAATAATATATATACACTCATCATGCAATCACCTTTTTAAAAAATAAAGCTGGTTTGAGTAGCCGATTGTTTACAATGAGGCTTGAAAATTGAATCTTGAATAGAAACAAAATAGACAACTAAAGCCATGGTTAAAATTTTCTGACCTGTATTTACTTTGGAGGAAAATAAATACAAAGTGGGAATACACATGTGTTCTTCAAATTTGTTTTCCCTATTAAAAACTTTGTTTAGAAGTTGCTTTCCAGTTTCCTAAAAAGAAAAAAAAAGTTAACATCACTCAGTAAATTCACTCCTAGCTATGTACCCAGAAAAATAATTATACATCTTCACATGAAGACCTACATTCTGTGGCTCATATTAGCACTTTTACACTTTCCCAAAACTAGAAGTATCCTCAATGTCTATTAACTGATGAATATATAAAGAATTGTAATATATCCATACAATGTGATATCATTTGGCAAATAAGAACAAAGTACTCAAATAGCTACAACATAGATGAACCTAAAAATGTGAAATAAGCCAGGCTGATAAGAATATATGTGGTATGATTCCACTAGTACAAAGTTTAGAAAAATAAAATAAAAGGTTACTGCCTAGGATTGGAGGTAGAGATGGGGAGTGGCTGTGAATGCATACAAAGATCCTTTTTATAGTATTGAAATATTCTCAAATGAGATTGCTATGCAAATTTTACCTAAAAAAAAATATGTAGCTCTTTTCAATTTGAACTAAGATAGAGGTTTGAGGACATCTAGGACAAGGACTTTTTTCACTGACATTTTACTTTGTTTTTTAAAGGTAAGTACCAAATTCCTAAATCCTGCTAAGATATTAGCTCACATTCCTACACTAAGTATATATTGTAATTTATGAATATCTTGGTCAAAATGCTTTATGTTTGTCTAAAGCATAATAACATAAATAATAAAACAAACAGAAATTGAGCATGGCTTCACTGATCTGTTTTTCCTGATAAGGACATCCTGTTTACCACTTTTAGGAATAACTAGCTGTAGCTAGCACATTGAAGAAAAAACAAAAATATATAGTACATAAATAAATGTGTCTGCTTTAATAAATAATACTTTATTGTCACTCAGCTTCACATCCACTTAGGAATTGTCAATGGCCACATTTGCTCCTCCATTGGAGGTCAGTGAGATGCACTCTACTTGAAATCATTCGCTCAGTTACTTCTTGAAATGAAGATTCTGTGAGATTATCAACCAAGAAATTTCAAGTTGAAAGCATTTTCCAGGTGTTTCTGGACAATAAATACACAAACAGAATGCTGTAATAGCATTTTGTTTGTAACTTTTACTTTCCTGATGATTTCAAAAATTCCCCAAGAATATTGATATTGATGTATATTTTCTGACACAATTTTACTATGGGTAAACAAACAGAAAGAAAAGATAGTCACTTGAATATTTGGTAACTTTCACCTTGCTCTCATTACATTATTCTCAAAATTTAGCATCAAAATGAGAATCATCTTTCCACCCTTACAAAAATTTATATTTCAATTTTATACTAGAAGAGTGGAAGAGTTGTATTAGTATAAAGAGGGAATACATAAGGTTTGCTAACCACCAATACATTCTTGTCCTACATAGTTCGATAATTACTTAAAAATGTTTTTTCTTATTTTTAAGGAAGGCTTATATGACAAAAATGTTACATCAAAAATAAAGGGGACAGTTGATCTTTTCAAGTCTTTCTTTATAAATATATATATATTTTTAAATACTTAGATTGCACAAAATAATACACACAAAAAATAAGGGATGCCCTTACATCCTGCTCCCCATACCTCCCATCCTTCCCCATATTAACAATTTCTTTCATTAGTGTGGTACATTCACTGTAATTGAAGAAGCCATTTGTAGCATTGCCACTAAGCATGGCTTATAGTTTACGTTGTAGTTTATACTCTCTCCTACTCAATTCTGTAGGTTATGGCAGGATATATAATGACCTGTATCAGTCATTACAATGTCATTCAGGACAATTCCAAATCCCAAAAATGACCCCATATCACACCACTTTTTCCCTCTCCCTGCCTTCATCATCTCCATTAGTCACTGTCTCCACATCAATGATATAATTTCTTCCATTGCTAGAATATTTATGGGCCTACAGTAGAATACCAATAAGTCCAGTCTAGTCCATATTTTATTCCTCAATCCTAAGGATTCTGGGATGGTGATACCCACTCCACCTTAATTGAGAGGGGCCTCAATCCTATACAACTGATGAATGGGACTCTCTCGCTTACAATTGTAGAATCTCTTGGTTCCTTGGTATGGTGGTTGCCCATCATCACCTCCTTGTTATTTGTCCTGGATGTGACCAATGAGCTAGAGAGCAGGTGTTGCTTAGAAGGAGACCACAAGCCAAACCAGAGCCAAGTGGCAAAGACAGTGAAAGGTGTTTTTGCTTTGGTTTCACTTTTTATAAGAGCTCCTGGCATTCAAGAAAATTCTGTCAGATCACTAGCATGGTACATATTTAAGGAACAGATAGCTGAGGAACTAAATTCCAGAGTTCAAAATTTTATAAATATTTAAATACACAATGTTGCAAAAAAAGAATACAAGACAAAGAAACAGTAAATGGTGGACCATACAAAAACAAGATAAATATCCAGAAGCCATCAATCAAGTTGTAGGACTCATGGTACCCATTCTTAAACTTAGTACAGTGATATAATAATCAAAACAGCATGGTCAGGAACCAGATGTGGCTCAACCAATTGGGTTCCCATCTACCATATAGGAGGTCCAGGGTTCAATGCTCAGGGCCTCCTGGTGGCGGCTTGCTGGCCCACATGGCGAGCTCACCCAAGCAGATTGCTGGCCCACGCAGAGAATGCTGCCCCACACAGGAGTGCCACCCTGTGTGAGAATGCCGTCCCATGTGGGAAAGCCACCCCACGCAGGAGTGCCTGCTGACACAGAGAGGTGGTGCAATAAGATGATGCAGCAAGAGACGCAGAGGAGAGTAAATGAGAAGACATAGTAGAACCGGGAGTTGAGGTGGCTCAAGAAATTAATCGCCACTCTCCCTCTCTGGAATGTCCCAGGATCTGTTCCCAGACCTGCCTAAAGAGAATACAAGCAGACACAGAAGAACACATAGTGAATGAACATAGAGAGCAGACAACGGGGGGAATGAGGAGTGGGGTGGAGAAATAAATAAAAATGGGGAAAAAACAAGCAGCATAGTATTGGCACAAGTACAGAAATAAAAGTTCCATGGAATAAAAATAAGGGTTCAGAATTTAACCTTCCCACTTGAGGCTATTCGGTTTTTGAAAAGGGCCCAATGTCCAGTTGGGAATGATGGACTGGATGTCTATAAACAAAAGAAAGAAGAACCCTATATCACACCATATAGAAATATCAACCCACAGTGAATCATGACCTCAGTATAAAAACCTAAGTATAAATTCCTAAAAGAAAATGTAGGGAAGCATCTTCAAGACCTTGTGTTAGGCAATGATTTCTTAGAAGTCACATTCAGAACAAGCAACAAAAGAAAAACTCAATAATTTGGACATAATCAAAATTAAAAATATTTCTGCATCAAAGGACTTTATCATGAAAGTAAATTAACAATCTACAAAGTGGTGGAAAATATTTGTAAACCACCTGTCTGATAAGTGGTTAATATCCAGAACATATAAAGAAATCCAACAATTCAACAACAAACAAACAATCCAATTTAAAAGTGGGCAAAAGACTTCACTAGCTCCATAGATATAAAATATAAATGACTAAAAAACACATGAAAAGATGTAAGCATCATCAGCCATTTTGAAAAGGCAAATGAAAACCACAGTGAGATACATTTCACACCCATTAGAATGGCTATTATTTAAAAAAAACACAGAAATTTACAAGAATTGGAAAGGCTTTTGAGAAATAGGAAAATAAATTCATTGCAGGTGTGGATGCAAAATATTGAAGAAGCCCTTGGGGAGGACACTTTGGTGATTCATCAGAAACTTAAGTATAGAATTACCATATGACCCAGTTATTCTACTTCTAGGTATATATACTCAAAAGAATTGAAAGCATGTACTCAAACAGATATTTTCACAATGATGTTCAAAGTGACATTATTCACATTTGCCAAAAGATGGAAACAATCTCCGTACCCATCAACTGATGAATAGATAAATATAATGTGGAATATACACCCAATGGAATATTATTCAGTCATAAAATAAATGAAGTTCTGATCCATGAAGCAACATGGACGAAACTCAAAGACATCATGTTGAATATAACAAGTCAGGCACAAATGGACACATTTTGTATGATTCCATTGATATGAAATAAATTGAATTAGCAAACTCACAGAGTCAGAATCTACAATATAGATTTTATGGGGATGAGGTAGAATTAAGGCAGGAGGAGTTAATGTTTAAGTTTTACAGTTTCTTATAGATTGGTGGGAAAGTTTTGGTAGTGGACGGTGCTATTGGTAGAACAATGTTGTGAATGTAATTAACTACACTGAGTTATATAATCAAATGTGGTTAAACAGAGAAATTTTAGGTTGTATAAACAATATTAAAATAAAACTTTTAAAAACCCCTTTAGGACAGTTTAACCTTAGCAGTAAACCTTGAGGTAAAGTATGGATTATGGTTAATAGCAGAATTACAAATTGTTTTTTCATAGCCGTAATAAAGGTAACACATCAATGCAAGTGTTAAATTAGGATGGTATAGAGGAACACCAGTGTATGCATTTTTTTGTAAAGCCCCATCTTAGCTAATAAAAACACAGGGAAATAGATAAATTAGACAGTGTGGTCAAACTTTTAGTAGGAAATCAAGGTTATTTATGCATTCATTGACAGTAGTAAAGAATGAATGGAGTTGAAGATTATTTTTAAAGACATATTCATTAGATTTAGTGACAGTGGTGTTGAAGTGGAGAGTCAAGGCTTCTGATAACTTTTAGCTTAGAGTAAATGTGGAAGTCACTCTGAGTTATGAAATTATGGAGTAGAGATGTCTTTTAGCAGGTGTATAAATGTTACCAAGTTCCTGGTTGAACTTATTGAGTAACCGTTGGGATCCTGAAGCAGCTTTTCAATAGGAATTTAGAGTGTCTTGACCCAGAAGAGGTCTGTGATGAGACTCTTTGGCCACCATCAGCGTGTGGACGGTGACTGAACACAAGGGTTTGTATAACGTGCCAGGTCCCTTCCGTCTACTTATGCAAACCTGGCAGAGGCAGAGGGGTGTCACTCCTGCAACATTAATCTCTACTACTTCCTCAATTTTCCTCACGGAGTGCTAAAGAGATAGGAGTATGTTCTGAGAAGCATGTTCTCCTGTGAGGACAAACCAGCACCTAAGAGTAGGGGTTAAGAATCTGTCTGCCGGTTACTCAGGGGCACTGCCTTTCCCAGCTCCAGGACGCTGGGTGAAGGCTCCAGGCCTCGCAGGCATACCCAGGGTTTACTGCGCCAAAGGAGGCAGAATTTTAATCAAAAAAGATGGAATGGAGGAGAGTATGGGCCATGATGTGAACCATTGTCTATGAGGTGCAGAGGTGCCCAAAGATGTACTTACCAAATCCAATGGATGTGTCATGATGATGGGAACGAGTGTTGTTGGGGGGGGGAGAGGGGGGGTGAGGGGGTGGGGTTGAATGGGACCTCACATATATATTTTTAATGTAATATTATTACAAAGTCAATAAAAAAAAAAAAAAGAAATCTCAAGAGAGGACAGAGGGGTTGCCAAACCCCCACTCTCCCTGCACCCGCGGACTGTTTGTGTGTGTGTGTGTGTGTGTGTGTGTGTGTGTTGTTTTGTTTTTAATTTCTTAGCTCTCATCCTGAGCAGATCCATTGTGGATGGATCCTGGGCGCTGGCGCTGATGCTCCTGGCCTTGGAGGAAAGTCAGTGAGGTGGACTGGCCAGAGGGGACAGGGTGTCGGCTTTCAAAGATGGTTGAACCTGACTTCTCAGTTGCTGTGGGGAATGTCCTTGTGCATCCTATGGCCTAATCTCAAATTATCTCCCTGATTGATGGTGGCCCCGCCCTGTTCCCGTTTTAGCAAACTGTCACTTCATAGCAGGTTCTCTTCGGTTTCATTTTGTGCGCAGGTGCTTTTGATTCTTTCCTGTACTGAGCTTTGGACTCCTGTGTGCAGTGTGTCTGTGGGTGTTCATGTATGTTCCTGTGTGTGTGCTGACATCCTGCTCCACAAGGGTCGTTTTATTTCCTTTAAAAAACTTTTCTTGGATCTTCCCGGAATCTTAGGCGTTAGTGGACTATAATTAGGGAAGAATTCATTTTCAAGCTGCACATGCTCTGCCCCACTGGAAACTGTTAATTGGGTATTTTATCCCTAAATAAACTAACTTCTAGATGTGATATATTTTGTGTATCTGTTTGAATTAATTTTGCTACTGCAAATGACATCTGTTAGGAGTATAATCTCCCTACTTTTCAAAAAAGAAGCAAAACCAACACCATTCATTAGATCTCGCTACTTGATCTTGTGTTCAAATAGATGGGAATATTATCTTTATCTCCCAAGTTTCCTCATGTTTTTCTGATATAAATTTGTGGAGTAGACAAATATCTGTAGCTTGAAAATAAATTATCATTTTTAAACTATTTTATGATATATATATTTATATTATTATCAACTGTTTGCCTAAAGCATTTTTTTGGCTTTAATTTGATAGCTTTTATAAATATCAGGTTTGTTGCTTCACTTTTATTTGTTTGTAGTGCTTGAAGGTAACCTATGTGTTCTGTGTATAATTTATGTGTTTATATTTATAATTATGTCATTCTTTTGTTTCAGTCAAATAAAGATTGGAATCATAGAAAAAGAATGGAAGATATAGTTAATAGTGTAAGAGCTCTATTGGCTTCTGAAGATTTCTAACATACATATATTTATGTTTTCAGGAGGATCAAAATGCATTAATATGCAACAAATATTTATTGATCATGTGTTGCATGCTAGGGCCAGAAGCAAATATAAAATAAATGTGGAAAATGAATATGTCATCCTATTGCTTAGAAAATATTTTCAAGAAATGATGTATCTACATGAAATAAAATATTAAATGAGAATATAAAATCATATGTGATTACCCAAATGGTTCATAATTCTAAGAGTTTGAAGGTTATCTGTTTATGTATATTGTTTCATCCATTTAATTTATTTTCAATTTTAAGACTATTTTATTTTTATTATATAACAGGTATTGGCAAAGTGGCCCTATGGCTTTTTCTAGACATCAGCAAAAAATTACAAGTCTTACTAACAAATAGATGATATGGCCCAGTGAAAGGAACAAATCAAAATGCAAGATGAGACACAGGATTTCAATCAACTGTATAAAGATGATCAAACAAATCACCTAAATCAATCTTAGAAATTGAAGGAAAATGTAGCTAATGAGATAAGGGTTTTAAGAAGATACTGGATGAGCACAAAGAAGAAGTTACAAGCTTAAGGTATAAAAACAACCGTAAAGAAAGACATAATGGATGAAATGAAAATACACTTGAGGCATACAACAACAATTTTGAAATGGCAGAGAAAAGAATCAGCAAATTTAGAGGACAGAACAGCTGATTTTGAAAAGACAGAAGAATAGAGAAAGAAAAAAATGGAAAAAATTGAGCAGAGGTTCAAGTAATTGATAGCACAAAGTGCAGCAACATATATTTCATGTGTGATGGAAGCTCCAGAAGGAGAAAAGAAGGGAATAGGGTCAGGCGCATATTTGAAGAAACAGTAGTCAAAAATTTCAAAATGCTGATGAAAGACATAAATATATATATATATATCCACAGGCACAATTAACTTCAGTGAGAATAAATCCCAATAAACTTACTCAGAGACACAAACTTTTAGTATTCAGACTTTTGAATGACAAAAATAAAAAGAGAATTCTGAAATCAGCAAGAGACAGCCATTCACCAAATACAATGTACATCTAATAAGACTTAGATAAGATTTCTTGTCAGAAACCCAGAAGTGATAATACAGCTGTATGATGTATGTAAGATCCTAAAAGAGAAAAACTGCCAATCAAAAATTCTTTATCTAGCAAAACTGTCTTTCAGAATGCGGGTGAATTTAAAATAGTCATATCTTTTTTTTTTATATGCAAGAGGATGGTTGTACAAGACATACAAAAAGGAGTTCTGCACCCTGAAAGGAAAAGTGAGGCTTGGAGGAAAGTGTACAAATGAAGAGCATCAGAGACATTAAACCATATGGTAAAAGACAGATAAAAATACTGTATGACTAAGGAAAGACAAACATAAAAGGTTTGAAGTATGTAGTGCCTTTACTGTAATAACAATGTATGATAAAAGATTAAATTTCCCAATCAAGAGATATAGACTAACAGAATGGATAAAAATATATGTGCCATCCATATGTTGTCCTCAGTAGACTCACCCTGGGGATTGAAATAGACTGAATGTTAAAAGTTGGAGAAAGATATTTCATGCAAACAGTAAACAAATAAGAGTAAGGCTAGTTATACTAATATAACTTTAAATGCAAAAATATTATGAGAGATGCAGAAGGCCATTATATATTAATAAAAAGGCCATTATATCAGAAAGAAATAACAATCGCAAATATCTTTACACCTAACCAGCAGGCCCCCAAATGCATGTGAGGAACTCTGGCAAGACTGAAGGGAGAAATAAATACCTCTACAATAATAATTGGAGACATTAATACCCCTCACCACTCACATCAATAGATCAAGTAGACAGAGGATCAACAAGGAACCAGACAACTTGAATGATTTGAAAAAATGATCTACACCTAAGAGACATGCACAGAACACTGCACACCAAAACAACAGGGTATGTTTCTTTTCTAGTCCTCATGAATCTTTCTGTAGGATAGACCTCATGTTGGGTCACAAACATGGTCTCAATAAATTATAATTTGTTGCAATTATACAAACACCTTCTCTGATCATATTGGAATGAAGCTGGCAAATGAATGATAGTTGAGAAAGTGTGTGTTGCAGGGAGGGTTGGTGTGTAAGAGGGAAACAGAGAGAGAAAGAGTATTTTCATGTTTGCAAATAATTTGCAGTAATAGTCCACATTATAATCTTTAGTCCTGTTGTGTTAGTTTGCTAACAGTGGGCCACCTATTAAGCATTGGCAAAAAAAAAATCCTAGCTGCCAAAACAAATACCAAAAAAAAAAAAATGGATTGGTTTACGCAATGGGAATAGATTGCCTCACAGTTTTGAAGCTAGAAGTCCAAATTGAGGCATCAGCAAGGTGATACTTTCTCTCTGAAGACTGTGGTGTTTTGGGATCTGCTCAGGGAGTTCCTGTGTCTTTGGTTTTTCTGTGGCATGGCAATGCACATGGTGGTTTGTTCTCCTTTCTCTTGCAGGTTCTTTTGACTTCTAGCTTCTGGCTGCTCCCCATGGCTTGTCTTTGATTAAAAAGACTTCAGCCATGTTGGGTTAAGGCCCACCGTCATTCAGTTGGGGCACACCTTAATGAAGACATCTTCAAAGGTATTATTTACAAATGGATTCTTACCCATAAGGCCGGAGGTCGTGACCAGAGCATGTTTTCTTGAGGGTGGAGGCTCAATTTAATAACCAAGAACCTGGTCTCCATAGTTCCCGTGTACACCATCATTCAGTACCATACAACAATCCAAATTGATTAATAATTTTCTTGCTCTTACATATGAACTAGGCCAAAAACATTTCTAGTGGGTAAAGACAGTGCAAATTGTCTTATGCAAGAGAAACAAGAGAATCATCTCTGCTGTCTACCTTCTCCTCTCATTCCCAGTCTTTCCTATCATTCTAGTCCATGGGACCTACTATATCTCTAAGGAAGGGTAGTGTGGCATCAGCTATCTCTTGTCACTATCTTGACTTCATTCCCTGATTTTTTAGCACCTAAATTATCTTTTAATAATGAACTTCATTTTGAATTTAATTCTTCCTACTTTTGATATATGCATCATTTATGTATGTTTGTAATAGAAGAAGAACCTATCTTTTTGATTTCTGTTCTCTTGGTACAAAGCCTCAATACATTCTTCAGGTAATTTTTGAGACTATGATTTTTAAAAATACCTCTGTCCAAATAGATTTTACATCACTAACTGCTATCAATACTTCACAACAAAGTGTATGGTTTAACAACTATATGAATAGAATTTTCTTGGAATTCGTGAGTCAGATCTTCAAAAAGTGTTTTATAACTTTATCATATTATATTGTTTTGTATCTTAATTTCACTATATGGAGAACAATTATGTTTGTTTCAAGTCTATTGTATATTTAAACCTGTGTTTTACATCAATCCCTGATGGAAAAAAATGAAACCTACTATTCTTGCATACTTTAAGGGGTGTGTTGGCAGTTAGATACTGTGGGAGCATCAAATTTAAGAGTATAGAGTATAAACTTGATGGCATTTTTGTTGATGACTGATTGATAAAAATCCACAAATACGCTGTGGTACCCAGATCATGAAAATAATATTGCTTTTAGTCCTGGCAATTCATAAATATATAGAAAGCAAATGATGTCTGATTTTCTTTCCCAGTTTTATGAGAAAATATAGGCTGAACCAAAAATCTTGCAGTAAACATTCTGGGATTTAGTTATTCCTTCACTAAATCGTATTACATGAATTGGCATTTATGATTTTCAGGTCGTGGGCAAGGAAAGGTTACTCATGGACCATTTCAAAGGGGCTAGGCTGAAGTGGGTTCTAGCCACCTCATTTACTGTTTCTCTTCTGGTGAGAAAACATTTAGACCTGGTAAGATGGCATGTGGGTTTGCCAGTCCTTCCCAGGGTATAATCCCCACATCTGGACAAGGGCTTTAAAGGGGGAGGATAGTTAAGCCTCCCATTTTCTGAGTTGTTAACTGACAGGTGTTAGAATAAGGGGTAGGACGGAGTGCGACGGTTTGCTCGGTCGGTAGAGGTGGGGTCTGGCTGCGGACGAGGGGTCGGTCCCGCTTGGGACAAGGGGTCAGTCCCACTTGGGACGAGGGGTCGGTCCGGCAGCAGACGAGGGGTCGGTCTCACAGGGGTTGCGCGGTTCGGCTGACGGGGTTGCCCGGCGAAGCCGGCGACGAGGGGGTCGCCCGGAGAAGCAGGCGACGAACTGGGGACAAGGGAGGCCAGGCCCTTGTCGGGGGCTCTCAGGACTGGAGGGCGCATGGCAGAAGAACTACCGCGGAGACAAGGTAAACATGCAAGTCCAACTTTATTGAGGGAGAGGCAACAGTTTTATAGGGGCTGGGGAAGGCTGATTGGTCGAAGCCACGCCCTGTTCTGATTGGTTGCCGGAGAAAGGTCAGTGGGAGGCACTGGACGGGGAGGGGTGGTGATTAGGGATTGGCTGTTGCTGTTGCTGGGGGAAGTGGTAGGGTTTAGTGATTGGTGGCTGCTGTTGCTGGGGGAAGTGGCAGGGTTTAGGGATTGGTGGCTGCTGTTGCTGGGGTGAAGGGCAGACTTGAGTCTCCCACCTTGGGCCTGGCTGTTGCTGCTTGAGGGGGGGGGGGAGGCAGACTGGAATTTTCTGCCCTGTGCCTGCGCAGGGAGAAGGAAAAAGAAGGGTGTAGCCTCATAAGGCATCGTGTGGCGCTATCCGGGAGGAGGGGCAGCCGCGGAAGCATGGCTGCCGAGAAGGGGAGACCCGAGGGCACTCTGCTCCCATGCCGAGCTTCCTTTAGGGGTGGCGGTGAGTCCGACCAGCCACCCTATTATGGGGGCAGCGGCTTGGCCTACCGCGGCCACTCCCCTGCCAGGCCAGCAAACAACACTTCAGCCCTAGGGGTGACCGCATTTCCCCCTTCTTTTTAAATAAGGGCCAGGATGGCAGCAGCAACAAGTAGCCGAGGCCCAAGAGGCCGTAAGCAATGAGGGAAGCGGGGCTGAAGAGGGAGGTGAGTAGGACGGGGATATAAATGTACAATTTGGGGGGTGGTATCTTGCCGTTGCAAGCAAGGGTGGCCAATGTCCAATTCTCGTTGATCTCGGCGGTGATAAGGTCCATCTGCTGTTAAAAGTCCAGGATGACAGCGCGTTACAGGTAGTTGATCTCTTCTTGGCAGCGAAGAGTGTCAGAGGCAGACTGTGTGATGGTCTGGAGGATCGCAGCTGTGAGGACAAGTCGCGTCAGGGCACCAGCAGCAGTGGTGGTGGCAGTGTCGGGAGTGGTGGAGACGTAGGCGAGGACAACAAGAAGGCCAAAGTCTCCACAGGCACGAGAGAGGCTGATGTTAACGGAGCGGGCCGACATGGGGCGGCCCAATCTGCAACGCAATGGGGGTTCAAGCAAAAAAGGAGGGGGGCGGGGGACAAGAAAGGACGCTTTGGATGGCTGAGAAGAGGGGTGAGGTCGAGACAGGAGGAAGCTCCGCAGAAGTATGGGGAGGCAAGAGCAGAAGCGTTATTGGATGCTAGAAAGCAGGCCGCGGGCCGGGGAAAGCCAGTTGCGGGCCATTTAGCGGGGCTGGAGCTGCTTGAGAGCGATGGCGGCATGGGGGGCCACAGTTACAGAAGACTTGGGGCTGCCAGGGGGAGGCGGAGCCGGGGGGGGCTGCTGGCGCGGAGGGCGCGAGAGGAGCCATTGCCCATACGGTGTTACAAAATGGCTGCGGGCCATCCCCAGCGGTACTACAAAATGGCGGCGGGCCACAAAATGGCCGTGGGCTACAAGATGGCCGCGGACCGCTTTGAGAAAATGGCGGGGCGGAAGCTTCCAGTGCCCAAACAGTGCCACAAGATGGCCGCGGGCCGCCCTGTGCAGAGGGGTAAAGTGGCGGGGAGGGAGCTTCCGGCCCACCCAGGCAGGAAGTCATCGGGTGAGGAAGAAGGCGGAAGTGAGGAAGAAGTGAGGAAGAAGGCGGAAGTCCGCCATCTTGGGAGTGCCTCCCCTTTTCAGATGGCGAAGAAGGTGGAAGCCCGCCATCTTGGGAGTGCTTCCCCTTTTCGAGCAAGGAAGAAGGCGGAAGTTCGCCATCTTCACTGGCGCTCAGCACTGCAAGATTACACTGTTAAGGGGGACAATTTTCGAGCGCGTATTAAGGCGCTCGACAAGCAACTCAGAGTCGGAGTCGGAGCCGGCATCAGGATCCCGATCAGGATCCCGGTTAAGGTCGCCGTCCTGACAATCATGGCGGCGGCGGTGGCGGTGGCGCGGCTGGGGGGAGTCGATGGTAGGGGTACCTTGAAGGCAGGAGCAGATGGTAAAAAACGCCGGTAATAAGCCAGGAGGGAATCTTTTACCTTCCTGCTCCACAGCAGAAGTGACCCTATCTATAAGGCGAGTATAGGTATCCGGGTCCCAAAGCTGACACGTGGTAAGCCATGGATTAAAGGGGAGAAGAAGGTCCCAATATACTTGGAGCTGTTTCAAAGAGATCTTACACTGGTGAGTGTCTAGGAGACCGGCGAGGGCCCGAACTTGCGGGGCTTGCTTAGCAGAAAGGATGTTACCCATTGCTAATGGCCTTTTGGAGCCGATAAGAAAAGGGGCTCTTTACCTTGAGAGCGCGGCGATGGGAGCAGAGGTGTGCGGTGAGACAAGGGGTCGGAGCTGGTGGGACTCCGACGGTGGTCGCGTGCCAAAAGAAGGCCCTGACGAGGGGAAGGCGGAACGGCGAGCAGTGGAGCAAGGCAAAGGGGAGCAAGCATGGAGGGGAGGAGGCAGAGGTGAAGGCAGGGGTGGAGGTGCTCAGGCACGTGCTCCTGAGAGTTTTATTGGCGCCTCTTAATCATAGCGGGTCGGTATAAGCCCCCGACATGGAAGGAGAAAGCCATCCAGCGATTCTCCCAGACCGCCGTGGATCGTATGAGGTCACCAAGGTTCAGGAGCAGCAATGCAGAGCGAAAAGATAGGGGTGAGAAGAGAGGAGGGCGTAGGGCTGTGGTAGGGTTACTTCAGATGCGCAAACATGCGCTCCTGAGAAATCCAAGGCTCCTCTTAATCAAAGCGGGTCGGTATAAGCCCCCGACATGGAAGGAGAAAGCCATCCAGCGATTCTCCCAGACCGCCATGGATCGTATGAGGTAGCCAAGGCTCAGGTAGCAGCAATGTTGCACGAGAGAAGCCCCACAGTGAGAGGAGAGGAGGGGGGGGCCGCCAGGTTATGGAGTGAGGCTGTGGTGGGGTTGCTTTGCCCCACGTTGGGCACCAGCTGCGACGGTTTGCTCGGTCAGTAGAGGTGGAGTCTGGCTGCGGACGAGGGGTCGGTCCAGCTTTGGACAAGGGGTCGGTCCCACTTGCGACGAGGGGTCGGTCCCACTTGCGATGAGGGCTCGGTCCCACTTGCGATGAGGGGTCGGTCCCACTTGCGACGAGGGGTAGGTCCGGCAGCAGACGAGGGGTCGGTCTCACAGCGGTTGCACGGTTCGGCTGACGGGGTTGCCCGGCAAAGCCGGCGACGAGGGGGTCGCCCGGAGAAGCAGGCGACGAACTGGGGACAAGGGAGGCCAGGCCCTTGTCGGGGGCTCTCAGGACTGGAGGGCGCATGGCAGAAGAACTACCGTGGAGACAAGGTAAACATGCAAGTCCAACTTTATTGAGGGAGAGGCAACAGTTTTATAGGGGCTGGGGAAGGCTGATTGGTCGAAGCCACGCCCTGTTCTGATTGGTTGCCGGAGAAAGGTCAGTGGGAGGTACTGGACGGGGAAGGGGTGGTGATTAGGGATTGGCTGTTGCTGTTGCTGGGGGAAGTGGTAGGGTTTAGTGATTGGTGGCTGCTGTTGCTGGGGGAAGTGGCAGGGTTTAGGGATTGGTGGCTGCTGTTGCTGGGGTGAAGGGCAGACTTGAGTCTCCCACCTTGTGCCTGGCTGTTGCTACTGGGGGGGGGGGGAGGCAGACTGGAATTTTCCGCCCTGCGCCTGCGCAGGGAGAAGGAAGAAGAAGGGTGTTGCCTCATAAGGCATCGTGTGGCGCTATCCAGGAGGAGGGGCGGCCGCGAAAGCATGGCTGCCAAGAAGGGGAGACCCGACGGCACTCTGCGCCCATGCTGAGCTCCCTTCAGGGGTGGCGGTGAGTCCGACCAGCCACCCTATTATGGGGGCAGCGGCTTGGCCTACCGCGGCCGCTCCCCTGCCAGGCCAGCAAACCACACTTCAGCCCGAGGGGTGACCGCAACGGAGACCTGGGTTTGTGCTACTGCATCAGCTTGAGTATTTCCCTTTGTTACAGCAGTGTCTGTTTTCTGATGCCCTGGACAACACATAACTGCTATTTCTTGAGGTAACAGAATGGCTTCTAGTAAATCTAGGATTTTTTTTGCCAATGCTTAATAGGTGGCCCACTGTTAGCAAGCAAGCCTTGTTCTTGCCACACAGCAGAGTGAGCATGAAGGACAAGGAAAGCATACTTAGAGTCTGTGTAAATATTAGCCTGTTTCCCAGCTGCTAGCTTTAAACTTCAGGCAAGGACACTTAGTTTTGCTTTTTGGGCTGAAGTTCCAGGGCCAAGAGCTTTGGCTTTTATGGTTTCAAATTGAGAAACCACTGCATACCCTGCCTTTTTAATTCCTTCCCTAATAAAACTGCTTCCATCTGCGAACCATTCAATGTCTGGATTCACAAGAGGCTCATCATTTAAACCTGGCCTGCTCAAATAGTTTTGGTTAAGAGTTTTGAGGCAGGAACGGAGAAGGCATCCCTCAGAATCTGACTTCCAGCCTTCTACCAGTAGTAGGGTGGCTGGGTTTAGAGTTTGACACACCCTTATTTGTACTTCAGGGGTTTCTAGCAATTAAGCCTGGTGTTTAATAAACTGGCTACCTGTGAGCCGCTGGTGGCCCCTGACCTCAACCACATCCTTTACCTGGTGTGGGATAAAAACTGTGAAAGATTGCCCTCAAGTTAGTTTGGTGGTTTTTTCAATTAAAAGGGCTGCTGCCCCCTCTGCTCCCAGGCAAGGTGGCCATTCCTTTATTCTACAGACATGTTCATTAACTACTCAGAAAATGAAGTTTACCAGGACTTTTAACATGTTCAGTATTCTTCTGGAACATTGGATCTAATGGAAAAGATAACACTATAATCATCAAACATATATTTAGAATAGGATAAAGGTATAGTACTTAATAATAATTAATGTATTACTCAATGTATAAGTTTCTCTTTGAACTGCAATTAATAGATTCAAGTTTCAGGTTTGCAATACTTTACATGCTATCCTTCCATGGGAGCAGGCCATAATGCTAATTGTATTTAAGTTCTACTTACCGTATTCTCTGGTGATTATGACTCCACTTGGTATGTTCTGCATGCAATGAGGAAGCTGCAGCATTGTTGATGCTAAAGAGAAGCTAGGAAGTTAGTTTCTAGTATTCCACTGGCCTAGTGCATAGTGCTCTCTGGCACTATGAAATAGTGTCAGTCTGGAGGCAATATCCATTGTACATTTGACTGTACCAAGCCATTGTTGGCTCCTGCAGGAGTTTGAAACTGCTATGTAGTTTCCATTGACTTCAGGAGCACAACCAGAGATGTAGAAGGTATCTTTATTGTTTGAGGGGTTAGTGACCAATCCAGCTAATAACTCAAATGGAGAGGCAACCTGCAATGTATTCAAGGCCTGGTCTGAATGCACAAGAAAGTTTTTTTTTTTTTTTAGATTTTTAAATTTATTTCTCTCCTCTTCCCCACCCCATCCCCTCCCCCAGTTGTCTGCTCTCTATGTCCATTTGCTGTGTGTTATTCTGTGATTGCTTCTATCCTTATCAGTGGCACTGGAAATCTGTTTCTTTTCATTGCCCCATCTTGTTGTGTCAGCCCTCTGTGTGTGTGGTGTCATTCTTGGGCAGGCTGCACTTTCTTTTGCGCTGGGCGGCTCTTCCTTACGGGGTGCACTCCTTGCATATGGGGCTCCCCTACACGGGGGGGACACCCCTATGTGGCAGGGCAATCCTTGTGCGCATCAGCACTGCGCATGGGCCAGCTCCACACAGGTCAAGGAGGACTGGGGTTTGAACTGCGGACCTCCTATGTGGTAGGTGGATGCCCTATCCATTGGGCCAAGTCCACTTCCCTGCACAAGAGAGTTTGACAATGCTGAAGTCTATCCATTGATTTTTATATACCTTTTAAACATTTCCAATGCAAAGTGTTACATATCAAATGACTTTGCTTACTTCTACATTTTTACTGTGAAGACATTAGCAAATATTTTACTTTAGTAATAGAGGAAAAACTTTTTTTTTCCATTTTTAAAATGAAAATTGAAGATTCCCAGTGGAATTAAGGTAACTTTTCATTATCACCACTTGAATATGTACATTGAGGTGACATTTAGACAGATTTCATTGCTATGAAGTTACTTTTTGCCATTAATCTCAATCTAGATTTTGAATTGGAGGATGTTTTCACAAGCTCTTTATAATTGACCACAACCACAGACTGGCTAATTTACCTTAGATTACAATTAGTGACCAATGGAATTTACTTTTTGCATTTAAGAGAGGGCAGCCTTGTATTTCTTTAACTTAATTTCATTAGATATGAACTTAGAATTTTCATCATTTGTTAATTTGATATTATTATCCTGATGTATGAAGTTACACTGAGCAAATAGGCAGACACAAATAGTTTGACATGGAAACACAATTTAGTTACTGAAAACTTTCATTTTTTATAAAGCACATTTAACTGCAAAACATTTAAAAGATCTCCTGGAAGGTATTTTCTTTAATTTGCACTATGAACATGCAGTTTTCCACAAGAATTTTATTTCTTAACTAATGGCTTATAACCAAAATGTTCCCAATGTTTTAACACAATTGTCCTTTGTTTCAGAACTTTGTATTTTACTTTGACTTTAGCATACTTTGGACGAGCAAGAATAATTTTATGTATAGTCACTGAGCCTATTGAAGCCTCAGGGAAATTGCTTTCTCTCATGAATTGCCACTCCTAGGAACTCTGACAGGCAAGGCAGGAGGCCTCCTTCACTTCCCTGTCCTGAGAAGTAAAAACTCCAGTGACCCCTGGACTGGGAAAGTGAATGTTCAACCTTGAGGGTCAAGAATTCCACCAGGCAGGAATTTAGTTCACACTTGGAGTCATGAGAGAAAACAGGGTTACTAATACCAGTAGGACAGGAGACAGGGATGTCTCACATTTGCTTTCCCTTAAGCCATAGGGGCAGAACCTGTTATGAAATAACCATAAGCAAAGGCAAGGGGTGAGGCTAGGCTTGAAGTGACCATAGATGAACGTAAGGTCAGTTTAGAATTTACACTTTTAATAATAGGTCCAGGCTAAATCTACCCAGTTATAATTTTAGTTATTATCCTTCTGCTGTTTTATAATATAAATGCATCTATAAATGATTTTAACTCTTAGTTACAGTTTTTATTAAATTTACCTTAAGGTGAATTGGGTATTTTTATTAACTAAGCCACAAGAATTTTATTATTAACAACTTTGTGAAGTTTCTTTGCTTTTCTAGCAATTGAATTAATTTCACTTGTGATTTATACATTAAATTCACTAGCAACATAGTATTGACCCTCAAAGACTCATTCTCATATTACCTTTTTACCATTATCCAATTTGTAACAGGTGAACCCCAAATATGATTTCCTAGGCACAAGCAAACTCCCAAAATTAAACACAGATTTCAAAGTTGAACACAAGGTTATGCACAAATTAAAACAGGAGAGAATTTTATACCATTAGCATTTCAAGGAACTCTTTGACCTTAATTGATGGCACATGAGGTTTCTTTTATTTTGATCACTCTTTATACCTTTTAAAGGCAAAATTGAGTTTAAACTGAGAAGTTTGAGGTTTATTTCCTCATTTTTTAAGGAGACACAACATGAGGTTTCTAGGCCTCAGATTTTTTTGTTCTCTTTTCTTACACTGGTTTAACTGGAATTCAGTGTTCTATGCAGAGGCTGTTTTTGCCAATACTGTGGCCATGTGGACTAGTAGTATGCAGACTTTTCCGATTCCTAAGAGACTCCTATGGGGAGTTTCTGGTAGGCTAGAGACTGCACCCATTACTCTAGGAAGAATGAGGAAGCACCCTTTAGTTGACAATTCCGGCATCCCAGAGACCTAGTCTGACTAAATTCACTGCCCCACACAATTTGGAACTGAAGCCCTGTCTCAGTGTCCTGAGAATATTTATTTTCAGGGTGTAACTGGCCCACAAGCATTCTTGTGGGCAGGTCTTGGGGGTGTCTGATTCTGGATATCAGATCAATGACCCCAAGCTGACTGGGTGACCTGAGCAGTGGCCCCAAATCAAAGCACCTGAGATGTTTGTCCAGGAGATATTTGGCTGTTCTCTGAATGGATGGGCCCAAGGAATGGTAGCCATTCATTTTTCTGCTCTGGTTCTCAAACACCCCTACTTTCCAGGGTCTGAGACTGACCCAAGCAGAAGTTCCTGAGTTATTCTCAGGAAATGTTTGGCTGCTCTCTGATTCCCACCATCCCAGGAAATCAGAGAGCCCCTTCTACTGGGGATGCCAGGGTAGCCTGGACTTGGGAGACAGGCTAAATAGATTTCAACCTGAAGCTGTCAAGCCAAATTGTGCTTCTTCCTATCCTTCCAGAATAATTAAATGCAGTCTTAGTTCTTATAACTTTATGTTTGATAGTTTTCTAGTTAAACCAGTTATTAAAAGGCCATTAAGTGATTAGAGGTTAATTGTACAAAGTTAACAGGCTTTGGAGTTCTGAGGCAATAGCTTCCTTGCTAAACAAAGGCACTTAACCAAAGCATCCTAACACAAACCTGCAAAAAGAGATTCAGGAAAGCGAACGTGGCTCAACTGATAGAGCATTCCTCTACCATATGGAGGGTTAAGGGTTCAATTCCCAGAACCTCCTGACCTATATGGTAAGCTGGCCCATGCACAATGCTACTGCATGCAAGGAGTGCCATGCCATGCAGGGGTGCCCCTGCATAGGGATTCCCCACATGCAACGAGTGTGCCCCTCAAGGAGAGCTGTCCCATGTGAAAAAAGCATAGCCTTCCCAGGAGTGGCACCACACACATGAAGAGCTGATGCAGCAAGATGATGCAACAAAAAGGAGATGCATTTTCCCAGTGCCCCAGGACAATGCAAGTGGGCATAGAAGAACACACAGTGAATGGACACAGCAGATAACAGAGGGGAAGGGGAGAGGAATTAAAAAAAAGAGAGATTCAGTAAAAAGATAAAATATGGGTAAAGGTTAGAAATTGCTCGGGTATTCTGGCTGCCCTGGGGAAAGGGAATTCCCACAGCATCCATCTGGCTCTGCCTGTCACTTTTCTCCTCATTCCCAAAGTAACTGAATGTGGTCAGAGAGGAATGCCACTTGGAGAGGCATGGGCCTGGTGGGAGGTGTAAACTCTTGGCTCTCTGACTCTCTATTACTGCCATGCACCCTCCAGGGGAGAGGTTGGGAGAAGGCAGTGGTCACCCACCCCAAGGGCAGAGCCTCCTGCTGCTAAAAGAGCTTGAAAGACCAGCTGTAGAGTGAACTTCAGTCCTGTGCTGCAGCCCTCCTGACTGGGGTTAGATCTAACAAGAAGGAGCATGTGACATGGGTGCAAAGAATTCCGGAGCCCCATATCCTTTCCTCCTGGGATCACAACCTTTGGGGGCTCATATGCAAATCCATTTAATCTAGAGAACCAAAGAAAAGCATTAGCAGGCTGTGGGCCATAGTTTCACTCACCAATAAATTTGTGGACTGGCTCGCCAAATACATAACCGGATTTTATTTAGGTTCTTGGCTATGCTGCAGAAATGACTTTCAAGAGCACGCAGGTGAGTTAGGCCAGTAATTTTTCAGGTAGGGATGGAAGAGAAATAGGAGAAAATAACAGAGCAGAGGTTCCAGGTAGAGGGGAAGGCGATGAAAGGGGATAAAGAGGGCTGATTTACAAGTTACAATTCCGCATTATAGATGATAAATCCCTAGGTATACTTGTATGGCCACATGGCAGAGGGAAAATGGCAACAGTAACACACAGAGGGCAGGATGGGTCTGTAGGCAAAAGAGCAGAGTGAGAGCTCACTTCCCCTTTTAAGGCATTCAACTGATTGGATAAAGGGTCACTCATTGCTGATGGCAATCCCCCTGATTGATATAATTGTAATCAGCTGTCTATGATTTACCACTGCAGTAAAGTCAATGATGACTAAAGTCCATTATATGCCCTTGCACTACAGTTAGCTGAGAGCTTGCTTGACCAAACAGCTGGGCACAATTACCAGGCTGAGTTGACACAATAACCTAACCATCACAATCTCTATTGCTTTAATACAATTTTCCTTTGCTTCAGGACTTTATTTTTCACTTTAACTTTAGCAGACCTTGGGCGAGCAAGACAAATTCTATGTATACTTACTGGGGCTATTGATGCCTAAGGAAACTGGTTTCTCTCATGAATTGCTGCTTTTAGGAACTCCAGACAGTCAAGGCAGGAGGCCTCCTTCACTTCCCAGTCCTCAGAGATAACACGACTCTGGCAGCCTCTGGACTGGAAAAGTGGATGTTCAACCCTGAGAACTGAGAATTCCACCAGGCAGCAATTTAGTTCACACTTGGAGCCACGAGAGAAAGCAGGGTCACTATTACCAGAAGGACAGGAGACAGGGAAGTCTCAAATTTGCTTTCCCCTTAACCGTAGGGACAGAAGCTATTATGAAATAACCATAAGTAAAGGCAGGGAGTGAGGCTAGGCTTGAATTGGCTATAAACAAATATAAGTTCAGTTTAAAATTTACACTTACAATAATAGGTTTAGGCTAAATCTACCAAATTATATTTTTAATTAGCCTTCTGCTGTTTTATTATATAAAGCCATCCATAAATGATTTTAACTCTTGGTGACAATTTCTAGTAAATTTTTATTTTAAGGCAAATTTGGTACTTTTATTAACTAAGCCACAAGAATTGTATTAGTAACAACTTTGTGAAGTTTTTCTGCATTTCTAGCAATTGAATTAATATCATTTGTGATTTGTACATTAAGTCCACTCACAAGAGGGTATTGACATTTAAAGACTCATTTTTAATTTACCTTTCACCGTTATCAAATTTGTAACAGGTGAACCCCACATCAGATTTCTTAAGTACCAGCAAACTGACAAAGTTAAACACAGAGTTCAAAGTTCAACACTAAATTAAGCACAGATTAAAATAGAAGAGGGAATTTTATATTTTTAGCATTTCTAGGAACTTTTTTATTGTAATTGATGGCATATGCAACATTTCTTATTTTCCAGGAGAGGTTTAGTAACTGGTCTGGATCTTGATCTCTACTCACACCTTTTATAGGCATAATTGAGTTTAAACTGAGAAGGCTGTTTCTGAAAGGGAGTTATTTGAAGTTTGAGATTTATTTCCTCATTTCTTTAAGGAAACATGACATGAGGTTTCTGGGCTTTAGATCTATTTTTCTTTTTTTACACTGGTTTAACTAGAATTCATAGTTTTATTTAGGGAGTGTTCTTGGCTATACTGTGGCCATGTAGAAGCAGTAGGCAGAATTTCCTGATTCTTGAGAAGACACTTCAATGGAGAGTTTATTGGTGGGCTAGAGACCATGCCCATTATTTTAGAAAGAATGAAGAAGTGCTTTTGGTTGACTGATCTGATGTCCCAGATTCTAAGTCTGACTAAAACATTCACCACCCCACATAATTTGGAGCTGATGCTCTGGTCTTAGTGTCCTGAGAATTTTAATTCTGGAGCTTTGCAGACAGGCTTCCCTGTGGCCAATTTAAGTCTTGAGGGATACCTGAAATCTGACGTTCAGACCAAAGCACCCAAACTGAATTGGTGGGAGATGTTGTGAGCAGATGCCAAAACCGATGCACCTGATCTGAGTTTCAGGGGACATTTGGCTGCCCTCTGAATGGAAGGGCCCAAGGAATTTCTTGGGGGCCATTCAGAGTTTACAGTTCTGATTTTTGGCACTCCTGACAGCTCAGAGTCCAAGGCCGACTGCACTGTTACCCAAACAGAAGTATCTGAGCTAAATCTCAGGAGATGTTTGGCTGCTCTCGGATTCCTACCACCCCAGGAATCACAGAGTTCCTGATGAAAGGCATTTCTGGGGCCATTGTGGACTTGAGAGATAGATTGAATAGATTTCAGGTTGAATAGATTTTGGATTGAAGCTGCCAAGCTGAATATTGCTCATTTTTGGAGAAGGGGCAAAAAGCTTCTTCCTATTCTTGTAGAGGTCTTTAAAAGCAGTCCCACATTGTAAATCCTCACAGGGCCCACTGGATGGAATGGGGGAGAGTGTGGGCCATGGTGTGAACCGTTGACCATGGGGTGCGGGGGTGCCCAAAGATATACTTGCCAAATGCAATGGCTGTGTCATGATGATGGGAGGGAGTGTTGCTGAGGGGGGGGGAGAGGTGGGGTGGGGGAGGTAGGGTTCAATGGGACCTCATATATATATATTTTTATGTAATATTATTACAAAGTAAATAAAATTAAATTAAATTTAAAAAAAATAAAATAAAATAAAAGCAGTCCCAATTTATCACTTTACTATCTAGGAGTTTCCCAGTTAGACCAGCCATCAAAGGCCATTAAGTAATTAGAGACCAATTGTTCTAACTAACAGGCCTTGGGGCCCTGAGGGAATCACTTCCTCGCTAGCAAATGCATGTTTGGTTTTATGGTTTTTAAGTCATTCCAGAGCACTTTAACACAAACCTGTAATGAGAAATTCAGCAGTAGGAAGTAAGAAGATAAAAGTGGGTAAAGGTTAATTATGAAGGGACCCCTGGCCTGTGACCCCCCTGGGGAAGGGAACTCCCATGGCATCTATCTTTAGCCCTGCCCGCTGCCTTCCCCCTGCATCCCAGACCAGGTATCCAGGTATGGTCAATAGAAAGGCAGAGATGCCAAGACATGGATCCATGAAGCTCCCGGCTCGCTGGCTCTCCATCACTGCTGTGCATCTGTGAGGGGAGAGAGAGCAAGAAGGCAATGGTGACCAGCCCCAAGGTCAGAACCGATGACTGCAAAAAGGGATTGAAAGAGTGGTGCAGTGAACCCCTATCCTGTGCCCCAGCCCGCCTGGCTGGGGTCAGATTTAATAGGCCTAGGCATACAGCATGGATGCAGAGAGTTCCTGTGCCTCTTCCCTCCTGGAATTATGTCCTGTAGGGGCTCATAGACAAACTTGTTTAAAATGGATAACCAAAGGAAGGCATTAAACAGGCTGTAGGCCATTGTTTCCCTCACCAATAAGCTCCTGACTAGTTTGCCAAATATGTAACTTGATTTTGGCTAGGTTCTTGACCATGCTGCAGAATTTCAAGCACATGTCAGGTTTATTAGGTCAGGAATTTATTAAGGTATGGAGGGAAGATAAAAAGAAGAAAATAGCAGATCAGGGGTCTCAGGTAAGGAGGAAGGGGCTGAGCATTAATAAAGCAGGCTGATTTACAGACTACAATTCCCCATTACATATTATAAATGCCCAGGTTTTACTTGCATGGCAACCATGGCAGGAGAAAAAATGGTGAAAGTAGGGCCCAGAAGGCAGGATTAGGCACACAGACTGGCACCAAGAATGGAAATGTAGTGGAGAAATTTGGATAGGCGCGGTTTCGAAGGCCAGGACACGAGAGAATACTGAGAAGGAAGTTGGTTTATTTCGACCGGCCGGGCTCGGCGGACTCTTGTCTTAATAAAAACCGAGCCCTGAACAGCCTTTTCCAGACTCTTTTATACAGAGGATATAGGATTAGGAAGACTAACAGTGATGGTAAACAGACTTTTGGTTAGGTTCTTCAGATCTTAGTATCAGATAGGTTATTTCCTCTAGGTGAGTTACATATTCTCCACATCTAAGCCAGTTTGGATTAGCATAGCTCCACATAGTCTGGAGGCAGCCCTGAATACACACTCAGTCTCACATCCCTTCTGAACATTCAAAGACTGTAGGGCCTTTATTACTTATTTGGCCATCTTGGAGACTAGGTACTCTTGGAAATAATTTTGATTTTAATGCACAGGCTATATCATATTCCCCCCTTTGAGGCCGAGTTTAAGTTATTAAACTTCAGCATCACTATTGTCTGAGTCCCTCTGGACTGGCTGGTATGTATATAGAGCTATGAGATGGGCAGCTGTTTGCTTTTTTACAACACCATTTATTAGGGTGCGCATTCTGCTTATGATGAAAGGTAGGAGGCATGGAAGGATGGTGCATGCTCTTATGAAGAGGGCAACTATTCTTAATAGAAGCTTGAAATTGTTTACTATTGACTGCTAGCTTCTAAAGGGGTTATTTATATTCTATTCTAGGTTTGCACTGGGACATGAGCAATTTTTACTATATTGCTTGTAATTTCATCAATAACCTTTCCAGTGTTATCTAATTCAAGGCAGCAGTTAGAGAGATTGAATTTTCTACGAACTCTTTTTTCAGCTGCCAAGAGATAGTCTAGGGCAAGACGGTTTTGATAGATGGCATTCTTGAATTTAGTTTGCTCTTGGGCTAGTAAGTTTAGTGCATGGGCAGTTTCATTAGTTATTATTTCTACTACCGCTTGTAGGCGGATGATTCGGTTTAACATATAGATAGGGGTTCGGTAACCCCACATGCTATTCTCTGCCCAAGTTGCTGGCCTATAGTATTGGATTATACGCTCAGGGGGCCATTCTTCACCTCCCCAGGTAATGACAGCCCTTTTTTCTTTTATGTTTTGATACACTGGCTGGCTTAGCTCTTTCCCTTCTGTTAGGGGAATGAGGAAGAAGGAGGGTTTTATTGTACCAAGCATACAAGTTCCACACCAGTTTCGTGGCAGTTCTCGGAATGCAACTTTTCTACAAATCTAGTACAAACTATTTGGGGCAGTAAAGGGGCCCTTTGCAGTGGAGTTCTACACTGTGATTAAATTGGGGAAAGTACGATTTATGAGAACGAGGTCTGATTCGTTCCATGTTCCCTAAGGTTCTGTTGTATTTGTGGTATAATTTTGGAATTTTTTCCTTGTACATGTTAGATTTCTAACAGCTATAGAGGAGCTTAGGCAGGCCCTTGAAGCACAATATTTTTTTATGACAGAAGTTTGTAAGGGCCACATACTATCTCGGGGGACAGCTGGGAGGCCAGTTGCATTATATGGTTGGCTGTAATTGTATTCCTTGGTCTCTCATGGCCATTGGTTTCTCATATTAGTACCACCACATACATAACATGAGGAGACATTTAAGTCTGCGCCCACCACTTCAGCCAGGCTTATAAAGAGGTTTGTTGCTGCTTGTGGGATGGAAAAGGGCTTTTCCATTTCTTCATAAAAGGAGTGGAACACAGAATGGGCTTTACTTGTGAGTGGGTATTTTTGATACCCAACCCAGATGTAGGCTCCTGGGTCTATTCCCTTACTATCAATGTGGAGGCCTATTTGGACTCCTTGAGTTTGCCAGGATTCAGGTTTAAGGATGGTGAGATTTAAAGGGTTACATTGACTACGTGGACAGTTAGCCGGGGCTATACTCTTGGTGAGGATAGCTGTCTGTTTAGCTATGTTTGTTTTCTAGGTGGCCCAGGTGACACAAGACTAGTAAGGGCAGTAGTATGCACCTATGTATTTGCACCAAAAGCTCCCTCCTTGGGCTGCACTTCTCATCTCTGGAGCGCACATGTACTTATTGCTATGAGTATACTTCCGCTCCCAGCCGAGCCCTCCACAATTTGTGTTCCATGGTGTCCCAGAGTTTATAGCCTGACATGCATCAAATAGGAGGGACACTTGTTCATTCTGGCTCATGACTGGGGTGGAGGAAAGCAACTTCTTATTTTGATTAAGCACTCTTATTTCTTATTTACGGGAGACTGTTGGGGGTTTAGGATCATAGCAGGTTATTTGGCCAGATGCATTACAGACACTATAGGAGGTTCCCTGAAACTGACAGGTGGTTACCTGGCCCTTGCAGGTGTAATGACTATGATATATTAATGTGGTGTTGACATGGGCCCCTGTACGCACTTTTTGAATACATGGCTCACATTCTGTGGTGTCGACCTGGGACCAGGGGAGGTTTAGGGCTAGAAGTAGGAAACACAGGCAAAGGGGCATTGCAACAGATTAAACCGGATTCTTAATCTTCGGCTGTGCGTAGACCAATCAGCTTCCGGGTGTGATTGGAGCAGAGCTCGGTGTTCTCTCCTCAATTTTCGGCCGTGCGTAGACCAGTCAGCTTCCGGGGTGTGACTGGAGCAGGGCTCGGTGTTTTCTCTTCAATCTTCAGCCGTGCGTGGACCAGTCAGCTTCCGGGGTGTGACTGGAGCAGGGCTCGGCATTCCCCTTTTTCGCAAGATGAGTTTGGTTGGGCTGTGGGTATCTGGAACACAGGTCCAGGACTCTGAGGCAGCTCGCTTGACTCGGCTATGGTGAATCCACGGGATGATTTCAGCCACCTTAACTGCAGTGGGGGTGGATAAAATGACAAGATAGGGCCCTCGCCATCGAGGAGTTAGTGGAGCTGACTTCTAGTCCTTGACCTAGACTGCATCTCCTGGCTTGTACGGGTGTACAGAGCTGCTTAAGCTAATGGGGGCCCTTTCTTGGACCTAGCGATGCAGGTTATGTAGGGTTTTTCTTAAGCTTATCATCTGCTGAGCTATTGATAAGTTCCTTCTTTTTCTAAGATCTCCCTTTATATTTCTGATTAAGGGAGGAGGCCTCCCAAAGAGGATTTCATAAGGAGTTAGGCTTAGTTTTCGGCTTGGGCTGGCTCGAATTTGGAGGAGAGCACTTGGAAGTACTTGCACCCATGTTAGCCCAGTTTCTTGGCAAATCTTGGCAATATAAGTCTTTATTGTACGATTCATTCGCTCTACCTTTCCTGAGCTCTGAGGATGGTAAGCGGTGTGCAGTTTCCATTGGATGCGCAGTGCCTTTGCAATCTTTTGAGTGATTTTAGAGACAAAGGCTGGTCCATTGTCAGAGCCAATTGAGAACGGTAGCCCATAGCGAGGAATAATTTCTTTAAGGAGAACCTTGGCTACTTCTTCAGCTTTTTCTGTTCGAGTGGGGAAGGCTTCCACTCAGCCAGAAAACGTGCAAACAAGGACTAGGAGATATTTATAGCCTCCAGATCGTGGCATTTTAGTGAAATCAACTACTAGATCTTCGAGGGGCATACTACTAATTCTCTGGCCCCCTGGGGCTGTTGTGGGTCCCTGGCGAGGGTTATTCTTTGCACATGTCACACACCGTTGGCATATAGCATGGGTGATAGTGACTAGTCTTGGGATGTAAAAGAATTTTTCTAACACTTCCTTAAGATGAGTTTTTCTCAAGTGTGTGTTCTCATGGTAGTCTTGAACTACGGCTGCTGCTAATATTTGTGGCACAACTATTCTGTGATCAGGCAATGTCCACTATCTATTTTCCCCTTGTGTTCCACTCTCAGAGAGTATCCACTCTCTCTCAGCTTGAGTATATTGTGGCTCTCGGTGACTCAGAGGCTGCGGGGCAAGGACAGGCAGTGTATGCTGGATGTTCTGATAATTAAGGGGTTGAGGAATGAGAGCAGCAGCCAGGTTTTCAGATAGGGATCCCTCCCGTGCCACTCTTTTTGCTTCAGCGTCTGCCCTCCGATTTCCCTGGGCAATGGGGCTGTGGCTGGTCTGGTGTCTCTTACAGTGCATTACAGCTACTTTGGCAGGCTCCCAAACTGCATCTAGTAGCTCCAGAATCTGTGTGCCGTATTTAATGCTCTTGCCTCCCGCGTTAATGAGTCCCTTTTGTTTATATAAGGCTCCATGCGCATGCAGGGTAAGAAAGGCATATTTGGAGTCTGTGTAGATGTTAACCTTGGCTCCGGCTGCAAGTTGCAAGGCTCGGGTGAGGGCAATGAGTTCAGCTTTTTGTGCTGATGTGTTATTTGGGAGGCGCTGTGCCTCTACTGTGGTCTCAGATGTTACTACAGCATATCCTGCTCGTCGATTGCTGCCCTGCATAAAGCTACTCTCATCTGTAAAAAACTCCATGTTAGGATTTGCCAATGGCTGGTCTTGAAGGTCTGGCCTGCTGGAATATACTTCTTGCAATGTTTCCAGGCAGTTATGGGCTGGAACCCCTGGCTCTACGGGTAGCAGGGTGGCTGGATTTAGGGTTTTTACAAGTTCTAGCTGGATGGATGGGTTTTCACATAATAGAGTCTGATATTTAACCAGGCGGCTGTTAGTAAGCCAATGTGTTCTTTTGGCTTCTAAGATTGTGACTACTGCATGTGGAACCCGGACAATAATAGGCTGCTCAAGAGTCAATTTTATAGCTTTTACTGTAAGCACGGCTGCAGCCGCTACAGCTTGCAAACATGAAGGCCATCCCTGGGCTACAGTGTCTAGTTGTTTAGATAAATACGCTACAGGTCTTTGCCAGGAACCGAGGTATTGAGTGAGTACTCTTACTGCTATGCTTTGGCGGTTGTGAACATAGAGGTAGAACGGCTTACTGAGGTCTGGAAGTCCGAGACTCGGTGCTTCCATTAGAGCTTGTTTGAGAGCAGTGAAAGCATTTTTCTGTGGGCTTTCCCAGAGCAGGGGATCCTTATCTCCCTCCTTTGTGGCTTCATATAAAGGGCGCGTGAGAACTCCAAAATTGGGGATCCAATTGCGGCAGAATCCAGCTGCCCCAAGGAACTCTCGCAGCTTCCGGCGAGAATTGGGCTCAGGAAGACTACAGATCGCTTCCTTTCTCTCAAGTCTTAATTCACGGCGCCCCTGTGTTATTTTGTAACTTAGGTATTTGACCTGAGGTAGGCAGATTTGGGCCTTTTTCTTAGACACTTGATAGCCCTTCTGCTGTAGATGTTTTAAAAGAGCATGGGTTTCACCAGCACAGTCCTGATAGGTGGAACTTCTGAGAATGAGGTCATCTACATACTGGAGAAGAAAACAGTTATGGCTTTCTGCCTTAAAGGATTTGAGATCACTGGCCAGGGCTTGTCCAAAAATAGTGGGTGCATTTTTAAATCTCTGAGGCAATCGCGTCTATGTCAGCTGCTGCTTTTCACCTGAATTTGGATTTTCTCATGTAAAGGCAAAAAGCGGCTGACTCTTTGGTGCTACCCTAATGCAGAAGAAAGCATTCTTAAGATCTAGGCATGAGAAATAGATTGCCGATGCTGGTATTAAGCTGAGCAGAGTATAAGGATTTGAAACTGCAGAATGAAGGGCTACTACTGCCAAATTAACTGCTCGTAAGTCCTGGACTGGGTGGTAATCTCCATCTGGCTTTTTAACTGGGAAGAGAGGGGTGTTCCACGGAGACTGGCACGGCTTCAATATGCCCTCACTCAGCAATCTCTGAATATGTAGCTGGACCCTTTCTTGCGCTTCGCGTGGAACTGGATACTGCCTTATGCTTACTGGACTGGCTGTAGGCTTTATTTCAATAATAACTGGAGGAATGTCATGTGCCATCCCCATCGGGTTCTCCTCTGCCCATACTTCAGGCACATCTTCAAAGGGGAGCTGTGTGGCCATGGATTGGCCAGTCTCACTCAGGCAAAACAGTCTCTATTCCTCCTGCAGAGGAAGGGTCAGCGCTACCTTCGGAGGGTCTTGTGGCCCCAAGATCAGTGTGGATTGCCCTGTGGCACTAAAGGTAATTTGAGCCTGTAGTTTTGACAGCAGGTCTCGACCCAGGAGGGGGACTGGGCACTCCGGAAGATAGAGGAATTCGTGAGTGACTTCCCTTCCCCTAATGTTGCAGGTCCTGGCTTGAAGGAAAGGCCGTTGGGCACTTTTGCCAGTTGCCCTTACGATATTGGCTTGCCTTTTTGATAGAGGCCCAACTGGCTTGGTCATTACAGAATGTTGAGCCCCAGTGTCAACTATCATCTGTATGGTGCGGCCCCCAATTTGAACTCCGACTATAGGCTCCTCGGGGCTAAGGGAATAGGAGCCTGGTCTGTCCTAATAATCTCTATCAGAGTCTTCTATTCTTGCCAGCCCAATGATCTGATTTGCAGGTTTCTTCTCTGAACCTTTACGGTCGCAGCGTTTGGGTCGTGATACCCCACTGGCCTTTCTGGCTAATGCTTTGGCTGCAGAGGCAGCCGGGTCAAGTGGCCAGCTAGGACACTCTCGCTTCTAATGTCTATCCTCCTTGCAGTATGCACACTGATTTCGCCCTAGACGTGGGCTTTTCTCTCTCCTTGGGGCTGGGGCTTGCCAAGTTACCTTCCTTGTTACAGGAATGGACTTTTCTACTATGGCTGCAGCCAGAAAATCTGCCTTTTTCCTCATCTTCTTAATTTCCTCTCTTTTTGTTTCTTCATCACGGTTGACATAAACCTTAGTAGCTACTTCCATGAGCTGAGAGATATTTATTCCAGCAAACCCATCTAATTTCTGCAGCTTTCTCCGAATGTCAGCCTGTGATTGAGCAACAAATGCTGCATTTACCATTGTTTGGCTCTCAGGAGCATCTGGGTTAAAGGGCGTGTATACACGGAACGCTTCACATAGTCTCTCATAGAATTGAGCAGGACTCTCATCTAGAGCTTGTAGAATTTGACTGGTCTTTGCCATATTCACTGCCTTGCGGCTCTCCGCCTTGAATCCTTCAACTAATGCCCTATGGAATGTCTCTAGTCGGTTGAGCCCTACAGCGCTATTTGGATCCCACAGGGGGTCCTCTTCTGGGAACTGCATGCGGGCATATTGATCACTGTCCAAAGTTCCCTCAGGTGGGTGCTCTCTAAGCCAGGCTAGCGCTCCCTGTGTGACCCGCATTCTCTCCTCAAAGTTCAATAAAGTCATTATAAGTTGTTTACAATCAGCCCACGTGGGTCTGTGGGTCTGTATGATAGACTGGAAAAGGTCTGCCATGGCCTGAGGCTTCTCTGAAAATGGTGGGGTGTGGCTTTTCTAGTTAAAGAGATCTGTCGTAGTAAAGGGCACATAGAGGAATGTCCGGCTTCCTCCCTGAACCTGGCCATCTGCATCGTAAAAGATTGGGGCCCGGGTTTCACAGAGCGGGAACTGGAAAGCAGCTTTTTCCCCTGCTCCCTCTGCCCCCGGGGCTCCCTGTGGTTCGAGCTGTAATCTCTTAGCGTCTCTTCCTTGACCGACCCGCAGCGCTGCTGCGGCGTTGCCAGAGGCAACTGGCTGTAAAAGCAGCTGGTCTGCATTTTTTCTTGCCGAAGGTGCCAAAGACCGCTGCGGAGATGGTAAAAGCTGCTGTGGGGATGGCGTAGGGCTCTCAGGTGCAGATGGCAATAAAGGCAACTGCGGGGATAGTATAGGTGCCCTCTCTGATGGTGACAAAAGCAGCGGCGGGGATGGTGAGGATATCGCACTTCTCTGTGCGGATGACGACTGTGGGTCACTGCTTAGGGAGACTAGCTCATTTTCATTCCTTAGTACCGCCGGGGCGGGAGTCATTGCATAAGGCGGTGGAAATTCAAATTCATCTGGCCCTTTCAAAACGGGCGGATTAGCACTGGATTTGGGACGCACTTCCTCTGTGCCCTTTGCATGGTGATTGTTTGGTTTGGTCCCTGGGACGGCACTCCTCGGTTTCTGCATTAAGCAAATTCTAGCTTCTTTAGCCATGCACTTCCTTAACCAAGGTGGGTTTTGGCTCACAGCGTTTTCCCAAGCATCAATGTAGGGGAATTGGTCCGGATGCCCTGGATTTCCAGTCACTGCCTCGTGGACTTTACGGATGATCCGGGGATCCAAAGTGCCCTCCTGGGGCCAGCCCATGCCGAAAGTTGGCCATTCTAACTCACAAAGCATCCTAAGCTTTCCTGGCTGAAACTTTATGCCGTACATCTCTCCCTGGAATGCACGGGGGAAGTTTTCTAGCATACATCCTAACGGGGTTTTACTGTGTGGGTTTCCCATTTCCACCCTGTGCCGGCGGTGTACAACAGTCACTCAAGCCTTTTGCTTCGTCCGTCTCCGGCCGCGTCCCTCGCGGGAACTTTCAGGCGCCTCTTAACCTTAGCGGATCGTTATAAGCCCCCGATATGGAAGAGGGTCCCTTTGCAGGGACCCCCCAGACCGCCCTTGATCGTATGAGGTCGCCACGGAACCGCGGATCGGGACTCCGCACTCGCGCCGCAGAAGCAATTTTCCGCGTCTCACTCAGTCGCCACAAGCACACGCACACAGCCACCCCCCTTTCCTTTCCTCGGACCTGAAGAGGAGACGGCTTCCTCCTGTATTCTCAGGAGTACTAGGGCCTCCTCTATGAGAGTTGATCAGACTCCCTCCTAATTTCAGAATTAGGCCTTCCCTGCACTATGCCCCTGGGGGTCTTACCAATCCGACGTGTGGAGCTCCTTGCTTCGTTCTCAGGGTCTCTCAAACCTCCCGGTGTCCCCGGCTCCTCCGGAAGGGCTCCAGCGAAAACCACAACCTCTTTCTGGACTCAAATGGGGTGTCCAGGGGCGCCCAGGGCTGGGCTTCGCCCGGGCCCTCCCGGCCTCCCCGGAGACGTCCGGTAGGGGCAAACAACTGTTGCCGCCTCTGACCTTCTCAGCGCCCTCCTGGCTGGCTCGCCAGAAATGTAGTGGAGAAATTCGGATAGGCGCGGTTTCGAAGGCCAGGACACGAGAGAATACTGAGAAGGAAGTTGGTTTATTTCGACCGGCCGGGCTCGGCGGACTCTTGTCTTAATAAAAACCGAGCCCTGAACAGCCTTTTCCAGACTCTTTTATACAGAGGATATAGGATTAGGAAGACTAACAGTGATGGTAAACAGACTTTTGGTTAGGTTCTTCAGATCTTAGTATCAGATAGGTTATTTCCTCTAGGTGAGTTACATATTCTCCACATCCAAGCCAGTTTGGATTAGCATAGCTCCACATAGTCTGGAGGCAGCCCTGAATACACATTCAGTCTCACATCCCTTCTGAACATTCAAAGACTGTAGGGCCTTTATTACTTATTTGGCCATCTTGGAGACTAGGTACTCTTGGAAATAATTTTGATTTTAATGCACAGGCTATATCAGTACCAGAACAGGGCAAAAGTAAGAGAACAAGAGAACAAGAAGCTTCATGCTTGCTTTTTTTCCATATTTTTAAAATTTATTGAAGTATATCACTCATATATAAACATCCATGAACAATAAGTGTATAGTATTACTTGTGAACTTGTTGTAGAGAAATCAGATGTGCGCGGTATCGAAGGCCAGGACACGAGAGTACCGAGAAGGAAGTTGGTTTATTTCGATTGGCCGGGCTCGGTGGACTCTCGTCCTAATAAAAACCAAGCCTGGAATAGAATTTTGGGTTCCCTTTTATACAGAAAAGATATAAGGGTAGGGAGTTAAATGGTGCTTTTGTGAAAGAAAATGAGTTTCCTTGTTAGTTAAGTGTTTGAGTACCAGATAAGTTTTTTATAGTATCCCCATATTTTAGGTGAGCTTGAATTAACATATCCCTCACATCTCCAGAGAGCTTGAATTAGCATATCGCTCACATCTCAGGTGAGCTTTAGCATATAGCTCACATCTCAGGTGAGTTTTAGCATATCCCTTACATCTCCGGTGAACTTGAATTAGCATATCTTTCACATCTCGTCTGGAGGCAACCCTAAACACATTTGTCTTACATCCTTTTTGAACATTCAGAGACTCTAGGGCCTATATTACTTATTTGGCCATCTTGGGGACTAGGTACTCTTGGAAACAATTTTGAATTTATGCACAGGCTATATCAAACTTCCAAAACAAACATATATACAATAATATGGACTCTTATGCATTACCCTACCACTAATACCTTGCATTGTTCTTAAACAGATTAAAGAGCATTGTCAAAATATTACTTCTAACCAAAGTAATATTCCAGGCCTCTCCCTTCTGTCTTGTCTTTTCAGGCTCTAGCACACAATTTAGGATTTCCTGAAAATCTGGTCTCTTGGTTAGAAATTGTCTTAGTTTCTGTTTGCCTGTGAATATTCTTAACTTGCCCTCTCTTTTGAAAGATAATCTTGTTGGATATAAGATTCTTGGCTGGAAGTTTTTCAATTATAGTATCTTAAATATATCATACCACTGTCTTCTTGCAACCATGGTTTCTGGTAAGAAATCAGCATTTAATCTTATTGAGTATTTCTTATATATTATGCATTGCTTTTCTCATGCTATTCTCAGAATTCTCTCTTTATCTTTGGCATTTGACATTCTGATTAGTATGTGTCTCAGAGTTGGTCTATTTGGATTTATTCAGATGAGAGTATGTTGTGCTTCTTGGACATGAATATCTATGTACTTCAATTGGGTTGGGAAATTTTCTACCATTATTTCTTCAAATATTCCTTCTGCCCCTTTTCCCTTCTCTTCTCCTCCAGGTCACCCATGGATGGATATTTGCATGTCTTTTGCTGTCATTTAGTTCTCTGAGAACTTGTTCAATCTTTTCCATTTTTTTCTTCATCTCTTCTTTTTTATGTTCACTTTCAGAGGCCATTTCTTCAAGCTCACCAATCATTTCTTCTGCCTCCTCAAATCTACTCTTATGTGATTCCAATATTTTTTTTAAAATTTCATTTATTGTGCCTTTCATTCCCATAAGATCTGCTGTTTTTCTATGTATACTTTCAAATTCTTCTTTGTGCTCATCCAATGTCTTCTTAATATCCTTAATCTCTTTAGCCATCTCATTGAATTTGTAATCAATCAAAACAGCAAACAGCTGGGACTATGCCCCTATCATTAGCAAATGGGCAGAATAATTAATAATTTAAAAAGTAAGCATAAAGACTTCTTGATAACCAGAGAGATGGCAGCAGAGTAAGGAACTCCTAGAGACAACTCTTGCTACAGGGCAGTTAGTAAACACCCAGAGCTCTCTGGAGCTAGCTGAAGCACCTGATTTCTTACCAGAAACCATGGTTGTAAGAAGACAGTGGTATGATATATTTAAGATACTATAATTGAAAAACTTCCAGCCAAGAATCTTATATCCAACAAGATTGTCTTTCAAAAGAGAGGGCAAGTTAAGAATATTCACAGGCAAACAGAAACTAAGACAATTTCTAACCAAGAGACCAGATTTTCAGGAAATCCTAAAGTGTGTGCTAGAGCCTGAAAAGACAAGACAGGAGGGAGAGGCCTGGAATATTACTTTGGTTAGAAGTAATATTTTGACAATGCTCTTTAATCTGTTTAAGAACAATGCAAGGTATTAGTGGTAGGGTGATGTATAAGTCTGTATGATTTTATATATGTTTGTTTTGGAAAATGTTATTTCATAGTTTGTAACAAATGTTTCGTAATGTGGGGTATTGGTGGTTGGATGATGTATGGCAGCATTGTACAATGATATGCATGTTTATTTTATAAGTTCACAATTAACATATACTTATTGTTTATGCATGTTCAAATATGAATGATATACATTAAAAAAAATTTTTTTTATTATCCCCCACCATGGGTTTTTTGTGTGTTCTCTGTGTCCATTCGCTTTGTGTTCTTCTGTGTCTGTATTTATTTTTATTTCCCCCTGCTTTGCAACGTGCTTGCTGTCTGCTCTCTGTATCCATTTGCTGCATGCTCCTCTGTGTTCTTGTTTGTCTCCCTCTTTTGTTGCATCACCTTGCTGAGTTGGCTCTCAGTGGCTCTTGCAGGCTGAGCTGCATTCCTTGGTGTCTGTGAGCCAGGCGGCACTCCACAGCGTGCAGGTGAGCCTGCCTTCACAAGGAGGCCCCGGGGCGTGAACCCAGGGCCTCCCATATGGTAAATGGGAGCGCAACTGATTGAGCCACAGCTGCTTCCCATATAAATAAAATTTTATTTTAAAAACATGAAATAAGGTAACTACTAATAACACAGGAAAGGAGTCAGTGTAATCCAGTAAAATTTATTCTGTTTCCTGGATCATGACAATTCACACATATTCACAATAGTTAAGTTCCTCATATCCAAAATATCAAAAAGTTTAGGACTTCACCACATAGTACACCAAAGCCTCCACTTTTTCTTCTAATGTCCTTGGCAGTATTTGAGGCCTTAAGAGGTTGCTATTGGGCGAATCTTTCATGAAGAAAGACAACTGAAAATTTTAGAAAGTGGACAATATTTTTAGATGCAATTCATGATAGCATCTGAGGAATTTGTAATGGCTTTGATGTTATCTTTAAAACTTGTTCTTTCAGTTTTATATAATGGACACTTTAAGTGGTTTTACTTAGCTTTATTTCATCTAACATCAAATAGAGCATTCATATTTTCAGGTAATCAGGTGTTTTGTTGTTGTTTTAAGTACAGTTATAGGATGTAACTAATTAAATATTGCAAGTTGTAATTGCTGGGTACAAATTCTTGGTGGCTTGAACAGGGATGATAACACAAATAGTATACACAAAACCAGATAAGTCCCACAGCTTTACCACCTGCTGAAATATTTTATTTAAGGCTTCTAGAAAAATCTAAATAGATATTTAAATGCAAGAGTGAGAGAAAAGAATAAAAAGGAATTTCCATGATTAATAACTTTGAAATATATGCATTGGGAAAAACTAGTAAATTACTTACCAGTTAAACCTTCAATTTTAAAAACATTTTATTATGTACATTTCAGAAGTAAAAAGTATTACCTCATATGTATGGATGTCTGTTCGAAGGGAAAACATAAATTTTTTCAATTCTAGTCAAAGGAACTTCACTATTGAAATCTCATTTCATTTCACAACATGGAAACAAGTTAACTTCTGCATCAAAATCACTATTTTTTAAAGTACTTTTATTGTATAAAAATGGAAAAATTTATTTCCCAGGCTCTTGCAAAATATTCTGTGGGCATGAGTTTATTTTGTCCAAATTCAAATGCTCAAGTTTTATAGTAGAAAGAGTCCATCACAGCCTTATAGCACAACTCTTGTTATACTGGTGAGAAAACAAATGCATTAAAGATGTTATGAATTGTGTTTTGCTGGGGAAGTCAGGGATTCACCTAGGAGCGATCTCCTAGTCCTCTACTAACCCCAAGTCCTCCACTACCCCTACCTGCCTTTCTACTGTGTGCAGACGTTAAAGTGTGTTTCCATTTCTTAGCCCAGGGAAGACACTGGGTGAAATGAAGAGGCCTGATAATACTTTAAACTCAAAGCCAGAAACATGCAGTTCCAGCTGCTTGTCAGGATAGAAACTCTCAGTGGTAAGATACCCTGCCCCTGGGTCATAGAATACACTGCCTTAGGGTGGCACAGATTCACCTTCCTTGCCTCTCCCACACAAAATTGGGCACAAGGAGCCATCATTTACTAACCCTGACCCCACAGTTGGCTACCCAGGAGTCTATCATGATGGAATCTTCCTCTGCTCTTTTGGATCCTTTGGGTTTGTAAGTATTAAAGCAGTCATTTGCTGAAAGCTTCTGTTGTGCCTGAACCTGTGTCCCCACAATGCATCATAAAGCAACTTGCTCCACATTTTTCTGATAAATACAATTTATGATAATCTTTATGTAAACTAACACAGAAAGTGTCTGTGGTAGACAGAATAACAGTTCCTGAAATATGTCGTTATCATCTCACTAGGAACTGTGTATATGTTGCCTTACAGGGTAAAAGGATCTTGCTGACACGACTGAGTAAAAGATCTTGACATGGTACATTATAGTGGATTATCCAGATAGTTCCGATTTAATCACAAGGTTCCCTCTAAGAGGGGACAGGAGGACAGACAGAGATAAAAGATGTAAGGACCAAAACGGAGGTCAGAAAGGAGAGGAGAGGCTATACTGCTGACTTTGAGGTCAAAGAAGGGCCCACAAACCAAAGAATGCTAAGGCCATAAACCAAGTTCTCTAAAAGCTGGAAAAGACAGGGAAATAGGTTCTTAACTCCAGAGCAGGAGTTCTTAAAAGGGGTCCATGAGCTTGAAATGAAATTCTTAAAAAAACATTATTCTTGTGGGTATGTGTTTGTGCGGGTGTGCTATATATATTAAATAGTACACAGTATAGTGTGGACTTAGTAAGGGGTCTGTGGTTTTCATCTGTCAAAGGGGTCCATGGAACAGAAAAGATTAAGAATCCTATTCTAGAGTTTCCAGAAGGAACAGAAGTCTGCTGACACCTTGATTTTTTTTAAAAACATTTACTGACCAACATAGGTCTTTTTTTATTTATTTTTTAATCTATCTATTTATTTATTTCCCCTCACCCCTCCCCCACCCCAGTTGTCTGTTCTCTATGTTCTTTCACTGCATGTTCTTTTGACTGCTTCTGTTGTTGTCAGCAGCACTGGAATCTGTGTCTCCTTTTTGTTGTGTCATCTTGCTGCGTCAGCTCTCTGTGTGTGCAGCACCATTCCTGGGCAGGCTGCACTTTCTTTCGTGCTGTGTGGCTCTCCTTATGGGGCGCACTCCTTGAGCGTGGGGCTCCCCTACACGGGTACACCCCTGTGTGGCAGGGCACTCCTTGTGCACATCAGCACTGCACATGGGCCAGCTCCACACAGGTCAAGGAGGCCCAGGGTTTGAATCGCGGACCTCCCGTATGGTAGACGGACGCCCTATCCATTGGGCTAAGTCCGCTTCCTGACACTTTGATTTTAGCACAATGAAATTTATCTTGAATTTCTGTTCATGAACAGTAAGATAATAAATGTGTGCTTTTTAAAGCCATTAAGTCTGTAGTCATTTGTTATAGTTACAATTGGAATCTAACAGAGTATTTGAAGAGTTAGACAACTGTCTACTGGAGTAAATGCACTTTGATTTTTTTAACCTACATCAATTGGGGTGTTTCGGATGAATTGGTATTTTGATGTCAAGTATTTGGAAATGAGCCATCACATGGCCATACCTATTTCTAATGTTACCTTTGTCCTAGTCCTGTTCTTTAAAAAAAAATCTTATTAAATTTAGATTCATTATTGCCAGGGATACAGAAGTGAATAAAAGGGTCATGGCCCCTACCATATAGAGCTTGCATTCTAGTTGAAATAAACAGATTATAAACTAGTTTACAGACAAATGTTTAGTGTGTTCCTAGTTCTAAAAAGGAAATGAAAGTTGTAACACCAGAAAATGACATGGGGAAAAGGGCCATTTTAATCAGGGTGTTCTAAAATTGCCTCTCTGGAGGTGAAATTCGGCTGAGGCATAGGATAACCTACCAATCATGCCAAGAGCAATGCTTGCCTTCTTTTAGGAACTATAAGGAGTCAATGGGTTGAGGCATGCAGAAGGCTGAGGAGAAAGAGTGAGATGGGGAAGAAATAAAAGCATTAGAGTTTGCAGAACTAGTCAGGAGCCAGAGGCTGTTGATAATTGTACTCTGAATTGTTACCTATTATCAATGTTGGGCTGGTGAACTATTTGGGAGCAGTGACTTGGTGTGTTGAGTTTGCAGAGCTCACCCTGGCTGTTGCACAGCCAGGTAAAAGTTGGATATGGGCTGATGTGTTGTAGAAGTCAAGAGAGGTTTAATTATTTGTGTATAGAATAATTTTGGGAAGGAAGAAAGATTTATTTACAACCGGCTGGGCTCGTAGTTTCTCATTCCAAAATTCGAGCCCCGAACAAGTGTTTTGAATTTTTTTAATATAGAGGAAGGGCCAAATGGTTTTTTGTTTCAGTGCTCAATAAGCTTGAATTAACATTCATCTTTCACATCCTAGGTAAGTTTTTAACATAAACCTCATATATTTTAGATAAGCTATTAGCACATTTGATTTGCATTTTTCCTGGATATTTAAAGTTTATAAAGTTTGCATTGCTAAACTCTTTCTCCTAGACTGGAGTTGTTGTCATGGTTACCAAAGGCAGGGCTGCAGTTGTCACTGTTCCAAAAGCACAGCTCAGTCAGGTTATCTATAAAGAAACAAACAGTCCCCTACCCATAGCCTACGTCATAGCCTACATCAGATGGAAGCCAAGAGCCCCAGTGTGGTTTATTGCAGTCGTCTACATGAACAGTGGTGGTGGCTGAGACCAGGGCAGGGGCAGAGGTGATACAGAGGAGAGCTAGTTCAAAGGTCTACTGGACATTTTGTTCATGAACTGAAAGCAGGAGATGAAGGTGTGATTGACAGAATGGGAGAAAATCTCAAGTTTGCTTGCTAATTTGTGACCTGGGATACTGAAGAGACCTGTCCTTTTTAAGAATGGAGGAGAAAAGGGAAGGATCCACATTTTAAGGGGCTTTTTAGGAACAACAAAGTAAATGGTTTGCTTTAGTTGTCATCCTTTTAAAAATTAGGAGGGTGTTCCAAGGCTGTATGAAGTAAGTATATTATGGGTAAAACATTTCTATAATGCCAACTTCAAGGCATCTCTTACCAGCTATCAATTGATTTTCTTCATGAATACATTCTAATGAAACAAGATTTGTTCACTCTTCCTTCTCATCTGGCTTTTTCTCAGCCAAAAGTCATGATGTTTAAACAATTTTTACAAACATTTTTGTAACAAAAGGAGAAAGATAAAGAATAAGTGATAAAGTTCAGCTTATGAATTTATGAATGAGAATTAAAGATAAGATTTATTTGGCAAATTTTATTTGTTGAGATTTGATACTAGAGAACTTTGTTCTGTCTTTCCTATAGTTATTTTTAGGTACAACCTCCATAAGTGACTGCAATGGAATTATAGATCAGTAATTTACAGGTGGTCAGCAGACTACTTGTAAAGGAAAGCAACCACAGTGCTCTGGTCTTTCCAGCAATAAATTATTACCTTGAAAAGATGTTAGGCTTACCTGCTGATTTTTTCACTTTAAAAGTGAGCACATCATATATTTCATTGAATTTTTAAAAATTGAATAGTTTCTGCTTGGCCAAAGAACAGTCTATTTCCCTCTACGCAAACAAATGCCATATTTTGATTTAAATTATGTTTGTATTTTTCTTTTTTTCCTCAAGCAAAATGCATAAGCACAACTAATTACTTAATATTTATGGCTTGTATTTGCAAATTGTCTTAGACAATATCCTTTTAGTTGTAAACCATGAAAAACAAATTCAAATTCACTTAAACAGAAGGGAATTTATAGGCAGTGCAAATGGTTTTTCGTGGAACTCCAGGGCAAGCAGTAAAGGCATTCCTCACAAACCGCAGGAGACTGAGATTGAAAAATATCAGGAATGTGGGATCTCTCTGTCTATCTCTGTCTGTCTGTCTGTCTGTGTTTCTAGCACTCTTTATGTATAAAATTTTTCTCCTTGTCTTTGTCTCTCTCACAAGTTGTTTCTCATTTCACATTCTCTTTGTGCATCTACCTTGGTCTTTTCTTTGTTTCACTGAACATCTTAAACTTTTCATCCACACACGTAGCCCAACATGGCTTGTCTATTGTCCGGAGTAGATTTGCAAGTTCAAGTAAAGCACACAATTAACCATAAGAATCCTGCATTCCTGAGCAAAAGAATCTATTGTCCCATTCTGGGTGGGCATTGTACAAAGAAGATTCTTTATACAATGGTAACAGATACAGGATCAGATCACAGATGTCCAGGATGCAGGATTTGTGCACTTAGTTACTGTGCCTTCCTTCCCCTAAATTTGGATAATTTGTCCATCATCATTTTGCAAATGAATCTAAGGAAAGCTGAGTTATTCTCTTTACAAAAAAATAATAATTTAAAAGTTTCTCCTAATAGAGGTTTTTAAAAAATCTTCCAGTACATACTAATTCCTGACTCCATTTCTTCTTTCCCTCAGATATTCAGAATTATTTCTCAGTCAGTGATGTTTACTGCATTTTACAAGTATCATTGGTGCCTACAGTTCAGGAATTGTGAACTAATTTTTTTTAATGAACAAGTAAAACAGCTATAACAATATTTGATGACTCTCACTAGACATACCTTAAAACACCTTTTTTCTTCTTTTTGTTTTCCTATAGTACTATACCTAATTTTTTAGTATATTCTTGCAGATCCATTCAGTTTAAATAAATTTTCAATTGAGACTTGAAAAAAAAGTGCCTTCAACTGTTTTTATGTTTTTTCCATCTTACTTATATGAAAAAGAATTTCTTACAAGTCTAATATAAACTCATAAACTGGTGTTCATCCATAAAAACCTGAAGGGATAAATAAGAAGAGTATACTTTGAATCATATGCTTAGGGGTTTGTTGGAAATAAGAAAGGGGACATTGTCCACAATGGAAGGTTTAAAAGTTGATTTCATTGTTACACATATTAACGGACAATAAATTCATTAAAAAAGCCTGTTGTGACTTGGTCCTAAATGTGGCTAGTACTTCATTCCTAGTAAATTCAGAAATAGACTAAGAAAATCAACGGTTATTTTTTGTCCCAGTTTTATTAGGGTTTATAAGTGAAAACAGTGTCATACACTAAAAACTATGAGTTTGCATCCAGCCCACATTAAATTGTCCTTCAATAATTAGATTTTAAGATAAAATCATCTGACCATCCCCACAAAAAAAGTTATATTTCATTTTTATCCTATAAGTTTGAGTACCTTTTCTGTTTACAAATGTGAGCTACACATGCATTTTGTCTACCACAAGATATGCCTTTCCAAGATGGGTTCATACTTCTCTTTCAGGGCAGGTTTTAAACCTTTAGATGATAATTTCCCTTTCAAAAAAAAATTATAACCAATAAAAAAACGTAGTTATGCACTTGTCTACTGCTGCCCTCACCATCATGACTAATCCAAGCTTTGATCCTCCAAATCCATAGCTGCACCTGTGGTCAGAACCCTGGTGCCCGCGAGCACCGCCCGGCCTACCTTCTGCAGACCATTGTGCCCTTTAAATGGAAACTCCAGGCGAATGGTGTCACAGGGGATGGACAAGGGGTCTCAGGAACGGAAAATGCCCAAGAGAAACTAGTAGAATGAGGTTTTATATAAGGATATAAAAAGGTGTTTGATGGGTTGAAAGAAGAACTGGCTCCCTCTGTAGGGGCAGCCACCCTCCTCTAGCAAGACAGCAAGCAGATTGAAAACCATCCCTGGGCAACTCAAAGCCAAGTAGGGAGGCACTGCAGACCGCAGGGCCGCATGAAGGAAGGATCCCAAGACACTGGGCCACCGCTGGGCAGCTGAGACGCCGGCGTGGATAAACTCTCCTTTCCACTTCTGAAGACTTGTTACAGGGGCCGTGGAAAAGAGGGCACTACTGCTGCAGCGCTCATCTCTATTCCTTCCTCCCATCTTTCCTCACTGAGACCTAAAATGGCAGGAGCTAACTCTGAGAAGCGTGCTCGCCTTCATGGGCAAACCAGCACCAGCGATTAAAGGATCACGAATCCAACTGCAGGGGTAAGCAAGGGCACCGCCGCTCCCGGCAGACCCTGGCGAGGCTTCCTTTCTGCAGGTCCATCTCAGCAGTTTCCAGCTTTACCGAACATTCCCAAAGCATTTGTTAGAACAGCGAAACACGACGTGCTGAGGTATATCCCAGGTTCTTTCCTGGGCTCTTTCCCTGGCTCGGCGACCGTAGAAATGACACTCAAGGTGCTGGAGCCACAGCCTGGAGCAGCGCGGCCACAGCGAGCTCCTGCGGGCGGGCGGGAGGGCGAGGTTTTCAGACCCGTATGGAGGTAAAAAGGGAGGAGTCGCGGAGGGTTGAAAAGCGGCTTGAAACTGTACAGCTGGAAAGAACTGGCTGGGCGGGACGGCTGTATTCTTAGCTCCTCTGAAGAGAGAGAGGAACGGACTGAGAAACACCAGAGATGTGATCACCGAGGTGGTGCCATCCTCCCCGCGGCGGCGACAGGGGCTCTGGCACGTCCTGGGCCACCACCCGGTGCAGAGATGACTGGAGCAGCCTGGGCGCGGGCGCGGGCGCGGGCGCTGGTGCTGACGCTTCCGGACCCGGGGGAAGGTCGCCGAGGTAGGAAGCTGGAGGGTGGGGCGAGCCGAGACGCAGGACAGTAGAGGGAAGGGATTGACTGGTTCGTAGCGTCCCCGTGCATCTTTGCAACTGCTTCTGATGTTTGTCGTCCCTGACCGACAGCTGCCCTGTCCTCTTACTGCTGTCTTTGAAATGGTTACTTTACAGCCTGGTGCCCTTCATTTTTCCCTTGCACACATGTGATCATTGCCTCCTTCTCTTTTACTCTAATACCCCAGGGGTCCCGAGTTTTTGTAGTTTTTCCTGCTGATAGTGGGCTCCTTAAGCCCTTTTAAATTTCCTATAAAAACTTTTGCTGGACCTTCCAGAGACCCTAGCAACAAGTGAACTCGAATTATAGGAAATGGGTTCGGTTCCTTACAAGATATCCACTCCACAGAGAAATTATTAATTGGGGAGTAGTTTATCCCTACGATAAATCAATACATTAAGTTATGTGTACCACATCTTTCATCTATCTGTTAGAATCAGTTTTGCTTCTATAAGAGAGATCTCTCTTGGGAGAATAGCCATCCACCAACTTATTTTATCCAAAGAACACATGGTTTAAAATATAGTTTTTCTAAATGAAATTTAAAGAAAGAGCATTCATTAGCCCTTCTTACTTGCTGTTGTGCTCATACTTACAGAACAGTAAATGAAATGTGGCTTGTTCTTATCTGTAGTTTCCTTTTGTTTTTCAAAACTAAAACTGTCTTCTGTACAATCATTTGTAGCTTGGAAAAAATTATGTGCATCACATAACTGTTTAGGGTATGATTTTTGTCATTTTATCATCTTGTTGAGTGTAATCTGTTTTATTATGGGAAATTTGTTCTGTAAAATGGGGAGCAAGCACCCAACAATGTAAACATTTTAAAAGAACAATAAAACTCAATGTATTAGGTCATTTCCCGATATAATACACCTTAACAAGGAAAAAAAGCATGCTTGTAGCAGATTAAATATACGTTTTTTACAGTGAGACAAAATATTTCCAGAGAAAATGACCAATTATGTATAAAATAAGATACTTCAATGTTCACTATACATCACATCACCCCCTTTTTGCCTTGTAAACTCTCTCATTATGGCAAGCATTGCCCCTTTCCATGATAAAGTTGATAACTGTTTTAAGTTTAATAGAGATAAAAGGGAAAATGAGTAGAAAATGTGTTTATTGAACATTTTCTTTTTTAAAAACAGCTTTATTGAGATATATTTGAAATCCCATACTCTTCACCCTTTTAAATTGTACAACTCAATGGTTTGAGTATATTTAAAGATATGTGTAGCTATCACTACACTCCATTTGAAAACATTTTCATCACTTCAAAAAGAAACATTTTAGCTATCACTCCTCTGTCCTTTCCATCTCTACAGCCCTAAGGGACCACTAATCTACTTTCTGTTTCTATCTATATGCCCATTCCCAGAAATTTCATATAAATGGAATCACATAATATGTGGTCTTTTGATACTGACTTCTTTCACTCAGCATAATATTTCCAAGGGCCATTTGTGTTATGGCATGTATCAGTACTTTGTTCCTTTTTTTATGGATTAATAATATTTATTTGTATGAATATACTACATTTTTCATCCATTCATCAGTTGATGGACATATTAATCATTTCCACCTTTTAACAGTAATGAATAATGCTGCTGTAAACATTTGTGGACATACGCAGACACATGTTTTCAATTCTCTTTGCTTATGCTTAAGAGTGGAACTGCTGGGCCATATGGTATTTCTGTGGTTAATCACTTTAAGAACTGCCAGACTGTTTTCCAATTTTACCTTCCTCTAAGCAGTGTATGAAGGTCTGATTTCTCTAATCCTCAGCAACACTTGTCTCTGATTTTTTTATTCTAGCCATCCTAGTGCATGTAAACTGGTATCTTGTTTTAATTTGTGTTTCCCTGATAACTAATGATGCCAAGTATATTTTCTTACATATTTGTGAAATACACATATTTCTGGACTTTCAAATTTACTCTATAGATCTACAGATCTATCTTTATATCAGTACACAATGTCTTCTGTTGCTTTTTAGTAAGCTATGAAATCAGGAAGTGTGAGTACCCCTACACAGTTCTTTCAAGCTTGCTTTGGCTATTCTGGTCCCTTGAAATTCCATAGGAACTTTAGAATCAACTTGTTAATTCCTAAAAAAAAAAAAAAAAAAAAAAAATCATCTGGATTTTGTTACGGCTTGTATTGAATTTCTTGTTCAATCTGGGAGTACTGTCATCCAAAACAGTATTTAAGTTTTCTAATCTATGAACATGGGACACTGTTCATTTATTTAGACCTTCCTTAATGTCTTTCAATAGGATTTTGTAGTTTTCAGAGTATAAGTTTTGATAAATATATTCCTTATAAGTATTTTATTCTTTTGATGTTAATGTAAATGGAATTATTTTTTTCATTTTACTTTTTTACTTTTCAAGTGTGTAAAAACTTAATTTTTGTAGATGGCTCTTGTATCCCGCAAACTTGATGAATGTATTAATTAGTTATTACAAATTTTCAGTGGATTCCTTAGGATTTTCTAGATACAGCATCATACCTCCTATGAATAGAGATCATTTTACTTCTTCCTTTCTAATTTGGATATCATTTGATTTTAATTTCTTTAATCTTGCCCAGTTAACATGGCTAGAACCTCAAGTACTATGTGGAATAGAAGTGGTGAAAGCAGGCATCCCCGTCGTGTTCCTGAACTTATGGGGAAAGCATCCAGTCTTTCACCATTAAGTATGATGTTACCTGTGGTTTTTCTTAGAGGTCCTTCATCCAGTTGAGGAAATTGCCTTTTATTCATATTTTGTTGAGTATTTTTATCATGAAAGTGTTTGGATTTTGTCAAATTTTTTTTTCTGTATCTACTGAGATGATCATGTGTTTTATTTTATCCTATTCATTTGGTGTATTATGCTAATTGATTTTGGTATTCTAAGTCAATCTTGAATTCTTAAGATAAATTCTACCTTCATGGTATATGATTCCTTTTCTGTTTCTGGACTTGGATTGGTATTATTTTTTGAAGATTTTTGTATCCATATTCTTAAGAAATATTAGTCTATTTTTCCTTTACTGTGATGTTTTTGGCTGTTTTTGCTCTATCAAGGTTATAACTGGGCACAAAATATGAGTAATTATTAACTATAAGAATTAAGACTTTTCCTCTAAAATAAATATTAAATAAAAATAGATGAATACATAAATAAATAATTCCTGCTTAAATATTGCATACTCCTTAATATTGCTGATGCCACATTTCTGATTGCTACTACATTTATTACATATTTAGCATCAAACTAGAAAACAAATCTTCCAAGCAGTAAAAAAGAGAAAAAAGGTGAAAAGTACAAAAGCTCTTAGGAAGAAGAAATATGGCACAGAAAGAAAAAGACCTTACTGACTTTTTAGTAAGACAAAATTCTATTGCATAGAAGGGATCAGAAAAACATTTCAATTATTCATGCAAAATTCATTAGTAATTTCTTTTAAAATATTTCTCTTAGTTTCTAAAAAGTTGCAATATTCCTTTATTGGCAAGAAGAATATTTTCAGGTATTGCAGATATAATCTTTTCCTAGGATCTTAGAGTTATTTCAAAATTAGCTGAAATGATAGTAAATCCTCTGACTTTTACCCACAGACATTCTTTAGAGTATTTATATGGTGCTGACAAATTGAGATGATTAAAGTCATTAGGACCATCTGGATTACAGTCTTCTTGAGAAATTTAAAGTATGATCAAGCAAGAAAGAAAAAGGGAAGAGGAGACTTTTGAAGTCACTCCTAAAAAATTTTAAAGAAAATCATTTATTTTGGAAAATAAAATCTTAGCACAGTTTAATTTCTCTAACTACAAATAATGAAATATAAAGAAAAACATAATGTCTTAATCTGTATAAGCTATCTTTTGGTCCACTTGTAATTTAGTATCTCTAAATAATTGTGCTTCTTCTTCATTTTAGTTAGGAAATTGATTTTGTATGGAGAGTTCTGTCCCTAAAATTATGTAATAATGTTTTGAAAGTCTTGTTTACTTAGGTCATTTTCTTCTCAGTGAGGTACTATAGTAACATTTGAATTCTTTCTTTTGCATTTCTTTTTGTTTTTTACATTTATGTTTTGTAGAAATCCTTCTCTGTTGCTATGTTTTCCTTCAAAAATGTAATTTCTAAAGTCTAGCGTTTTCTTGCCTACTGGGTCAACAAATATTCTTAAATCCAACAAGGATAGTGATTTGTACTTTTATTTGAATAACACCTATTATTTGAGCAAGTTGGGAGTCCAGGAGCCTCAAACAAGACCTGTTTTCCTTTCTTTTTTTTTAAAAACTATTTTATTCACACACCATACAATCCATCCAAAATATATTTAATACAATGGCTGTCAGTACAATCAGAATTGTGCATTCACCACCACAATCAATTTCAGAACATTCTCATTACTTCATAAAGAAGATTCCCTGACCCCTTATGGACCCCTATTATTGCTCCTTAGCATTAGTATAGTACCTTTGTTACAACTGATGTAAAAATTTAACAATATTACTAACTGTAGTTGATAATTTGCATTAGTTATATTTTCTCCATATACCACCTTATTATTAACACCTTGTAATAGTGACATGCATTTGTTATAATTCGTGAAAAAGCATTCTTATATGTTCTTCACCCACAACAGGATTGTCATCATCTACAACATGGTTCACTATGTTATGTAGTCACCAGTTTATCCTCCAGCTTTTCTTCTATTGGCATATACAGCCCTAAACTTCCCTCTTTAAACTGCAATCACACCCATAAATCAGTGCTGTGGATTATACTCTCAATAATGTGCAACCATAACTTCTATCCTTTTCCAAACATTTACAATCAACCTTATTCAAAATTCTGCACACATTAAGCATCAGCTCCCCATTTTCTATCCACAATCTATCTCCTAATAACTCTAGGTTTTAACTACATGAGTTTACTCATTGTAATTAGTTTGTATTAATGAGATCGTACAATATTTCTCCTTTTGTGTCTAAATTATTCCACTCAATATAATGTCTTCAAGATTCATTTATGTTGTCACATGCATCAAGACTTAATTTCTTCTTCCAGCTGAATAGTATTCCATTGCATGAACATACCACATTTTGTTGTGGATAATTCATTGGTAGATCAACATTTGAGTTGTTTCCATCTTTTGGCAATTGTAAATAATGCAACTATGAACATCAGTGTGCAAATGGCTGTTTGCATCCCTGCTTTCCCTTCTTCTGAGTATATATTAATATGTAGTAGCATGATTGCCATTTCCTATGGCAAGACTATACTTAGCTTTCTGAGGAACTTCCAGACAATGTTCTACAGTGGCTGTACCATTCTACATTCCCACCAGCAGTATATAAAGTCATCCTGTTTCTTCACATTCTCTCCAGTACTTGTAGTTGTTTTTTTTTGATATGGTCTTTGTAGTAGATATGAAATAATATCTCACTGTGGTTTTGATTTGCATTTCCCCAATAGCTAGTGATTTTGAGCATCTTTTCAGGTTTGTTTATTTGTTTCTGCTCTTTTGTTTTTAGCCATTTGTATTCCCTCTTTGGAAAACTAAGGCCTGTCTTTCTTGGATAACTTCAGTAGTTGACTCTCATGCCTTGGTCCTGGGAAGAAGATCTTTATGTTCTGCCTCTAATGGTTTGACAGCAAAAGCCATTTCCAGGCCAAGGACTCTTGGAAGACAACTTCCCTTTAAAAACTACACTAATATAAGATGTTAATAATAGAGGAAACTATGTGTATGGGGTGGGTGTGGGGAAGGGGAGTTTTATGGGAATTCCCTGTACTTTCGAAGTAATTTTTTTATAAATCTAAAACTTCCCTGAAGTTTATTGTTACTTAAAATGAAAAAAAAAACTATAGAAATTTTCCTTTCTCCATATTCTTTTATTGTTTCTCCTTCAAAACAGTCCCCACTTCATTCCTTTTGCTTTGCTTACTACTTTTTTAGCTAAAAAAAAGTAAAACCTTTAAAAGGTGTTTGGAATTAGTATTCTTTCCTGTACCAAAGCATGCAGGAAACTACAATATGAGGGAAAAACTACAAAAATTATTTTGACTGGCACTCAAAGAATAAGTCTGGTTTTTGCATTCCAGGACTTAGCAGAGAAGAAGATCAGTAGTGGCATGCAAGTTTGGAGGAACACACACCAGAGGCACCCGGGAGCCTGGTAGAAGTCTTCAGGTGACTTCCGGTGTTAGGAATAACCAAATCCTATTTCAAGAGCAATTAACTCTATTGGTTGTCTAAATTAAATGCCAGTAAAATTCTTGAAGCTTAAGTAACATACATTCTAAAGAGTTTTGTTGATTCATTTATTGTATTTCTGGAAAGTGCAAGTTAAATTACCTTTGACTTAGAACAAGGCCTAACGTTTCAGACCTGTGTTTATTTACTTCATTTTTGCTTTGGAATTCAATTTTTCAGGAGGGATGAACTATGTTTAAGAGGAAACACCTACATAAAGACACTTATATTCCCATTCTAACTCAGGAATGCTCTCCTGGGGTCCGCCAGATTCTTCAGAGCCCATATAAAATTGTCTATTTGGACTCATTGCCCCTCCAGCAGTCAGCTGTGCAAGACCTGGTATGTGACCATTCCCTTTCCCTTGGATCTTATTGTTTTCCCTGTTTGACTGACCTGCTAAGATGCCCACCAAATGTGCTGAGGTATTTCAGTTCACCAAGAACTACATGCATTTTTTCCTATGTAATTCTTTTCATAGAAGAATTGTTCCTTATAACTGATTTACTTCTTACACCTATTACATTTATTATGTATCAAGATTGATTTAATTCAGAGTATTCCCAAATTCTTCATTCTAATAATAATAGTAGTAGTTAATATTATATGCCATGCGTCCACCAAGTGTTTCTACCTACAATATCTTTATAATTTTCACAATAAAATTAGACTAGGATAAAGTCTATCATCATCATTTCCACTATTTCCTGATACTGTCTTTCTTAACCTTACACTCTGATGGCATGAACCCTGCAGGTCTTAAAACTCCTGTTCCAAGACTAAAGAGAACTCAGCCCAGCAGTGAAATCTCAGTGTCCCCAACCTGCAGCACGTTCAATACCCTCACCCTGCGGAAGCCTCCTCAAACCGACACTGTGTGCAGCCAAAAATACCTCACTTTTCTTCACAGTTGTGAACACATAAGAATGGGTCTTTCAAACACATGTTTAATTTTGTCTTTTTTTGAACTTTTATAAATGGATCATATAGGGTGTGTTTTTCTACAATTTAACTTTTCAGAGTCCACCCTCTTAACCACACCATACTCTGATTCTCATCATCTCAATGTCTTGTTTGGTTTCTTTCACTCAAAGAACTTTGACTAATGCATGTTTTTCCAAAATGCCTCAAAGAATAAATACAAGAAGAATAAAAGCACAACATGATTTCTTAGTCATTCCTCAGCTTGCTTGCATTCATTATTAAGCTCATCATCAAATTCTTGTTATCCTTACCATGATTTTCATACTGGTTTCCCCTAATTCATTCTTAGTGCTACTCCCTGAGCTGATGATGTCATCACCATAAATAAAGACGTTATCTTTACATATGACACTTTTACAAAGTAGCCTTTCAATCCTAATCCTGTTTATTGGTATCACATCTCTATCCATATGATCTAAGAATAAGCCTGACATTTCTTTTGCAACTCCTAAATTTTCCAAACTGATGGACACTTTCACTTATGTAATCTCCTTTGATTTCTTAGTAGTGCTTTGAGGTAAGTAGATGTGGATGCTAACACTGATTTCAGTCAATCTACTTACCTCAAAGGCATGAAGTTGGGGTTAGGTAGTGCAATGCAGTGTCTCCCACAGCATATCCCTTTCCATTTCATATCACAAAGTCTCCATCTATCTGTCCCAGCTGACAGGTTCTTGAGTGAGACCAGACATGAGTGGGTGTACAAATGTGATATGTGATCTATAGTTAACACAGGCATCTGTTCAAGAAAATGCATCCATGTCACATTTGCCAAATGACAAAAGAGCTAGTTATCACACATGATTTTATTTTATATAAACATATACAGGACCTGGTTTGATATCACTCTAAAATAGTAATTAAAAAAACCAAAAAACTAGTGACATCCATATATCATTTACCACTTTACATCCTCACTGGAGCGATCGCATCATACAGTCTCATTTCTTAATAGATGTTCATTTTCCTTTTTGTTGCTCACATTTCGTGATTTACACAGAAGCAGAAATGTTTTCCTTGTTAAGCACATAATGTAAAAGGACCTCAGGAAAGACATTCAAATTTTAGCAGAGTTTAATTTTAAATTGTGGCATTGGGCTAAATTTTATTTTCTTTTTATTTATCTGCTGATTATCACTTTAATGAAATTTCATTTTCAGTAAACTGAAAAAAATCAGATTTTAAAAGTACAATTCTTATATCCTTAAATACTTCATGTTATTTTATTTTGGTTGAATTAACTGTGATTGAGTCTAGACCCTCATGCAAACATGAAGATGAATGTTTCCTGGTCTTTTCCTGGCAATCAGCAGAACACATAGTCATGCTGTGCTCTCAATGGCATCCACCTTCTCAACTGAATTAAATTACAGGCCTGACAGAATTTCCCTTTTCTCCCCAAGATAATACAACTCTGTTTAAATAAATTTATTTTTATAATGTTATAAAGTAATATATGTGCATTACCAAAAATTAAAAAAAAGGAATAACACTCATGCATAATCCATCCACGCAGTTATAAGTATTATTGGCTTTTGTTAGCGCTTTCTCTCTATTTATATTTTTTTGTAAAGTTCACGAGATGCATTAAACCATAGATCATGCTTTTTACTCAGTTACACTTATAACAGTATTTTCCTTTGTATTATAAATTAATACATTTGAAAATAATATTCTGTCATAAGTATAAATCATAGTTATTTAAACCATTGCCATATGTCTGTACATTCAGAATTTTGCTATGTCATTCTGTACTTAACAAATGTGCATATAAATTGTCATAATTTTAGCAAATCTACTAAGATGAAAGTGAAATCATTGAGTTTTCTTGTTAGTGGAATTAGTGAGAGTTAGTATATTTTTGAGGCTCTTGATACAGGCACTTAAATTATTTTTTTTAGAACTTTATGCCAACTTTCAATTCCAGTTAGCAGTAAATAAACATACCTTTTCCAATACTAAATATACTCGTGTGTTCACTAGACATTATTGGACCCAAGTGTGGTCTCCAAGTTTTAAAATGTATAATATTACACGGTTAAAATAAAATAAGAAATATAATAACAATAAATATAATAAAATCAATGCAATACTATTTACAAATAATTTCCCCTTATTAACTTTTAGTTGTTTTATTTTCAAAATATTACATTTTATTCTATCAGTCATTTTCTTAATGATTTTTACTTTGCTTTTAAGCATGGAAATAATAAGAGTTATAAACTGTTTAATAATTATTGAGCCACTGCTTTGTACTAGGTTTGTTATATGCACTATTTCATTACAGCACTGTGAGGTGGGTATTGCAATCTACCTAATACAAAAGATAAGGGGAGCAGATGTGGCTAAAGCCACATGAGAGGTCCCAGGTTATGTTTCCATTGCCTCTAAGAAGACAACCAGACAACAAGCAGACAAAATGACACAAGTGGACACAACAAGCAGACAGAATGGACAGATACAATGAGCAGACAATGAGTAGACAGATGAGAGAGCATCTTGGGGGGAGGGGAGATTAAAAATTTTTTAAAAAGATACGGATGTAGAGAACCTCACCAAGGTCATACTTTTAGTAAGTGCCTCAGTCATTCCCAAATCAATTTCTACTGATTTATCCTGGGTTAATTTTCTATTTAATTATATTTTCCATCTAGAAATGATTTCATAATTGGCTTCAAGTGAAGCTCTAACTTGATTCTTCCTAAGTTACGAATCAATGGTTCCATCACAAGATTTTGAATCTTTCCTTTTTCATTGATTTCTGATGCTTTCTGAACTATACATTAGCTTCATATATATATATGTATAATTTCCAGCAATTTTTCAAGAAATTTGCAAGATCAATTTGCCTTTGTGCTGTATGTTAAGAGGCAAGTAACAACTTATTTGACTCTCTGACAGATTAACAAGTTGTCTGACAAAGAAATTGCCTTGTTTATAACAAAATTGTTACAAATGGAATAAAGGCATTTATAGTGACAAGAAAGTCAAGTCTTAAATTTATTATTCCTTAAAGATATTTTTATAGTAAAAGCATAAGTTATTAGCTCTCTAAATGATGGATAATTTAATATTTTTAAGGTTGTTTAGAAAAATAGTGCAAAAGCTGATTTTTCTACTACATATGAATGTAAACTGAATTTTCAACCCTTTTCTTTCTTTAATGCAAAAGATGAACCACTGTGGAATGCAAGTCCCCATCTGGTTGTCTCTGAAAGATACAGAAACATGGCCTCAACCTGGGGAAATAAAACAACTGCCAGCATGTCACATGGCAGTTTCTGTTTAGCACTACCCAAGACTGCTATTTTTTTCAAATCCCAGTGTCTGTAAGAAACTGGGGAATTTCTAGAGTACTTACTACAACCCACTTAAGGATGAATGGGATATTGTGCAGAAGGTAAGAAAACATCTTTAAATTCTATAATCTGTTAATCATGAAATCTTGTATAGGGTGTGTGCTGTTCTCTGGAAAGGTGGTATTGACTAATGCACATTTAACCATGAGACTTCATCTATGATTATTACTAGAGAGCAGCTAAATTATTTGCTTCAATTGGCCAGAAATTTTGTTTAGGATTATTTGCCAAGGTCTGAGAATCTTCAAAAATACTTGTTAATGTGAAAGTATCAAAGCAGACTTCTTGTCATTTTCCTACTGAACACAATGGAGTGTGTTAAAAATTATTTGATTTTCTCATGTCCCTTTATACTTTTTCAATTAAGGGTTAGAGGGTGATGAGTAAAGGTTATTATGAAAAATGTGTCTTATAATGATTTAAGTTTTCATTCATCCATATTTATTGAATGTTTGTCTTGTACTAGAATTATTTTATATCTTGGGGATTAACAATACAGCTGAGATCTCTACACTCATAAAATATGTATTCTAGTGGAGTGAGTCAAACAATACTGAAGCAAAAATTAACTTGTTATAACCCAGATAATAAAATTAATACCTATGAATCACAACTGAAGTGGATATCTTAACGGTGTTTTAAACAGGTGAATAATATGATCTAGGGATTGTATTTAACAGGCCATTCTTCTAGCAGCTAGTGCATTAATTCAGGAGAGAGATGGCAGTAGCTTAAAGGGTCATAGAAATGGCTTGGAAATGGCAATGGAAGAAGGTCTTGTGTTAAGATGCCTTTCAAGTCAGAGCTGATGCACTGGACATGGGGAAAAAAATGGAAAGAAAAGAATCAAGAGAAATACATAGGTTTGTTTTTTGTCTTTTGGATTTTGTTTTTTGGTGTTTTGGCTTGAATAACTGAGTAGAGAAAGATTAGGGGTACCAACTTATTGGGTTGAAAAGAGAGACAAATCAAGTGTACTGTTTTGGCCATACCTAAGAGGAGACATGAGATTTCCATTCTTAGAATATTCAAAAGTCTAATGACTCTGGTACTGACTATGATATAGATTGAGACTGTTGAGGAACAGGGGCACCTGCGTGGAGTTCCCATAACTAACACATCATTCTGAAGTTCATGACAGAAGACTGAACTTTAAAAAAGTGTAGAGGGGGAGGCACACATTATATATAAGGGAACAAAGATAAAAATGACTACAGATTTCTCATCAGATAATTTGCAAGCAAGAAGGCCCTAGATCAACATCTTTAAAGGATTTAAATTATTAAAAAAAAAAGAAATACCTGGCATTCTAGAATTCATTACCCAGGGAAAATGTCTTTGGTTTGGTTTGGTTTGGTTTTTATAAAAGGTATTTATTTGGGGTAGGAGCTTACAGATACCAGGCCATAAAGCATAAGTTACTTCCCTCATCAAAGTCTGTTTTCACATGTTGGAGCAAGATGACTGCTGATGTCTGTGAGGGTTCAGGTTTCCTGGGCTCCTCCCTTCCAGGGTTTTGCTTCTCTCTGTGTTCAGGGTTCCTCTTTTCCTGGGGTTCCAGTTTAAGGCTACAGCATCAAACTCCAACATTAAAACTCCAACATAAAAAACCCTTAACTCTGTCCTCTGCCATGCCTTTTATCTGTGAGTCCCCACTCACCAAGGGGTGGGGACTCAACTCCCTACTTCACAAGAGGTTTACATAATTACTTAATCAATTAAACATATGAATCCAATATAATCTAACATGCCCAGAAGAAAAGATCAGTTTACAAACATAATCCAATATTTCTTTTTGGAATTCATCTATAATATCAAACTGCTAAAACCCTCAAATAAATCACTCTTAGTTACTTTTCCACATCTTATTCCTATTCAAATAGATTTCCCAGCCCCCTTTCTAATATTCTTTAAACAAATTACTACTACATCTGAAATTTTCAGTTTAATTAAACCCTTTGATTTAATTTCTTAAAAGAAGAAAACAATATTCCTGGTAATAGTAACATTAAATTTGGTTATTGTACATAATAGGTATGGGTTTTCATTATGATGCACATATATTATGGTGAAGTCCCTTTTCTCCCTTTAATAAACAATCTCAACTACTTGTTATGCTAGTCAACAAGCTTATGCAATGAATTGAAGGAAAAACTGCTATGAAACATCATACATATGGGGAAGTAATACCTGCTTGAAAATATTGAGTTAAAAATCAACGAAGTTTCATAAGATAGAAAACATGCTATTAATCACATGTTAATATTAGAATTGACAAAGATATAACAATTGTGATTTTCAAGCAGAGGAAATTTATCTGACAGTGTGTGTGAAACTTTTTTCTTTAAGTAGATTTTAACAAATGTTCTTTGATCTACACTGCTGTAAGAAATCATCAATCTACCCAGATAATTGACACTAAGATATTGATTCAATAATTTAATTTTCATATATTTCTTTTCAATCATTTGTCTTCTAGTCCTAATAATTACTTCTGAAAATAGTTTTTCCATATTTGGAAATAATCAGTTAAGGAGAAATTTTTACTCAGATACATATTTTTTTAAAAATCAATGTACCTTCAAAAGTAATTTATTATTTTGTTCACATTTTAATATGCTGATTTGGCCTAATTTTTTTAAACATTAGGAAAATATTTATTAATAGGGTTAATTTGAAAACATTTTATATGTCATCGAGACTTCGGAATATGATACCTAACAAAATGAAACTTCAAAATATTTGAATGTCTATAAGGTTTTTTTCTCACATTTAGGTTAAGATCTCAGAATTTTCCAAAATCAGAATTTTTCAGGGCTGAGCTGAAAAATTAAGTTTGTGATTATAATAAAATTACCACATATATGATTAAAATTTATGGGCATTTTAGAACATTTAAAAATCTTATTTTTAAAATTGGTCATTCATGTTTTACCCTTTTCCATAAATGAACAAAACAAATCAAAAAAATCAAGAAGAAACCTTTCAGATCCCCAGATTTAATCTTGTTAATGTCCAGAAAATAAAAATTGTAAAATCTTCCTATGAGTTCTTAGAGGAAACTTCGAACTTTTTTTAATCTAGGAGAAATGGAAATAATAAGACAATTGTTTGACACTTGATATATTCCACCAAGATATTACAGTCATCCCTATAACACCTCTTTCAATCCAGAATAATTAGGAAAATTATACAAGTAAAACAGAAAGTAATTAATTTTACATTATAGTGGCCTTTTTTTTATAACAGCAATTATGTTTAAATTCTTACTTTTATTTATTTAATCCATCCTTTAGAAAACCAATTGCTTAAAATAATTTAAATTACTATTATGTTTAAGAGTCTTTCAGGAATATGCATATTCAAAATATATTAATGTAAGTTGAGGGGCTGATAATTATACTATGGTGTCAATATTTGAGTGATTATGGGTCAAAGAAAGATATTTACTACTTTGTTGATTACTAGAGGATAATCATTTTTCTGAATTTACTTCATTTTTCCTTAGTATAAATCCCTGTTACAACATTCATGTACTTTTTCTGTAATCCAGCCTCCACAATTCTCTAAACTGCCCAATTACAAAGTATGCTTTTTCTCCAACCAGGTCATCTGTCTGTCTCATTGCCACCACCACCTCCAGGAAGGCCAGAAGTTGTAGTGGAGTTGATTTGAGTCCAGGCTTTTCTTTAAGTGTGCCTTTGATGTAGCACCTACAAACAACTCTGTGGGATTTCTCATAAATTGGTCTAGAATGTCTTCTCAAGAAATCAAAGAGGAACTGAAACAAGAGACCACAGTTCAGGCATTCTCTCTTTTAGAACTTGATGGCATAAATCTCGGACTTGGAGACAGGGTATGTTTAAAAACAATTGGATTTTCCTTTCTTTTTATGTATGTCTTGACTTTTACAGATGCATTTTTTTTCATATCCTAAAATTATATGGTCGCCAGGTTATAAGGCACTGCTATTTTTTCTTTTTCTTTTTTCTTTGGCAATTGTTCTATTTGCAGTGATAATTATGAGTCAGAAATCTTAGTGACTGTTCATGAGTATCTGTTTTTCACAGTTCCCTGATTATTATTGATGAATCTTTGTAACTATATGTCTTTTTCTAATTTTAAAATGATATTCTTCTATTCTGGAAAAAATGTTTTAAAATTTTTGAATACATGCTTACCTGGCAGAGGAGACACTGTGATCACGAAGGTAGATTTCCCAGGGCAAGGCTTATCCAGTGCATTCCAGGTGTGCTGACCACTGTAATTTACCCAAATGTGGGAAACTCGGTGGTGTAATTTGTGGTAGTGGGGTCAGTTTGTGCTCTCCCCTGAAAAAAATTTTTTTCAATATTACTTTTTATCCATTTTTAAACATATATTAAATGCAAAGTTACTTCACTTTTATGTTGAGGCTTGAAAAGTAGCATTTCATAATGGAATTTTTCTCAATTTCCAAGCAAGTTTTATAATAATTTAGTTTGTTCTGTTAACTCTTATGCATAGTATACCAAGAATTATCTATTTAGGGTTAATAATTTACACATTTTCCTCCATAATTTTATTGTTAAGTGATTATTTTTTAACTGTATTCCTAGATATTCTGTAGTGCTTTCATCTTTTTCTTGGAGAAACCATGTGTACAAAGTTTGTCCATTGCAAGCCAAGAGTATTTTGCAGGCATTAAGGTATATAGCAATGGGGATGGATCAGAAAGATTTTTTTCTCTGGGATCGTGTTTTCTAAAGTGTCCATGAATTCTGGTTCCAGGACCTCATCATGTTGTAGAATTTGAGAGAAGTTCAATTACTTGAGTATAGAGAGGCCAGGACTCAGGAATGATTTTGAGAAGGAAAAATGGTTTATTGACGGCCGGCCGGACTCGGGAACTTTCTGTTTGAATCCCGAGCCCTGAACAAGATTTTCAAATGTCTTTTATACAGAGAGGAAAGGCCAAATGGTCCCTTTGTTTCAGTTCTCAATAGGCTTCAATTAGCATATATATCTTCCACATCTTAGGTAAGCTTTTAGCATTGACTCCAGATAGTCTAGATAAGCTTTTAGCATATTTTGTTTTTACATTTCCCCTAAATACTTAAAGTTTATAGCCCTTGCATTGTTAAACTGTTGCCTGGGACTGGAGCGGTTGCCATTGTCCCTAAGGGCAGGACTGCAGCCTCTTACTGTTCCACACCCACAAGTCAAACAGCTTGGGTTATCTCTGAAGAGACAAAGAGCCTTCCACCCATAGCCCACATCAATCTCAGACTGAATCAAAATATTGAGACCCTGGAGTCTATTTTTGAAGAATAATCCAGGTAATTCTATCAAAGGATACACGCAAGCAAGCCCTTTGCGGCTGGAAGGTCCCATTTGCAGAACTGGAGTTTGCCCCATACTCAACACTACTCCAAAGACAAAATGGGATAGTTGATAGACTGTGAATAGGATAAAACCTGTTCCTGAATAAAGTGCTCATATACTCAGTAAGGATCAGGGAAAGAAGTGAGAAGAGTGGACTATGATGTCAGAATAATGTAATACTTTGGGAGGGGAAGCAGAGCTCAGACCTTGGGAAAGAGTTACCTTTGGGTCTACATTGGTAAGTGCTTGCTTAGCAAAAAAAGCCAGGGCCAGTGGTCAGCCCGAAGGTATTTCTAATCAGGCTAACAGGGATAATATTCAATACAGAAAAACCTTTTCTGAAGGCTAGCCAAGAACTGAGACTGTATAAAAGACTTTCTGCATCAAGTTAGGATTTGCCTGTAAACTGGGATAAGGCCAGCCCTAGGGTGTAGCACTTGGCAAATCCAACTATGGAAAGCTGCATCTAGGAAATAAGCAGAGAGTTGAGATATTTCAGGTAATAACAATAATTTGATTTATGTATTAAAAATACCTAAATTTCTAACAGAGTTGAATAAATAGACTCTTCCATTGGTGTGATATAGGAAACATTAGCAAACAAATGGAAGAGTAAAAAAAAAATTGTGTTCCCTCCCTTCTCTCCTGCTCACTAAGGCAGGGCCGAGGAGACTTGCAATGGATTTATGCACTCATGTTGCTTATATTTCTATGGATTTCATTTTGTCTTGTTTAATTACAAAATCCCAGTGCTTAAGTTATTACTACCAGATCATTTAGTAAAAAAATGAGCTGTTGAGAAAATCCCCTTTCAAAATTATATCTTAAAAATAAATTTGATTTTTAACATGACTCTTCTACATACTTTCTTGTACCAGTTACACCCTGAATTGAGCATGATATCAGAAGATGGGAAAGAATACCAATTGAAAATAGAAAGCAAATACCTGTTGTTTGCTCTGAATTCAGTGAACCTGATCAGGAATGCAAAGTATCATTAAAACTAAAAACCATTAATCAATGTAATATACTAATTCTAATTTTGTTATTAAATTTCAAATAATAATGAAGGTTTTTCCTTTAGAAAGAGTCGCTGGTATTCATGTAATTAATTTATATCAAATTATAGTTCAATCATTTTAATAATATTGGAACAAATTTATTATCATCAAAATAATTCACACTTATCCTTCCTGGGTTCAATGTATAAATAAAAATAATAATAATTCAGTGAACAGTCTCGTTCTCTTCTTCTTCCTCCTCCTTCTCCTTCTCTTGTTCCCTCCACTCTTCATTGTCCTTATTCCTCTCTTTGCTTTGTTTTTAGAGAGTAAGGGACAAGCTACTCTTAAGATTTCCTAAATCATCCCCATTAAGTGAGGTATGATAAGTTACTTTAAAAATTCATGCTTGAGCAACATGGGGCTCAAAACACATTCTTTGCACTTAACTCCCTATTGTAAGCTTGTATGTGGGATCTTTTGTTTCAGAATTTTCTATTAAATTATAAATTATGTAGATGTTATGATACCTCATTGTCACAGCCATCCTACAGAGCTGAACGCCACAGGAAAAGTATACTATGAGAGGACAAAGGATGTTGCACTCAGGAAGAGAAATGAATAGGATAGAAAAAGGAATAGAGATAGACTCTGCTAAGATATTAAACAGTAAACATCATACCCAACTCCTCACTCAGATATCAGCAGCATCTTGAGCAAAACTCTGTTTTGAAATTTCAGCCCAGAAATATGATATTAAACCCTCTCTTTTGTACTGCTTGACACAATTCTACTTTAAGCTACCTCTGAGTTGCATACTATGCAAAATGCACCAGTTTATGTGATCAATAGGGAAGAGAAAGATGTTATTGATATTTGCCAAAATTGTGTTAAGCAAAGATCTCCTTCAGGTACAAATATACTGTAAAATTTATTTGTATACTCTCAATTCTTCAACCAGGCAAGCATTGCTGTAATAATATAAGAGGACCCTAAATATATTCCTGTGTTTTGGAAGTTTGCATGTGCATATCCTTTGACAATTGAAAATCGTTTCTTTTATTAAATACTTCTGGAGAAAAATTTCTGCATTTCATCATGGATATTTCTCCACTTGTGTTCTTTAAGTTATTTTTATAGAAAACAAATTGGTGTCTTTTAGTATATTTCTACAAACATTATGCTGCTTTTTCACATGCTAAAACAAAACAATTAATAGTCCACATATCATAAACCAAAGGAAATGATATCCCGGCTAGATCTAGGACAGATTTATTCCATGTTCTCCTGAGGAAGCTGTTCAAGAGCATGAATGTTTCCAATATTATTTTATGTGCATGGAAATGTATAATTTTTAGAAAAAGTGCATAGAGAAAATGTTTTTCAGGAAATTTGAATCTTCTGTAGTGTACATTTAACTGACCCAAAAAAGATGTATGGAAGAAAAGAAGAAAGAAAGAAAGTTGTAAACTACTGTTTCTTCCACCTTGGTTCTCATATCAGTTGGATGTGATGACAGGATATATAAGCACACATACTTCCTTTGTGGCCTCAATTTTTGTGTGAAACTCTTCTTTTTGTTACCGTTTTATTTACTTTCTCTAGCCTTTTGAAATTATACAAATTCCTGGAGGAGTTCCCTCTTCCTCCTCGTTACCATTTGCTTTCAAATTTTATTTCTTGCACTTTGTTTTCTAGGAGAGGGGAGAATCTTGAGGTGTTAAACATATTGAGGCATTTGGGGAGCGAAAGGAGATAGATGTTACATAATTGGGGTGGAATCCCTATGTTATTTTTTAATTTTTCATTTTGTTTGTTTAAGGTGTTGAACCCTGTATTAACCATTAAAAAGGCATTGATATCATTCAACTATGGATGGACCATGAGTACATACGTAAAACATATTGGGGAAATAGCTGGGCTCAAGGCCCAATTCTTAAACAGAAAAAAATCTAATTACATATCCTGGTACTAAAATTATGATATATTTTGTAATGAAAGAAAGGATTAATTTTATTCATTACTTTTGATTTTATCCAGATATATAGAGATATACATAATCTTACTGAAAATAGTATTATAGGGAAGTGGACTTGGCTCAATGGACAGAACATCCACCTTCCACATGGGAGATCCACAGTTCAAACCCAGAGCCTCCTTGACCTGTGTGGAGCTGGCCCATGCGCAGTGCTGATGCGCGCAAGGAGTGCCCTGCCACGCAGGGGTGTCCCCTGCATAAGGGAGCCCCAGGAGCAAGGAGTGCGCCCCGTCAGGAGAGCCGCCCAGCGCGAAAGAAAGTACAGCCTGCCCAGGAATGGTGCCACACACACGAGAGCTGATGCAGCAAGATGACCCAACAAAAAGAAACACCTTCCTGGTGCCACTGACAAGAATAGAAACAGTCACAGAAGAACACACAGCAAATGGACACAGAGAAAAGAAAACTGGTGTGGGGGAGGGAGGGGAGAGAAATAAATAAAAATAAATCTTAAAAAAAGAGAAAATAGTATTATATATGTGTGTGTATAAATATATATGCCTTTTTTTTTTTTAAAGATTTATTTTTATTCATTTAATTCCCCTCCCCTCCCCCGGTTGTCTGTTTTCTGTGTCTTTTTGCTGCGTCTTGTTTCTTTGTCCGCTTCTGTTGTCGTCTGCGGCACGGGAAGTGTGGGCGGCGCCATTCCTCGGCAGGCTGCTCCCTCCTTCGCGCTGGGCGGCTCTCCTTATGGGTGCACTCCTTGTGCGTGGGGCTCCCCTATGCGGGGGACACCCCTGCGTGGCAGGGCACTCCTTGCGCGCATCAGCACTGCGCATGGGCCAGCTCCACATGGGTCAAGGAGGCCCGGGGCTTGAACCGCGGACCTCCCATGTGGTAGTAGGATGCCCTAACCACTGGGCCAAAGTCCGTTTCCCGTATATATATATGCCTATTTTGAAGTTAATTATTTTTTAAGATTGGATAAAATTCAAAAACTTTACACAAATTACAATTTTAAGTTGCCTATTGGAGAGGTATTTTGTGAGCACATGGCTAAAAGAAGGAAAAAAAGAAAATTATGCAAATATCCATACTTATAAAAGAAAATATTTAAAGAATAATCTCTATTCAGTAGTGTTCCATGTTAATCAAATTATTGCATGCTTTGTTTAGCCTATCTCTAGAGAAATATTTAAACATTATGTTTTCATTAAAATAGGTAAAGAACAGTTAGGTTTAAATTTGGCACTGTCTTCCTGTCATGTGGACCTTCACTGGACATCATCCTGTGCTAATGGAAGCTATAGTTGTACTTTTGTGTACTATACTTCCATAACAGATTTTTCTCGAGATGGAGATAGAGTTACAAAGATAGTGGTGGAACCTATAGTTCATGAGGATTTCCTGTGGATCAGTTACATTCCAGCCAGCATTCAGGTGGAGAAATTGCAAAAATCTTTTTGTAAGCAAGGCTTTTAAAAGATACGTTATCAGTATACCTTTAGAGCTTTTGACTTCAAAGTCATCTGGTAAAAGTTTTTCTAGTGTTAAATGATTCAATAATCATAACTATACAAAATTTACAATAAAACAATAATTAATTGAAAATGAATTGAGGTTTCTATTGATTATATATCCCTAAATAAGGATTAATGATATTTTCAGTGTCTTTCCTTTTTAGATCAGAATAAAGGATGTCCCAACGGCTTACTCCTATTCATTTATTGATCCACATGTAATTATATTTGATGGCAAGTAATTTCCTAAAAGTTTTTTTTATTATATCCTATTTGTTATGGTTTTGTTTTATTTTATACAGTAAACTGCTTTATTATTTAAAAATCAGAAAGGAAAGGCATTAGGGACATCACTGGGTTGTTTCAAAATACTAGTTTATTGATATAGAATTTCTACCATAAAATATTCCTTAACAAAAACATGAAATACTTGTGAATCTGAAGTTGTAAAAGTAAAGATGATTACAAACACAGAAAATCATTTTTGCCTAGTCATTAATTTGTTTTTAAGAATAATGAAGTTATTTCTTGTAGATATTTACTGAATTGCTTTCTACATGATATTGAAGTAATCTTTAAGATTTAGGCAAAATGTTTAAAATAACACATTGTAATTATTTTAAAAACTGATCATCCCTGTTTTATGGCAAGAATACCCCAGGGAGAGTGCTGTATATTATATATATACATTGCTGTGGTCTAGGACTCCTGTGAAGAAAAGCTGAATAATTGGGGGGGGGGGGGGGGGGGGGAAAATAGGATGTGGAATTTTTTCAAGTCAACATTCTTTATCTAAGTTCTTTATCTAACTTTATCCAAGTTCTTTATCTATCCTTTAAACTCATCGCTATATGCCATTCCCTAGTAAGGGACCATGACATTATATTGGGCTTCAAATTTCGGGGAGTTCTGGATCACAGAGTGTTTCAACAATGGCAATGGAGGGATACTGGTATGGGATACCAATGACAGATGATATATGACTGACAGGGAGCTGTACAGAACATATGTCCAGGGTGCATGGTAATGTTTGGATATACTCATAGTGGCAACAATTAAAAACCACAGTAGGGGGGGTACTGGGTTCCCGGCCAGTGGTGCTCTGTCGTGGTCCCTAGGGGAGCAGCGACAGTCTCCCAGGTACAGTGGTGGGGACCGGGAGGGAGTGAGGGTTCAACAGTGAGCCCCTGATACTAATGACTATGCTTGTGAGCTGATAAACCCAAAATAATAACAAGGCCTAGAGCAACTTTGTGCCTGGGAATTTCCTTCTGTCAGCCTTCATGTTACTCAAATGTGGCCAGTCTCGAAGCCAAACTCAGCATGTAAAGGCAATGCCTTCCCCCCAGCGTGGGACATGACACCCGGGGATGAGCCTCCCTGGCAACGAGGGACCACTATCAACTACCAACTGATGATGCAACTGGAAAATGACCTTATACGGAAGGTTCAATGCGGATCAGCAGAATATCCATGTCTACATAAAATACCATGACTTTAAAATGCTGTTTGACCTAAAGTAAGGGGGAAATGGAAAGGAGAAATGAGTTTATATGGCTACGAGTTTCTAAAAAAGAGTCTGGAGGCTGGCAGAAGGTTTGCCCTCATGCACAACTGAGCAGAGTCAGAGAGACAGATAAAGCAGATACAACCCCCAGATATTGGTTCCTTTGAGGGCTAAAGAGACCCATGGGAGTTATGGTCATGGCCGATGGGGTTAACTACCAGGGCAGATGGCCCCTCTTTGGAAATGGTGTTTATGTGTGATGAATCTGGACTCAGATGGGATCTCCCTTCATAAGACTTTCATGCTAATGTGCTGGAGGTGCAGTTAATGTTGGGGTTTAAGATATATTTAGGGGATTTGAATCTCTGGACTGACAATGTGATAGCCAGATCCTGAGCCTCAACAGACTCCAGCACCTACAATCTGATTTATTGGACTTACCACACTCAGCTAAGATGGAGGTGAAGGACAACCACCACACCATGGAGCCTAGAGTGATTACAACTGAAAATGGGAGGATTGCATCCAGCATCCAGGTGGAATCTGAGCCTCCTCTTGACATAAAGGTGCAATGGACACAACCAATCCAGTGTCCACATAGAAGAGGTGGCATTGGATTGGGAAAAGTGGACATAATGGACAAAGGGTATGGGGAAAGGCAGGAAGAGATGAGAGGTGGAGGCATCTTCGGGACATGGAGCTGCCCTGGATGGTGCTTCAGAGGTAATCACCGGACATTGTAAATCCTCACAGGGCCTACATGATGGAATAGAGGAGAGTATGGGCCATGATGTGAACCAATGTATATGAGGAGCAGAGGTGCCCAAAGATGTACTTACCAAATCCAATGGATGTGTCATGATGATGGGAACGAGTGTTGTTGGGGGGGGGGGGGGAGAGGGGGGGTGGGGGGGTGGGGTTGAATGGGACCTCACATATATATTTTTAATGTAATATTATTACAAAGTCAATAAAAAATAAAAAAATTAAAAAAAAAAAAAAAAAAAAAAAAAAGAATACCCCAGGGAAAAACTTTTGTAATCATAATGAATACCTACATACCTGCCTTTGGAATTTAAAGTAAAATGGTAAAATAACCAAAAAGCAATCTAAGCTATCCTGCTGTTAATATCAGCATAAAAGGAGCTTCCTTTAAATTCATATACAATTCTGGAGGATTCATGACCATGAGATGTCCCTAAGGAAAATATTAAGAGCTCCTCAGTGCTAGGTTAAAAGTTTCTTCATGACATGAGGTGATTTACATATTATTGTAATGTCATCCATTTGAACAAAATTATTTAGTATCAATAAAGAATAGATGTAGAACTCCTCAAAAAAAAAAAAAAAAGATGACCAAAGGTTTGTACAAGTTTCAAAAAGTTGTATGGAACTGATCCCACATGTGAGACACAAAGTATGTGGCATAAAAATGTTATTATCCTTAATGCTTGTTTTAAGGGCTTAAATGATTTAGTAGGAAAGTCTTGAAAAAGCATAATGATGACTTTTTAAATCTGATTCAGTACAAGTGTAATTGTATAACAGCTAAGTAACAAACCATGTTCTAAGTGCTGGAGGCCTGTCTGTGAGCACAGTACATTCCCTGTCCTCATAGAACTTACCTTTCAATAGCTAAAGAGAGATATAAACACAATTAAGAAATAAAATATAAAGTATGCCTGATAGAGATATGTGCCATGAAAACTTAAGCCAGGATGGAGAAAGGAAGGCTGGAAGTGGAGGTTGCAATTTATATTGAAACAGCGTGGTTAGGGAAAGCCATAAAGTGATGATGGAATCTAGGAAAAGTCTTGAAGAAAGTGCAGGAGATAGCCCTATGGATTGGATGGGAAGAGCATTCAGCAAATCTGCTATGCTCAAGAAAATCAAGAAGTGAGGAAAAGAGTAGTGGGAGAGGGTTAGGTGTTTATCACCACTTTGTTTATTCAGTCCCATAAAGACGAATACTTATGACCTAAAAACTATTAGAAATTTAGACTTTTTTCTTGCCTCAAAGTATATGTACATATATGTAGAATATTTAGTAAGGTCAATTGTAAATATTTAGAAATGGATAGAGTTCACTTAGCACATTATAATTAGTTTAACTAACAGTGCTGATTTATAAATGTGATTGTGGCTGAAAACGGTAAGTATAGGGAGGTTAATGTTTATTGAAAGACAGCTAAAGGATAATCTAATAACAATGATTTTGGTGGTTGATAAGGATTATAGTTAATATAAATATAAGAATGCTCCTCTATTAAACAGTATTAAGAATATGGTGTATATGGGAAAATACAACTTATGTAACTTATAGACCATAGTTAACAGTAATATTGTAATATTTTTGTAGTAAAGACAAAGAAGGTACAATATTAATGTAAAGGCCAAAAAGAAAAAGAATATGGGATTTAGCTTTATGAGATATGAATATATTTAAGTGTTTTTTTATTTCCTTCAGTAACAAATAGTCCTTGGTCATGTCATCTAACCAATCTGTGCTCATTTATTTATTTTTCTGAACACTGGAGAAACAACTGAGTTTGTTTTTTAGGATTAAATAAGATGAATGTGCCTGGAGAGAATTTTTTAAAGTTATGTTTCCATAATTTGTTAAGCTGACTTTTGTCTATTTTAATTTTTGAAGTTGAAATAAAGTTTACTTTAAAATATATAGAGATAATTTCTAGAATGTATTTAATAATAATTATTAGGTGATAACCTACCATTGTGATCTTCCATACCTATTTTAATGCAATTGATTTTTATTAATGATAGAGTCTATGATAATTTCAGTAATGGCACATTTATGCTTCATGAGAGTATGTCTTGTGATTTTGAAGTCCATGCACTCCAGGGAGACTGTGGAAGTCTTCCATTATCCAGTATCATGCAATGTGGGTTTGTTTTCAAGGAAGGACATGGTTACTTTTGAAATGTGCAGTGGTCAGCTACATGAATCTCAGCCATATTTATTTTCAAAAAGCCAGGATGTAACCAGCAATATCAAGATAAGTGAATCATATTTAGGAAGAAAAATTACGGTATATATGATTCCCTTCTATTAAAAGTATTTTCATTTTTATCTGTACAGATTTTAGATTAAAATCTGAACTGCTATTGATCTCTGTTAAATTAGTAGGCATTATTTTACAACATTAATTTTCCTAGAAAATAGTGATACCTATCAACATGGGGGGTTCTTTATCTGGTGACTCTGGAGTTTCAAGAGGGAAAAAGCTTATTGCCAAGAGCAGAAGGTCTGTTGGTCATAAATCTGTCCCCGCAAACTGGAGAAACTTTCATTGTTTTATAGCATTCAAACAAAGGCAGGCAGGCTCAGGATAATAAAGGATGATGAGGTTAGAGATAGTCTAATCACTGAACATGCACAGATTGATGACATACTTAGTTTTCTTGAAGTTTAAGATTCAGACTGCTGCACATTACAGGCAGGCCAGCTATGATTAGACTTGCCTTGATTTAACAAGATAATTTAGGAATTAGGGAGGTTAGTTTGGGCTAACTCATGTTGGTCAACAAGGGTGCTACATGCAAGGACTCCTGACTTTCGGGACTACGTGTAAGGGCACCACTAGTCAGGGTTGCAAACCAAGGTAAGGGGAATGAAAGGGGCCAGTAACCAATTGTCTAGTTACTGTCTGGTTGCCACCTGGTAAGTTATTCAGTTTCAAAACATAGATCAACATTAAAGAAACAAAGCATCTGGGTTAAAGTTCCATGAGTTTACAGCAGTCACTGATATCTGCTCCTGGCTACTTCAAAGGATAATGGACATCTAGGCGTGAGCTATTACAGTTACCTGGTATTTTCTTTTGGCTACATTGCAATATATCAGAAGGTTAGCACTTGCCTAAAATACAATTCAGTAGACTAAAACACATTTGTTAATTTTTCAGTTAAAATAGTATTTAGACTTAATTCTCATTTTAGAAAGAATAAATTCTTTCTTCATGTACCACACATAATATAGTTATAACTTTTGGCAAAAGCTAAACTGCCTTATTTAACATTTCAATATGAAAATTTTGTGAATTATTTATAAAAATATTTTGACAGTGTCTAATAAATTAGTCCAAGATGAAAAACATAATCAAGAATAAATATTCAGAAAGAGCCAAAATTTTTAAATGAATAAAATATGGCACTACTTCAGGAATAAACTGATAGATAAGTGGAAGAGACTAGAAAGTTCAGAAATAGACCCAAAACTATTCATTAATATTTTCTAAAGACACTATTTCATATCTGTGAGCTAATCATTTTTATTTCTCTTCACCTATCAAAAAAGAAATTCTAGGTGGATAGTATTTACATAAAACAACATGATTCCTTGAAAATACTAGAAAAATGTAGGCACATATTTTATAATATTGAGGTGAACAAGAATTTTTAAAATGACATATTTTGAGTGCATATTATATAGATTTTTTAAAATTCCATCATCAAACCCAAAATGTAAATAAAAAGTCAGGAAAATATTTGTTACATATAAAACATACAGTCAATATAGAAACCATTCTTATACATCAACATTCCAAATGTATAAATTGGCACTTCAATTAAAATGAGCAAATAATATAAACAGGAAATTTACACACAAAAAGTAAAACTGATAAATATGTTCCAAAGTACAAATAACCAATAAAAATATTAAAAATATCCACCTTCATTAGTAAAGAAATGAGATAGAAACGATGTTATTTCTACCTAAACTGGCTAAGATTTATGAAAGTTCTAATACTTAGTTTCAGTAAGAGTGTAAATTTACATTGATCTCTCATACAATATTGGCAAGAGTCATATTTGTTGTAGTCTTTCCCAAGGTCATTATGGAACTGACCTATGCTTGTCATTATACCAAGAAATTTTACTTGTGAGAATTTCTTTTAAGAAAATAATTAAGGGTGTGTATGACCCTAATGATGTTCATTGCAAAGTTTCTTTAGTAATCAACAAAAGATGATTTAACCAAAAACTGTATGTATGTCACAGTAGACACTTTAGAGTAATTAAAATATTGGACAGTTGTGTATTTATTAATAGGCAAAATGTTCATGAAAAATAGAACAGGTTTTTGAAGGATTTACACAAAGATCTTAATAATATCTGCCTCAAATAGGGTAGGAATATAAGATTTGTTTGTTTGCTCTTAAGATATTTTTTTTGGTAATGAACACCTACTATTTTTATAAAAATTAAAAAGCACTATTTTTTAATTTTAAAAAATTAAAAAGGAAAACAGTGTCAGAAAAGCAAACACATGTGGTATGTCTTCTGTGTTTTTTAGAGGACATGATCTCCAACACGAAATCCAAGTCTATGACCTGGGGGAGGTATATTCCAGTATTGGAGGTAGATCATAATTAACACAGGCTGTCAAGATCATCCGACAAATTCCTTTCTTTGATTCCAAATTCCCCAAGCAACACTGTGATTACAAAATGGCTTCTGATTCTATTTGCCTACTGGTAACAAGGGAATGTCTATTGGACACAGTAAGGTTCTACCTCCCTAGAATTATATTTCTCTGTGTAAATTAATTACTTGATAATGTAGTTCTATATAATTATTATCAGAAATATTAATTGGTTTTTTCTCCTAATGATTTATTAATGTTTTAATTTTTGTTTAAAATATCTCAGGTGAGTTTCAATTATTTAGAGAAGAGACTTGTGAATACTATCTCAATCAAAAATTCAATATGGAGATCAACTCTCAAGCTAGCAAAATGCACATATAATATTAAAAGAAAATTTGTAGTGTAAAGATTAGTATTTATTCCCATTTCATATTAAAGGAACAAATGAGTTTTTCTTTTTTCTTAAATAAACAGATTTTTTCTTAATCCATATCGAACATTATTTAAACATCCTTTATTTCCATGTAGATTATTCTGTTCTTTGTTATTTCTGTTTTTCAGATTTGGTTTTCTTCTGGAACTTTTATTCGTGCTGATCTTAATGACTGGGGCATATCCAGGGCCTCTACTTCAGATTATAGAAATACTTTGGGACTTTGTGGCACCTTTGATGAAAATCCAGAAAATGATTTCCATGATAAAAATGGGATCAAAATTGGTAAAAAACTTAATAACTCGCTGCTTTTATTAAAGAATGGAGGTAAGAAAGTAAATTGTTATTCATTAGTTGTGTTAGTCAGTATTCTCTAGGGAAACAGAATCAACAGGAGATATCTGTAAACAGTATGAGATTTTATAAAATTCTCTCATGTGACTGTGGGGATGCACAAGTCCAGATTCTGCAGGCAAGTTGCAAACCAGGGGCTCTGATGACAGTCCAATGAAAGTGTTTTTTGAGTTCTTGGGAGATGTTGGCTGTCCAAAGGCAAGCTGGGGAATCCTCTCTGAATGCTGAAATCACTTCCCCTTTTAAGGTATTCAGCTGATTAGAATAATCATCACTCATTGCTGAGGGCAATCTCCCTGATGGATCATAATTAATTAAACATCTATACAATAAACTCACTGATGACTAAAGTCCATAAATGTCCTTGTATTACAATTATCCCAGTGCTTGCTTGACCAAACAACTGGGCACAATTACCTGGCCGAGTTGACACAATAGCCTAACCATCACATTAGTCATTATATTAATATTAAATATTTAAAATGAGTGGTGACTGTTCCATTTTTGCAGCATATTACTGGGTAAAATGTTCTCATCCAAATGACTGTTCTTTTCTTTTTTTCCTATCTGGAAGGATTCTACTAGGAAAAAGCATGTTTAATATAAGGCCAATTTCTCAGACATCACCTAGAAAACTATTCTACTGTACCTGTTCAATGGACACATCTTCATTGTATCCATCTTCCAATCATCTGGGCAGTGTATCTCAGTCAGAAATTTCTTCAGGTTGCAAAGACCTCGAACATGTCAGTTCCTCTTCTTTGATACCAGAACTAGATGTCACCTCTGAATACATTAACTCAGAAACTCTTTTCAGAGGGCTCAACAAGCACATATCTCCAGAAGAAAATAATTTGAATTTCTTTCCTCCTGAAAGAAAGCATGCAAACCTAATCAAACTGGACTTAAATTTACAAACATACCCTGAGAATGACAAACAGGATGTGCCAACAACTTTGGGCAATGAGAGACATACAGAGGACCAGGGAAGACACATCTGAAAAATGAGATAGAAACAACAAAGTGGATGGAAATGGCAAATTTTATGAGTTTTTTCCTTTGTTTACTTTTCAAAGTCTCAACCAAACTGACCTTGAAGAGTTTACCTACTTTTTCCCTGAGGACCATGCTGATGAGGTCCACCAAGAGTTTGTCCCCTTGTGACCCACACACCCTCAGGACTCACCGAACACAGCACCTTGGCACTCTGTCAGCGAACTCTAGCCAACTCCAGCGAAGTAAGGAACTGTCTTTTCTTGGCAGAAACTAGAGAGTGTTATAGATATGTGTGTTAAGGATGTTCTGTTAAAAGATTATCTTAGCTGGGCAGAGGCAGGTGGGGCCCTTTTAGAAAATAAATGTGAAAAGAGAATTTTGGAAGAGGGGAAGTATAACACAAAAGAATGCAGAAAGTTCATTGAGGACATTCTCTTTGTATTAAAATGCCCAAATTTATGCAGTGGCAATGGGCAGTGTATGGAATGGGGCTGTGCTTGTTTCCTGGGCTTTAGTTCTTATGATTGAAGTGAATTGTATGGTAAGTAAATAATATCAAACTTTGATATTATGTATGCTATTTGATTATGGAAACTTTTTGCTCTTTGTGTGTGTGTGTTTTATATTAAAACAGTGTTGTTTTTTCAGATTATACAAAAAAATGAAATTATATTAATTAGTAAATTAATAATTTTTCAGTCTTCTCAGTTTATTCAAAGTAAAACTCAAGTCTTTATAATGGCCTACGAGATACAAAATGATCAGGCATGCCATATTCTCTAAACTCATTCCCCCTTTACTGTCACCTTCATTCACTCCACATCAGCAATTTTGGCCTCCATGCTCTTCTTAGATAAGCCAGGTTCTCTTTACCTCAGAGCCTTTGCACATGCTGGTTCTCCTACCTGTAGCACTATTCCCCAGATAGCCTAATAGATATCTGACCTTTTACCAGTCTGTAAACAAATGTCACCTTCTCATGAAGGTCTTTTTAATCCCCACAGTTATTAAGATCTAACACGCCATAAGCTTTATTTATTTAATGTTTATTGTTTCTCAATAAACTGCTCACTTCAATGCTAATTTCATAAGGGTAGAGAATTTTGTCTTTTTGTTCAGTTCTGTTCTCCAGCAACCAGATCACTAACTGATATGTAATGGGTGTTTTAAAATCCTGGTTACATAAATGAAAATGAATGAACTATTTTATCATTTACTATTTCCTTTTTTATTCTTGTATGTTTCATTAAGAATGGCTAAAATAGATGCTCTTCTGTTATTTTCCCCATCTGGATCTCATTTCCTTTGTCAGCTATAATCCCATTTTTTCTGGACTGCTTTGCAACAAAACCCCTCCAAAGAGTTGTCTATAGTTATGGTCTCCTCCCATTCTCTTTTAATTCTGCCACATTGGGCTTTCATCTCCACCTACTTTCAAGGACACTAGGGACCTGACATATTATTAAATCTGGTGATGAGTTCTCAGTCCACATCTTACTTGATCGATCAGCAGTATTTGATGTAGATGACCACTTTCTCCTCCTCAACCAGCCTTTCCAACTCCCTTCTTTCAGTTGGTTAGGATAAAAGTCCTGATATTATCTCTGATTCTTCTCTCTCTCACATCCAATCCAGTGGAAAGTGCTAGTGGATATATTTCAGACATATCCAGAATGCAACCATTTCTCATGAGCTCCATTGCTACCAGCCTGGTTTGAGGCAACAATCATTGCTTAACTGGATTATTTCATTGCACATACCATTTCTACCTCTATAACCTACAATCTAAAATTATTCTCAAAACACAGTGGCAAGAGCTATTTTTGAATATGTAAATCAGGTTGCCTCATTCACTCCTTTGCTCAACAACCTTCATAGTCTTAACCCTATGTGATCTGACCTTTCATTGCCCCCCTGACCTCATCTTCACTTACTCATCTGCTTGTCTGCTCAGCTCCAGCTCCCAACTCCATTGGTGTCCTTGCAGATCATACACATACATACCAGGCACATTCCTGCCTTAAGATATTGCTATTGCAATTCCCTTCTTGGAACACTCTTTTCCAAGATATTCACTTGGCTAAGTCCCTTACCCTTTTCAAGTCTTTGCTCAAATCTGACTTTCTCAATGACACTTAACCCTAATCATCATATATAATCCTGCAACCTGTCAACCCATGTCCAGGTATTCCAAATTCCTCTTACCCTGCTCTCCTTTTTCTTTTTGTCCACAGCACTTCTATTATACTATATATAATTAACTTACTCATAATGTTATTTATTATAGAATGTCCCCTTGCCAAAATGTAAATCTCATGATGCCAGGGATCATTGCTTTGTTGCATGATGTATTTTAAGAGTCTAAAATAATACTAAGCTCATAATAGGGAATAATAAATATTGGTTGAATGAATGGATGAGTGAATGAATGAAATCCATGAGACAGTGTGACTGTGTGCGTGAGAGAGAACATGAATATAGATGGTGTGCAAAAGTGAAGTATTAAAAGAATTCCAGAAAGAAAACTGTAAAAACAGAATGTCTCTAAGTGAGCCATTACTCAATATATATATTTATTTGAGCCATCACTCAAATATACTGAGTCTTTATTCAAAGACTAGTACTTGTAAGTACTAGTAGGATTTTAATTTTTTTCCATACCAACTTTTGTCTCTGGACTTTAGCATACTAATTGTAATATTTAACTCACTTCCTTGTTTACATAAAACAGCATTTGCATGCAGATATTTTTAAATAGTATTCATAAAAAATTTTAATCAGTGCATTAAATCTGCAGTAAACATGTAATTTTTTAATCCTTTCCCTATTACTGGACATTTGAATTTAAGCTGTATCCAATGTTTCCACTCTTATAAATGAAGCTAACAGGAACTAATTATTACATAACTTTCTTTTTTTTTAAAGATTTTTTTTTTATTTCTCTCCTCTTTCCCCCCTCTTCCCCCCTGCCCCCGCCCCCGCCCCCGTTGTCTGTTCTCTGTGTCTATTTGCTGCGTCGTCTTCTTTGTCCACTCCTGTTCTTGTCAACAGCACAGGAATCTGTGTTTCTTTTTGTTGCATCATCTTGTTGTGTCAGCTCTCCATGTGGGCGGTGCCATTCCTGGGCTGGCTGCACTTCCTTTAGTGCTGGGCGGCTCTCCTTATGGGGCGCACTCCTTGCGCGTGGAGCTCCCCTACGCAGGGGACACCCCTGCATAGCAGGGCACTCCTTGCGCACATCAGCACTGCACATGGGCCAGCTCCACACGGGGCAAGGAGGCCCTGGGATTTGAACCGCGGACCTCCCATATGGCAGACGGACGCCCTAACCACTGGGCCAAGTCTGCTTCCCATAACTTTCTTTTATATGCATTTCTGTTTAAAGACAGTATATTATATATTGTTTATTAATTATTATTGAAATCACAACTAACGGCACTATAACTTATTCCATAATGAAGCTTATTTAATGTATGCATTTTCTCTGTAAGCTGCATCACAGCCTTCATGCACTTAGTAACACTAGACAGTCCCTCAACACCATCCCTGGAGACTATTTAAACAGCAAAATCACCAACAGGAAACATAAAAATGCAAAAAACATGACACTAGATATATTGCAATATATAGAATACAGCTGAAACAAGATGGCTTTGTTCAGTCTCAGCTGGGACCATGCATTCAGGGCATATAAAATTTTTTGCTACTCTGCACATGTCTGCATATGATTGTGAAATGCTGCAAGTATTGACTTAAGGGTTACAAATAAATGTTAGTGAGCACACAAGTTCAAAAATACAGAATCCATAAATATTGAGGGTTGACTATAATTGATTTTTGTTTTCTAGAATTAAAAAAAAAAAAGTCCTTTGCTGTTGTTTTGTTTTGTTTTTGCCAAAGAAAAGGGTCCTGAAATTACAGAGCTTGAGAATGCTGAATTTTATGATGTTCAAAAATATGACTGTGATAGAGTGTTTCGTCAAGGCTTCAAAGAATCGCCTTCCATTAAATGTGAAGTTACAAAATTGTAGGTATGTTAATTATTGAGTTGACAAGTAATTAAGTTTTACAAATTACTCAAATTAATTTTATCTTGGATGAGTTTGGTGTATGAATTAGCAACATAATCCCAAAAGAAGTGTTATCAACAAAGCTGAAAAAAATTCTTTATCTATTTTTGTTAACTCAAGTAGTTTTTAAAATAATTTTTCTTGAGTATTGATTGGTCCACTGTTTTTCAGTTATGTTAGCATTAAGAAATGCAAATTTCAACCTTTATGTGTAAACTTCTGTATTTCTTGAAATGTAAAGCTGAAGAATAGAGATTATCCATGAATTGTGAGATAAAGAAATATGAATATTTCCATTTTACAAATCAAAATGTGAGGATTGAGGATTGTCTGCTTTTATATTTTCTACTATTTTCTTTAGTATGAACTTCATACTGGAAAATTTACAGAAATCTAATGTTTGTTTTTCCTTCACCTGCAGGAGGTAGCCATGATCAATTTGATTACACCTTATTTTTATTATTCATATCATCTTCCTTTGCTTTACTTAAGTGAACTTTGATTTTAAGGAGCACTCTTTGAGTTTCTAAATTATGTGCATGGCTAAACTGATAACTGAAAACAACAAATGATAATTTAGCCTTATTTTTAGTTTTTCCCTAAATTAGTGAAACCAAGTACAATCCTGAGTTTGTGATAGTTATTCACAAGAATTATGCTTATTTTGAGATTTTAAGAGTAGAAACTGTCTAATGAGCCAAGAACTATTTTAATCCCAGTGACACAATTAGTACAATAGAAAAAGTAGTTTGAGTCACTTTATTATTATTTTTAGCCCTTACTCATAAATATACTTCATTCTTTGGTGTAATTGTGTAATTTCCAAAATTTCATCCAAATTTTATTTTAATCGATAATACCAAAATGTTTTATCTATCTAAAAACATGAAATTGCTTTAATGAAATTTTAAAAAAATTTAAATTTTTTATTCACTTTAATATCACTCGAGGGTAAAAATTGTGTTGGTCTTGACATAATCACCTGATATCACATGCAATTAAGTGATTTGCTAAGAGGGAATTTTATATACTTTTTTACTTTCAGATATAGTATTTGTTGTTTTCTTTTTTATTTGAATTATCCGACTTTATTTAGTATACTGATAGTTCATCATGGTAATAAACTAATATTTATAGATATAAAAAATGTTGGGCACTTTCCAAAGAAAATGTTTCTGGAGGTATACACTAGTGTATGTAGAACTATTTAAACAGCTATCTTTAGAATTTTCAAATTCAACAGTGTGGTAACATCAGTTTTTTAAGAATAGAATCTGTTCTTCTTTAATTCATCATTTAGATCATTTGAGTTTAAAATGGTTTCATATGCCATTTCAGTTCTTGCAAGTTACCAAACCTGATATAGAACTGACAGTTTGGAAAGCATCTGATCCAATCACCTAATTGTATAGATAAAGGAAACCACTGGCATTGGCAAAGATTATAAGCTAATAAAACACAGAGCCTGGACGACAAATAGGTTCTTAGAATTCTCCAGATATGTCTGTTGGGCTAAATAAGGGACATATATCACATAGACTCTAATCATATCTAAAATGACCCTAATTTTACTTTCTGTTTAACATATGATGGAATCCTGATGGTTCTTTTGTGGTTCACAAATTTAGTGATTCAGTTGCTTTCACAAAATCATTTCCACCACTGAAGGTTATTATGTTACAGACTAGCGATATTGACCAGACTCAGACTCTGAATAAAGTTCCAATTGAGAGCTTTTTTAGCCGCACAGCAACTGCCTCTCCTACGCAGAGGGGAGAGCAGCCCCTAGTCGCAGGGGGAGTTTGCTTATGTAGGTTTTTAGGTTCAGGGCGGGGGGCAATAGCTCAGCAAGCAAGCACGTGCAGAAGCAGGTGTTTGCGGTTAATCAAGCGCTGGGAATTCTATCAGGGGAGATAAGCGGTTGGGGAGTTCTTGTTATTTACAAGGGTCTGGGTCAGGTTGGTCTTTTGGTAGCGGCTGACGACACTTTCTACAGGAGGAGGCCTTGAGATAAGGTTTTACAGTCCAGCGAGCTTGTTACAGAAGCGAGATATATGCGGTTAGTGGGCTGTGGAATTTTCCTCTTGGGTGGGGGTGGTCACAGGCTCCTACTTCTCCACAATTACAAATCACTGATTGCCAGTCCTGTTTTTTCTCCTGGATATTCCAACTTTGGCAACTTTTCTTCCCATTATTCTGTGCTCATAATAGACCTATTATGTCAAGAGTGTCTGTTCTTGTTTGAAATTCAACAGCAGCAGAGAGAGCTAACATGGTATCAAAACCCTCAAAACCATCAACATTTGAGTTTGGAGCAGGTAATTCCAGTCAGGGTTATTACAGATTCTGCTGTCCACTTGCAAAGTCACTGGTTCTGAGACCAGCATTTGCTAAAGCAGTTGTGGATTACTTCAGAGATGTCAGTGTTCCATATAGCAACGAGATTTCTCAGGCCAGCAATAATATACCATGTAACGTACCATGGTGATTTATTATGTCTCAGCCTAATGACTGCACATAGCCATGCTGCAGGCAGGCAAAAGGCTATATGGTTTTTAAAATTTAATCCCCCCAGTACATGCAACACATTTTTTCAATCAGTAATAGAATGCAAGTTCTAGTAAGGCATTTTTCTCTTTAATTGCAGGAGCCATTTCCCAGCCTGCCAGACATCGGTTCATTTTATAAACTTTATTTATACACAGGAAAGTTGCTTATGTAAAGGGAATTTTTGAATTTCCATATAAGTGATTCTAATTTTGTGCTACTTCTCAGCAGCAGAACAAAGAAAGACTATGGCCTATCTTTACATATTTATTTTTCTCCAGGGCAGCATTTCTCTGTAAGAGTGCATATCTGGTTTGGTTGCAGTTCATGGCACATTAGATGTGTCCCCATGGACATGTTTATTTGGAATAAACCTCCAGTTTTCAAGCTCTTCTTCAGCAAACATTGTAGAGGCTTCACCTTTTAGACTATAATCAAGCTGAAAGCATTGCCTCCAGTCATAAAAACTGAATATTAAACCCCACCTGGAGTTCAATTTCATTAGTCTTTTTTTGAAAAGAAACTAGCAAAATCCAGAATAGAAATACTATTTTATCCAATCTGGCAAAATCGTTCAAGCATCTCATTTACTAAGTCGACATGTTTGGTGCTTCTCATTCTGTTACCAATTTTGCAAAGAAATTCGATATTCTTTGAACATATCACTTTTTAACTTTCCTTTCTTTTTCACTACCATTTTAGCTGTGGAGATATTATGACCTCACTGTACTTTCTCTTTAATTCCACAACCAGCACTCAATGCATGAACCATAAAAGAAAAGGCATGTTTAATAGAATATGAACATTCGAACAATGAAACTAGTCTGGTACAGGAACTGGAAATGCAGTATTGAGAAGGCAACTAATTTTCTTAAGTTTAGAATAACATAGTTGATGTCAAATTTCAAAGAAAGGGCTAATTTTAATAATCTTAATAACCAAATAAAAAATACAACCCCTTTTTTGTCAAGGAATACTAACGACTAAGATAGATCAGTCTGTTATCAGATACTGATGTATTTAGGTTTAAGATATAAAAATGATAAAACTGAGAGGGAAAAGAACTGATTTGAAATTATCTTTTTTTAAAACTTAGGATAGAAAATTGAGAACACTTGCAATTCAAAGTTTTTTGCATGAAATCCTGGTATGCCTTGCTGCTAACTGCTTCTTTAATTGTAGGTGAACGTGGCAGTTAACGAAAGAATCCACGCTCTAACAACAAATCACAAAACGGCTGTCACCGTGAAGAGGTCTGTAACTTTGCATTTGATTTTTCCATCTCGGCTCATTCCCAGCTGTTCGAGTTTGGATTAAGGCCTTCTTAAGCGTTTTACTAATTCTTTGTTGGTGGAAGATGCTGGGAATGTTTCTCCACACATAAACTGATCTTCGTCATAAATCACTATTATAATGAGAGAGCAGCTAGGACACGTTGCCGCGCCTTCCCCGTTCTCCCAACCATCCACGGTAATGAAGAAGTAATGCACTCTCCATCTGTTAGAGGGTAGAAATAAGTCTCCGCGTCCCCGTCATGTTGGAAGTCTTCCATCTCCACCTCGTCGTGAAAGGCCGCCATGGTCACTGGGGTCAACAAAACGACTGTGGCCTGCGCCAACCCGCGCCGCCGGCGACGGTCTACCTTGGGTGGCACCGGCCGGACTGGACGCTGTCACCACGCACTGTTGTAGGAACTTTTGCTTCCGGCGCATAGAAAACGACGCACCTCCGAGCCCGAAGGCCAAATGGGTGACGGGTAGTGGTCTCCTTGGAGACACCCGTGGTAGGCGGGGACACCGGAAAGGCCTTGCTCCCTGCGCAGGGGCGTCACACACGGCTCCTCTCATTGGACGGCGGCGACCAAGAGAAGGCGGGGAGCGCTTCCGCTGCTGCCAAGGCTGGTCCTTGTCGCCGGACGCTGCCGGGTGCCACGGGGCATATTTGGCCGGAATCTGAAAGCCAAGTACTGGTGAAGGCGCCAGCTGAAGGTCGCGCTTACCAGCATTTACCCACTTGACACCCACTCACTTTAGGGAGGCCTTAAGCCTTGCTAACGGCTGCAGCAAGTCCTAGATAGAATGGACCTGGACCTGGGTGTCCCTCGGAAAAGACGCCCCTCTCCTTGCTTCCGCTGAGGCAGCGCCATGGTACTAGCAGAACCTCTAGGTTCTGGGTTTCTAGGTTCTTGGCTATGCTGCATGAAGGAATTTAAAGGTACGGCATTGGGTAGTCAAAGTAGTGAAAAGTTTATTAAACATTTTTTGGAAGTAAGAACGTGCAAAATCTCATGACTTCCCATTGCATGAAGCAGTATTTTTTTAAAAAAAAATGTTCATTGTGGAATAATTTGAAACCTGCAGAAAAGTTGCAAAAATAGTACAGTGCATTCCCAATTATTGTTCGCCCAGCTTTTTATTCCCAATTATTGTTCGCCCAGCTTTTCCTAAAGTTATCATAGCATCTCATATATTCATAAAACAATTATTTTAATCAGAAAGTAAGCATGAAGTGATGTTACTAACTAATCTAAAGACCTCATTCAAATTTTAAAAGTTGTCCATTTAATGGTCCTTTTCCTGGTTCAGGACCTAACAGGGTTTCATATTGCATTTGATTGTCACATCTCTTTAGTCTCCTTGAAACCCTGACAGTCCCTCAGTTTCTCTTGGTCTTTCATGAAGAGTATTGGCCTGGTATTTTGCAAATTGTCCTTTAATTAGTATTTGCCTGAAGTTTTCTCATGATTAAATTGAGCTTATATATACATTTTTGGCAAGAATACTGCAGAAGTGATGGTGTACCATTCTCAGCACATACTTCTAGGAGCTACATGATGTTAGTATATCTTATTACATGATACTGGTGATATAAATTTTGATTACTTGCTTACAGTGTTGTCTGCTATGTTTCTCTACTATAAAATTACTCTTTTTCCCTTTGTAATTAATATCTCATGGAGTTTTTTGGACTATATAGTTTCTCCTCCTATATTTGCTTACTAATTTTAGCACCTATCTGTGATATTGCCTGCAACAATTATTACTGTGGTGTTTGCTTAATGATTCTTTTATATTTTCATCATTTCTATTGAGAGGAAGAGCAGTCCCTTCTCCCAATTTATTTATGGAAGTATATATTTATATCAGTATGAACTAATGGGTATCTGTTTTCCTCTGTGATCTCTTTGCATCAAAATATCCCCTGCACATAAAAGATACTCACATAATATTGATAAATGGAAAAATTTGAGCTGTTTCTTCCTCACTTGAGTTGGCTTCTTTACACAGAAGGGTGGAAATAATCCTTATATTTTCAGATAATAGGTGGAGTCCTGTTTCAACACATAAAATCCAGAAGACCCTACATCCATCTAGGTGTAGATATCATTATTATACCCAAGATATTGCTACCATGCTTCATCTGTTAGAGGGGACCCACTGATAGCTCTGCTAGGCTAGACTAGACACACCTATTTAAATATGGAGATTGTACTCTAGCCTCCTTTTTCAATAATCAAATCTTCAACAAAAGTGTTTCCGCTAGCCATGGACTCGAACTTCCTTGTTTTCTTTTCACTGCTGACTCAGAATATTTAAGCATCATCGTGTTGCATGACCAATTCTGAGGTGATGAAAGCATTTTAAAATCATAAAAATTTTCAATAAATTAAAATAAAAATATTAGCAACAAATTATATCCTTTTGATTTTCTACATAGCTTCCTATACCAAGAAATTTAATCAGGATTTTCTTTTTTAGACATTAATGCATTTTTAACACTGAAAAATAAATAGTTAAATATAATCTGTCACTGGGCATCACCTTTATCACAGTTTCCAGCTGGGGACTGCCCTCTTGAGTTCAAACTTCATAGGACCCATTGTTGTGGGAAACTGGCTTACCTGTTTGTTATTGTAAATGTTACACCTGTTAAATGTAGCAGTTGTTAGATGTTGCAGTTGTTCCCTGTTATTGTAAATGATCTTCCAGTTCAGATAGCAAACAGCTGCTTGGTAGTTTCCCAATAAATGAGAGGGGAATGCTAAGGTTGAGCTTCTCAGTTCCAGAAGCTGTGATTCCCCTGGTCCCAGGTTTGTCTCCCCTCTTGTGTCTCTACCTTTATTTCTGCGTTGCCTTCCCTTCGAGTGAACCTATTGTGAGCTGACTGCAGCACCCATAATCACAAAAACAAATTCTTTATAATGGTTCTAGTTTCTGTGGAAAACTCTGACTAATAAGATTTTGGTACTAAATAGTATCTTAAAGATGAGATTTCTGAATTAGTTCTGGGGTTTTGGGAACTGGTTCTTGAATCACAGTATTTAAATTACATAATACCAAGGATAAGAGTGAATATCACACAATGACTTGTATCTTGTTCTGGAAAAAGGATTAGTCCTTTTCATTTTATACAGAGTAGTTGTGTCATGTTAGAAGAAAACATGACTATGTTATTGTCTTTATTGTAGGTATGATTTGAGGATATGTGTATGGGTGCCAAGTTGTCAAGGAGTGGACTGTGATGGTTAATTTTGTGTCATCTTGGATAGGTTATGGTTTCTAGTTTGGTCAGTGGCCTTCTTGGATTTATGATCAATTGATTGCACCTACAGTCAACAAAGAACAGTGTCCTCAGCAATGTGGGGAGTGTCCTCATTCAATCAGTTGGAGGTCTTCAAAGCCAGCACTGTGCATTTCAGAAGTCAGAAGAGGAATTCGGATTCAGCTTTAGCAGTGGTACTTGCAAAAATTTCCAGCCAACCAGGTTCCCCTGGGGAATTTCAATTAAGGATTTTAGCATCACCTAACTTTATTGGAGTTTTCAACTTTGTTTGTGCTTTCTGGAGTCTAAACTTGTCAGACCCCATGACTGTATACGTACGTGTGTGCGTGTGTTTATATATGTATATATATAATCTTTTGTTTTTTTATATATTTTTCTGAAGAACCTAGGCTAATATACCCTCTCTGGTACAAAGTTAAAATATCCCAAGTAGTTGGAGAATTGACTGAACTTTGGTCCACCCATGGACAGTGGGGTCATGTAAGAATGTGACAGGACCTATGAGGACCAGGTAGATAGAAGGAGAAAGGACAGTTTCAAGTAGAATTTGGAGATGTTTCAGGCAAAACGAGGGTATATATGTGCAAAGAAAAACAATCCAGTGTGTCAAATACATAGACAAATATTTGTTTCCTCGTTACAAAAATCATTGCATATTGACCCATTCTATGTCGCTAATATTGGTAACTTCTTTGATTTGAGCCCTCAAGAAAGTTTTGTTGGAAGAAGCCATTTACATCAAGTTAAGATGTATAAGTCTTCCAGTATTCTGAATAAAACTCATTAACAATGTGATTTTTGCATTTTTGTGCATTTCTTTATACCAGAGATGGTTTTTAAAAAACTTACTTGATTATACATAACTAACTAGCAAAATATTTACATAATTTAACAGCTGTTAATTACTTTCTCATTATACCTTCAGTATAACAGTAGTAAATGGGTCCTTAGAGAACCCACCTATGCACAGATGGTTTTTCAAAATAGCAGAACTATTGATTGCCAGTTACCCGCTGATATACAGCAATCTGATATACAGAACCTGGATCTGATGGGTGAGGAACCAATTGTGAAATGGCAAGTAATGGTGGGAGGGAGGGAGGAAGGAAGGAAGGAAGGAAGGAAGATTTTAAAATTTCATAATAATTTTAGAAGACTATGTTTAGAACAAGTTATCTTATTATAGAACTACATCTTACTGGTATCTAATGATGGTTATGAATTCAGTAATCCCAAAATAATGACTATATATGATGGTGCTTGTCAAGTTTGTGGTCTCTATAAAAATGACTCATGCACTATACAGGTATGTTTCTTTTACATTTATTTTCACATTTACATCATGAGTATTTTCATTTTTGGTGCTGCTGGAATATTGACTATGTTTATTCCACCTGTATATCAAATATACTAATAGAGAAAAGGTTTCCCCACATTTATATAAGGTTGATGAAATTGTTACTCTGCCTGTAAGTCTTGTTGCAGTGGCAAGAGAGGGTTTTCTACCTCTAACATTTGAAAGTGGAGAGTTGCTTATTTTGAAAACAATCAGAAGAGGAGATTCATACTGAATTATTCCTTCACTTTTTAAGATATATATATTCTTTTATTAGAGAGGTTGTGAGCTTACAAAACAATCATGCATAATATGCAGAATTCCCATACATCATTCCTCCACCAACATCTTACATTGTTGTGGAACATTTGTTATAGATTATGGAAGAACATCATCAGACTGTCATCACTAAGTATGGCCCATAGTTTACATTTGGTATATTTTCCATACACCCCTTATTATTATGTTACATTTGTTATAGTTCGTGAGAAAACACTCTCATATTTGTGTTAACCACAGTCTATCTTCCACCACATAGTTCACTGTGTTATACAGTTCAACGCCTTGTACAGTCTATCCAAGTATACACTCAGTGGCTCTCTGTTTCATCACAGAGTTGTGTAATCATCACCTCAGTGAATTTTTTATTGTTTTCCTTAGTCCAAAAGAAAAAAATTCCATACTCCCCTATTATTGATCCTTAACATTCATATAGTAACTTCACTTTACATATGTTGTTTTTCTAGTAGCAGTGATTTTCCACTAAGATATTTCTTTTTGGATCCTAATCCTCTTTGTGGCAAGTGACATGCTTGTGGGTAGAGTTTGTAAAATGTGTAAAGCTAGTATTTTGAAGGAGAGCTTTTACTGGCAACTAAATTTGGTCGATCACACAAATATCCTCCATGCATTACAGAACGATATCACAGAGTGAACTGAGTCCTCAGACTCTCACTGTCTTCTTAACCTATATCCAGACTACTGGGTTTATCAACAGGTCTCTCACACATTAGCTTCTGATTTAACAAGGATGCATTGATCTAATATCAGTTGGCTCTTCAAAACTTAAGCACATATAAACAATATTTATGTATATGACAACAAAGTTTTTTAATAAATTTTAAATCTTTTTTTCCTTGAGAATAGTAATCAGTGCATATCAATAAAAAGTTCTTTTTTCAGAAGTTACTTGAGATCTTTTTCTCCCCAATATTCCATTTCCTCATGAACTACAATAAGTACTTTTTAAATGTTGTTATTCAAGTTTGTTTTAGCCTTTGGTGCTTCTTAATTCTTATATTCATATAATGTTTCAAGTGATGTCAAGAGAAATTTTGCAAAATGAGAAAAGTTCATATCTCCTGAACAAAATTTGCTCTTCCCATGTGAAAAGTGATTGTTATATTTAACAAGCATTATTTTTGTGTATGTCAGCATCTCCTTCAATTATTGTGCATAATGATAGCCTTTATCATTTGTGGATAATTATTCCATGGATCTATTCCAGTTTTAATGTGTTCACTGAACATAGTGGACTGCAAGAGAAAGGAAGGATAACTGTAAGTTAACATGATATGCGGTGGTGGCGGGGGCGGGGGGGGGGGGTGGCGGGAAGCAGCTGTGTTGCTTTATAAAAAAAAAGAAAGCACTGCCTTCATGAGTTTAGTAGTGAAAAAGTAAAAAAAAAGATGGAGAGGTTTTCTTTCATGTACAGTAAATCTGCATAAGGATAGAATGTACATATATATATTTTTAAAAGATTTATTTATTTATCCACCTCCTCCCCCCCCCCCCCACAGCTTGTTTTGCTGTCTCTTCTTTGTGTCCATTCACAGTGCGTTTTTTCTGTGTCTGCTCATCTCCCTTTGATGAGTCATCTTGCTGCATCAGCTCTCCACGTCGCGGGCCAGCTTGCCTTCACAAGGAGGCCCTGGGATGCAAACCCAGAGCCTCCCATATGGTAGATGGGAGCCCAGCTGATTGAGCCACAGCCACTTTTCTGTACATGTATTTTTTTTTACTCACTCCAAATTGATCCATCCCAGCATTTAAACAAAGAGGAAATAATTTTTCTAATGTGTGTTTTTATGCTTATAAAGTATAAAAAATACTTCCTAATCAAAACAGATTTATAATTTACTTTGATTGGAATCATCAGTATATATGTTTCTATCTCTCTATGTACAGCTTTTGTTTTCTAAATATAAACTATTGCTGTATAGTTATTGGTATTTTCCCTTTTTTAAAAATTTCCATTAGGAAAAGTTTGCATTATTGATGGACTCTGCTACGTTGAAGGGGGTAAAAATCCTACCTGTCCTTGTTTGATTTGTAGATCTAACATTTCAAAATTTACTTGGTCATTTTTAGAAAGTAAGTTATTCTTCATTAATCCAAATATTTTCTATGCAAGATATTTTTAAGTGGCTTTAAATAACATAGTACATAATTGTGTTTAAGATGGACAAGCACTGTGTTCAACTTAGCATTTCTTCTAACTGCATAATTTACTTAGCTAGAAGGAAATAATGACTTTTATAAATTTCTGTTATATTGCAATAAGGAATAGAATTTTTATTTTGATACTTAATAGAAACAGGCAATGTGAATTATTAATGGGAGAAATGGGAAAGGTTAGTTCAGGCACACACAATTTGTGCAAATCCAAATAGCTGCTAGTAAAACTGTCTTTCAAACACAAGTACACTGAAGGTCCATTAGTAAAGGTCAGTGGGTTTAGTGGAAAGAAAGCATTACTTTGAGATCAAAGTCCTAAATCCTATTCTTAGCCTTATGTCTGTCCATTTTTGTGCCAAAATACTTCCCAAGGCCACAGGTTTATCACTTTTTAAATAAGATATCTGGACTCGGTAATCTATAAAGTGCCTTCAGCACTATCATCCTGAACCCCTGAGATCATAATATGAAGTACAGCTGGTTTCTGGATATTTTGTTTCACCCAAACAATATCCCAGATTAGAGGTTTGTACCTCTAACTTCTTCACTTTCCCCAATACAACTATGTACAATTCCACCTGTGTTCCTCAGGTTCTCTTCTTTCAATGGGAAGGTTGGGCATCATTAGCTATTATAAGATAAAATTACCTCCTTACCTTGTGTAATTTTATCAAAGAGAATCACACAACCTTATGTTTATATAATGCTTTGTAATATCATTATACATGTTTATGCAATGCTATGTTAGACCATGATTTGTTGCAGATGATTTGTTGCTTAGGTGCAGTACTTAATGGAATACTGTGGAAAGACAAGGCAAGTATTTGGAAGAATTTAGTGCAAGAGACAAGGGAAACAATGTAACTTCTGAATTGGTGTATATTTATGTTCTGAAGGGCTATTATATGCTGATCCAACATAGATTCACAGTATTCAAAAGATATAAGGGATCTTAAAATAGCATCTGAACCAAGCCCCTAACACTGAAGGTGAGGAAACTAGAACCAATAATTAGGCTGCTTGTATATGGATATACAGGGGCAAAACTCAGACCAGAACTGCAGTCTCTTGGCATCTGAGCTTCCAGATATAGAGTGTTTGTGCCCAGTGCAATGTAGTAAGGCTATTCCTGCCATCTGCTAAGCCAGTGGGAAAGGAAGGGAGATATTTTTAAATATAAGACAATATAAAAAGATTATTTAAATTGTTTCATGAGCATAAAGAGAATGATTCCTCTCCCCTTAAATGGCCAGCATTCTGGTATATAAGCTCAGCCTTAAAAGGACCACTGAGGACAGAAGATGAGAATGAAGAATGGCTGCCAGATATTATAACTAGGGAGGCAGTGCAGGGAGGAAAGCTCAGGAGAACAAATGAACAATCCAGACATGGGTAGTAAGAAATAGGGAAAGAGAAAGGCAGAGGAAGGAAGTGAGGCTGAAAGTGAGAGGACAAAGGAGAGAGAGAGAGCAAGCAGTGAGAAGGTCAATACTGAGACAGTAATGTAAGAAAGCCAAGGACTTACATCCAGTCTCAGCAATGCAAATGCATTTATATAATTTACGCTATATTTAAAATGCTTTCACAATTTCATAGTAAAACCTGAAGTCTTGCCTCTGATAGCTACTTTTACATTTTCTAAGAATGAATTGAATTTATTCAGAATGTTAAAAAAAAAAAGGTGAAGGTAGCAAATAGAAACTTGAGCAGAGTTCAGACTTTATCAAAATTCCTGTCTCTATAGGAGTTCTTCAAATCAGACTTTATTCCTTTTTGCACATGTACATGAGTAAATATTTTCTGTTACAGACAACCAACCCCCAGGGATTCAAACATTGCAAAACAAATTACAGGCATTTTATGGAGAAAACTTTGTGTACCAGTTCATGGCCTTTGATCCAGAAGGCTCTGATACCCATTTTACCTTGGACCCTGGTCCTGAAGGAGCAACTGTTTCCCCTGCAGGACTTCTTATGTGGAAAACAAAGTCACACCCCTCCCCCCCATCCAGTTATCCACTCTACTCCTTAATGATGACTGCAGTGTTGAAACTAAAGTCACACTTGAGGTAATATTTATAATTACCTAAATAAGGTCACGTAATTCTTTAACAATATGAATAAACTTCATTTTAAATTTAAAATACAAATTGTATTTTTAATTTGTGAAGAGGAACTAAATTATTAAACATTTCATAGATTTTGACTGTTCTTTGTAAGAATTTAAAACTTTTGTAGAAGATTTCAAACCCCAGCAAGGAGGGGGGGTGGGGATCTAAATCACTGTTTCCTGACAATTTTATTTTACATTTAATTATGATAAGGATAAATAATTCATTTGTGTCTACCTCTAAGAATGATCTATGATTAATCTGAGATTGATAATTATATTCTTTTCCTTCAAGTAATTATTTTAGAATCTCAGCTGAATTAGAAATCAAGATTATAATTATAAGATTTGAAATAACTAATGAGCACTCTGGTTCCATTTTTTAAGTTGACTTTTGTTTATGTCACTCATGAACTCTTAATACTGACTACCTTTGTGTTCTATGTTCACTTGAAACTTGGCACAATTGTTTACACAGAAGCAATGTTAAAAAGGGCAATTGCATTCCACAACATTATAATCCAATAATTCAAATCATTTGCTCTGTAGATTTGGGATTGACCAAGGTGCCTAACAGCTTTTCACTATAATGATTTTTTTCAGTTCTGGTTACATTATAAAAATCGATTACCTTACAACATTTTTTTAAAAAAATTGTGCATAGTGTGTATATTTCGGCTATGCTCTTGAGAGTAGGAATAATTACCTTATTGAACTGTATTCTAAATATCATTTGAGGGAAGTGGATTGTGGCTCAATGGCTAGACTGTCCGCCTACCATATGGGAGGTCCAGGTTCAAACCGAGGGCCTCCTGGCCCACGTGGTGAGCTGGCCCACAAGCAGTGCTGCCGGGCACAAGGAGTGCCCTGCTATGCAGGGGTATCCCCCACATAGGGGAGCCCCACTTGCAAGGAGTGTGCCCTACATTGAGCCGCCCCACGTGAAAAAAGCATAGCCTGCCCAGGAGTGGTGCCGCACACACAGAGAGCTGATGCAGCAAGATGATGCAACAAAAAGAGACACAGATTCCTGGTGCTGCGAGAATAGAAGCGGACACACAGGAATGCACAGCAAATGGACACAGAGAGCAGACAACAGGGCAGGGGGTGGGGAAGAGGAGAGAAATAAATAAAATCTTTTTAAAAATATCTTTTGAAATTAAATACATATTTTTAATTTTTTTGTAAAAATGTTATTTTGTCTTAGACATAAACATACAAGCCTTTCATGTTCTTGGTGCATAAGTGAAAGATAATTTTATTGCAAAATAAAGCATTTACTTTTGGCTTCTTTTGTAGGTGACTATGAAATCTTGTGATTGCTTAAATGGTGGATCATGTGTGTCTGATATTAAATTTCCTCCAGGAAGTGGAGCATACCTGTGTGTCTGTTTACCTGGTTTCTGGGGAGGTCTTTGTGAAGTTAGCGAGTGCAACTCCAACCCCTGTGGCCTTGGCAAATGTATTAGCGGTTTTCACAGTTATTCCTGTGATTGTCCATTTGAGTTCAGAGATAAGTTTAGTTTCTTCATGAATTAAATTAGAATGTGGGCAAATTAGAAAGGAAAGATCCTTGGAACTTTTGTCTGTCAATTCTTCAAGCACATTATGATCCTAAAATCCTCATAAAAGTCATAGTGATTATGTTTGCTTATTCATTCTCCTTGTTTTTTTAAATTGTAAATTGCTTACATATGCTCTTGAAATTTTGCCACTTTTATAATTTTAATAGCAATATTCTATGTTTATATTGTATTTTGTGGGTTTATAAACATGTCTACCTATATATGGTAATTAGGAATATATTTAAATATAGTATTATTGGAATTTAATATGGAATAATAAATTATGCCAGTCACTAAAAATCACTTGAGAAGTTTTATTTATAATTTTTAAAATTTAGATGGTGTGAAGTTGAGTTGAAATCCAACTAATTTTTAACATATTCACTGACTCATTAATTATCCTAAAATTTTGGTATCAGTAACTCCAAATACTTAGGTGCCTGACAACCTTTCATTTTCTTAAGGCTTTAAAAATTTTTACAAATATTTTCTTTAAATAGATGTAAATGTTGTATAAATAAATATGCAGTTATTGAGCTAATATTTTTCTTAAAGATGCCTATTTTTAACATAATAGTACTAAGCAGAATATTCAGGTGTCTTTTAATTTTCTTCAACATTTTAAAATAAAAATTTCATTATTTGGGACTATATATATAGATACTTTTCATCCCTATCATATTGAGCTATATATTATGTTTGAAAGAATTCAAGTTTTCCCCCATCAATGTCTCATGGATTTTACTACAATAAGGGTTACCATTAATGACCATGAAATGATTCATTCAAAAAAGTTGTTAAGCATTTCAAAGAACAAAAAAAATTTGAGGGGAATTGCAAGAATGAATTTCTTAGCACACTGTAACATTTTCATGGAATTTCATAACCAATGTTATTTAACTGAACAAGGTATCCTTAAGCTAAGAAGGCAACTAGTCCTAATAACTTTTTTTTAAATCACTGAGTTTTTAGAGAGTGCGGCGGCTTGCTCGGTCGGTAGAGGTGGGGTCTGGCTGCGGACGAGGGGTCGGTCCAGCTTAGGACGAGGGGTCAGTCCCACTTGGGACGAGGGGTCGGTCCCACTTAGGACGAGCGGTCGGTCCGGCAGCAGACGAGGGGTCGGTCTCACAGGGGTTGCGCGGTTCGGCTGACGGGGTCGCCCTGGCAAAGCCGGCGACAAAGGGGTCACCCGGAGAAGCAGGCGACGAACTGGGGACAAGGGAGGCCAGGCCCTTGTCGGGGGCTCTCAGGACTGGAGGGCGCACGGCAGAAGAACTACCGCGGAGACAAGGTAAACATGCAAGTCCAACTTTATTGAGGGAGAGGCAACAGTTTTATAGGGGCTGGGGAAGGCTGATTGGTCGAAGCCACGCCCTGTTCTGATTGGTTGCCGGACAAAGGTAGTGGGCGGTACTGGACGGGGGAGGGGTGGTGATTACAGATTGGCTGTCGCTGTTGCTGGGGGAAGGGGCAGGGTTTAGGGATTGGTGGCTGCTGTTGCTGGGGTGGAGGGCAGACTTGAGTTTCCCGCCCACGCCTGGCTGTTGCTGCTGTTGGGGGAAGGGAAAAGGGCAGACTGGATTTTTCTGCCCACGCCTGGCTGTTGCTGCTGTCGGGGGAGGGGAAAAGGGCAGACTGGAATTTTCTGCCCTGCGCCTGCGCAGAGAGAAAGAAGAAGAAGGGTGCCGCCCCACAGGCATCGTGTGGCGCCATCCGGGAGGAGGGGCGGCCGCGGAAGCATGGCTGCCGAGAAGGGGAGACCCGAGGGCACTCTGCGCCCATGCCGAGCTCCTTACAGGGGTGGCGGTGAGTCCGACCAGCCACCCTATTATGGAGGCAGCGGCTTGGCCTGCCGCAGCTGCTCCCCCGCCAGGCCAGCAAACCACACTTCAGCCCGAGGGGTGACCGCATTTCCCCCTTCTTTTCAAATAAGGGCCAGGATGGCAGCAGCAACAAGTAGCCGAGGCCCAAGAGGCAGTAAGCAATGAGGGAAGCGGGGCTGAAGAGGGAGGTGAGTATGATGGGGATATAAATGTACAATTTAGGGGGCGGTATCTTGCCGTTGCAAGCAAGGTTGGCCAATGTCCAATTCTTGTTGATCTCGGCGGCTATAAGATCCATCTGCTGTTAAAAGCCCAGGGTGACAGCGCGTTACAGGTAGTTGATCTCTTCTTGGCAGCGAAGAGCGGCAGAGGCAGACTGTGTGATGGTCTGGAGGATCGCAGCTGTGAGGACAAGTCGTGTCAGGGCACCAGCGACGGTGGTGGCGGCAGCGTCGGGAGTGGTGGAGACGTAGGCGAGTGCAACAAGAAGGCCAAAGTCTCCACGGGCGCGAGAGAGGCTGATGTTAACGGGGCGGGCCAACATGGGGCGGCCCAATCTGCAACGCAATGGGGGTTCAAGCAAAAAAAGGAGGGGGGCGGGGGACGAGAAAGGACACTTTGGATGGCTGAGAAGAGGAGTGAGGTCGAGACAGGAGGAAGCTCCGCAGAAGTATGGGGAGGCAAAAGCATAAACGTTATTAGATGCTAGAAAGCAGGCCGCAGACCGGGGAAAGCGGGTTGCGGGCCGTTTAGCGGGGCTGGAGCTGCTTGAGAGCGATGGCGGCATGGGGGGCCATGGTTACAGAAGACATGGGGCTGTTTCAAAGAGATCTTACACCGGTGAGTGTCTAGGAGACCGGCGAGGGCCCGAACTTGCGGGGCTTGCTTAGCAGATAGGATGTTACCCATTGCTAATGGCCTTTTGGAGCCGATAAGAAAAGGGGCCCTTACCTTGAGAGCGTGGCGATGGGAGCCGAGGTGCGCGGTGAGACGAGGTGTCGGAGCCGGTGGGGCTCCGATGGTGGTCGCGGGCCAAGAGAAGGCCCCGACGAGGGGAGGGCGGAACGATGAGCAGTGGAGCAAGGCAAAGGGGAGCAAGCACGGAGGGGAGGAGGCAGAGGTGAAGGCAGGGGTGGAGGTGCTCAGGCATGCGCTCCTGAGAGTTTTATTGGCGCCTCTTAATCATAGCAGGTCGGTATAAGCCCCCGACATGGAAGGAGAAAGCCATCCAGCGATTCTCCCAGACCGCCGTGGATCATATGAGGTCACCAAGGTTCAGGAGCAGCAATGCAGAGTGAAAAGATAGGGGTGAGAAGAGAGGAGGGCGTAGGGCTGTGGGAGGGTTACTTCAGACGTGCAAGCGCGCGCTCCTGAGAAATCCAAGGCTCCTCTTAATCATAGTGGGTCGGTATAAGCCCCCGACATGGAAGGAGAAAGCCATCCAGCGATTCTCCCAGACCGCCGTGGATCATATGAGGTAGCCAAGGCTCAGGTAGCAGCAATGTTGCACGAGAGAAGCCCCACGGTGAGAAGAGAGGGGGGGGGCCGCCAGGTTATGGAGTGAGGCTGTGGTGGGGTTGCTTTGCCCCACGTTGGGCGCCAGCTGCCCGGCTAGCTCAGTCGGTAGAGCATGAGACTCTTAATCTCAGGGTCGTGGGTTCGAGCCCCACGTTGGGCACCAGCTGCGGCGGCTTGCTCGGTCGGTAGAGGTGGGGTCTGGCTGCGGACGAGGGGTTGGTCCAGCTTAGGACGAGGGGTCGGTCCCACTTGGGACGAGGGGTCAGTCCCACTTGGGACGAGAGGTCGGTCCGGCAGCAGACGAGGGGTCGGTCTCACAGGGGTTGCGCGGTTCGGCTGACGGGGTCGCCCAGCGAAGCCGGCGATGAAGGGGTCGCCTGGAGAAGCAGGCAACGAACTGGGGACAAGGGAGGCCAGGCCCTTGTCGGGGGCTCTCAGGACTGAGGGCGCACAGCAGAAGAACTACCGCGGAGGCAAGGTAAACACGCAAGTCCAACTTTATTGAGGGAGAGGCAACAGTTTTATAGGGGCTGGGGAAGGCTGATTGGTCGAAGCCATGCCCTGTTCTGATTGGTTGCCGGAGAAAGGTCAGTGGGAGGTGCTGGACGGGGGAGGGGTGGTGGTTAGGGATTGGCTGTTGCTGTTGCTGGGGGAAGGGGCAGGGTTTAGGGATTGGTGGCTGCTGTTGCTGGGGTGGAGGGCAGACTTGAGTTTCCCGCCCACGCCTGGCTGTTGCTGCTGTTGGGGGAAGGGAAAAGGGCAGACTGGATTTTTCCGCCCACGCCTGGCTGTTGCTGCTGTCAGGGGAGGGGAAAAGGGCAGACTGCAATTTTCCGCCCTGCACCTGCGCAGGGAGAAAGAAGAAGAAGGGTGCTGCCCCACAGGCATCGTGTGGCGCCATCCGGGAGGAGGGGCGGCCGCGGAAGCATGGCTGCCGAGAAGGGGAGATCCGAGGGCACTCTGCGCCCGTGCCAAGCTCCCTTCAGGGGTGGCGGTGAGTCCAACCAGCCACCCTATTATGGGGGCAGCGGCTTGGTCTGCCGTGGCTGCTCCCCCGGCAGGCCAGCAAACCACACTTCAGCCCGAGGGGTGACCGCAAGAGAGTATATAAATTACTACTATAATATAGTAACTTTTTGCTTTTTGCTTTAAAAATATTAAAGGACTTCTTAAGATCTCCTATTTCCAGGGCAAAATCTTATGTATTGAAGAACCTGGTGTAATGTTAAGTGGAATCTAATTACTGATTTTAGGTTTAATTATACCATGTATTTTTAAAGCAGCATAATTCTCTCCTTAAAATGTACGACAGCTCTTTCGGGTTAGGGGTTGGAAGAACATACATAATGAATACAAGAAATCAAATAATGGACACCTGAGTGGATTTTGAATATTTTTCATATTAAATAACTAACTCTTTATTGATATTTCACTTATGCAAAAAATTGCCAGGAAGATGTTGATGAGTATGAATCCACACCTTGCTTTCCAGGAGTACAGTGCCTTAATATCTTTGATTCTAATCACTGTGGTTCATGTCCAGAAGGATTTTATGGTGGAAAATTATGTCATGGTAAAAGTCGTTATTTTATGCCATGAGGTTGTTTTTGCTGCATTTAATCAATTCAAATCACTCAATCAATTCAAACCTCTCTTTCACTATGAACTCTGTCATGCACTAAACTAGATGTAAGGATGTAGAAATTAAAAAACAACAACATACCCTCTGACTTAATAGGTTACAGTGTACTAGCAGGGAGTATGACATATAATCACAAAGTATAAATTGTTCTATGTCTTTTGATAGAAATGCCTATAGGGAATGGTAGGAACACTATATGGGGAGTCACGTCTACCTGGAGGGATAAAGAAAATCTTTAAAAAGGAAGTGTCACTAGGGCTGAATGTGATGTGTTAGATCAGGAGAGAGAAAGGCCGTCCAGGCAGAAGGAACAGCTTGTACAAAGGTACAGAGGCACATAACATCACACTACATCTTGGGAAATGTGAGTAACTCCATGTGCCTTAGAGTGTAGGACATAAGGGGAGCTGCTATTTGATTTAAAACTAGAGGTAGCCTAAGCCTAGAACATTGCAGCACATGGGGACTCAGTCACTTAGGGTTTTGAAGTAGGAGAGGTACATTATAAGGTTTAGATTTGAAAATGTTCATTTAAGAAGTAGCATGAAGGATGGCCCCCTTGTAGGAAAGGAGCTGTGGAAATCTGAAGATGGAAAGAAGAGTTGACACAATATTACAAATATATAGGAAATACATGAAGCTGTTTGGACCTGAGGTGAGGAAGAAATGAACGAAAGAGATGTTGAAGAAGCAAGTTGACTGTGTTTAGTCAGTGAGTGGATTTACGATGGCGAGGGAAAGAGCCATTAGTTTCAATTGGTTGAGTTAAGTAGGTAGGGGTGTAGAATTGGCATTTACATGCAATGTACAGGAAATAGTGGTTTTGGAGGGGAAAGATAATGAATTAAATTTGGATACATAGAGGTGCCTATGGAATATCCAAGTGGAGTTTAGGAGAGAGGATTGAGTTAAAGATATAATTCTTAGGGCCATTAGCTATAAAATGAAATTGCTGGGGGTGGAGCCAAGGTGGCATCAGAGTAAGGAGCTCCTGGAGTCAGCTTATGAAACAGGGTAGTTGGTGGTCACCCAGAGCTACCTAAAGTACTTTTTGGAGGACCCAGGAGACCAGAGGAGTATCCTGCAACATCCTTGACAGTGTAGAAGGAATCACGAGTTGAACCCTCCACACCATGGAGGTTGGTGCTCTTGGCATGCAAGCCGCCTTGGGAGCTACTCCATGGTTGGAGTTTAAAGTTCCATTTCCCCAAATAAAAACGGGAGGAAAACACGGTGTGGCCCCGACTTCATCTACTGACAGATGGATTTGGCAGCCTAAAATAGAATCCTGGGAACAACTAAACTTTGAGCCTGTCCAAGTCAGAGGGAAGCCAGTGGCCACCATTCTGACTCCTCCCCAGGCATGAGGGGAAGTGGCTCTGACTGAAAATCAGTACTTGTAAGTACCGGCTTCTTTCCACCCATGTTGCATTGCAGGTCTACCCTAAACCCCAGTCCCACCTCCAGCAGGAGAAAGCTGGGGGGACCTGCACCACTTCTCTAGGAAACTGCAAGCCATGCCACAGAGGCTGGTGCCCATCCTACTCTAGGGTGCAAGCCACCCAGGAGCTATTCTGTGGAGCTGGAAGCTCCATTTTGCATAAATGGTGGAGGAAGAGACAGGTGTCCATTGATCTCAGCTACTGATAACTGGACTTGGCTAGCTAAAGTATAATCTTAGAGACAGCTGGGGTCTGAGTGTGTCCAAGCAGGAAAGTCCGGTAGCTGCCATTTTGACTCCGCCCCTGGCTTGAGAGGATGCCAGGCTGACTGAAATCTAGTGAAGTTAGGGATGGGCTTCTTTCCACCAAGATCAGACTGCAGCCCTAGCCTAGGCTCCAGCCCCACCGCCAGCAGAGAGGTAGCCAGTGGGACCTGCAGCAGGCTTTCCAGGCACCTGCAAGTTCTCTCCACTGGCAGAGGCTGAATAGGACACCTGGGGATGCATTCCTGCACCCCAAGAGAATAGGAGAGGAGCTGGATATCCTTGGCCTCTCTGGGCAATGTCAGGAGTTTTCAGTACACACAGATTTGTTGAGTGCCTTTGAGCCCATCTCCACCTCTGTCCTCCCACAGGAGAGGAGGGGGCTGGTGTTACCTCAGCCTTTCAGGCCAACAGTTTTGGGCTGCACAAGTCTGAGTGTTCAGCACCTGTGGCTCCACATCCATCCCCAATAGGACAAGAGATAGACTGTGTTTGCCCAGCCTCTTTGGGTAACTGTAGGTGCTTTTAGCCCACACAGCCTGGTCTGGGCATACCTGTGGACACACCCTCAACCTGCAATAGAAAAGAAGGGGGTAGGTCTTTCCACAGCCTTTTTGGGTAACAACAGACCTTCAGCCTGCATGGACAGGACTATTGGAGGCCTATGAATCCACTCCCACCCCCAATAGGATAAGAGGGTTTTGGTGTCTCCACAGCCTCTCTGGACAATGGTGGGTACTTTCAGCCAATAGGGACTGAACTGTTGGGTGCCTGTGGATCCAACCCCATGCCTTAAGAGGATAGAAGGGGGCTGGTGTTTCCTCAGCCTCTCCAAGCAACAGCAGGTATTCTTGGCCTAATGGGACTGAACTGTTAAGTACCTATAGAAACACCCCTACCACCCACAGAATAAGAGAGCTGGTGCTTCCTCAGCCTCTCTGGGCAAAGGGGGGTACTATCAGCCTACAGGACTGAACTGTTGATCATTTGTGGTTCTGTTCCCACCCCCTAAAGGGCAGAAAGGACAGTACTCCCTAAACCTTTCAGGGCAACTGAAGGCATATTTGACCCACAGAGATTAGACTGTTGGGCACTCCAGAGGGACCGTTGCCACTCCCAACAGGGAGAGGGTCTGGTGATACGTCAGTTTACCTGACCAACTATGGTCCTTTTGGACCCACACAGCATAGATTGCTGACCAAAACTATAGTTCCATCCCTGCCTAGAGGTAGGGGAGGAAGGGGTGTGAAGCTTCATCAGTGTCTCTGGGTGACTACAGACAGTCTTGTGCCCAGCAGGGATTATTCTACATAGCTACAGCTCTGTCCCTACCCCTGACAGAGGAGAAAGGTAGGAGAAGCTTCACTTCCTGGGGCAACATGGGCAGCTTTAGCTTCCATAGCTTACAGCACCAACTACATTCTTGGCTTCTACTACACAACCAGTTAGGGAGAAAAGATAAGAAATCCCTAAACCAAAGGAAGAAACTGCACCCAGAAAAAATACATCTAGCAAGCCAGATGTGGAAATGCCAACAAAAAATTACAGTCCATACCAAGAAACAGGAAGATATGGCCCAGTTAAAGGAATAAGGTAAGCCTTCAGATGACATAAAGGAGTTGAGACAACCAATCTTACATGTTCAAACAAATCTCCTTAATAAATTCAATGAGATGGCTAAAGAGATTAAGGATATTAAGAAGACATTGGATGAGCACAAAGAAGAATTTGAAAGCATACATAGAAAAATAGCAGACCTTATGGGAATGAAAGGAGCAATAAAGTTAAAAATACACTGGACACATGTAACAGTAGATTTGAGGAAGCAGAAGAAGGGATCTGCAAGCTCAAAGACATGGCCTTGGAAAGTGAACAAACAAAAGAACAGATAAAGAAAAGTATGGGAAAAATTGAACAGGGTCTCAGGGAACTGAATCACAGCAAGAGATGTGCAAACATATGTCATGGGTGTTCCAGAAGGGGAAGAGAAGGGAAAAGGGGCAGAAAGAATATTTGAAGAAATAATGGTGGAAAATTTCCCAACCCTATTGAAGGACATAGATATCCATGTCCAAGAAGCGCAGTGTACTCCCGTCCGAATAAATCCAAAGAGAGCAACTCCAAGATACATACTAATCAGAATGTCAAAAGCCAGAGACAGAGAATTCTGAGAGCAGCAAGAGAAAAGCAGTACATAAGATATAAGGGAACCTAATAAGATTAAATGCCAATTTCTCATCAGAAACCATGGAGGCAAGAAGGCAGTGGTATAATATATTTAAGGTACTGCAGGGGAAAAACTGCCAGCCAACGATTTTATACCCAGCAAGATTATCTTTTAAAAATGAGGGTGAGGTTAGAATATTTATAGATAAACAGAAACTGAGAGAATATATAACAAAAAGACCAGCTTTGCAAGAAATACTTAAGGAGTATTACAGTCTGAAAAGACAGGAAGACAGTCTAGAAATGACAACCTTACCAGTAACAGTAACTAAAAGTGTCAAATATAAAATGACAGACAAAATGCAAAGATCAAAATGTATGAAATAAGAACTGCCTTTAGAGTAATAACATTGAATGTTAATGGATTAAATTCCCCAATCAAAAGACACAGACTGGCAGAATGGATAAGAAAATATAAGCCATCTATATGTTGTCTACAAGAGACTCACCTTAGACCCAAGGATACCAATAAATTGAAAGGAAAGGTTGGAAAAAGATATTCCACATATGCAGTAACCAAAAAAAAAAAAAAGCTGGGCTAGCTATACTTACATCAGATGATACAGACTTTAAAAGCAAAACTTTTATTAGAGACATGGAAGGACATTACATATTAATAAAAGGGATGATTCACCAGGAAGAAATAACAATCATAAATATATATGCACCTAATCAGGATGCCTCAAGATACATGAGGCAAACACTGGAAAAACTGAAGGGAGAAATAGACATCTCTACAATAATAGTTGGAGACTTCAATACACCACAATCAGCACTGGATAGAACATCTGGCCAAAAGATCAATAAAGAAATAGAGAGCTTGAATAATATGATAAATGGACTAAAACTAATAGACATATACAGACATTGCACCCCAAAACGGCAGGACATACATTCTTTACAAGTGCTCATGGATCTTTCTCCAGGATAGATCATATTGTTGGGACACAAAGCAGATCTCAATAAATTCAACAAAATTGAAATTACACAAAGCAGTTTCTCTGATCATAATGGAGTAAAGCTAGAAATAAACAAGTGGCAAATAAAGGGAAAATTCACATATATGTGGATATTAAATAACACACTCTTAAATAATCAATGGGTCAAAGAAGAAATTTCAGGAGAAATCAATAAATATCTTGAGACAATGACAATAAGAATACTATATATCAGAACCTATGGAATGCTGGGAAGGCAGTGTTGAGAGGAAAATTTATAGCCTTCAATGCTTACATTAAAAAGGAAGAAAAAGCTAAAATCAATGACCTAACTACATAGCTGGGGGACTAGAAAAAGTACAGCAAGCTAATCCTAAAGCAAGTAGAAGGAATGAAATAACAAAGATCAGAGCAGAAATAAATGAAATTGAGAACAAAAAAACAATAGAGAAAATTAACAAAACCAAAAGTTGGTTCTTCAAGAAGATTAACAAAATCGACCATTAGCTAGATGGACTAAGAAAAAAAGAGAGAAGATGCAAATAAATGAAATAAAAAATGAAAAGGGGAATCTTACTACTGACCCCACAGTATTAAGGGAGATCATAAGAGGGTACTATGAACAACTTTATGCTAAAAAACTAGACAATGTAGATGAAATGGAAAAATTCCTAGGAATGTACATACAACCTACACTGACACTATAAGAAATAGAAGACCTCAACAAACCAATCACAAGTAAAGAGATTAAAACAGTCATCAAAAAGCTCCCCAAAATGAAAAGCCCAGGACGAGACAGTTTCACAGGTGAGTTATACCAAGCATTTAAAGAAGATTTAATACCAGTCTTACTCAAGCTCTTCCAAAATTTCAACAAGAAGGAATGCTACCAAACACATTCCATGAAGCCAATATCACCCAACTACCAAGCCAGATAAAGATATTACAATAAAAGAAAATTACAGGCCCATTTCTCTAATGATTATGGATGCAAAAATCCTCAATAAAATACTTACTAATTGACTCCAATAGCACATTAAAAGAATTATCTGTCATGATCAAGTGGATTTTATACAATGCATGCAAGGCTGGTTCAACACAAGAAAATCAGCATAATATACCACATTTAAAAATCAAAGAAGAAAAATCACATGATCTTATATGATGCAGAAAAGGCATTTGACAAAATACAACATCCTTTCTTGATAAAAGAACTACAAAAATAGGAATTGAAGGAAATTTTCTCAACATGATAAAGGCCATATATGAAAAACCCACAGTTAACATTGTTCTCAATGGTGAAAAACTAAGTTTTCCTGTTGAGATCAGGGACAAGACAAGGATGCCCACTGTTACCACTGTTGTTGAATACAGTGATAGAGGCTCTAGCTAGAACAATCAGGCAAGAAAAATAAATAAAAGGCATCCAGATTGGAAAGGAAGAATTAAAACTCTCAGTATTCAGGAAAGTGGACTTGGCCCAGTGGTTAGGTCATCCGTCTACCACATGGGAGGTCCATGTTCAAACCCCGGGCCTCCTTGACCCATGTGGAGCTGGCCCGTGTGCAGTGCTGATGCACACAAGGAGTGACGTGCCATGTAGGGGAGCCCCACGCGCAAGGAGTGTGCCCTGTAAGGAGAGCTGCCCAGTGGAAAAGAAAGTTCAGCCTGCCCAGGAATGGCGCTGCACACATGGAGAGCTGACACAGCAAGATGATGCAACAAAAAGAAACACAGATTCCCATGCTGCTGACAACAACAGAGGCAGACAAAGAAGAACACGCAGCAAATAGGCACAGAGAATAGACAACTGGGGGGGGGTAGGGAGAGAAATAAATAAATCTTTTTAAAAAAATCTCAGTATTCGCAGATGATATGATTTTATATCTAGAAAATCATGAAAAATCTATAACAAAGCTGCTAGAGCTAATAACTGATTTTAGTAAAGTGTCAGGATACAAGATCAATATGCAAAAATCAGTGGTATTTCTATCCAATAATAAAGGACAATCTGAGGAGGAAGTCAGGGAAAAAATTCCATTTACAATAGCAACTAAAATATTCAAATATTTAGGAATAAACTGAGCAAGGATGCAAAGCTCTTGTATTCAGAAAACTATAATGCTCGTGGATTGGGAGACTATATATCATTAAGATGCCAATTTGACCCAAATTGACAGATAGCTTCAATGCAATCCCAATAAAAATTCCACCAGCATTTTTTTAAAGCAAATCAAAAACATAATTACCAAATTTATCTAGAAGGGTAAGAGGCCCTGAATAGCCAGAAACATCTTAAAATGGAAAAGTGAAGTTGAAGGACTCTCACTTCCAGAGTTTAAATCATATTACCTAGCTACAGTGGTAAAAGCAGCATGGTATTGGCATAAAGATAGACACCTAGACCCATGAAACCAAACTGATGGTTCAGAAATAGATCCTCACATCTCTGGCCAAGTGATTTTTGGCAAGCCTGTCAAGCCCTCCTCGTTGGGGCTGAACAGTTTATTCAACAAATGGTGTTGGGAGAATTGGATATCCATAGCCAAAAGAAAGAAAGATGATCCCTACTTCACACCTTATACAAATATTAACTCAAAATGGATCAAAGACCTAAATATAAAAGGAAGTACAATAAAGCTCAAAGAAGAAAATGTAGGGAAACATCTTCAAGACCTGGTGGTAGGTGGTGGATTCTTAAACCTTACATCAAAAGCACGAGCAACAAAGAAAACATGGATAAATTGGACCTCCTCAAACTTAAACATTTCTGTGGTTCAAAGGACTTCATCAAGAATGTGAAAAGGCAGCGCAGTCAATGGGAGAAAATATTTGGAAACCATATATCTGATAAGGGTTTGATTTCCATTCTATAGAAACAGATCATTCAACTCAATAATAAAAAACCAAGCAATCCAATTAAAAAATGGGCAAAAGAATTATAGACATTTCTCTGAAGAGGAAATAGAAATGGCCAAAAAGCACATGAAAAAATGTTCCATGTCACTAGCTATTAGGGAAATGCAGATTAAAACAACAATGAGATATCATCCAACACCACATAGAATGGTCATTAAAAAGACAGACAACAGTAAGTGCTGGAGGGGATGTGGAGAAATAGGAACACTCCTCCACTGTTGGTGGGAGTGTAAAATGGTGCAGCCTCTGTGGAAGATAGTTTGGTGGTTCCTCAGGAAGCTAAATATAGAACTGCCATCTGATCCAGCAATTCCTCTACTAGGAATATATCCAGAAGAACTAAAAACTATAACATGAACAGACATCTGCACAGCAATGTTCATAGAGGTGTTGTTCACAATTGCCAAAAGATGGAAACAACCCAAATGTCTAGCCACCATTGAATGGATAAACAAACCAGGATATATATGTATGATGGAATACTATGCTGCAATAAGAAGAAATAAAATTGGGACTCATGTGATAACAAGGATGAGTCTTGAAGACATTATTCTAAGCAAAGTAAACCAGACACAACTAAATAGAAATAATATGAAGTAAATTATATGAACTAAATAGAAATAATAAACACATGGAATTAAAACCTAGAGTACAGGTTATTAGGAGATAAGAGGAGGGTTGAGAAGAACCATGGATGCTTAATGTATGTAGAAGTTGTAATTTACTTGACTGTAAAAGTATGGAGATGGGTAGAGTTGATAGTAACACATTATAGTAAGTAGTTACTGGTTTATAAATGGGATTGTGACTGAAAAAGGTAGTCAAGGGAAGTAAATATCAATAGAAAGAAAGCTAAAAAAAATCTAGGGACTGAATAATACAGTGAACCCAGAGGCAGTTAAGCATTGTGCTTAAGGGTACAAATGCCAAGAGAGTCCTTCTGTGAGCTAGAGCAGATGTACATCGCTATTGCAGGGTGATGGGAATATGGAGAAACATGGGAAAACTACAATTGGTGTGACCTATAGACTGGTTAACAGCAATACTATAATATCTTTGCATCAATGCCAAGCTGTACTGTGTTGATAATGGAGGTGTATAGAAAAATGTACCAAAAGTATGCAATGGACCATGATTGGTGGTAATAGTCTCACGGTATTATCTCATACTCTGTAACAAATATTCCACCAGGGTGTGGAGTTGTATGGGAAATCTGCACATCTGTATGATTGTTTTGTTAGTGCACAATATCTATAACAAAAATATACTTAAAAAAATGCTTTGGGTTGCGGGAAAAATACACCAATGTAAGATAAGGAATATAGTTGGTAGTAATATTTTGACGATGTACCTGCATAGTTTGTAACAAATGTTTCATAGCAATGCAAAGAGTTGGTGGAGGGGTGATTTATGAGTCCCCTGTGTGATGTTATGTATGTTTATTTTGTAAGTTCGCAAACTTTACTATACACTTATTCTTTATGTGTGTTCGTGTATGAATGATATACTTCCAACAGAAATTTTAAAAAAACAAAATCAAAACAAAAACAAAAAACTCTATGCACTGAGGTGACCTAAATTCCCTCTTTTCTAAAGAGGTTTATTTTCAATCAAATCTTTCTCAACTGGCATTTAAGAGAAAATCAAGTTTAACTGAATCCCAGTGCATATGAACACCTCACAAGTTTCTTAACTCTATCGGAGGTATTTGTGTATTTTAGGAAGATGGTTACTAATCCAAAATATCTTTGATAGTTGGTAATGTTTCCTGAGTTTTATGTTAGGCACCAGAGTCAATGAATATAAAATAAAGTGTAGGTCTTATTCTTGGAGTTATTACTAATTAGTACAGTAGAGAGACACACAAGAGTCAATATCAGGAAGGAGACAGTTCCATGGGAGCACACAGATGGAAGAAATTGGGTTTATGAGTGAATGGGGCCAAAGGATAGGTTGTCAGAAAAAGTTAAGCTAGTTCTGTACTCTAATTTGTCTATATCAGACAGAGAGTGAAGCATGTTGAGCCAACAAACAGAAATGCCCCAGTACATAATGGTCTTAGTTCAAAACTCATCACAAATAATACTCTCATTTGTTTTCCAGAGGACTAATATACATATATTCTTTAGGCAGTTTTATTTTTAGAAAGATTGCCTGAAGATTATATTAATGAACTATTAAATTTTATTTTTTCCTTGGTAACTTATTGAATCCACTAGTTTATATTCTAGAAAAATGGCTTAATGTTGTAATGAATACATGATAGTATTATTTAAGTTAATTTCAGAGAAGCTTATTGTTGGAAGTGAGTGACCATTCTTAAACTCTGTTCTAAAAATTCTTGACAATTGGTCATCTGGCACCTAACCAAACACTTAAAATGGCAAGAGACTCATTATTTCACAAGATTTTTCACTTTTCATATGGCTTTCCTTACATCTCTCTTTTTATTCATTAATATTCTATGATTGTCTTCATAGAGATCTTGTACATTTCATATCACCTTTCTTGATGCCTTTGTACTTATAATATGAGCTGTTATTGTGAATGAGACCTTTGTTCATACTGCAAGATTGAACCCTTTTATTTACAATATTTTTATAGTTCATTATCTTTAATACTTTAGGTGAAAGATCATATTTTTGCACATAGGTTTTGTTTCCAACTCTTTATCTTAATATTGACAAAGATTTATCTCTAGTTATGATGTGTAGCAGCACTATGCTAACACTTTTTATACGTGATCTCATTCAATCCTCGCAAGAGTTATATGTGAGAACCATTATTCCTATTTTATAAATGAGTAAACAAGTATAGATAGGTAAATAATCTGTTCAGATTAATAAAGTTTATAAGTTACAGAAGAGATGTGAACTGGAATAATCTAACTGCAGAGCCTAAGCTTTCAATCTTACACTTTCTTTATAGTGGCTGGGACTCCAGTGTAAAGCCTATAAAGATGGGATAGATTTCTTGCTTAATGACTTTAAAGGAAGTCCTTCTCACGTTTTACCACTGAGTATGATATTTGTTGTAGGTTTCTGCTACATTCCCATCATCCAGTTAAGTAATTTTTCCTTTATGTGTACCATTTTCAGAATTCTCTTTGGTTTTAAATTGAGTAGGTTTTAAATTTTATTAAATGCTTTTTTGCATCATTATTTATTATTTCCTGCAGTTTGTTGATGAAATTTCCCTAAAATAGCTTTTTAAGAAATTTTTAAACAAAAAATTGATGCATCAAATATTTCAGCATTGTTTTGTAAACCCACAAGTTCTAAAATTAATTAAAATGGAAAAATTCTATTTTCTTAATGTAATATACATTAATTGGGACACAAATCTATTAATCCTGATGTAATATTTTATAACTATGCCATTGTATTTGGCTAACTAATATTGCATTTCATGCACTGGAACAGTTTGTAAAACATTATTTGGCAAAATGTGTCCATCGATTACCTGTCCTGGAATAATTTTAGTGGTGCCTTTCAGATGCTTTACTATCCATAGCTATTGTTTTATTAACTTTCTACTTTTTCTTGAGAAAATTTAATCATATACATTCCCCCCAAAATAATTTAGTATAGATTTGAATTTTTTAGTATAAAATTATACTTAGTAGTTTTGTATGATTTAAATTTGTCTTCATATATGTACCTTTTTTCTTTTCTCATGTCCAATATTGTTCAGTTGTATCTTCCCACTTTTTTTATGAAACTTTCCAAAGATTTATCTATTTAATTGACTTTTTCAAACAACCATTGAGATTTGCTTTCCTGTTGTCTTTTGTTAGTCTTTTATATTCATTTGTTTGTCTTTTTTATTGATTTGTAAGAGTAGGTTATATATTCTATTCACTGATTTATGTTTTTGAAATTATCTGCTTTATTTCTGAAGATTGTTTTAATCTATGTTAGTTTTATAATGCAGAAAAATTAAAATTTTATGTGGTCAAATACTTGTCATTTTTATTACATGTAGTTTTTTTATTACTAGTTTTATTACAGCCTTTTATTTATCTTTTGCTTATAAGAGTCCCTCAACTCCTAAGTTATGCATATATCTCCTAAATTTTCTTGTATCTATTATTTTTTATTTTACATTTAGTTTTTAATTCCACCTGGTATTTATTATTTTGTGAGGTATAGGCTCAATGCTTTTTTTTTCCTCTTAGATAATATCATTTATTTAATGTCATTTATTAACTAACCCACCCTTTTTATACTGAATTTAAATACCCTATTTGTCATATACTAAATTCTTATATATTGGGATATGTTTCTGAGCTCTTTATTTTATTTTTATTGTCTAATAGAATGTATGTATTAAAATACTGCTTTAATAATACATTTAAACACTTGTAAGGCAGATATCCCCACATGATTTTTCTATATCATAATTTTTTATTTCCAATACATATTTTTATATGAACATTAGGATCATTGTATAATCAAAAGAAAATAAATCAGCTTTACTAATATTTATTTGCTAATATTTGTCCCTTACTCTCCTTCCTTCCTCCCTCCCTTCCTTCCTGCCTCTTTTCCTCCCTTCATCCCTTGTCTCTTCCTTCCTCTTTAAAAAAAAAAATTTGTAATCTGAGCTTAATTCCATTTCTTTCCTACTTCTTTCTCCAGTCCTAACACCAAAAACTCCTGTAGGGTGAAGGCCCATTTAAAACAGTTGGGGGGTGAAGTGGTATCCTTTGAGTAAACACTGACAGGATCAGCACCTCAATGTAGAGAAGCTGAGGAGGGAACACTGCCATGCCCAAATATTCTAATAGAGGTCTTTAAATCAGTCTCTCTGAGCATTGATTATTTTGCTCTTTGCATTTGCAGACACTTAATTTTACTTACTTCTTTGCTTTTATTTGAGTTTGGGGCTGTATTTGGTATGCTCTTGTTTTTCTCTCAGTCTGAACCTGTATGCTTTCTGTGTTTTAGGAAGCCCTAACATTGTCCTCATAGGGCTACAGGTGATTTTGTTTGCCAGTTATGTTTTGTTTTTTCTGGGTTTGGTTTGCTTTTTTCTGAATCTTTCTGTTTTGACTTGGCTTTGTTTGGTTTCCCCTGTCATATCTCACATCATAAGAGATTTGAGAAGAGCTGTACATGAAGACATTGTAAATTTCTAATTGCTGCTTGAAATGTGTCTATATTCTAAAATGAATGATTTTTCCAGACCAAAAAAAAAGAAATTATGAGAGAAATAAAGTATCTTGGAATATAGAAAGAAATCATGACCAAAAGGAAAAAAATGCAAGAATGTTTTAATCCCTAGTTAAGCAATTAAGAAAGATGAGAATTTAAAAACCCATTTTGTCATGTTCGTTAAAATCATTAGAACCACAGTTCTTTGCCTCTCATGTAAAATAACTTTTATATAATTTGCCAATCAATTTTCATTTAACCATTTAGTTTCTTTCCTTCCCTTTCTCGGCAAAATTAGCAGCTCACTCTTCTAAGCTCTTGAAGATTTCAGAGCTGTCATTTTTCTATTAATTATCACAAATTATTATGATGAGTTGCAAAGATACCCATATTCTTGACAACATTCTGAGTTGTTCAAGGGGAGGGTCTGCATTTTCCTTTGTTTGAGTGTCGTGTGTATTAGGTGTTAAAAAATGTCTGTTTTCTTGGGAAGCAGACTTAGCCTAATAGATAGGGCATCCGCCTACCACATGGGAGGTTCGCAGTTCAAACCCCGGGCCTCCTTGACCTGTGTGGAGCTGGCCCATGCATAGTGCTGATGTGCACAAGGAGTGCCCTGCCATGCAGGGGTGTCCCCCGCATAGGGGGTGTGCCATGTAAGGGAAGTGTGCCATGTAAGGAGAGCCGCCCAGCGCGAAAGAAAGTGCAGCCTGCCCAGGAATGGCGCCGCATACACGGAACGCTGACACAACAAGATGACGCAACAAAAAGAAACATAGATTCCCAGTGCCACCGACAAGGATAGAAGCGGTCACAGAAGAACACACAGCAAATGGACACAGACAGCAGACAACTGGGCGGGGAGGGGAAGGGGAGAGAAATAAATAAAACAATAAATCTTTTTAAAAAATGTCTGTTTTCTTAAATCATTAATTTTCTTTATGCTGTTTAACATTGTCATACCTTGTGTAACCAAATAGATAATAATTCTTTGAAAACAGGAAGTATAACATGACTTCTTCACTGTAGAGCCTAGTATAGTGTTATACACATGTTAGGTACCTAATGAAGGAATGGTTTGCTTAATGAGAGCAGAACATTAATGAATGTTATTGATTAACATTTTTATTTCTTTTACTGTTGCTTTTACTGATACAGATTTTCAGCTACCATCACTGAGCATTCACTACTTTACCCATGGTTGTGCTACTATCAAAAAGTTACTGGGCACAACCAGTCACATCTCATGCTTCTCACCAAAATCAGTGACAATTCAAATGGATAATTCAAAGAAGGCTATTACTCATCAGATATCAGGTCTTGAATATGTGGGTCATGCTATTAGTTCAGATACCAGTCTGAATGAGTTGGAATTTCCTATGAACAACCTTAGTTCATTAGACATTAAACCAAACAGATCCTATGATGAAGCAAATGATGTTGTCCACAGCACCATCCAAACAGAAGCAAGAGGGTAAAACTCTCAAGTTCACACATCTTCCCAGGTTACACACAGCTTAAGCATGAGTTTGCATCATCAGTTACTACAGCAGTCACTATTTTGCCTGAAAAGCCCAGATCAACCAAAACGTTGTGTGTCGATTTGCCTTGCTTTTTTGGTGTTTCATGTGTGCCAACCAAAGATGGTCACTTCAAATGTGGATGCTGTCCCTTTGGGTATTATGGAAATGGCATCAACTACAAAGGTGGTATGAAAACAGTATATATAAAGAAACTATCTAGTTCAAGTCATTAAGATATGCTTTTCTATTTATTCATTTCTATTTATTTCATTTAGATTATTTCCATATATCTATTAATTTTTGATTCTCTTTACATTTTGATGAAAACAAGTTTTTCCGAGTTTTTAAAATAATGTTTATATATATGATAAATGTAATATTTATTGAGTATAAGTCATGTGTCAGGGTCTGTGGAAACATTCTATTACAAATATATCGTACAATCCATAAGAACCCCACATAGTGGGAGTTATTGTGGAACCTCAGAAAGTCAACTGACTTTCCTGACATTAAGCAGGAAAGCAGATAAAAGAAGGATATGGATATATGTCTGATTAACGCTGTGGTCTAGGTTCTTTACAGCTCACAGTGAACGTTTAGCACTTCAAATTGCTGATCCTGACTTATTTACCTTTTTCATAAAATAGGTTTCTCTGTAATTTCTCCTGCTCTTTTGAGAATAAAAGACACTGTGAGTCACTTTAATTTTGAAAGGAGTGTTTACATCTTTTCACAATTATCAGCATTGTTTGCTTTTATACAGAGCAAATTTTAGAGTCAACTCTGTAGAATCTGTTTTTTTGTTACTATTCTGTGTTTGTTGTTTTGTTTGTATTTTGGCTTGCTTGAGATAAAGTAGTAGAGCTGTTGGAAAATTCCCTTTGCTCTCTGAATTAGAGGTACTTCATTTTTTTTCTTTTTTCTATAGGAATAATAACAAAATTTCTCAATACCTAAATGTTTATAATATAAAACTACAAGGAACAAAACAAGACAATCTCATGCATTTCAGTCACTTCACTAAGTGTTAAATACCAAATAGTTTAAGGCTATCAGGTGGGTAGAAGTTTAAGGAATACAAAACTCTAAGCTTATAATATATTCCTAGCATCTTGCTCTCTGAAATGCTAATTTTCCCTGTCATTCACATAATTAGCTAATTATTAATAGTATATGTTTTAGTTGCCTGGCTGCTAAAACAAATATCATACAATGGATTGATTTAAAACAACAGGAATTTATTGGTTCATGATTTTTTTTTTCCTAAGTTACCACTGGGGGCTGGGGATTGAAACTGGTACCTTGTATGTGGGAAGCCAGTGCTCAACCATTGAGCCACGTCAGCTTCCCTGAGTTGGTCGTCTCACTTGTTTTACATGTTGTTCATTTTGTTTTTTCCAGGAAGTACCAGGAACTGAACCTGGGTTCTCCCATGTGGGAGGTGGGAGCTCAACCACCTGAGTCACATCCCACCCTGGTCCATGATTTTTGAAGCTAGAAGGTTTTCTAGCTCCCGAGTCCTGGTCATGTCAGTAATTTCTGGCCTGTAAACAACCCTTAGGGTTCCTTGGCTTACGTCCTCTCCTTTCTCCTCCAGGTTCTGTTGACTTCTAGCTCCTACTCTTCTAAGTAGTTTTGTCTTCATAAAGTCTCCAGTAATAGAATTAAATCCCATCCTATTTCAGTTTGGCCACACCTTAACTAAAAATAACAATTGTGAAAGGTCCTATTTAGATTCAGTTCACAAGCAGAGAACTGAATTAAGATTAAGAACACAGTCTTTTTCCTGGGGGTAAATAATTCAATTCAACTTACTGCAGTATCTGAAATTTATCCTTTTCCCTTTGAAAAAAAGATTGCAGTCTCATTTGTGGTTAGCAGCCACCCCCAGCATCAGATTCTGCTATGGGGGTAATTACCACTTGTGGAACTTCTTTCCTATACCATTAACCTTTTCCTGATCATTCTAGAGGTAAAATAAATGTAAGGGGAAAAAAATAATTATAAGGGTACATATAGTGGTTATTGTTTGAGTATCAAAGTTTTGAAACTTCAGATAATTTTACTGTAACTTAGTCTTATTTGTAGACTATATTAAACTATATTAACAATTTAGCCTTTTTTCCCTTGATTTTTGCAGCCATTTGTAGGCATTCATGTGGAATAAGGAGAGAATATGTTGCTCCAAACACCTGCAAGTGTAAACCTGTTACACTGGTTCTGTCAAACTGATAAGTTCAGCACTCATTAGTTTGCCTAATGGATTTTAATTGATAATTAATATGTGTAAATCATGGGCTTCATTTTATACAGCTGGATGCCATCCTGATTGCAAAAACTATGGAAAATATATAAAACCTAACATTTGTGAATGTCCTCCAGGACTCAGTGGAGCAACCTGTGATGAAGGTGATAATTCAAATTAAAAAAACAAGTAATAGACCCCAAATAAAAGAATTTTTCCTTTAAAATCTTTTAAAAAGACAATTCTGCTTTATTGCACTTATACTAATATAAATTTACTAATGCTGGCAAGAGACTATGAGATTTTTTTAATGCTTATTAAAAATGATTTATAGATTTAAAAAACTCAAAGTTTCCAAAATCAGAGGTCCAAACAGCAGAAACTTTTTTTATGTTTGGTAAAATTATCTTTTAAAATAATTTCTTGAGATTTAAAGTGGCAATCTATTTCTACAAATATTTTAGCTTCAACAAAGGCACCTAATTATTGAATGCCTTCTCTAATATATGATTCAAAGGATGTATTAAATGCCAAATAGAAAAAAATAGAAGAAACCTCAAAAGTGATTTTTAAAGTGTATGTCTGTACCTGTATACTTCCATTGCTTTGGTTTTGAAATCTTTAATGGATAATTTATGAAATGGCAGTCCTAAAATGGGTATTTGAAAGAAGCAAAAATTTTTTAAGTAACATTAAAAAATGATATATTTTAGTAGGTGATATAGTTGTTGAAAAATTGTGACTCATCTTAAATGATTTCATGACAAGGCAAGGTACAAATTAGCAAATTGAAGTAAGTTTAGGATGAACTATTGGAAACATTCAATGTAAGTCACATAAAAATAACTACGAAAATATAGAAACTTTTTTCCACATGTGGGGTACTGATACCTAAGTCCAAGTCTCACTTTTCAGAAGAAACCTAAGATTATGTATTTCTATCAAGTTAAATAAAAATTTTATAAAACAAAACATACTGATGATTTGTGGGTATTTTCCAAGTTTTAACCCATTTAGTCAGTCCCATAGAGCTAAACTTCACAATAAAAGAGAACTGAGCTGGTTGTTAATTGCTCTTACAACAAGATTTTTTTTTTTCTATTAGATTTTTTTTATTGACTTTGTAATAATATTACATTAAAAATATATATGTGAGGTCCCATTCAACCCCACCCCCCCACCCCCCCTCTCCCCCCCCCAACAACACTCGTTCCCATCATCATGACACATCCATTGGATTTGGTAAGTACATCTTTAGGCACCTCTGCACCTCATAGACAATGGTTCACATCATGGCCCATACTCTCCTCCATTCCATCCAGTGGGCCCTGTGAGGATTTACAATGTCCGGTGATTACCTCTGAAGCACCATCCAGGGCAGCTCCATGTCCCAAAGACGCCTCCACCTCTCATCTCTTCCTGCCTTTCCCCATACCCATCGTCCACCATGTCCACTTTTCCCAATCCAATGCCACCTCTTCTATGTGGACATTGGATTGGTTGTGTCCATTGCACCTCTATGTCAAGAGGAGGCTCAGATTCCACATGGATGCTGGATGCAATCCTCCCATTTTCAGTTGTAATCACTCTAGGCTCCATGGTGTGGTGGTTGTCCTTCTTCAACTCCATCTTAGCTGAGTGTGGTAAGTCCAATAGATCAGATTGTATGTGCTGGAGTCTGTTGAGGCTCAGGACCTGGCTATCACATTGTCAGTCCAGAGATTCAAATCCCCTAAATATATCTTAAACCCCAACATTAACTGCACCTCCAGCACATTAGCATGAAAGTCTTATGAAGGGAGATCCCATCTGAGTCCAGATTCATCACACATAAACACCATTTCCAAAGAGGGGCCATCTGCCCTGGTAGTTAATCCCATCGGCCATGACCATAACTCCCATGGGTCTCTTTAGCCCTCAAAGGAACCAATATCTGGGGGTTGTATCTGCTTTATCTGTCTCTCTGACTCTGCTCAGTTGTGCATGAGGGCAATCCTTCTGCCAGCCTCCAGACTCTTTTTTAGAAACTCGTAGCCATATAAACTCATTTCTCCTTTCCATTTCCCCCTTACTTTAGGTCAAACAGCATTTTAAAGTCATGGTATTTTATGTAGACGTGGCTATTCTGCTGATCCGCATTGAACCTTCCGTATAAGGTCATTTTCCAGTTGCATCATCAGTTGGTAGTTGATAGTGGTCCCTCGTTGCCAGGGAGGCTCATCCCCAGGTGTCATGTCCCACGCTGGGGGGAAGGCATTGCATTTACATGCTGAGTTTGGCTTTGAGACTGGCCGCATTTGAGTAACATGAAGGCTGACAGGAGGAAATTCCCAGGCACAATGTTGCTCTAGGCCTTGTTCTTATTTTAGGTTTATCAGCTCACAAGCATAGTCATTAGCATCAGGGGCTCACTGTTGAACCCTCACTCCCTCCCGGTCCCCGCCACTGTACCTGGGAGACTGTTGCTGCTCCCCTAGGGACCACGACAGAGCACCACTGGCCAGGAACCCAGTACCCCCCCTGCTGTGGTTTTTAATTGTTGCCACTATGAGTATATCCAAACATTACCATGCCCCCTGGACATATGTTCTGTACAGCTCCCTGTCAGCCATATATCACCTGTCAATGGCATCCCATACCAGTATCCCTCCATTGCCATTGTTGAAACACTCTGTGATCCAGAACTCCCCGAAATTTGAAGCCCAATATAATGTCATGGTCCCTTACTAGGGAATGGCATATAGTGATGGGTTTAAAGGATAGATAAAGAACTTGGATAAAGTTAGATAAAGAACTTAGATAAAGAATGTTGACTTGAAAAAATTCCACATCCTATCTTTTTCTTTTTTTTTTTCCCCCCCCCCTAGTTATTCAGCTTTTCTACACAGGAGTCCTAGACCACAGCAATGTATATATATAATATACAGCACTCCCACACATCCACCAGAAAACCTTTTCCCTTCCACAGTGATACTCTTGCGACCTATTCATATCTTATTTACTTAAAGTGATGTACAGAGTCTGAGACATTAGCTTTCTAACAAGGTAACATCTGTGCTTACATTATGGTGCATACTTTAGGATACACAGTTCTTTACATTTTTAGTTATCCTATGTTTTACATTATGGTTTACATTATCAGTCTGTCATCTCCTATATGTTATGCTGTAATATTACATGTTTTATATTCATCCTTGTGTACTCTCAAGAAACTCCTCTCTTACCCCCCATTTACTTTGGTTCCACACATTTAACGTCCATTTTCCCTTCCACCTTGGTGCCCACAGTGACAGCCAACCTCCGTTTCCTGAGAAGCCACTTCCAGAGATAGATGGAATAGTGTTCAGGGCCTAACTTGCTCAACTGCCCCAATGCCCTGGGAGCCATTACAACAAGATTTATACTGTGGCTGTGTTTCATAAATAAAAACTGACAGTTTCATTAAGAGCTGACTTAATAACATAATCTGTCTCTGCAGAACATTGTAACCCTCCTTGTCAACATGGTGGCACATGTATGACTGGCAATCTCTGCACCTGTCCTTATGGTTTTCTAGAACCAAGCTGTGAACAAAGTAAGCAAAGCTCTCTTGCAAACTACTGTATTGAAATTGTTCCTTTGAATCACTGATGGCTTTTAACACTAACTGAGCTGAAGGGAATCCCTAAGTAAAGAATACATCATTCATGATTTGATACCACTGTTACCTTGCCATCCTGTATATCACTGGTTGCAACCATAACCAGTACTAAGTTAAAGTTTGTTCTTAGAAGGAACTCTGCACTTGACCCTATCCATGACCCTTGCTTTGAGGAAACAGGAATTCTCATTTGATAATTTGCATATAATTTTATCTCCTCTATTTTATGCCTATGATTGCTTTCAACAGTAACTAATAATTTTCCCAGAGAGCCACCTCTTGTTTACTGTTCAATGGCTTTCTTCTTTCCACATCTCTATTAGTAAAAATAACTGTGTGATATTCAAACAGCATCCAAAGCCAAAGTATAAATTATGTTTTTTCTTTCTCTCTGATCTTATTCATTATCAGATATGATTGATATTTATAAGCTAGTTAGGTAATTGCCAACAATATGACTATTCCATTCCTAGTTTACCTTTTATTTTTATTTTATTATCTTAGTGGTTTGTAACAGACATTGTGAAAATGGAGGTGAATGTCTTATGCCAAAATTTTGTCAGTGTAAGCCTGGCTGGTACAGGCCCACTTGTAGTACAGGTAAAATCTGAACTGTTTTCAATGAATATGCCAGTTAAAAGAAACTTAGAATGTGCCAATGCCCTAAAGACTTGGACCAAAGAAGTACAAAACTGATCTAACAAAACTGGCATAAAGTGTTATTTCAAATGGATTTTTTTTGCCCTATCTTTCATCCTCATTCTTTTTCTGCTTAGAATAATTATATAGTGCCTTACAATTTTACTGTAATCCTATTCAACCAATTTTTTTGCCTTTTTATTTTCCTCATTCCACCTATCTTATGATGGAGAGAAACATGTTTTTTGCATCTTCTATGACTTAAGTTGTGCTTATAACATGGACATTCTATTTCATTAAACATCCAAACAGTTACAAATTAAGCAGACACCCATCATGTTATTGCATAATATAACTCCATTTATTCATCAAAGTAACAGACATGCTTCCTTGGTAGCAGTGTTTGTGATTATCAATGTTCAATCTAATGCCCATTGTAAACTAACAACTCTTCTAATATCAATTGAATTCAACGGTTATGGCTTACCAACTATGTGTGAAGCATAATGTAAAAGGGAGCAAAAATTAACTTGATTTCCCCCTGATTTCTAGTAGTGTTTCATTAGCAAAGGGGATTCAGGTGATAGATATTTTTTTTAAAAAGATAGAAATTGGGATATGATAAATCACGCACAGTAATTTGGAATCAGAAGAAAGAAATTAAGTCTAGCAAGTAGAGTTCAAAAGAAATAGCATGAGGTAGACATTGGAGAAAAGGTAAAATAAGGGCTGAAAAATGGAATTAGAGGTGCCTTCTTAGGGGAGCAAAGGTAAAGAAGCCAAAACAGAATTTTGTTACATGTCCTAGGACTAGAAGGCAGTGTTCCTGTTTGAACTGCAGAGTGTAATTAAAGAGCTATGCACGAACATATGTATTTGAACAGATTACAAACTGTTAGTGCTGTGAATTGTCTTCTTTTGATGTCCAATCATTTTTTCAGTTGACTAAGGGCATTCTGAATTCTAATCATAGCTTACAAATCCCTGGCTTGGCATTGTTTGTAAACCTGTTGAAGATATTTCTAAAGCTGCTATTCAGTAATTTCATTCCTTCTCTTTTGTGTTTGGTAAAGTCTAATCAATAATAGGTTATCGTTTTCACTTGGAGTAAAAGTGAAACATTTCATTATACACTTTTTATACTTCTGTGTAGTTTTCATTTTTTAAATAATAAAACTTTTATGGTTTCTTTCCCTCCTGCTGTTCATTAGCTCTGTGTGACCCTGTTTGCTTCAATGGTTTCCTGTTTTAAGCCAAACACTTGCCTCTGTCCAAATGGATTCTTTGGTGTTCATTGTCAGACTGGTAATTATTCTTTCTTTACATAAAAAGGCAAAGAAGAAATTAGATATAATTAGAGCTCTGAGTAGACACAATGTTTATAGTTTCAAATGAGAAGATGTTTTTTTTCCTCTCTTTCTTCAGATGTTGCAAGTTTTGGTACCAAATAACAGTTCATAGAAATATATCAGAGTTATTATATAAAACAGTTATATTTATCTGATGTGCAACTTTGGCACTTGCCCTTACTGTTTTGTAGGACCAAGTTGTGACACAAATAAGTAAAATTCTCTTGCTATGTATTACAGTTAATTAGTTGATTTATGCCTTATCAGATGCCTACTATTATCCCATGATCTCTCTTGACCGTAGTTTAATTAAAAATTCATGAAGAGTCCACTATGTGCAGCACTATGTATGGTGATGTAGAACATAAAGATCCACCAGCTTTCCCATCATGACCTGCTAGCTGTGACACCTTCTATCATATAATTCATGCTACAGGTTTTGACAGAATAGTGGGAATGCTCATTATTCTGCTGACAGTGTAAGCATGAATTAATTAATGTCAGTATTGAGTATAGCAGGGAGCAGTATAAAATGACAGCTTCCCACCAAACTGAGAGGGCTACTCTGACCAAAGAAAGACTTGGATGAAATTGGCAGAAAACAAACCATCTCTAATACTAGATATATGGGTATAAGAAATGAGTTCCTCTAATTCAGATTTCTTTAAGGAACTAATTGGAGAAATAAAAAGAAGTAAAGGTTAAATTAAAGCAAATCTTGAAAACTAGAAGAACTAAATCCATTTTGAAGAATTATAGATGTGGTGCTGAGCAGAAAATGTAAGGAAGGAAATGAGAAGCCTACATTTCACATGCTACTTAAATAGAAGAAAGATATAGTAAGAAAAATTCCCAACCCTATTGAAGGAAAAATTCTTTCTCCAAAATGTATATGCCAACCTATGTGACTGGATAAAAGAGGAAATCTCTAAATTACTCATTTGCTTTAAAAAATATCTGTTGAACTCATGCCATGTACTTAGAGACTGGGAAACAGATTGCTATAGTAGGGAAAGAACAGGTTTTGGAGTTAGCTAGTCTCTACAAATTCCTCGCTGATATGGACTTTGGAAATTTATTTAAACTTTCTAGGCCTTGGCATTCGTCACTTTCATGTTTGACCTTGACAGTGCTGTGAGGCTTGAGATATACAGTGGGCCACCTACACATAAAAAGGCAATCAGTTCATGCTTAGTCACCATTAAATAATATTATTTTTGTCATTAAGACATGCTGTGGATGATGCGGAAGAAATAAAAACTTGACCTTTACCATTATCACATCATTTCCCCTTATCAAGCCAAATGGTAGGAAGGGGAGATGGCACATCCACCAAGAGCTATTAGATAAAATCAGGCCAAATATGATAACAAGTGAAAAATGAGGAGCATATACCATGTGAGGTGTAGAATTTTAAAAGAGGAAGAAAGGAATTGAGCTGGAAAAATCAGGAAAGGGCTAAACTGTTAATCAGCAAGGGTTAAAATGTATGGCTGGAGATGTTTGATGCGATGAGTCCATTCCAGAAGCAAGGTGAACCCAGATTACTTGGCTTATTTTGGGGTTTGATAGAAGATTCATCTGAGGCCTATAAAATCTCCAAAATAAATGTATGAGTATGGGTTTAATCATAAACTTCCTTTTCCTAAAATGGGATTAGGGGTGAGCATAGCCAAACCTACATTTTATGCCTTTTTCTCATATATTATTTTAAATATATATATATACATATACATATATATATATATTTGTATAAATGTGGTGTAGCAAGTTTACCCATCATAGTTTATAGTTTTGGGTTTTTATTTTTAAATTTCTAATTGAGGTTGTATATATATTACTAGAATTTAAGAAATTTTTAAACCATAGGACTGTACTATGCACAGTGAACTGTAATGTAAACCATGGAGTACAGTTAATAGTACAATTATAATGTTTTTTCATCAGCTGAAACAAATGTACTACATGATTGCAAATAATAGGGGGATATATGGGAACTTTATTTTCTGCATAATTTTTCTGTAAACCTACAACTTATCCAATTAAAAATAATGAAAATAAATTGCAAAGGCATTGGCCCACCCCCAGAGATTCTGATTTCATTGTACTGGGATGCATCCTGGGCATAGAGAGCTTTAGCAACTCCCCAACTGATTTTAATGTACAGTCAGAGTTAAGAACCCTGCCCTATATGATGTGAATGACCATCTTCTGTAAAGCTATATCACTTTATTCATAACTAAAACTTATTATCTCATACATTTAGTTGTCTGTGACATATTATATTAGAAATTGCATCCCCAGTGCCTGATTCAGGGAATAGAGAGGAGTTCAGCACACAGGTTTTGAGTGAATGAAGGCATAAAATTACTTCATGTTTATATAAAAAAATTCTAATAGTCATTTCCTATGATGTAAATGCAATTGAAAGAATTCATCTTCCCTAATAAATACAAGTTACCTTAAGTTTTATAAATGTTAAGGAACAGAATTTGCAAGAATAAATTTCTCCATTAATAAATAAGTATCAAAATAATGCCACATGAGAGAAACTGGATTCAGACACGAACCAGAAAATGCTTAGCCTAAAGTAATGGAAATCATCCACTCACTAGAAGCCATTCCATTATATGTTTTTGTACTTAATATTCTTAAACACTATATATTTTCATTTAATAAATGTCTTTGATAGCAATGGAATTTTTTAAGTATTTGGAAAGCAAGCAAGCAGCTATTTAAGATGTTCCTCATGCAAACTGGGAGTCAGTCTACACCAGCCTGGTTATCAAAATCAGTTAATTTGACATACATTGTAAAAATACAAACTAATTCCTAGACCCAAATTAGTACCATTAATTTCATAAAGTTATTAATACATGTAATTAAAGTTTGGCAAGAGATTAAATTTTTATAATTTCAGACAGGTTTACCTGTTTAATATTCAAAAATAATTATTTAATTTTCATACCTTGAAGAAACATAAAACAATAGTAATTTTCTCATAAAAGATGATACATATCAACCTATGAATTCCATTACACAGAATCACAAATGTAGAAATTACTAGTAAAAAGTATTCAAGATTACTCAACAAAATTATCCCTGAAAAAACCAGGAATTTATTGTTGAGAAGATTTTTACCAGGCATTTACAGGAATAAGCTACATATAAAGCTCTGCCTTCATTACTTCACTAGGTGTTCAAAAGTTTATTTAAAATTATTTTCTAATGATCATGTGATGTGACAGATTGACATTTTTCTAATTTCCATAAGAATATGTACATTCTTATTTTGAGTTAGGTTTTTGACTTTTTTCCCTTGGTTTTGTCTAGAACATTTTCACTTTTTATTCAAAGAATGGCAGTCTAGAAGTTAAGAATAATGTTTGTACTATATTACCAAAGGCTCCACTTGTTATGAGCCTTCACTAATAAAATTTCAATTTGTGCTTACCCACTAGCAGCTTACAGCTACAAGCATTATGATATGTGATTTAGAAAAGACAGCTTTAATGACTTGCAGTTGTGATCTTTTATGTTAATAGCACATCCTTCTGCCTTATGGCCCTATAGATAACAAGTACATGGTGCAATATATAATATAAAATAATTGAATATGTAATATTCATAGATTGCTTGCATGTTCCTTGGGCCCCACCTTAGATCAATTCAGAGCCTCATTTCAGAGCCTCCTAAGTGGGGTGTCTCTGCTTTCAAGTCTGGTTTTTGGTTTTTTTTTTAAAGATTTATTTTTTTTATTTATTTAATTCCCCTCCCCTCCCCCGGTTGTCTGTTTTCTGTGTCTTTTTGCTGCGTCTTGTTTCTTTGTCCGCTTCTGTTGTCGTCTGCGGCACGGGAAGTGTGGGCGGCGCCATTCCTCGGCAGGCTGCTCCCTCCTTCGCGCTGGGCGGCTCTCCTTATGGGTGCACTCCTTGCGCGTGGGGCTCCCCTACGCGGGGGACACCCCTGTGTGGCAGGGCACTCCTTGCGCGCATCAGCACTGCGCATGGGCCAGCTCCACACGGGTCAAGGAGGCCTGGGGTTTGAACCGCGGACCTCCCATGTGGTAGACGGACACCCTAACCACTGGGCCAAAGTCCGTTTCCCTCTGGTTAGTTTTTGAGATGATGTCTTCAATATGTCATTCAGGTGTCTCATTTTCACTCTCTATGAGATTATTATTTAAAATGAGCAGCTATTTCAGTGTTTTTGTTGAATTAAAACATAAGCAACAAAAATGATCAGCAATTGCTAGAAAGTTAAATCATGATGAATTCAAATAATGGAACATAACACAACCATTAAAATCACATTTTCCAAGAATATGTAGGGACATTGGAAAATGTTATTGATGAAATGTTAAGGGAAAAAAGATCCTTTACTTATTTGACTCTTAACTAGTGCCTCTTTTTTCTTTCTTTTATAAAAATGTTTGTGGTTTTTTTTTTATAAGATTAGACATGTGGTTTAAATTTTTTATTTGTTTATATTTCTATTTGCAGCTATCTGCTTTCAGAAATGTCAAAATGATAGTGAATGTATTGCCCCAAGCATATGCCATTGTCCTACTTGGGAAGGAGTGCAGTGTCAAATACTTAAGATTTTTTTTTCCCCTACACATTATGAGCCTAAATCTGCTAAAATAAACAACATATACCTTTAGGAGAAAGTCATTGGGGAAAATTCCAGCATACTGATGATTTTTTAAAAATGGTTTTAGAAATAAAGGCAAATTTTGGCCAATTTTATGCCCATATAAAATAAGAAAGTATAGTATATAATATGTTAGCATTTTGGGGTGACATAGGTAGTTTCAAAATATGGCCTGTGGATCACCAATAAAGTTCTCTCAGCTGGGCAAAAAAAAGGTTTTAATAACAGAAGTTTTAAAACTTTTTTTTCATGTTATAAGATAAATATATACCCACTGTGGAAATGTTATAAAATATATAAAAGTATAAAAATAAAAAATTAGTCACACCAAATTCCACTACCCAAAGCTAAGTTGTGTTATGATTTTAGTATTTTAATGTATTTCTATTCAGTTTTAATCATACATTTTCATATAGGCAGTATTTCTGAACATAGTGGAAAATAAAATTTTGTGAGATTTTGCACTGTGAAAACATTAAAATACTAACAAAGATTAACTATAAGGGCAAAATTCAAAATCCTCCAAAAATGTTTTCAAATGTTCAATAATCACATAAGTTCAAAACAGGTATATTATAAATGGAAATCACACAATTTAAATATGACCATTCCTTGTCACTAGAAATGTCTGCCATCCTTTTCAGTATCTTATGAACCCATCTGTTGGCTTTGTGCATCAGAAATTCTGATAATTTAATGACCTGAGACCTTACTAGTCATTGCTATTATAATTTACATACTTTATTCTAGAAAAACATTATCAGAGCATTTATTAAGTGCTAGTATTTACATAAGAAACATGTGCTCAAAAATAGAAATTTTGACTGGCACTTCTATGGTAAAATGCTAGGAAGAAGAGTTAGCAATCACAATTTGTGCTTCTCCTTCTGAAGAGGGGACTTAAAGAAACATGTGAGATAATTTTGAGATCTAAAAGCAGATTAATGAGAAAATATTCTCTAATGGCTGTAGATTGTGGTTCTCTGAGAAACACAATCACAGTTTGTTTACCCTACAGCTTTTTTCTATGCATTACGAAAAAAAACGTTCTTCCTCAAATGTTTTACTTTCAACTCCAGAAACCACCCCACTGTAGTGAGGATGTTATCTTAACAAGATGTTTTACTGCCATCTGCTGGACAATTTTTGTAATAGGTATTGAAATCTATGCTGTCACCCATGTGAATGATGTTGTGGAGTCCCTGTGCATTACAGAATCTGCTTAATCATATGCAGCAGCCCTGATGGAAATGTATCCTCTCAATGTTGTATTTATACGGAAGGGAACATTATTCGTGAATTATGCAAGCTTTCAATATTAGGCATTGAATCAGTACCCCTCTCATGAAAATTGAATGTATTGATTATAATTTTACATTCTGCTTTTATTTTCATTATTACTTAATAGCATTTCCCATGTCCTTAAGACATAATTTCAAATATATATTAAATTTCATAATTTAAGTACCATTCTGTACTTGAACTTTCCCTTAATTTTTGAACTTTAAACATTTTTAAAATTTACATTATTTCTATTTAAGTATTATTAGCATCTTATAGATAGATAGATAGATAGATAGATATAGATACATACATACATACATACATACATACATACATAAAGATAGTAGTTAGAAAAGTAGAAGTAGGGGGAGAGATTTCAAGGAAGACATTTCTAGTAAAGTGTGAAAATCTTTAAGAAGATTCCAGTTGAGGTGTCTTGCATTAAACTCCCAATTGTCACATATGAAATTGTCTGGTTTTTTTTTCTACACTGGCAGGTATTGAATTCTGTTTCTTTAAAATCTTGCATATTTGTTAAAAATAAAATATTAATGTTTTCTGTTATTGATATGAATCTTTCTTCTAAAAATTAGAATGCTTTGAAATGTAGCTAACATAATTCTTTTGTTTGCTTTAATAACATCTTTAAAGAATAAGTGTTGATTTGAAGTTAGAGTGCTTTGTGTGTGTGTGTGTCAGAGTGCACACACACGTGTGTTCTGGTTGCAGGAAGAGAATAGTAGGTCTTTTAAAGATTCTTATGATCCATTTTAGAGGACCAGTCATAAAGTGACTGCAGACCACTATAGTAGAAAATGTCATGAGCATTCTCTGTCATAATGTGAAATGAATGTATATCAGCAATTTACAATCAAAAGTGTCTTTATGGAGGCAGGTGTGTGTTTCCCAATGTGTATTCTTGATGCACTGGATATTCTGGAGCTAAATGTGGAAATAAAATATAGGTATGTTAAATTTTAAAGAGAAAGTATTACATATTGACATCGGCATGTCTATCCAGATATTCTACTTTGTTATCAATGGCTATCTGTTAATGTTTGATTTTATTTCCAAAATAAAAATACCCATTTTTTTCCTATTTACCTCTAAAACTAAAAAGTACTATATTTTAGTGTTTTATAAAGTTTTATTATACAAAATTCTGATACGCTCTTGAGAAATTTAATGTGTGGATACAGCTGTCAAATATAATGAGTTTTACAAGCAGTGAAGCAAAACCAGAGCAAATATTCCACAATATGGATTTAAGACAACACTACCTATTCTTTAGTCAAAAAGAATCCCTTCACTCCCCTCATGAAACAAGATGAAACAAATACATTTTAAATAAATGAATCCCTATTTCACTGACTTGGGGATGGCCTTAAACATTTTTCAGTGGGTCGATGCCACTAAAACCTTGCCTTCTTTCATTCTTTTCCTTGATGATAATTCTTTTTCTTCATTTTCTCCCTTTAAAATCCATTGCAGGAGCTTCATCACTTCCTGGGGCAATGTGGACAGCTTCAGCTTCCATAGCTTACAGCACCAACTACATCCTTGGCTCCTACTACACAACCACTTAGGGAGAAAAAATAAGAAATCCCTAAACTAAAGGGAGAAACTGCACCCAGAATAAATACATCTAGCAAGCAAGATGCAGTAATGCCAACAAAAAATTACAATCCATACCAAGAAACAGGAAGAGATGGCCTGATTAAAGGAAAAAGATAAGCTTGCAGATGACAGAAAGGAGTTGAGACAACTAATCTTAGATGTTCAAACAAAATCTCCTTAATAAATACAATGAGATGGCTAAAGAGATTAAGGATAACAAGAAGACATTGGATGAGCACAAAGAAGAATTTGAAAGCATACATAGAAAAATAGTAGACCTTATGGGAATAAAAGGAGCAATAAATGAAGTTAAAAATACACTGGACACATGTAACAGCAGAATTGAGGAAGCAGAAGAAAGGATCAGCGAGCTCGAAGACATGGCCTCCAAAAGTGAACAAACAAAAGAACAGATGAAGAAAAGAATGGAAAAAATTGAACAGGGTCTCAGGGAACTAAATCACAGCAAGAGATGTGCAAACATACATGTCATGGGTGTCCCACAAAGAGAAGAGAAGGGAAAAGGGGCAGAAAGAATATTTGAAGAAATAATGGTGGAAAATTTCCCAACCCTATTGGAGACATAGATATGCATGTCCAAGAAGCACAACATACTCCCATCTGAATAAATCTGAATAAACCAACTCCAAAACACATACTAATCAGAATGTCAAATGCCAGAGACAGAGAGAGAATTCTGACAGCAGCAAGAGAAAAGCAATGCATAACATATAAGGGATACCCAATAAGATTAAGTGCCGATTTCTTATCAGAAACCATGGAGGCAAGAATGCAGTAGTATGATATATTTAATGTACTGCAGGAGAAAAATTGCCAGCAAGATTATCTTTTAAAAATGAGGGTTAGCTTAGAATATTTAGATAAACAAACAGAGAGTATTTAACAAAAAGACCAGCTTTGCAAGAAATACTAAGGGGAGTATTACAGCCTGAAAAGAAAGGACAGGAGAGAAGGTCTGGAACAGAGTCTATAATGTCAAATGTATCAGTAACAGTAACTAAAAGTGTCAAAAATAAAATAGACAAAATGCAAAGATCAAAATGGATGAAATAAGAACTGCCTTTACAGTAATAACATTGAATGTTAATGGATTAAACTCCCCAGTCAAAAGACAGACTGGCAGAATGAATAAGAAAATATTAGCCATCTATATGTTGTCTGCAAGAGACACCTTAGACCCAAGGATATCAATAAATTGAAAGGAAAGGTTGGAAAAAGATACTCCACACATGCAGTAACCAAAAAGAAAAAAAGAAAAAAAAAAGCTGGGCTAGCTATACTTATATCAGATGATACAGACTTTAAAAGCAAAACTGTTGTTAGAGACAAGGAAGGACATTACATATTAATAAAAGGGATGATTCACCAGGAAAAAATAACAATCATAAATATATATGCACCTAACCAGGATGCCCCAAGATACATGAGGCAACACTAGAAAAACTGAAGGAAGAAATAGACATCTCTACAATAATAGTTGGAGACTTCAGTACACCACTCTCAACATTGGATAGAACATCTAGGCAGATGATCAATAAAGAAACAGAATAATATGATAAATGGACTAAAATAAAACTAATAGACATATACAGACATTGCACCCCAAAACAGCAGGATATACATTCTTTTCAAGTGCTCATGGATCTTTCTCCAGGATAGACCATATGTTGGGACACAAAGCAGAAATCAATAAATTCAACAAAATTGAAGTTACACAAAACACTTTCTCTGATCATAATGGAGTAAAGCTGGAAATCAACAAGTGGCAGGTAACGGGAAAATTCAAATATATATGGAGATTAAATACCACACTCTTAAATAATCAGTGGGTCAAAGAAGAAATTTGAAGAGAAATCAAATATCTCAAGACGAATAACAATGAGAATACAATATATTAGAACCTATGGGATGCTGCGAAGGCAATGTTGAGAGGAAATTTGTAGCCCTCACTGCTTACATTAAAAGAGAAGAAAGAGCTAAAATCAATGACCTAACTACACAGCTGGAAGAACTAGAAAAAGTACAGCAAGCTAATCCTAAAGCAAGTAGAAGGAATGAAATAACAAAGATCAGAGCAGAAATAAATGAAATTGAGAACAACAACAACGAAAAACAATAGAGAAAATTAACCCAACCAAAAGTTGATTCCTCAAAAAGATTAACAAAATCAATAAACCCTTAGCTGGACTAAGAAAAAAAGAGAGAAGATGCAAATAAATGAAATAAAAAATGAAAAGGGGAACTTCGGTACTGACCCACAGAATAAGGGCAATCATAAGAGGATACGATGAACAAATTTATGCTAAAGAACGAGACAATGTACATGAAATGGAAAAATTTCTAGGAATGTACATACAACCTACACTGACACTAGAAGAAATAGAAGACCTCAACAAACCAGTCACAAGTAAAGAGACTGAAAGTCACCAAACAGGTCCCCAAAATGAAAAGCCCAGGACCAGATGGTGTCACAGGTGAGTTCTACCAAGCATTCAAAGAAGATTTAATACCAATCTTACTCAAGCTCTTCCAAAAATTCAACAAGAAGGAATGCTACCAAATACATTCTATGAAGCCAATATCACCCTAATTCCAAAGCCAGATGAAGATATTACAAAAAAAGAAAATTATAGACCCATTTCTCTAATAATACAGATGGAAAAATCCTCAATAAAGTACTTGCTAATTGAATCCAGCAACATATTAAAAGAAGTATCCATCATGAGCAAGTGGGTTTTATACCATGCATGCAAGTCAGGTTCAGTACAAGAAAATCAATCAGCATAATACACCACATTAAAAATCAAAGAAGAAAAATATCATGATCTTATCAATTGATGCAGAAAAGGCATTTGACAAAATGCAGCATCCTTTTTTGTTAAAAATACTACAAAAATAAGAATTGAAGGAAATTTTCTCAGCATGATAAAGGTCATATATAAAAAACACACAGCTAACCTTGTACTCAATGTTGAAAAACTAAAAGCTTTCCCGTTGAGATCAGGGACAAGACAAGGATGCCCACTGTCACCACTGTTGTTCAATATAGTGATAGAGGTTCTAGCTAGAGCAATCAGGCAAGAAAAAGAAATAAAAAGCATCCACATTGGAAAGGAAGAATTAAAACTCTCAGTATTCACAGATGATATGATTTTATATCTAGAAAATCCCAAAAAATCTACAACAAAACTGCTAGAGCTAATAAATGGTTTCAATAGAGTGTCAGGATACAAGATCAATATGCAAAAATCAGTGGTGTTTCTATCCACTAATAAAGCACAATCTGAGGAGGAAGGCAGGAAAAAAATTCCATTTACAATAGCAACTAAAAGAATCAAATATTTAGGAATAAACTTAACCAAGGATGCAAAGCACTTGCATTCAGAAAACTATAGTGCATTGCTAAAAGAAATTTAAAAAGACCTAAATAATTGGAAGAACATTCCGTGCTCGTGGATTGGAAGACTGTATATCATTAAGATTCCAATTCGACCCAAATTGATATATAGATTCAATGCAATCCCAATAAAAATTCCACCAGCATTTTTTTAAGCAAATGGAAAACACAATTATCAAATTTATCTGGAAGGATAAGAGGCCCTGAATGGCCAGAAACATCTTAAAATGGAAAAGTGACGTTGGAGGACTCTCGCTTCCAGAGTTTAAATCATATTACCTAGCTACAGTGGTAAGAGCAGCATGGTATTGGCATAAAGATAAACACCTAGACCCATGAAACCAAACTGATGGTTCAGAAATAGATCCTCACATCTCTGGCCAAGTGATTTTTGACAAGCCTGTCAAGCCCTCCTAGTTGGGGCCAAACAGTTTATTCAACAAATGGTGTTGGGAGAACTGGATATCCATAGCCAAAAGAAAGAAAGATGATCCCTACTTCACACCTTATACAAATATTAACTCAAAATGGATCAAAGACCTAAATATAAAAGGAAGTACAATAAAGCTCAAAGAAGAAAATGTAGGGAAACATCTTCAAGACCTGGTGGTAGGTGGTGGATTCTTAAACCTTACATCAAAAGCACGAGCAACAAAGAAAACATGGATAAATTGGACCTCCTCAAACTTAAACATTTCTGTGATTCAAAGGACTTCATCAAGAAAGTGAAAAGGCAGTGCAGTCAATGGGAGAAAATATTTGGAAACCACTTATCTGATAAGTGTTTGATTTCCATTCTATATAAACAGATCATTCAACTCAATAATAAAAAACCAAGCAATCCAATTAAAAAATGGGCAAAAGATTTAAATAGACATATCTCCAAAGAGGAAATAGAAATGGCCAAAAAGCACATGAAAAATTGTTCCATGTCACTAGCTATTAGGGAAATGCAAATTAAAACAACAATGAGATATCATCTAACACCACATAGAATGGTCATTATTATAAAAAGAGACAACAGTAAGTGCTGGAGGGGATATAGAGAAATAGGAACACTCTTCCACTGTTGGTGGGAATGTAAAATGATGCAGCCTCTGTGGAAGACAGCTTGGTGGTTCCTCAGAAAGCTAAATATAGAACTGCCATCTGATTCAGCAATTCCTCTACTAGGAATACATCCAGAAGAGCTAAAAACTATGACCAAACAGATATCTGCACACCAATGTTCATAGTGGGTTTATTCACAGTTGCCAAAAGATGGAAACAATCCAAGTGTCCAGCCACCAATGAATGGATAAATAAACTGTGGTATATATGTGATGGTATACTATGCTGCAATAAGAAGAAATGAAATTGGGACATATATGATAACATGGATGTGTCTTGAAATCATTTTACTAGGCAAAGTAAGTCAGACACAAAAGGACAAATATTGCATGGTCTCATTAAAATGACCTAAATAGAAATAATAAACACATGGAATTAAAATGTAGAGTATAGGTTATAAGGAGATAAGAGAAGAGTTGAGAAGAACTATGGATGTTTAATGTATGCAGAAATTTTAATTAACTTGACTGTAAAAGTGTGGAGATGGATAGAGTTGATAGCAACACATTATAGTGAGTAGCAACTGGTTTATAAATGGGATTGTAACGGATAAAGGTGGTCTAGGGAAGTAAATGTCAAGGGAAAGAAAGCTAAAGGGTTATCTAGGGACTGAATAACATAGTGAACCCAGAGGCAGTTAAGAATTGTGGTTAAGGGTACAAATGCAAGAGAGTCTTCTGTGAGCTAGAGCAGATGTATATCACTATTGCAGGGTGATGGGAATATGGAGAAACATGGGAAAACTACAATTGGTGTGACCTATAGACTGTGGTTAACAGCAATACTATAATATTGTTGCATCAATACCAAGCTATACTGTGCTGATAATGGAGGTGTATGGAAAAAGTGTGCCAAATGTATGCTATGGACTGTGATTGGTGGTAATAGGCTGATGATACTGTCTCGTAATCTGTAACTCCAGGGTGTGGAGTTGTATGGGAAATTTACACATCTGTATAATTGTTTTGCAAGTCCACAATATCTGTTACGAAAATATAATTTTTAAAAAATAATATGGGTTGGGGAAAAATATAAGATGTAAGATAAGGAATATGTTGGTAGTAATATTTTGATGATGCCCTTGCATAGTTTGTAATGAATGTTTCACACCAATGCAAAGCACTGGTGTAGGGGTGATGTATGAGACCCCTGTGTGATGTTATGTATGTTAATTTTGTAAGTTCACAATCTTTACTATACACTTATTGTTTGTGTGTTCATTTCTGAATGATATACTTCAATATAAAATTTAAAAATTAAAAAAATTTAAAATCCATTGCAGGGAAGGCAATGAAAAACACTTCACACAATTAGAATTAGGATTTATTTATTTTTGTGAAATCAAGAAAGCATATTAAGAATAGGAGCTTTCTTGGATTAAGTTGATGTATAAGATATTTTCTTTTTTAAGCTTGATACTAGATCAGTGTGGCCTAGATGTAAAGTGGATGCATCTATGTTTTCCTCTTGGCACTGGTATTCATCCTGAAAGAATATGGCCTCTATATTGAAAATAATGAGCACATAATAGAGCTATGGTTAAAAAAAAAAAAGCTAAATACAATGTAAACTATAATCCATGCTGTGTAGCAGTGCTCCAAAATGTGTTCATCAATTGAAATGAATGTACCACACTAATGAAAGAAGTTGTTGATGTGGGAAAAGTGGGGGATGTGGAGAGTGGGACATATGGGAATCCCCTATATTTTTTAATATAATATTTTGTGTGATCTATGTATCTTTTAAAAATAAATAATGTATTTTTTAAAAAGTTAAATACTTATTTGATTGTTGAGAAAAGATCAAATTCCCTGGTTTTGTGGGCAACCTAAATATATATTATTTGATTTGATATTTTAGGGCACAGAAAACCCTATTACCACAAAAAGTTTAACTCTACCTTGACAGTATTAATTTAGGTTACTTTTCTATATTTCTATTTTATGTGTTTATTTGCCATCTGAATCCTTTCTTATATAATCAGTGGTAGATCATCTTCATCCCATTAATATTGCTCTGGACCATATTAAGGAAACAAGGAGCAGAACATCATGGGGAAGAAAAAAGGAAAAACAAAATTAAAAAGACTAATTCACAACTCTAGGATGGCATATTCTGCTTTACTGTAACCTCCCTTCCCAACTTTTTCCCTTTAATTCTCACTTTATTCAATTGCTATTGTTTTTGTTTGTTTGTTTATATTTATTTGGCTTCTAACCACAGGGTAAAAAAGAATTTGTTTTTAGTAAGAAGAAAACACATACAATTTATGATTTTCACACACTCTTCCCTAACTCCTTCCCTGGCACCTTCCCTCTCCTCCATAGGAGAGTCCAGGCCTGCTAAATCCCAAACCGGCAAACTACAGTGATGGGTGAGAGACAGAAATGGATGAGACTGATGAGAGCCCTGGAATTTCAATGAAATGACAGAGAACCACGGGCTAGAGAAAAAAGAGATAGGAAAACGGGAAATGGGCATGGTAGAAAAGAGTGCAAAGAGGGCGTGTTGATAAAAGTTCTGAGGCTATCCCATCCCAGGTTTGAGAGGCACCCAACCACTGCTGCTGACCCTGCCACTTGTTCCCTCTGTGATCTCAGGCAACTGATTTAACCCTTGTGAGCCTCAGTTTCCTTATCTTATATATATGGGGCTAATAATAGCGCCTAATCATAGGATTTAGGTTATTGTAAGGATTAAATATGTTAATTTACATGAAGTACCTGGAACAGTGCCTGTCATTAGTTAGCACAATGTAGGTGTTCGTTATTTATTATATTGAATAGGGGAATAGAGAGAGATGGCAAAGGAGAAGGATGAGGAAAGATACTTGAGAGAAATATTGCAAGACATTCCAAATATAAATCCTTCTTTCCTGAAGGATAATAGAAAATAAATTTAATTTGCTTCATTGGGCTTGGATATTTCTTGGATGTAACTTTTACTAAACTGGTCATGTTGTATCCAAGCTCCATTCAGTTACAACTGTTTTGTTCTTTAAATATAATCTTGATTAGACCCCAATTTTATGAAAGCAGCACTTAGTCTCTACTGGCAATCAAACCAAAAAAGGTTTTATATATCATGGCAAAGGAAAGGAGGCAGCAATCAATGATTGAGGGTTAAAATTATTTTCTGCTTTCATTTAAACTTGATTTCCCTCTTCATTTTACAGATAAATGTGTTCAGTAATATCAAACACATGAAGTACAAGCATATGTGATAAGAATGGAAACTTCTTATTTAGAAAACTGAAGATCCTTGGAAGTTTATTTGAGCATAATTTTAATTCTTTTAAAGACTGGAGAAACTAATAGAATGTGGAATGATCTCTGCTGTCATTGTCAGAGAAAAGGGAAAAAAATCCAGGTAATCTAAATTTGGTTGTAAAATATGATTTGATATTTATGTATTGAGATGATTTCTCAAATATTTTAGCCATTTACCATGTTTAATAAACCAAAGATTTTCCATTCTTCACTGTGGCTTTGTCTAAATCATCAGGGTTCATAACAGAAGATACTTGAAATATTCTAAGTATAAAGTCCGTAATGCAGAATTAGGGACTTACAGTACTGTTGTAGAGCTGGGGGTGGGATGAGGAGGAAGAGGTCAAGGAACTGGCTGCTGAAATTTCAGAGAGTTGATACCAAAGATCTCAGCCTGAAGCACTAAGCTGTTGCTTCACAGGTTTCCTGAAGTTGCTGCAAACCATGCAATTCTTCAAAAACCATCACCAGCTGTCTCAGGTCATTCTCCAAAGTATGCTAGAGAGCCACTATGAATCTTTCATCTGTCCAAGCCTGAGAAAATATACTCCTTGGTTTTGCCAATGGGACAGCAGAGAGCTAACACAAGACATGCTAAAAGTTCTGCCTCTAATTGCTTTCAACTGTAATACACTTGAGAGGTCAAAGCCATTACTTTTCAGTGATAAAAACACAGTATTTAAATTTGTCTGTTGGTTTTTCTCCTCAAGTCTTTCTCCTCCTCTGGCCTATAGTATTCCTGGGTAAGGAATTAATAAAAGTTTTTGTTATAACAGACTTGATCATTGTGTTTATATATGAAGATGACTTTAAAATGCCTATTCTGTCTTTCCATACCTGATCCATTTTGGGGAAAGAGTCAAGAAAGAGATAATCACAAAACCAGATCCTTCTACAAATATCAAAAGAAAATTGAATATTGAATAAAGCAAAATTAGATAAAATGTATTAAGGGGAAATAGGTAATGTCAACTGGGAATATACATATAATTGAAAGATTTGTCTCAGTGATACAAATAATTGAAATTTAGTGAGAGCTGTAAAATCTTCCTTACTAGCTCATTTTTTACATCAAACTTTTTATGTGGTTTCAAAAATATTTTCTTTAATTTGAACATCCCCATCTTAAATCATATGAATATACAAAACTCATTTTCTCCTTTTAAATATAAAGTTTGGGCATTCTTAAGCCATATCTAAACTATAAAATAAAGTAGGAAATTGTTAAACTAAAATTATACCTATTTTTGTTAATGATCTTTTAAGTAATCACTTCCAATGTCAGAATTAAAGATATTTTAATTTATCATTTCATATTTGCTTAATGGTAGTATTTAAGAGACTATAAAATGTTTTACTGTTTTATTTTGCATTACTAAAAATTCAGAAATATAATGAAAACTAAACATTTAGATACTTGGTGTGAATTTATATTTTTAGGCTCTATGAAAATATAAGTACTAGAAAGAAAAAAATACCCTAATAAAAATGAACACATTTTAAAAATTTTAATGGGAATTTTGGTGGTTTGAAACTATATTATGTACCCCAGAAAAACATGTTCTTAAATCTAATCCATCCCTGTGGGTACGAAGCCCTTTATAAGCAGAGTGAAATTCAGACAAAGACAGAGGAAGAGAGAGAGAGAGAGAGAAGCAAGAAGCTAAAATTCAGTGGCACCCAGAAGAAAGGGGAAGACCAGGAGACACAGCCTTGTTCCTTGCCAAGTGACAAACTAAGGGCCAAGATAAAAGTTTACATCACTCTCATTGCCAACTTTGATCAGTATACAACAGAGCAATTTTATTGTTATTCTTATTAAATTAATTTTTAGTATATACTTATTATGGTTAAAGAGTTATAATTGCTCAAGAATTCACTTATTCTGAAATGCCTAATACATTACTAATACATTACTAATACATTAAACTTCTCATAAACTTCTCCTAGATCCACACTAAGAATTCTCGTATACAATTAAAATGTTAATCAGCATACTATCCATTTATAATAGATTTAACGGACCTGTATATGCTAATAATGCAGAAATGCCATGATTTATATAAAACTACTCATTTTGGAGGTTAATGACTCATACAAATGAAAGTAATTTATCAGAAATATATTGTGAGTTTAGGAAATCAAGAAAATTGATAAATTTACAAGGAAGAAATTTAATTTTTTGCTTATTTCTTGGTGATATTTTCATATCAATTAAATTAACAAAAAGTTTTATTCAAAACTTATTTGGAAAATACTTTGAAGATAATGATTGAGAATTTAAGCAAAAGCACTCAAATTGCGCAACTTTCAATGTATATAAGGAGTTCGCCTTATAAAATTATTTTCCTGAAAGAAATCAAATTATAGACCCTTTTAATATACTTGGCTGTTTTGTATTTAGTCATGTCAACACATGTATGAAATGTTAGAATTGTCAAACATTCTTATCCTATGATTCTCTACTTAAAGTATTGCAGTTCTCTAAACTTTAAAATGTGACTAGCTACCCTTATTCTAAAGTATTAAAATATTATATCACACTCTTTTTGATACAAAGAATTGTAAAATTCTCTTCATATTTGCAAATCTTAAAACCATGAATATTAATATTAAACAAAATTAACATAATATTTGCCTTCCTCTATGCTACTCTATTTATTTCTTATGATATGCATATTGGTTACTTCTAAAATGAGAGAAACATGGCCTAAATATTAAACAACATGTTAAATAGGTAGAACAAAATCCCATAAACACAGAAAAACTAAAGGGGAAACATTGTGATCTACAGTGTAATAAACTATAGATAACAAGTAAATAGTAGGCAGATTTATATAATTCTTTTTCAAGGAGAAATAGCCATTTGTTCAAGGAAAGGAAAGTAGGAAATAAAAGTGGAATGTATTAATTCTTATATAATGGTCATTGAATAGCTTTGCAGATGACATTTTCTCAATTACTGTTTGCAAATGATACTGAAAATACCAACTTCATTCTTTTTTATAGAAAAAATAGTATGATATAAAGTCTTTAAAGATTGTACTGGTCTTAATCACACTTTCCTTATCTGATGAAGTGGATGAAATGTACATTTGTTAACAGTGAAGGCAGATTTGTATTGAAGTAACTAATATTTAATGTTGAATAAGAGTGTTTATCTTTTAAAACTTGCTCCTACATGCCTTCCATTTTTCATAAAACTTAATTTAACCCTTAATCCCAGAAAATAGGCTGGAAAGGCTGATCCTGTTAACTAGTTATTATCTGGTGTTTTCCCCCTGTTTTCCAATTTGCCTCAAAAGTACCTCTTATAACACTTAAAATTCTTTCCTGGTGTTAAAAACTATGGATCAATATCCTTGATATCCCATTTCCTCTAATCTATCATGTTTCACAATAACCTGGACTGATATAGAGCTTGCTGCAAATGAGTATGTTGGAATGCTATCTATTTCTGAAGTTGAAGACTGGAAAACTGACCTCAGTTTTCTTCATTTTCAGTCACTATGTCAACAGTCCCAAGTTGATTGCATCTGCCTCCCTTCAATCAGGTGGGAGCTGTTGATTTTAGGCTCTCGCTTCATGAAAATTTTCATTTTCAATGAAAATGGTTTATCAAAATGAAATCTCTTAGAGCACAAGGGCAAGAAGTAAAGCTAGATTTAATGGAACCAGAAAGCACTTAAGAAACAAAGGCCCACTCCTTTCTCTTTCAGGACCTGCATGGTCTATCCCATCTTGACATCTCTCTAAGTCTCATTGTTTTCTCTGCCATTGTCGTCCTCTATTGGTCTTCCTCAAGACCATATGTGGCCACCAGATCTACATAGATTCTTTCAGTTCCAACAACTAGCTAGAAACCATGTCATTTATTTCAAGCCTTAAGCAAGAAAAATCTCAGAGGGTAATGATCAGTGAGTGGATTGGGTGGGTTTGAGGTTTGTGTCCACCCCTAGTCTAGTCAATGATGATCGGGAGCTGCAGTCACATGGTAGATATTCTTGCCTGTTTGTTGGGCTATGGGGCAGTTCATGCTCTGAGTTTGGCAGGACATGTAAAAGGCATAATTACAAGTGACCAGTATACTATAATTTCCAGAGCTTGGGGTAATTAATTAGGGTAAATAATTAGGCCAGAATGGGTCACTCTTCTCGAGAAGGTGTGGTAATGTAGACAGTGTATTTATCAAGGGAATTTTTTAAAATAAAATTTTATTGAAGTACATCATTCATACATGAACATACATAAACAATAAGTATATAGTAAAATTTGTGAATTTACAAATCAAGCATGCCTATCACCATACATTTCCCCTTCACCAACATCTTACATTGTCATGAAACATTTGTTACAAGCCATGAAAGAACATCATCAAAGTATTACTAGCTATAGTCCATAGCTTACATTTGGTATATTTCCCCCCGACCCACCCAATCATTAGCACCTAAATTAGTGCTATATATTTGCTATTGCTCATGAAAGAATGTTCTCATGTTTGTCCTATTAACCAGTCCATCATCCACCACTGGATTTATTGTATTATACTGTCCCATGCTTTGTACAATCCATTCAAAGGGTATACTCAGTGGCTCTCACTTTCATCACAGAGTTGTGCTGTCATCACCTCATGCAATTTTAGAATGTTTTCATTACTCCAAAAGGAAAAATCCCAGATCTCCTTATACCCCTCTATTGTCCCTTAGTATTGAAAAAATAACTTCTTGCCACTGCTGCAAAATATTACAATATTACTATTAACTACTTTCTGTAAGTTACATTGGTTGTAATTTTCCCATGTATCACACTTAGTCTTAACGAAAATTTTAGAGAAAGGAGGCTTTATTCCCATTTTATAGATGAAGCCACCAAAAGCCACAACAATTCCATTGTTTATCTAATATCTTGCTGCTTGCATATTGCAGTGATTTATTTGAATGTAAGTCTATCGGACACCAAGGCCTAGTAATATTTTCAACTCACATCATCACGTATTTATTTTTTAAAAAATCCAAGAACTTTTTTAATGGCTCAAGACTACTGAATTTTCTGGAAGGATTCTATTTAACTGTCTTCCTGCTCATTATCTTTTCAATACACATTATGGGTTTTTATTGAAGAAGATGTGCCTGTTAAAATAAGAGATTTTTCGTTTCTTTCTTTGCCAAGCAGAAATATTTTGAATGAAATGCTTTCCAAGAAGAATTCCTTAATAAGAAATCTGTTTTATTTTGGCTGTGGGATAAGCATCCTTATCAAGAGAGATGTCTGTTAGGTTAAGAACGCGTTGTAGAAATAGAAGTGGAGGGAGGAAAGTAGCATGTCATATTGACCTGAGACTTTATAGTCAGGTGCACCTGGGTTGGAATTAAGCCCCAAATCCTAACTCCACCTCTTCCCAGTAATGTGGACAGGTACAGCAAACTTTACCTCTCTCTACACTTTAATTCCTTTATTTACAAAATAGGGATAAATAATATATATTTCATAGGATTAATGGGTAGTTTTAAACTTAAAAAGAAATTATTGCAAATATTTTCTCACAATGACTTCCATCTAATAAGTCTCCAATATATGGCTGTTGTTATATGTTTTTTCATTGATAAAAATGAATCTATGGAACCAGCTGAGGAAATTATGGAGGTAGACATCCCTATTTGGGTTTTAGGGTTGCCAATGTTTTCAGTATATTGATGCTTCTTGTTCCCTGGTTAAAGAACTTACTTTTAAACCTCTTAAATCCTCAATATATATGAGTTAAAAGTATGATAAAATAAGTGATATATTTTAAATCAACTATGGCATACAATTGCCAAGAACTGAACTAAAAAGATTAAAAGCAGCTTGCATTAAATGACTAAAATTTAAGAGCTAAATGGCTAAGATCTATTTCAGGTGATTTATAATTCTTATAGTTAACTAATTCTCAGAACAAACCTGTGAGGAGGTATTCTTAGGAGTTTCATTTTAATGGAGGAAGGGGTGAAGCACAGAACATTTAAGTGACTTACAAAATGGCAGAGCTGAGCTATGAATTCAAAACATCCAACCCGAAAATCTGTCTTTAAGCATTATACTGTGGCTTCCATTGGTATGGGTAAAGAGAGATCCAGACCTTTCCTATGGCATTTTTAACCATGTTAAATAATAAACCATATTTTGAAAATCCTGGCATACAAAATCAAGTCTATAGCATCTTCTTTTGAACTAACTTTTTAATTTTAATGCCTTAGCTAGTTTTTCAGCATTTATCCATCAGTCTTTGAGTAAAACTGCGTAATAACCTTTGTGGGCCCTAGGTACTTTTGCCTTGTTTCATTTAAAAATATTAAAAATTACATTTTAGGGCTGTGTTACTATAAAAGTGAAAATATTATATATTAAAATACAAAATATTTTATTTGACTTGACAATTCATTTTTCTTCTAATTATAAAAGAAACTAAAACTTATTTGTGGACCCTTAAAAAGGTCCTCCTAAATCAAATGGAGAAGGGGGCCCTGCCTGCAAGCATGTGCTGTACTTAAGCATATCAATTCATAGACCACAGTGTTCTTTAATTTGCTGTGGAAGTTTGGGAGAATAAAAGGAAAACAAACTAGATGGCATCCCATTTTTCCTATTCATGGTACAAGATAGCCTTCCTCATCATGGTTGAAATATTTTTTAAATTGTTTCAACAATTTTGCCTACAGATGGTGCTAGATCCTCGGTTTCCAGTTACATCACAAATACAAAAAGACCAAAGACCATTCTTATAAGAAAGCGTATTAAATATTTAATGAAAATACGGCATTTTTCAAAAATAAAATTCATTAACACGACATCATTCTTTTCTGTGAATCTAGAAATCTTTGTGATTACTCAATAATTTTAGCAACCTGCCTAAGTGCAGGTAAGAATTCTCATTATGCTAGTAAGGCAAAATAATTTTCATTCAAAGTTTTGGTGATTTACTGAATTTCTCTGAAATTTAAATTGCTCTGGGTAGTATTAGGTTAGGCAGGAAACTTTTTTTCCTGTATATATTCAATGTGTAAAAGTCACGCAATTAAGATACCCAACCCTTTCAGGTATTTTCATGATTATATAACTTTACCCCCATTATTCAAAAATAACCATCAGTCAATATGTAGCACACACTGACAAAAATTTCTTTGTACAGAGGTACTGCTATCCTAAATATGCTCCTTCTCAGCAGCATTACCTTGTCTGAAGTAAGGAGGATTCCTTTAGTTATATATCTGTACATGACAATATCTGGAGAGTCTAACTTGAGATATTATGGACTTGAGAAAGGTATTTAATAAGACTTAATAGACATAAAATTTATAACGAGAATTAGCTCACTTTATATCCTAGTGCTTTCTCTCTCTTTTTTTCTCTGTCTTTTCATTGATAGATAGACAGATATACAGATAGGTAAAGAGATGATAGTTTATTTCGGGTACAATGCTGTCTGAGCTTTGATAGCCCTTTCTTGGTTCAGGAGTCTGATTTCTAATCAAAGGAAGTCCTATAGTTCCTTTATTCCACTGCCCAAAATTATGTCTTTAGGCACCAAGACCTGTCAACTAATTTCTACTGAAGACTTTGATGCAGGCTCCTATTAGTTAATGTTGAGAGTAGAGCTGCTTGGCACTGCCTCTCTCTCATTTGACTGCTTTTGCCACATCACTGATCTCTGCTGATGCATGATGGCTGCTAATTGGCACTTTCTGAGAACTGTGGAGGCAGACAAAATTCTTTCAAACTTCTTGTCATGACAATTGTCAATTCCTTCCTTAGATGTGAACTGAACACCTATCTCCTCAATCCAAAGGGTGAAGACATTACTGTTATAAGACCATAAACATACCCCTGCTGCAGCATTACAGATGAGTGTACAGTCTGATCATTTCATTTCCAGTAGTGTGTGAACTACACAGGAAGAGAAGAAGGAGACTGCCTGGTTCAATACAGGAGACATATTGTAGTACAGCAATAATGCTTGGTGAAAATTTGGACACATTTACAGAGAAAATTATTCATTTGAGGCAGGGCAAATATTTTGAAAACTATTTTAGTTTTCTTTTCTCCTCATAAAATAAGCAATATCTGTAGGAAATGGAAATTTGCACTACTAGAACATAAAATCTGAATTGTTCATCTTTAGGGCTGCCATGCCACTGTATGCTTGCTCGGTAGTATGAGAGAGGAATTTTTCTACAATCTTATGGCTGAATCAAGAAGGGCAGTGGGCCAGAGGACAGAAGCCAGTTAACAGTTAATGGTAAAGGCCTGATGAATAATACATTCTAAAAAGCTTCCCATCTTAGATTCACATTATAAAGAAATGGACTACTAAGAAAAACTGAAGATTTTCTCTTGAAATGAGAGAATGAAGATTGCAGATAGCGCATTACTTGTCAGTTCTGCTTAGGTGGTTGAATTTTTTAATCACTAGTAAACCAAACAATTAAGAGGAAATTCCTATTTCTAATTGTTTTTGAATACCATTAAAAGTCTTCCACATGAGGAAATACTGAGTTTCCACTAGAAAACAAAATTCTTTACAAATTCACGTAGGCAAGCAGATTCGTCTTTGCCAGTCTTTATTACTAAGCATTAGAGGTAACTTGCCAGACAGAGAAAGTTGTCGGATTCACTTCCCCTCAGGGAATACTGAAATGACAAGTACAGATGAAATCAAAGTGAATTACCAGTTTGTAACTTTTGATACAATACTCATTCTGAAAATGTATATGTCAGATTGTAATTAATTAGGCCCCACACTCTTTGTAAAAGCCACATTGCAATTAATTAAAATGGTTGCTACTAATTACTTCTTTAAAAGCCGAAATAAACTCTTTATCATACGTACAAAACTGTCAGAGAAGGTAAACACATTTAAACCACCATATAAAATAGACCATAATAAATAATAGTTTTTATGCTAAAACAGATACATTGTTTACAAGACCAACTTTATTTTTAAGCTGTTCATTTGAGTTGAGATTACATACTATTATGAAAACTTCAGCTAATATTTAACTATACCTGAACAAAGGAAAATCAAACAAAAATTTCACTGAGACCCGAACTTTTAAAAGCACCTCCTCTATTATTAAGAGCAGTGCTATCTGAAGTTCAAATAATGCACAGTCTCACAGGCATGAACTAAGGATACTGAGCAGACTCACGAAGGTGGAGTCTGGAATATACGTTACCAGGGGATAGAAAGGGAGTTGAGAGTGGTGATCCAATGCTCAAACTTGGCAGAACCTAAAAGGTCAACGGTGGCAATTCAGCTGTGGAAGAGGTGATGGTGGTGCAGTGATATGAATATAGTAGAGGCGCTGGAGTGTGAATGTTCTTTTGGGATCTACGGCAGGGGAGTGTCACTGTTGGGAGGATGTATGGGGAAGGTGCATGTGGGGCATGCCTCTATGCGACATGAATGTGTTCATGTTGTCAGGTGTGTTTTCTCAGTGGGTGGAGACCCACACAGTAACCAATGAAATATTAAACTCCCATCCTGGGGGTCCTGCTACTTTCTCAAACAAAGTGTCAAAATCTCTGGAGTACATAGGTAGTACTTACGGACCTTATTCCTGTAAAATTGAAATTTAGCTTAAACAATAACTAATGCCTAAGAATTACCTCTTGAAAATCTCCTTACTCAAATGTGACCTCTCTCTAAGCCAAACTCAGCAAGTAAACTCTGAAGCATCAGGGACATCATCCCAAATTCCTGATGACTGAAGAATGAACAAACGTAGGGGGGGAGCTCATCCAGAGACCAAAGTTGATTCATTGTTATTGTAGTTATTAGCATTTGGTAATGGAAGAACTTGTAACCTTGATATAAAACTAGTGGTTACCAGAAGTTCTGAGGAGAGGGAGGGAAGAATAAGTGGGACACAGGGCATTCTTAGGGCATTGGAATTGTTCTGTATGATACTCCAATGACAGAGAGATGTCATCATATATTTCCTAAAACCTATAAAACTGTGCAGTGCAAAGTGTACACTATAATGTAAACTATAGATTTGATTTAGTAGCAATGCTTCAATATTGGTTCATCAACTGTAACAAATGCAACATACTAATGTAAGATATTATTAATATGGGAAAATGTGGGTGAGAGAGGGGGTGGATTATATGGGAATCCCCTATACTATTTTTTTCTTTCAGAAGGAACCAGGGATTGAAACTGGGACCTCATACATAGGAAGCAGGTGCTCAACCACTGAGCAACACCTGCTCCTTCCCATATTTATGGTGTAACTTTTCTGTTAATCTAAAACTTCTGTAAAAATATTTATTATTACCAAAGAAAAAAGTACATAAAAAAGATAAAAAATAAAATAAAATATAAAAAAGCCATACTGTGAAAAGATACCTCTTAGTGGGAATTTTGAGAATTACAGTTTTTAAGAAAAGTAAATCAAAATTTTAAATAATATCAAAACTTAAACTAAAACACTTTTAATATATCAGGTACTACTCTAATAATCTACCTTACAGAGATACTTCCACTGCCAAGATGTTTAATGTAGCATGGTTTCCAATAATAAATAATATCAAATAATAAGTTTTAAGGACTAACAATGAAAATAGTTAAATTATTATATACCCTCCTATAGAATGTTATACTACCAATTAAAAATTATAAACACAAAACTACATCTAATAATATATAAATATTGCTGTATTAGATGAAAAAGGTAAAAAGGTAAATTTCTGGACAATAATAATAGTAATCTCATTTTAAAGTGTATATTCATTTGCATAAGTATAAACATTTTTTTAATGTCATAGAAAATATCTAAAAAGATAGCTACCAAACATTATGGGGAGCAGAATTAGGGGGTAAGGAGTGACTCTAGGTAGATTTCACTTTATACTTCATGTACATTTTGTACTTCTTACAATTTTTATAATGGTCTTGAATTACTTTTGCAGTTTTCAGCAGAATATCTAATTAAACTCAAAAAATTCAGCTTTCTATAAATATTAGTTTAGGGACATTCATAATAAAATGAGTTAAAAATCAAAGAACCACTGCATTCTTTGTTTAAATTGAAAAGGAAGAAATATGTAGGATAAAATTAATGAAAAATTTAATGTGTTTATTTTCTAAGATATTAGACATGGTAGTTGCTTAATTATACTTTTTGGGTAAAAATTTTTGTCATCTTGTTATTCACATGTATTAAGTTTGAGGCTTGTATTTAAATTATGGAGAATGGTTTATAGTCCCATGAGTGTTATTAGAAAATTAAAATTAATTGCTCAGAATTTTCAAACTTGGACAGGTAATAAGTCATCAGCTAATGTTATTAGCTTGATTATTCTCAAACTATGCCTCTGATAATACTGGGCATGGGAGTGGGAAGGAGAGAGAAACACTACATATCAAAATGAGGAAATCAAGCTTTTTTGTTTCCATTAGTTCTAATATTTACAGGTCACATACAAGAAAAGAGGTGATTTTATTACCTGAATAATTCAAGCAAAAAATTCACATTTACCTAAATTTATGGGAGCAAATATACCACAAAACAATATTTTCTATTTATAAGTTGGTTGAGTATTTTTTATGTGAAAAATTTGAAGATATTTAAAGGACTAAATTAATGATAGTTCAAAATGAATTAATGGACCTTACACTCTAAATGTTGAATTAACATGGACTATTCATTTTATATATAGATAATCTGAGGTGTGCAGGGATGAAGTGACCCTCCCAAGAACTCATAAATCAGATGAAATGCAATGATTAATATTCAGTAAAAACTGGAGCTATCATTGGACAGCCTTGAATATGTGGAGGTTTGATTTGTTCCAGAAAATGACCATTATGTATCTTTTTGAAATGTATGTAAGATTTTATACACTTAAAATAAAATAAGACCATAGCTATAAAATTATAAAGGATAACAAAATGAACGCAATTGAATCATCCAATTTCAGAAATACACCATTGCCAACACTACATCACTCATAATCTTAACCCCCTCCCCCAGCAACATAAATTAATGTCCTGTATTTTGTGTTCATTATCTGGGTTAGGCAGTCTCTAAGATGGTGCACCCCACCGTGACTCCCACAGTGACTCCCACCGTCTATTCTATTAGTCACATCCTTTTCTAATCCCCTCCCAACTGAGTGTGGGTTCTTCATGACAGAGGTAATGTGGTATCACTTGTGAAATTAGGTTATAAAATGACTGTGGCTTATGCCTTGGGCACATTCTCTCGCTCTAGCTCTCCTTCCCTCCCTTTCTAGCTCACTCTGAGGGAAACCAATTGCCATGTTGTGAGCTTCCCTATGGAAAAGTTCATGTGGCAAGGAACTGAGAAGGCCTAGGCCAACAACCCAGGAGGAAGTGAATCTTGTCAACAACCATCTGAGTGACTTTGGAAGGAGATTATCTACAAACCACATCTTCAGATAAGACCATAGCCAACCAACACCCTGACTGCAGTCTCATCAAAGATCTTGAGCCAGAGGCACCCAGTTAAATAGATTCCTGACTTACAGGAACTGTGATATATTAATGTTTGTTATTTTAAGCCATTAAGTTTTGGAGTAATTTATTACTCAGCAGTAAATAATAAATATATTATTATCTATGTCTATTAAAAAGTTTTGCTATGTATGTATGCATTCCTACATATCATATGCTTTAGTTTTGCTTGGTTTTGAGTTTTATAAGCACCATAATATATGATAGGTACTTTTCCAATTTTCCAATATTTGTGTTTTTTGCTCAAAATGTTTATAAGATTCCTCCAATTTGTTTTGTAAAGCTGTAATTTATTCATTTTTAATTTTCTGTCTAATTTTCCACTATGTTATTATAGAATCTCTCATCAATTCTTCTTTCAATAGAATTTCAATAATTTCCAGTTTTAATATTTTGGATAATGTTCTCATATAGCCTTATACTTGTTGCAGTTGCTCATGTGTATATTTCTCCAGAATATAATAGCTAGGGGTAAAATCATGGGTACCTGGTATGCACATGTTCTATGTTACCAGATAGTGACAAATTGTTTTCCAAATTATTTGTACTAATTGACCTTCCCAGCAATGGTGCATTTGGAAGTTCCTATTGCTCCAGATGTTCACTTAATATTGGCAAATTCCTTAATTTTTGACAATCTAAGAAGTATTAAAAAATGATAATATGTCTTAATTTTTATTTCCTTGATCTCTAATGGGACTGAGCATCTTATTATTTTTTTTAAACATTTTAAAAATAATTTCGCATTTGCCAGAAAGCTGTATAATAAATTTCGTTAATATTTTTTAAACTCCCAAATATCCCTCACCCTAACTTGCCAATGGTTAACATTTTACCACATTTGTTTTATGAACTTCTCTATCTATAATACATTTTTTTCACCCCAAACCATTAAAGACTAAGTTACAGACCTGGTTTCCCTTTACCCATAAATGCTTCAGTGTCTATTTCCTAACAACAAAGGCATTTTTTTTCCACAATCATAGTAAAATCATATACACAAATACACACACACAGAGTCCATGCTGTTACCTCCAGGTTCATATTTCAATACGACACTCCAGGTTCATTCTAAGTCTTCCTGATTTCTTACATGTAACTAGCTCTCTGACAGTGAGAAGCCTGGTTCCTTTACCTAGAATATGTCAAAAGTACAATATGCTTTTTCAAAACCAGTGAGGAATATGATAATCTTCTCTTTTGTACTTGTGTTTACTCTTTTATCTATATTAGCTATCTTTATTTTTTTCCTTCAATATGTACATAGTCATTTATCTACAAATAAAAATCCAAAATGTTCTAAAAAATAGAAGTATTTTTTATGTTTGTGGAAAATTCTTTTCTTTCAAAGTATTACCCAAGTTGACATATTCCTCTTTGCAGTTTTCTTTATCCCATTTACTGTAAATATTCATATGAATCACTGAAGAAATATGTGTGTTTGATTATGGGAGTTGTCGCATAACCCATGAGGGTGTTATAGTGTATGCACCTGATCTTTCTAAAAATTCAAATAATTTTGAATTCTAAAACGTCTTGCCCCACAGGTTTCAGACAAGGGTTGTGAGTCTCTACTTTCAAATCATTTTTTTTTGCTGTTCTCTTATAGTTTTAATTGGATGGTTAGCTTATTAACTTGTCTTCTTCTGTCATATATATAAATGAGGTTTAAAATTTCCCTCAAAATACAGCTTTTACTGTATGCCACATATTTTGATCTCCGTTATTTTTAGTTAAATTTTAAAATTGCCACTGTTTTATCTTTGACACATCATTGTTTTAGAAATATTTAACCTGAAAAACATGGATTTTTACATTTATTTTTGAATAATTTATTTCTACCTTCATTGTTAGAAAAGTTAGATAACAGATTCTATAAAAATATTGGTTAATTGAAATTGAGACGTGGTTTGGTATAGTCAATTTTTATGAATGTCCCCTATGTGCTTTAGAATATGATATTCTAATTGTTGAGTACCAATTGTTGAACTAATCAAATTTTTCAACTGCAATGTTCAATTCTTCTATGTCCTTGGAATTTTTGTTTTTAATCTATTAACTTCAAAAGGTGTGAAAATGTCAATCATTTTGGATTTCTATATTTCTCCCTGTAGTTTTACCAAATTTTATTCTATATACATGAGGACATTAAATTAGGTGCATACAAGTTCATAGAATGCTTTATCAGACAACATGGTATGGTAGTTAAGCCCTTGGACTCTGGAAATAGACTGCTTTCTGAGTTTGAATCCTGATTCCATTCCTTACTAGCTATGTGACCTAACCTCTGCATCCCTTCATTACTTCATATGAAAAATGAAAACAGAAATAATATGTACTTGATAGGATTAAAATGAGAATTTATTAAATAAAATTATACTTGTGAAATATCCCCCCATACTTGAAAGGTAATTTTGCTAGATACCTAATTCTAGATATAAAGCTATTTTCTCTCTACATATTGAAGCTATTTTTCCATTGTCTACTGTTTTCTGTTTGTTTTTTAATGAGTCTAACTGTTGCAACTGTCTTTTATTCTGGATGTTTTTCTATTCTTTTTTATTTGGTGTTCTGGTAGTTTTACTACAAGATGTCTGGATAGCAATTTATTTTTATTTATACTACTCAATAATTATTGTACTCCCTCAATCTATTGATTCAAGACATACCTACTCACACAATTGCTATGATGATTAAATTAGTTAATAAATGTCAAGCACTCAGAACAATACCTGGCATAGAGTAAATGTGATATATGTATTTTCTATTATTAAGTAATCATTACATTTATTATCATCTTCCTTAATAGTGCCCCTCTCATCTCCCTTATTTGTTTTTTTTCTTCTAGGATGCCCATTAGAAATAAACCACTTTTTCATTCCAATCTTCATGTCCGTTAATTAATCTTTCCTGTTTTTCAAATCATTGTCTCTATCTCCTAAATAAATAATTCTCTTTTAAGTTGTGTCTCATTGCCCTTTAACCCATCTGTCCTGGTGGCTTGCCACTTGAACACACAGACCTATTCTATACCCTTCTCTGCCTGGTTCTGTGCCCTGGAGACTTACCTTACAGAGTGCCTCACCTGAGCTCCCTTGTCTTATGGCTTCTGATTGGGCCAAGACAAACGGAGTCATCAGCAGAGTATCTAAGGGAAGGAAAAGGGAAAGGTTGGGAATATTTAATCACTTCTCTCTCCCTGTGGTGTCATAACTTTTGCATTTTAATAGGGTTAACACTTTACATCTTTATGAAGTCAGGAGTTATTCTTTGATATATGCAAGGCACAAGTACAAAAGGGTAATTTTCCTCAAAGAAGACTGAATTGAATTCTTCAGGATCATCATGAATTCCCAAATAAACCAGTAAAAACAAATCATTTTTGCTTCATGTGAATATTTCCATGCCCATCATCACTGAGTGATTTATGTGTAATTGCCTCTAGAATGTTAAAGATAAATAAATGATTTCTTTTCCACTTTAAATAAGAGAGGAAGAGTAATTCTTTAGAAGTATCACATCTGGTAACAAAATGATCTTTGTTGAAAGAAAATGGGGGATCTGCTTACAAAAAGGACAAAAAAAATATTTAGAGATTGGCATAACATGATCCAAAGCTTTCAGAAAAAGAAAAATACAGCTGAAAAAATAATATATAAGTTAACCTATTTTTTCATTTACTCACATAAAAGAGGTAAATAATAAAAATGTGTTGCTACTTTGCTATATAGTTTTATTATTTATCTATATATAATTGCTACAACATTAATAATAAGGACCTAAGTAAGAGTGAACAATTATGCAGTTAACTTCTAAGCTAAAGAAGGATAAACAGAGTACAAAAATTTTGAAAAAACTTTAATTACACATTGTAAAGGAAAACTATTGCATTATTACAAAGCTTTGTTACCCCTCACTACATTTTACAAATATTCCCTAGCCACATAAATTTCAAAAGCATGAACCTGGGCACTGCAATAGTCCCATCTCATTTTTCATTTCTCTACAAAGTCTCAAAGGAACTAAAACATGGGTACATAATTTTCAGACCTGCTGTTCTCACACTCAAAACCCCTACTTTGAGTTAGAGGCAGGAAAGCTTAACCAACTCCTCACGTCATCTCGACCATAATCGCATTAATCCTAAACCTGTCAGAGTTATTTCCAGGGTCCTTGAGACGAGAAATAACTAGGTCAATTTGCCCACATGAAGCCATTCTATCCAACCCACAGTCCTTGAGCTTTCCTTCTGTGCTTTTAACCACCCTACACACATGGCTAGAAATAAAATAACAATGAAGTCTAGTATGACAATTGTACTTTGGTTACACACCTCTGATTGTAGGGTCAAAGATATATATTTACTTATGTAAAGGAAATTATCTACAATATTTCAGCACACATAATACACACTTCAACTCTTAAAATATGACACATTTAAATCAGGGAAGAAAACAATTTAATGGCAACTTGATCTATAGAAAGTTAATAAGCTAAAAGCTCAGGAGTTAAAGTTGGCAAATTAAGCTTGTCTTAGAATTTTAAACTTATCTGAGAAGAAGCCCTTACTTCAGAGTATTACTGGGTAAAGCAACAGTATGCATCTTTTGTAAGATGGTACTTAAATGGAGGTTTGCTTCAAACCAACAAAGGTAGACATAGTTTCTTTTGAAGAAATGGCAAATATGAATATTTCTAAAATCAAACCAATTTATTCTCATTTTGAAAAAATTGACCAGAGTATAACATCAGCAAGGAAATGTGAAATGGTACTCCTTACATTGCTTAAAGTTAGACATGGAAAATCATGAACAAATGTGCCTGTCTTGAAAAATATATAACTGAACTCAGAAAATGATACTTTTATCAATTATTAAAGGTGCTTGTAAAGGGAATTTTTAAGCATACTTTCCTTTTTCCTCTCTACCTTATGGTCTTAAAGGTTCTTTTTTCCTTCTGATTTATTGTTGTGTTCCAGCCCCAAAGTCACTGTTAAGGGGACAACTAAAATGAAGGAACTAAGGAATAATCTGTCAATCTTTACCCCTTTAGTAGAAGACTGCTATAAAGCAAATGAAAAGTGAAGCATCATTAAGAATAAATTGTAGGTTTTGAGGGTGTTCTTTATTCTCAAAATGGGTTTTCTTTTTTGAGAATCATCTCTTTCCATTTGAGTTGGCTTGTATTATAAGCTGATTGTGGCATTCTGTCTTTTTCTGAGTCTGCCCAGATGTTTCTTCCATTTACAGGATAAATTTCTATTTCACATACAAAGTTCTGTATTATTCAGCCATCTAATGAGTTAGGTTTTTAAGCCCTTGTAAAGTTTTCAGAAAATTACAACATCTGCTTTTACTTTGTGAATTTTTACTTTGCTCTCTAATTTAAACAGAACTTTTGTTTACTTTTTCATTTTATTAAGATTTCTAAAGTTTTCTTATATTTCACTTTAAATCAGTTAAGTTTTCGATTAAAAAGCAACATCATCATGTTAAAAATTATAGCCTGAATATTCAGCTATAAAGAATATTTTAATAGTTCTATTTTTACTCATTTCCACTGATTATCTCTACAGATGCAAGTTTTAATAATTAGTTTAATTATATTTAATTTATAAGTATAGAAAATCACATACATATACATACACACACACAGATATATATGAACTAAATAACAGTGAATTGTACTTCTTGATTAGCCAGGAAATGAAGAATTCACTTTTGTAATTATGCATGGAAGACAGGAGAGAAAAGTGAAACCTAATCGTTCAAAATGATTATTAAAGGCAATCTTAATACAAAATTTCAAAATTAAGAACTTAATGTTAAATAGACCAATGGGCTTACTGTATATATTTATTAAGGCACTCATAAAAGAACAAAACTAAAAGGAACAATTATTCTATCAGACATTTCTGCCTTATTTTCATATTGATCATAAGAAGAACTCAATTTCCATCTTCAGAGTATTCCATGAAGGGCATTATGTAACAATCAGAAATTTGTCAAAAATACTCTTGGGTTTAAACCAAAAATATTTTGAAAAATTCATGTATAGTGTTCACATATTCAAAAACATTAATAAAGTAAATTTGAAAGAAGAATTTCTATCTTGCATATGAGTAATCGAAACAGGCTTTTAAAATTAAGCTAAGCTTCTGAAACTCACATATCAATAAACGAAACTCACATATCAATAAACTTATTTGATGACTATATTGAAACACATAAACATAACTATATTGAAACACACAAACAATAAGGGGATCCTTGAATGGCATATGCACTAAACTGAGTTTTCAATCAAAAATCCTTTTATTAGCAATAACATAAGGAATACAAAGCATACCTAGAATATGTTAAATTTTATTATTCAATAAGAATTCATATGAAATATTGTCTGACTTGGGAAGAAAATTTAGTTTCAAACTGTCTAATATAAATCTGTACATCCTTTATGTCAGTTAACATCCAGTCTCTGGGATATACACAAGACCAATTCAAACCAATAATTCAAATGCTCTGCAAATGCCTGGGTAAAGGATGGAGTTGTCATTGCTGTTGCTTTCATAATTATGGATGGTTCTGATCTGCCACTTTCAAAGAATTCTGTTTTCCTACATTGTGTTTTATTATTATTTATTATTTATTTTTATTGTCTTTTTTGAAGATAGATCACAAAAAATGTTACATTAAAAAATATAAGAGGATCCCATATACCCCACCTCCATGCTCCTCCCACATCAACAACCTCTTTCATCCATGTGGCACTTTCATTGCATTTGGTGAATACTTTTTGGAGCACTGCTGCACAGCATGGATTATAATTTACATTGTAGTTTTTAAAACAAATATATAATACTAATAAAGGGTGTTAATAATTGGGTGCGTTGGGGAGAAAATACACCAAATATAAAAAATGGGCTATATAGTTAGTTGTAATATTTTGATGACATTATTTAACAGTTTGTAACAAATGTTTCACAACAATGCAAGGTGTTGATGGTGGGGTGATGTATGGGGAGGCCTGTATGATGATGTGCACATTTGCTTTTTGTAAATTCTTAACTTTTACTATACACTTACTGTTTATGTTTGATCATTTACGAATGATATCCTTCAATGAAATTTTATTTTTAAAAAGTTGGAGATATTAGATTTGTGTGGTAACATAAATCATGCAAAAATTAGAAACCTATATTTTATTTTAAAGTATTAATTTTTTCCAGTTAGGTATTAATATTTTGAGGTATTCATTTATGCCTTGCTTCCATTGCTATGCTGATTATCTTTAGCTTGTCCCTCCAGGAGCCCTCTCCATCTTCTCTACCCTGTTCTGTACCCCAGGAGGTTGAACACAGGAGTAATCAATGGTTCCTTGTCCATGAGCTTTTTCTTCAGCCAGGAGGGCAAAGCCAATTGACTGGAGAAAGAGAGGAGAGTAATTCCAAGGTATTAATTCCTTCATATTCCTCCATGCTGCATTACCTCTAGTTGTCTGTAGTCTACCATATCACAGCTACTGAGGGATGACTTTCTCTATACAGCTTTATTTTCCTGGATTTGATCATTGCTACCTTCCCTGACCTCTTTGAACCCAGGGCTAGTAAAGGCTTTCTGCTGGTATTTACACAGCAGTGCTGTGCCATCCTTCTATGCTTTTCTAAACATGACATCACCATTGCAAAGAGCTACTAAACTCTCCTCCATGACGAAGCTTGAGTGTACATGTGTTTCATACCAGGACCCTGACATATCATTGCTATAAGTATATTTCTCTTCCCTACTCCAAAAATCTAGAAAACCTTTAAAAGCCAGCAAATTTCTTTAGTAGACATATCCATATAACTACTACATTTAATTTCCTTACACACTCATCCATGCCCTTATAAAATCAGATGGATGACTGAGACAGGAATCATTCTTTCTTACAGAGAGAATATCTTTCTTCCTATTTTCTCAAAAAACTTCCAAAATTCATTTTATAGGGATTATTCAGGAAGATGGAGAATTAGAGAGGTACAAGGCTCACTTTTCTCCCAGAAAAAGTAGCTAGAGAACTGGGGGAAACTGTCTGGAACAACTGTTCTATGGCCCAGGCAACCAGCGGAAGGCCAGGAAGCACCCAGAAAAGAGTAGGGCAAAGAATTGGAAACTCTGGGGAAGGACCTCTGAGTAACTCAGGGTACCATGACTCTTGGCACCCAACATCCACTCTTGGAGCAGGCAGAGTAGGGTCCTTCAGTCCCTGGCCAGTGACTGTGAACTGGTTGGTGCAGGGGTCCACATCCTGAGGAAAAGGGAGAGGGAAAGACACAGCTTACTCTCAATTTATCTTTTGACCAGTGAATTTGGGCTGCTGTGTCCCATGGGTCCCACCCTTCCTGGCCAGGTGTGGTGGTGCCATTATCTTCATCCTGGACCCTGCAGAGAGCTAAAGATAGTCTGCCTTCTCAAGAACCATCCAGATTCACCTGGACTGGCAACTGCTTAGACATAGAGTTGTGGAAATCTCTTTCCTCCCTGGGAAAAGGGAGGGTGTGACCAAGAGAAGAGAGTGTCTTCTGAACAAGTTTGAATTGTGAGGCTTAGCTCTGAATAGCCCACCCTGAGAGGGAACTCTCTTGGGCATTGCTTTTGCACTGCCCACCTAGACAGGGTTCCAGTGAAGACATTTCCCTATATGGTTTGCCAAAGATCACCACCTACTGGCACATCTGGCAAGTGTATTCCAGGGGGAAACTAAATATTAATAAATAAATGAGACTTTTTGATGCCTTCTCAAGGCTCTTCGAAACTGGTCTGTACCCCTTTAGTGGGTTTCTGGCCCTGTTTTGAGCAGTTAGACAGGGGCAATACTAAAGGCCTAGAATAAGGTGAACTAAGAATCAAAGAAGAACTGTAACATGAAGTCACTCAACACTAGATCTGTAGGCAAGAGAGAAAAACTGATAATCAGAGTAAACTCAGAGTAAACAAGAAAACAGAGTAAACTCACCATCATAAGGATGTGATGATACATAGGAAAATACAACTAATGTTACTTGTAGGCAATAGTTAACAATAATATTGTAACATTTTTGTAGCAAAGGCAAAGAAGGTACTATATCAATGCTAAAGGTAAAAAAAAATGAATATGCAATTTAATTTTATGAGAAGTAAATACAATCAAGCATTTTAATCTTTTATTTTCATTAACAGAAAGACCTTGGTCATGTCATTTAATAAACCTGTACTCAGTTATTCATCTGTTGGAATACTGGAAAAACAATTGACTTTATTTTTAGGATTAAATAAATTAATGTGCCTGGGCAGAATTTTTAAAATAATATTTCCATAATTTGTTAAGCTGCCTTGTGTCTGTTATTTTATTTTTCAGAGGTGAGATAAAGTTTAAAAAGAAAAAAGAAGATACCGGATTTTATTAGTCAGTCAAAGGGCTGCTGATGCAAATCTGTTGGCTTTTATAAAGGGTATTGATTTGGGGTAGAAGCTTATAGTTACTGGGCCATAAAGAGTAAGTTACTTTCCTCACCAAAGTCTGTTGCCACATATTGGAATTCAATGTGCTACCGATGTTCAGCCTTCCTCTTCCTCTTAAGGCTCCATGGACCTAGCTTCTTCCAATATCAGCTGTAGGCTGGGATAAGTCTTGTCTCTCTCCAGGGTCTCATATCTCCTCAGGCTCAGCTGCTCTCCTCTCTCTACAAGGTTAAGTGTAAACTCTCAGGCAAATGGATCACCTATCTTACCAGGACCTCTGTCATTTCTAACAGAACCTTCTTTTTTCTTTACATATCTGCTTCTTCTATGTGTTTACTTCCAGGCTCCAGGATCAAAACTCTCAGCTCTTGTCCCTTGCCATGTCTTTTCTGTGTGAGTTGCCACCCACCAAGGGGGCAGGGACTCAATGTTCTACAGACATGGCCCAATCAAAGCCTTAATCATTCTTTAAAAAGTAAAACCTCTGAATCCAATATAATCTAATATGCCTAGAGAGAAAGACCAGTTTCCAAACATAATCCAATATCTGTTTTTGGAATTCATAAACAATATCAAACTGTCACACTGGGTGAGCTCAAAGAAGAATTTGAAAGCTTGAATAGAAAAATAACAAAGATTATGGGAATGAAAGTCACAATGAATGAAATTAAAAATACATTAGAGGGGACCAGATGTAGCTCAGTGGTTTGAGTGTCTACTTTGCCTATATGAGGTCTTGGGTTCGATCTCCATACATTAGAGCCATACAACAGATTTGAAATAGCAAAAAAAGAATTAACAAATTAGAAGACAGAATAGCTAAAATTGGAAATACAGAAGTACAGTTAGAGAAAAGGATGGAAAAAATTAAGCAGAGGCTCATGGAATTGAATGATAGCATGAAGCACAACAATATATGTGTGATGGGAGTTTCAGGAAAATGGCGTCAATACAGGTAGGCACTGCTTAGCTATTTCACAAACAACATCACAGAAGGGACAAAAGCCTATGTGATGACCTGTTTTGGGAATGCAGAGAGCAAGATTCTGCAGGGCATCATTTAGGAGTGAGCAGGACAAAGAGATAAAGAGCCCAAGGGAAAACCATGAGTTGCTTGCCCCGGGGCTGGAGGCAGCATGCAGGTAAGCCCCACCCTCAAAGGAAGTAGCCTCAGTGGAACCCCTGCCTCTCACCAGCCAGCTGAGTGGGAGGGAGCATAACCTGGGAGGAGGAGGGGTCTGACAAAGGGTGGAGAGTGGTTTCCTTTCCATGGGCTTGGCCATGTGAGATCCCTTTGAATCTTGGGGAGGATACCAGCCAGCACTGAGTTGGCCGGGGGAGAAGGGTGGGAGGATCTGCTTGGGCAGGCTGTCACACCAAGCTGCTCTGAGAACTTGGTGAGGGAGGGGGCAGAGACAGGCACCTAACTAGCCAGGCCCCTGAAAATGGTTAGAAGTCCAACTCGCCTAAGGGAAATGGGGGCAGAAACAGCCAGATAAGCTTTCAAAAGACTATTTAATTCATTCTATTTTTTCTCACTATTTAGTCTACAGAACTGCTGTAGCATAGTGGGGAATTTCTGCTTTAAATGTAGCAGATCCCTGGTTCAAGTCCTGGTACCTCCTAAGAGAGGGAACCAGGGTGAGATAAGGCCCACAGCTAACAATTTATGATGGGGAACTTATAGACCAAGTTTTTATTGTTTTGTTTTACATTTTTTGTATCTTTTTTTTTTCTTTTCCCTTTATTTTATTTGCTAAAACTGGATACATTACCTGCAAAGGGCAGACTGTAGGATGATTAATTGATGAGCACTAGCAGTCTGAGAAGGTCTTAGGGGCCTTAGAGGGAAGGCTGTTTTTCCTGGGTTGTTCCTTTGTTGCTGTTTTGTTCCTTGTTTGTTGTTTTCCCTTTCTTTGTTTCCTTTTTGTTTTTCCTTTTACTTATTTTTTCAACCTACTTTATTTCTCTTCTTTCCTTTATTTTTCTGTCTTCTGACATCTGTAGCTTTTCTTTCATTCTACTACTTCTTATTTGGTCTTCATTTTTTCTTTTTCTCTCTCTCTCCTTTTTTCACCCTTCGATTCTCATCTGTCTAGACATTTAATTCATTCTATGTTTCTTGTTTTATTTTTTTCTATTGATCTGTGAGGCCTTTTAATTTTCATTTTTTCTATGTTGTTTCTTGTTTTATTTTTTGATACTCATCTGTCCAGCCTTTTAATTCATTCTTCTTTTCAATTTTGTTTCTTGTTTTGTTTTTCCTATCCCACCTCTTTTTAATCTGATTCTTTGTATTTTTCATTATTTTTTTTACTCACATTACTTAGTTTCCTAGCTCTTGTATAGTTTCACTTCTACCTTTTTAAAAAAATTATTACTAATATTATACATTTTCTCTTCTCTCTTTCCTTTGTATTGGTCCTATTTTTTTCCCTAAGGGAACACAGACAATGGCAAGGTAATAGAATAAGAGGAACTAAGTATCAAAAATTAACCTTACCACACATGAAGAAACAACAAAATAAGGCCCTAGCTTAGAAAGAGAAGCTAACCAACCAAATAAGTTCATCAAGATGTCTAGACACCAACAAAAACTTACAAGTCATACTAAGAAACAAGGAGACATGGCCTAGTCTAATGAACAAACTAAAAAACAGAAGGAGATGCAGAATGTGGAACAATTAATCAAGGCTATTCAAACAAATATAATGAATCAACTTAATGAAGTAAAGGAAGAGATAAAGGGTATTAAGAAGACATGGGGGAACATATTGAAGAAATCATAAGCATACATAAAAAGATAATAGAACTGATGGTGATGAATAGCATAATGCAAGAAATCAAAAATATACTGGAAGCACATAAACAGATTTGAATGGGCAGAGGAAAGAATCAGTGATGCGGAAAACAGTACAGCTGAAATCAGACAGATAGTAGAACAGATAGAAAGAAAAAATCAATTAGGGATATAGGGACTTGAAAGAACACAAAATGCACAAAACACACATTGTAGTCATTCTAGAGGGAGACGAGAAGGGAAAGGGGGAAGAAGGAGTGTTGAACATTTTTCAATTCTATTAAGGGATATGGACATACATATCCAGGAAGCATAGTGCACCCCAAACAGTATAAATCCTAACAGGCCTATCCCAAGACATATACTTGTCAAATTGTCCAAAGTGCAAGACAAAGAGAGAATACTGAAAGCAGCAAGAGAAAAGAGACCCATCACATACAAGGGAAGCTTGATAAGATTAAGTGCTGATTTCTCATTTGAAACCATGGAGGCAAGAAGGCAGTGGTAAAGGTACTAAAAGAAAATTCCTTCCAGGCAAGAATTCGCTATCCAGCAAAGTTAGCATTCAAAAATGAGGGAGATTTCAAAATATTCACAGATAAACAGAAATTAAGAGAGTTTGTCAATTAGAAACCTGCCCTTCAAGAAATACTAAAAGCAGTTCTGCAGGTTGAAGGAAAAAAAAACAGGAGAGAGAGAGAGTTGGAGGAGAGTGTAAAAACAACTAAAAAGATAAAAAGAGAAATCACAACAACATATGGCATACGTAAACCAAAAGAAAATATGGCTAATGTAAGTAATTTTTTGACAGTGATAACATTGAATGTTGGTGGATTAAATTCTCCAATCAAGAGACACAGATTGGCAGAATGGATAAGAAAATATAACTATATATATGCTGTCTGCAAGAGGTTCAACTTGGATCCAGGATGCAAGGAGGCTGAGAGTAAATGGCTGGAAAACAATTTTATATGCAAACAATAATCAGAAAGGGGCAGGAGTAGCTATGCTAGTATCATACAAAATAGACTTTAAAAGCAAAACTAAGAGATATAGAAGAACACAGTGTATTGATGAAAGGGATAATCTATCAAGAAAAAAGAACAAACATAAACATTTATACACCTGACTAGGGCACCTCAAAATACATGAGACAAACATTGGAAAAACTAAGTGGGGAAATAGATTTCTCTACAATTATACTGGGGATTTTAATACACCATTTTCACCATTTGATGGAGGATCAATGAAGAAACAGAGACCTTGAATAATATATGAGAATATCTGGACCTAACAGACATATACAGAACATTGCACCCAAGTACAGCAGGATATTTATTCTTCCAAGCATATATGGATCATTTTCCAGGATGGACCATGTGCTGGGCCATAGAACAACTCTCAATAAATTCAGAGGGACTGAAATTATACAAAGAAATTTCTTGGACTATGGTGGAAGGAAGCTGGAAATCAATAAGGGGCAGAGAATCAGATTAGGCACAAAGATATGGAGGTTGAACAACACACTCTTGGACAATCAGTAGGCAAGGAGGAAATTGCAAAAGAACTTAGTAACTACATTGAAATGAATGAAAATGGAAATGCAATGTATCAAAACCTATGGGATGCAGCAGGGGCGGTGCTGAGAGGGAAAGTAATGGCCATTAATGTCTACATTAAAAAAGAAAAAAGGCCTGAAATCAAAGACCTAACTGCACACCCAGAGGAATTAGAAAAAGAACAGCAAACTAACCTCAAAACAAGTAGAAAGAAGAAAATAAAGATGAGAGTAGAGCTAAATGAAATTAAAAATAAGAAAGCACCAGAAAAATGAAAAAAAAAAAAAGCTGGTATTTGAGAAAATTAATAAAATTGACAAACCCTTAGCTAAACTAAAAATGAAAAAAGAGAGAAGATGCAAATACATAAAATAAGAAAGGAGGAAGAGGATATCACCACTGACCCACAGAAATAAAGAGTATCATAAGAGGATACTTTGAAGCCTGGCTGCCGATCTGCAGCGGAATTAGATTGCTGGCAATAAAGGGACGTAATTGGGAGGTTGCTATAGGGTGTGGTGAGGGAGGGGGACACGTCTGGAAGCCGATTGGGGAATATTTTGCGAAGCTTGGGAACTCCGGTTTTGGACTCTGTTGTCGGCATTACGGGCTGAAGCCCCACCCATGGACCTGGCTTCTGATCTGTGTCATTAAATTGGCTACAGAGTAGAGGCGCCCTCAGGTGGCCGTTCTGAGGTTTCACAGGGTGGGAGCTGTCCAAAAGCTGAATTGACCATATATCCACATAAATAAACCCAGTGAGTAAGTGAATTGCAGGGTTCAGACATAACATAGAGTTTGCGGATCTGACTTCCCCCATAAGGCTGGCACCCAGCTGCGGAGATCCCTGAGGGCTGTGCTACACTGCGGTGCTCCTAGGCTCCCTGTTGACCAGATTTGAGGTGGCCAGGTCTGAGTCCCCTAAACTCTGGTGGCCCACACCCCAGAGACTCACACCTCTTGAGTCTTCAATATCTCAGACTTTCCATTCCTGAATCCACCACGCCCTGAGGTCCATCAGAGGTCCTTGAATGCCCTAGCCTTCAACGTTTGCGTTTTTTCTTTTTAGTTTCATTTCGTTTTGTTTTTATTTTCATTTTATCTTATCTTTTACTTTTTTTAATGTCCTGATTGCTAGTATTGCATTATCCCCTAGTCTTTTCTCCCAGAGTATCCCCCAAAGTCTTTTTTTTTTCCAGTTATTTAGGGTTTTTTTAAATTGCTGTAGTCGGTATTGCAATTGTGGTTCATGTATATCTTTTTTTCCTTTCCCCCTTTGTCCTCCCCCTTTTTCTTTCTTCCTTTCTTCTCATCTTTTTTTTTCTCTGTTTTTTCTCTCTCTCTTGTCCCTCATTTCTACTTATTTTATTTTAACTTAATTATACAATAGGTGCTGCAGGGAACACCTCACATTTGCTGGGTTTTCTCATCCTCCACTGCCTCATTTCTGTGTGAACTGATTTAGGCTACCTACACTATCCCCTTTCCCCTACATCTTGATATCCACCATCATCTACTGTCTCTCCTATATTCCACCTCCCTTTCTTTGATCACAAAGTGTCTAACTCTTGATTTCTAATACCTTTGTTTTCTGTCTGTTATCCACTCTTGAAACTACTACCTTTCTTTTCTCTCTCCCTCTCTCACGAAAATACTAGCTTTTTAATTCACACCATATTCCTCCCATATTCAGTCGACTACCTCAATATAGGTACTATACCTACTGTTATAACTCTACTCAACTTACATGAATCTAATATCCATCCTCCCAGATCTCATATTGTTGCTCTGTTAACATTTATCACCAATACTACTATACACTGTTTCCTTGCTTACACAATTGCCTTTCCCGGGCACTAATACTTTCCTTTAAAGTGAACTCAACCAGCAATAAGAAATTAGAATAAGAAGAACAAAGTGTCAAAGAGAAGATATAACACTTATGCAAAAACAACAGCTAATTAATCCCCAAGACTAGACAAAGAAGCTAAGGAACTGATTAAACCTGTCAAGATAAAATGGTGACCAGACAGCAACAAAAATCTACAAACCAACCAGTAATCAGGAAAACATGGCTGAATCCCATCAACAAACTAAAAATCAGGAAGGGGAGCAGAACTTCACACAAGAAATGAAAGATCTCAGAACATTTATCACTGACAAATTTAATGAAGTAAAGGAAGAGGTTAACAACATGAAGACAACACTTGGAGGGGAAATTGCAGACATACGCAAAAAGATAACAGATATGATGGGAATGAGCACCACAGATCAAGAAATCAAAAATACACTTGCAGCAAATATCAGCAGACTAGAAGAGGCAGAGCAGAGAATTAGTGATGTGGAAGACAGTACATCGGAAATCAAACAGATAGTAGAATTGGTCAATATAAAGGTAGAAAAAATCCAGCTAGGACTTAGGGACCTGAATGATAATGCAAAACGCTCAAACATACGTATTATAGGCATTCCAGAAGGAGAAGAGAAGGGAAAGGGATCAGAAGGAGTGATGCAGGAAATAATGGCTGAAAACTTCCCAAATCTTACTGAAAGAGACAGATGTACATATCCAAGAAGCACAGCGCACTCCACTGGTTGTAAACCCCAACAGGCCCACCCCAAGAAATATACTTGTCAAATTATCCAATGTTCAAGACAAAGAGAAAATTCTAAAAGCAGCAAGAGAAAAGAAAACCATCACATACAAGGGAAGCTCCATAAGATTAAGTGCTGATTTCTCATCTGAAACCATGGAGGCAAGAAGGCAGTGGTATGATATAGTCAAGGTACTAAAGGAAAAAAATTTCCAACCAAGAATACTCTATCCAGCTAAACTAGCATTCAAAAATGATGGAGAGTTCAAAATATTCACAGATAGACAGAAACTGAAAGAGTATGCCTCTTTCAGAAAGAAACCTCCCCTTCAAGAAATTCTAAAGGGAGTTCTGCAGGACGAAAGGAAAAAACAGGACAGGCAGTGTTGGAGGAGAGTGTAAGAGCAACAAAAAAGACAAAAATAGAAGGGGGAAAAATACAAACAAAATACGACAAACACAAATCCAATCAAAATATGGCTAACACAAATAATTCCTTGAAAGTAATAACACTGAATGTCAACGGATTTAACTCACCTATCAAAAGATTCAGACTGGGACATTGGATAAGGAAATATGACCCATCTATATGCTGTCTACAAGAGACACATCTGAGACCCAGAGACTCATGGAGTTTGAAAGCGAAAGAATGGAAAACAATCATACAAGCAAACAATAACCAAAAAAAAGGCAGGAGTAGCTATATTAATATCAGACAAAATAGACTTTAAATACAAAACAATTGTGAGAGACAAAGAAGGATACTACATTTTAGTGAAAGGGACAATCTGTCAAGAAGATCAAACAATCATAAATATTTATGCTCCTAACAAGGGTGCCTCTAAATACATGAGGCAAATGCTGGAAAAATTAAGTGAAAGAATAGATGCATCTACAATTATAGTGGGGGTTTTAATACACCACTATCAACTCTGGACAGAACATCTCAAAAGAGAATCACTAAAGAAACAAAACATTTGAACAGTATATTAGAGGAGCTGGATCTAATAGACATATATAGATCACTAAACCCAAACACAGCAGAATATACATTTTTCTCAAGTGAATATGGAACATTCTCCAAGATAGACCATATGGTAGGCCACAAAGAAAGGCTTAATGAATTCAGAAAGATCGAAATCATACAAAACAATATCTCTGACCACAGTGGAGTGAAGCTGGAAATTTGCAAGGGACAGAGGCCCAGATTTCACACCACGATTTGGATTTTAAACAGCACACTCCTAGAAAAACAGTGGGTCAAAGAGGAAATCTCAAAAGAAATCAATGACTACCTTGAAACAAATGATAATGATAACACAACATACCAAAATTTATGGGATGCAGGAAAAGCAGTACTGAGAGAGAAATTTATAGCCATAAAGTCATATATCAAAAAAGAAAGAGCAAAAATTGAAGAACTAACAGCACATTTGAAGGAATTAGAAAAACAACAACAAAGTAACCCAACAGGAAGAAGAAGGAAGGAAATAACAAAGATAAGAGCAGAACTAAATGAAATAGAACATAAGAAAGCACTTGAAAAGATAAACAAGACCAAGAGCTGGTTTTTTGAGAAGATCAACAAAATTGACAAACCTTTAGCAAGACTAACAAAGAAAAAAAGAGAGAAGATGCAAATACACAAAATAAGAAATGAGAAAGGCGATATCACCACTGACCCCACAGAAATAAAGCCTATCATAAGAGGATACTTTGAAAAACTATATTCCAACAAAAATAACAATTTAGAGGAAATGGACAAATTCCTAGAAGCACATAAGTAGCCCATATTGATGAAAGAAGAAATTGATGATCTTAACAAACCAATCACAAGCAAAGAGATAGAATCAGTCATTAAAAATCTCCCAACTAAGAAGAGCCCAGGGCCAGATGGCTTCACAGGTGAATTCTACAAAATATTCCGGAAAGAACTAACACCAATCCTGCTGAAACTATTCCAAAATATTGAAACAGAAGGAACATTGCCTAACTCCTTCTATGATGCCAACATTACCCTAGTAGCAAAGCCAAACAAAGACACCACAAGAAAGGAAAATTACAGAACAATTTCTCTAATGAACCTAGATGCAAAAATACTTAACAAAATACTTGCTAATTGTATTCAACAACACATTAAATGAATTATACACCATGACCAAGTGGGATTTATTCCAGGTATGCAAGGATGGTTCAACATAAGAAAATCAATCAATGTAATATACCATATAAACAGACTAAAGGAAAAAAATCACATGATTATCTCTATAGGTGCAGAAAAAGCATTTGACAAAATACAGCACCCTTTCTTGGTAAAAACACTCCAAAAGATCGGAATACAAGGAAATTTTTTGAACATGATAAAGAGAATATATGAAAAACCTACAGCCAACATTGTTTACAATGGATAAATCCTAAAATCCTTCCCTCTAAACTCAGGAACAAGACAAGGATGCCCATTGTCTCCGCTCCTATTTAACATTGTCTTAGAAGTACTTGCTCAAGCACTGAGGCAAGAATCAGATATAAAAGGCATTCAAATTGGAAAGGAAGAAGTCAAAATTTCATTATTTGCAGATGACATGATCCTATACATAGAAAACCCTGAGAGATCTACAACAAAGCTTCTAGAACTCATAAATGAGTTCAGTAAAGTCGCAGGTTATAAGATCAATGTGCAAAAATCAGTAGCATTTCTGTACACCAATAATGAGCAAGATCAGGAGGAAATCAAAAAACAAATACCATTCACAATAGTAAATAGAAAAATCAAGTACTTAGGAATAAATTTAACTAAAGAGGTAAAAAACTTATATACCGAAAACAATAAAAGACTGTTCAAGGAAATCAAAGAAGACCTAAATAAATGGAAGAATATTCCTTGTTCATGGATAGGAAGACTAAATATTATTAAGATGTCTATCCTACCAAAACTGATCTACACATTTAATGCAATCCCAATAAAAATCAACACAGCCTTCTTTAAGGAACTAGAAAAACTAACTATGAAATTTATTTGGAAAGGAAAGAGGCCCTGAATAACCAAAGACATATTGAAAAAGAAAAACAAAATTGGAGGAATCACACTACCTGACTTCAAAACATACTACAAAGCTACAGTAGTGAAAACAGCATGGTATTGGCATAAGGAGAGACACACAGACCAATGAAATTGAATTGAAAGTTCTGATATAGAACCTCACATATATAGCCATATAATATTCGATAAAGCCACCAAACCCTCTCAACTGGGAGAGAGTGGCCTATTCAACAAATGGTGCCTGGAGAACTAGATAGCCATATGTAGAAGAATGAAAGAGGATTACCATCTCACACCTGATACAAAGATCAACTCAAGATGGTTCAAAGACCTAAATATAAGAGCCAAGACCATAAAGACCTTGGAAAGCAGTGTAGGGAAACATCTACAGGACCTTGTAATAGGAAATGGCTTCATGAATATCACACCAAAAGCACGAGCAGCAAAAGAACTAATAGATAAATGGGACTTCCTCAAAATTAAAGCCTTCTGCACCTCAAAGGAGTTTGTCAAGAAAGTAAAAAGGGAACCCACACAATGGGAGAAAATATTTGGCAACCATATATCTGATAAGAAACTTATAACTTGCATATATAAAGAACACATATATCTTGAAAATAAAAAGATAAACATCCCATTTAAAAAATGGGAAAAAGATTTAAACAGACACTTCTCCAAAGAAGAAATACAAATGGCTAAAAAGCACATGAAAAAATGCTCCAAATCTCTAGCTATCAGGGAAATGCAAATCAAAACTACAATGAGATACCATCTTACTCCCATAAGATTGGCAGCTATGAAAAAAACAGAAGAATACAAATGCTGGAGAGGATGTGAAGAAAGGGGAACACTCATCCACTGCTGGTGGGAATGCAGAAGGATCCAACCATTCTGGAGGACAGTTTGGCAGTTTCTCAAAGAACTAACTATAGATTTGCCATATGACCCAGCAATACCATTGCTGGGTATATACCCAGCAGAACTGAAAACAAAGACACAAACCAATATATGTACACCAATGTTCATAGCAGCATTGTTCACTATCGTCAAAAGTTGGAATCAACCCAAATGCCCATCAACAGATGAGTGGATCAATAAAATGTGGTATATACATACAATGGAATACTACTCGGCTGTAAGAACAAATACACTACAAACACACGTGATAACATGGATGAATCTTGAGAACCTTATGTTGAGTGAAGCAACCCAGGCATTGAAGGGCAAATACTACATGACCTCAATGATATGAAATAAGCAAGCTGCTCAGAGAGCTAGAGACTGGAAGATAGGCTTACAGGAAATCAGGGGGTGGAGGAAGGGTGTGAGTCGACGTCTACAGGGGTGGAATTTATGATGAGATGGCGGTAAGTATGAACACAAAGAAGAGATAAAATGGGGGCAAGGGGTTGCCATTGGGTGGGGCTTTGTGGGTTTTGAGGGGGGCTGGGGATGGGCGGATGGGTAATATTGCCCAAAAAGTGGGGGGAGGGAGGAGCAACAGACGAACACAGGAGAGTGTCAGGTGTTGGTTGAGAGTAAAATGCTGAGAAAATCGTATCAAGATATAATTAGGAGGGTTACCTGTTTAGGATGCTCGGAGGGGATGGTCTGATGTGGGACGGGCTCCTGGGGAATATCTGAATGCTCATTTTGCCAGGGTGGGTTGTACCATTGGGTAGAGACCCAAGTAGTGAGAGTGGGCGTAGACCCACATCCTGGGGAGGACTAATGCCATCAAATAGAGGGAACTGTATCTCTCGAGAGAAAGGGTGGCTCCCAGGGCATTAGGGCACTTGAGCAAGTTAGGCCCTGAACTGGACATGGCTCCTCTGGAAATGGAGGTTGGCTGTCACTGTGGGCCCCAAGGGGAGGGGAAAATGGATGTTAAATGTGTGGAACCAAGGTAAATGTGGGGTAAGAGAGGAGTTTCGCGAGAGTACACAAGGATGGATATAAAACATGTAATATTACACCATAAACATATAGGGGACGACAGACTAATAATGTAAACCATAATGTAAAACATAGGATAACTAAAAATTTAGAAAACTGTATATCCTAAAGTATGGAACACAATGTAAGCACAGATGTCACCTTGTTTTAAAGCTATTGTCTCAGAGTCTATACATCAGTTTAAGTAAATATGATATGAATAAGTTATAAGAATATCACTGTGGAAGGGAAAAGGTTTTATGGTAGATGTGTGGGAGTACTGTATATTGTATATATGAATTACTGTGATCTAGGACTCTTGTGAAGAGAAGCTCAATAATTAGGAAAAAAGAAAAGAAAAAGATAGGATGTAGAATTTTTCCAAATCAACACATATTCTATATCTAACCTTTAAACCCATCATTATATTCCATTTTACTAGTAAGGGATCCTGACATTATATTGGGCTTCTCTTTTCAGGAAGTTTTGGATCACGGAGTGGTTCAACAATGGCAGCGGAGGAATACTGGTATAGGATACTATTGACAGGTGATATATGGCTGACAGGGAGCTATACAGTGCATATGTCAGGGTGCATGGCAATGTTTGGATACACTCATAGTGGCAACAATTAAAAACTACAGCTGGGGGGGTACTGGGTTCTGGGCCGGGGGTGCTCTGTCGTGGTCCCTAGGGGAGCAGTGGCAGTCCCCCAGGAGCAACGGTAAGGACCAGGAAGGAATGAGGGTCCAACAGTGAGACCATGATACTAATGACTATGCTTGTGAGCCTATATGCCTGAAATAAGAACAAGGCCTAGAGCAGCACTGTGCCTAGGAATTTCCTCCTGACAGCCTTCATGTTACTCAAATGTGGTCAGTCTCGAAGCCAAACTCAGCATGTAAATGCAATGCCTTCCCCCCAGCATGGGACATGACACCCGGGGATGAGCCTCCCTGGCACCGAGGGATCACTATCAACTACCAACTGATGATGCAACTGGAAAATGACCTTGAATGGAAGGTTCAATGCGGATCAGCAGAATATCCCTGTCTACATATAATAACATGACTTTAAAATGCTGTTTGACCTAATGTAAGGGGGAAATGGAAAGGAGAAATGAGTTTATATGGCTACGAGTCTCTAAAAAAGAGTCTGGAGGTTGTCAGAAGGATTGCCCTTATGCACAACTGAGCAGAGTCTAAGAGACAGATAAAGTAGATACAACCCCAGGTCTTGGATCCTTTGAAGACTAAAGAGACCCACGGGTTCTATGGTCATGGCAGATGGGGTTCACTGCCATGTCAGATGGCCCTTCTTTGGAGCTGGTGTTTCTGCATGATGAAACTGGACTCAGATGGGATCTCTTTTCTCAAGACTTTCATGCTACTTTATTGGAATTGTAGTTGGTGTTGGGGTTTAAGATATATTTAGGGGATTTGAATCTCTGGACTGACAATATGATAGCCAGGCCCTGAGCCTCAACAGACATCAGCTCCTACACTCTGATTTATTGGACTCACCCCACTCAGCTAAGATGGAGTTGAAGAAGGAGAACCACCACACCATGGAGCCTAGAGTGCCTACAACTGAAAGCAGGAGGATTGCATCCAGTATCCATGTGGAATCTGAGCCTCCTCTTGACATGGAGGTACAATGGACACAACCAATCCAAGGTCCACATAGAAAAGGTGGCATTGGAGTGGGAAAAGTGGCCATGGTGGCTGATGGGTATGGGGAATGGCAGGAAGAGATGAGATGTGGAGGCGTTTTGGGGACTTGGAGTTGCCCTGGATGGTGCTTCAGGGGCAATCACTGGACATTGTAAATCCTCCCAGGGCCCACTGGATGGAACGTGGGAGAGTATGGGCTATGGACCATTGACCATGAGGTGCAGAGATGCCCAGAGATGTACTTACCAAATGCAATGGATATGTCATGATGATGGGAGTGAGTGTTGCTGGGAGGGGAGTGGTGGGGTGGGGGTGGTGGGGTTGAATGGGACCTCATATTTTTTTAATATAATATTTTTACAAAATGAATAAAATTAAAAAAAAAAAGAATAGATTGGCTTAAAAAATATAATCTTTCTCTATTGGGGATTCATGAAATAATTTCAAATTACCACATGGAGTTTTCTGGGTTCCTCTCTGCCTCTGCAGCTATTTTCTGTATCTGGCTTTTTATTCCTCCACTTACAAAGGACTCCTTAAGAAGATTAAGATCTACTTTGGGTTATGCAATCTAATCAAGGCCCTTAACTGAAGTAATTTAATCAAAAAGTCCCACCAACAATAGGTTAACATCAACAAGAATGGATTAGCTTTAAGAACAGTATTTTCTGGGGTCCACAAATGACTCATACTGCCACATTTCCCTAAGAAGTTTCACAAATTTGCTGAAATAAAGACCAAAGGAATAATTATAAAATAATTGATGAATGCAATATGAGGACATGCAGAATATTATAGCTATATATCAAAGAGATCCCTAACCCAACCCGGAGAGTTCAAAAAATCTACATAGATGAAGTAGTTGAGAATATTCAATTTTTTTATTTGCATATTTTATTTGAGTGCCTTGTCTGAATACTAAACAGTGCACAGGAGCTAGTGAAGAGGAGTATATGGGAAGACGTCTAGACAGAAAGAATGACATGAAAAAAGGTCATTTGCTGGAGTGATAAACACACAACTATGTGATTATACCAAATACCATTGATTGTACACTTTGGATGAATTATGTATTAATATGTATCAATAAAATTGATTTGTTTGGTTGGTAAAAAAAAAAAAGAGGCTACTTTGAAAAATTGTAGGCCAACAAGATCAATAATTTAGAGGAAATAGACAAATTCTTAGTAAAACACAAGCAGACTACATTGATTTAAAAAGGAAAGAAAGAAATTGATGAACTCAATAGACCAATCACAAATCATAAGATTGAATTAGTCATGAAAAATCTCCCAACTAAGAAGAGGCCAGGACAAGATGGCTTCACAGGTGAATTCTACCAAACATCATGGAAAGAACTAACACCAATCTTGCTTAAACTCTTCCAAAAAATAGAAGTGGAGGGAACATTGCATAACTCTTTCTATGATGTCAACATCACCCGGATACCCAAACAAAACAAAGATGCCACAAGAAAAGAAAACTACAGATAAATCTCTCTATTGAACCTAGATGCTAAAATCCTCAAAAAAATACTTGCTAATCATATTCAACAACACATTAAAAGAATTGTACACCATGACCAAGTGAGTTTCATCCCTGATATGCAAGGATGGCTCAACATAAGAAAATCAATCAATGTAATACACCACCTTAACAAGTCAGATGAAAAAAGTCACATGATCTTTTCCACAGATACAGAAAAAGCATCTGACAAAATACAGCACCCTTTCCTGATAAAAACACTCTAAAAGATAGGTATAAAAGAAAACTTTCTGAACATGATCAAGGGTATATGTTAAAAACCCATAGCTAACATTATTTACAATGGTGAAATCCTAAAATCTTTCCCTCTAAGATCAGGAACAAGACAAGAATGCCCACTATCACCCCTCCTATTTAACATTGTGTTAGAAGTACTTGTTTGAGTACTGAGACAAGAACCAGATATAAAAAGCATCCAAACTGGTAGGGAAGAAGTCAAAACTTCATTATTTGCAGATGACATGATCCTATACATAGAAAACCCTGAGAAATCTACAACAAAGATTCTAGACTTTATAAATGAGTTCAGTAAAGTAGCAGGTATGATCAATGTGCAAAAATCAGTAGCATTTCTGTAAACCAATAATAAGCAATCTGAGGAGGAAATCTAGAAAAAATCCCATTTACAATAGCATCTAAAAGAATCAAAAACCTAGGAATAAATTTAACTAAAGATGTAAATGACTTGTATGTAGAAAACTACACAACACTATTAAAGGAAATCAAAGAAGATCTAAATAAATGGAAGAATATTCCCTGTTCATGGACAGGAAGACTAAACATCATTAAGATGTTTATCCAACCTAATCTGATTTACAGAATTAATACAATCCCCCCAAAAATTACCACAGCATTTTTTACTGAATTGGAAAAGTTAACTGTGAAATTTATTTGGAAAGGCAAGGAACCCGAATAGCCAAAGACATACTGAAAAGGAAAAATGAAATTGGAGGAATCATACTGCCTGACTTTAAAACATACTATAGAGCTACAGTGGTCAATACTGCATGTTATTGGCACAAGGATGGACATACTAGTCAAGGGAACTGAAATGAATTTTGATATAAATCCTCACATATAGTCAACTGATTAATTTGACAAGTCCACCAAACCCACTCAACTGGGAGATAATGGCCTTTTCAAAAAATCGTGCTTGGAGAACTCAATATCCATATCCAAAAGAATAAGAGAGGAGTACCATCTCACCCCTTATACAAAAAATTAACTCGGGGAAACGGACTTTGGCCCAGTGGTTAGGGCGTCCGTCTACCACATGGGAGGTCCGCGGTTCAAGCCCCGGGCCTCCTTGACCCATGTGGAGCTGGCCCATGCGCAGTGCTGATGCGTGCAAGGAGTGCCGTACTACACAGGGGTGTCCCCCGCGTAGGGGAGCCCCACGCGCAAGGAGTGCACCCATAAGGAGAGCCGCCCAGTGCGAAGGAGGGAGCAGCCTGCCGAGGAATGGCGCCTCCCACACTTCCCATGGCGCTGACGACAACAGAAGCGGACAGAGAAACAAGACGCAGCAAAAAGACACAGAAAAGAGACAACCGGGGGAGGGGAGGGGAATTAAATAAATAAAAATAAATCTTTAAAAAAAATTAACTCAAAATGGATCAAAGATCTAAATATAAGAGGCAAAACCATAAAGATCTCAGAAGATCATATAGGGAAGCATTTACAGGATCTTGTATTAGGAAATGTCTTCATGAATTTTACACTCAAATCACAAGCAATGAAAGAAAAAACAGATAAACTGGACCTCCTCAAAATTAAAACCTTTTACACTTCAAAGGAGCTTGTCAAGAAAGTGAAAGGATAGGCTACTTAATGGGAGAATATATTTGATAGCCATATATCTGGTAGGAGCTTAATATCCAATATAGATAAAGAAATCCTACACCTTGAAAATAAAAAGACAAAAACCCATTTAAAAAATGGGCAAGTGGTTTGAATAGATACTTCTCCAAAGAAGAAATACAAATGGCTTAAAAGCACAGGAAAAGATGATCAACATAACTAGCTATTAGGGAAATGCAAATCAAAACTACAATGAGATACCATCTTATACCCATTAGACTCGCGGCTATTAAAAAAACAACAGAGTGTTGGAGAAGATGTGGAGGAATGGGAACCCTTATCCACTGCTGACTGGCATGTAGAATGCTGCAGCCATTGTAGAGGACAGTTTGTCAGTAACTCAGGAACTAACTATAGAACTAACATATGATCCAGTAATGCCACTGTTGGTTATATACCCAGGAGAATTGAAAGCATGGACATGAACAGATATATGCACACCAGTGTTCACAGCAGCATCATTCACTATTGCCAAAAGTTAGAAACAACTCAAATGTCCATCAACAGATCAATGTATAAACAAATTGTGGTATATACACACTGTGGGATATTACTCAGCAGTAAGAAAGAATGCAGTATTAACACTTGGGATAACATGGATGAATGTTGACAACCTCATGCTAAGTGATACAAGCCAGGCACTGAAGAACAAACATTACATGACTCATTGATAGGAACTAAGCAAATTGAGCAGACTCACAGAGCAAGTCTGGAAGATATGTTTACAGGAGACCAAAAGGGAGAAGACGGTTGTGAGCCAACTCATATGGGCAAAATATATGAAAGGTGGAAAGGTGTAGTTGTGCAGTGTATGGACACAACAGCGATGCAGTGATACTACTGGGCTGGACAGTACTGGTCTGCGAGGGAGATGGGGTGGGGAGAATGGGTTGGACTGTCCATGGAACTGGGAAAGGAGTTGGGGGCAGAAGCAGGTGAACTCAGGATTTGCAGGTATGTGGTTGAAACTACAATGTTGGGAATGTTCTTCTGGCAAACATCGCAGGGGAGAGTTGCTGGTTTAGGGTATTGGATGTGGGGTGTATGTGGGACAGGGCACACCTGGGGCAGGCTTTTAGAGAGTATGTGAGTATTCACACTGTCATAGTATCAGTGGGTGGAGATCCACATAATGAGCAAGAAGGTGCTGGACTCCCATCCTGAGAAGGAGTCCTGCTATGTTCTCAAATAGAGGGGAGGGAGTCTCTCAAGAGCATTGGCAGTATCTAATAGGGGAGGACAGGCCAGTATGTCAAGCCCTCAATGTTGTGAGGACTGAAGCTTGGTGGTTGCCATGCATCCCCAGAGAGGGGAAGGGAGGAATAGAATAGATGGAACATGGGGCATTTCAGGGGCAATGGAATTGTTCTACTTGATCTTGCAATGGTGGATACAGGCCATGTTAAATTTCATCAAAATTTATAAAAGTGTATGGTCTGAAATGTAGCTATAATTTAAGTCATTGACCATGGTTGGTAGCAATGTTTCAATATTTGTACATCAGTTGTAACAAGTGTACTATCCACATGTAAAATGTTTTAATATGGGAAAGAGGAAAAGGGGGAGGATGTTGGGTATATGGGAATCCCCTATATTCTGTACATGATCTTTCTCTACCTAAATCTTCCTTGAAGACAAAATGAAAAAAGTAAGACACTGGGGGAATAAATGAAAAAAATGTTATTGTACATACAAAATAGCAGATCTTACAGTGATGAAAGCCATAATGTTTAAAATTTTTTATTTTATATTATATCAATTTTTTTAAAAATTTGTATTTTATTTGTTTTTTATTAAGCAATCATTATTTCATTTTCTTATTAATTGTATTTGGTTATTTTGTTGGCTTCATTTTTGAAGAAGTTTTGGATCACAGAAAGGTTACAACTGTGGCAGGGGAGCGTCACTGGTGCCGGATATCAGTGATACAGGATGCCTGGGAGGAGGTTCACCTGGGGCATACCTATAAGGCATATGAATGTGTTCCTGGGGCACTGTCACAATGTGTGGAGGTTCATACGACACCCCCCAAAAATATTGAATTCCCATCCTCAGGAGCTCTAATGTGATAAAATCCCCTGAGTACAGGGGCAATGAGTAGTGAAGGAGTATGGACCTTTGATGGGCCCTTGATAGTGATAACTGTACTTATGAACCTTTACTTTTGAAATTGAAATTTAGCCTACTATTATAGGGTGCCTATAAGTTACCTCCTGAGAGCCTCCTTGTTGCTCAAATGTGGCATGCCTCTAAGCCAAACTCAGCATATAAATGCATTACCTTCACCCTGGCATAGAACATGACTCCTGGGGGTGAACTTCCCTGGCACCAAGGGATTACTACAAACACCAAATAGCAATGCAACTGGAAAAAGATCTCAAATAAATGGGGGGGGGGGGAGGGGAAGGTAAAGACAAATGAGTTTATATGGTTAAGAGACTTCAAAGTGGGTTGGGAGGTCATTCCAGAGGTTACACTTACGCACATCTCAGCAGGATTTCATTGACCACCGAAGTAAATATTGCCTCAAATAGCAGGACTACTAAGGACTCCAGGGACACCCAGACACTATAGGCAGGGCAGACAGCTCAGGAATTTGGAGCCCTGCCAGTGGGCCCTACTTTGCAATTTATGCTCCCTGGTGTGTCACAGTCGGGTCAGTTGTGGTTTCCTTACACCTGGCTCTTCTACCCCTTCTATTTGAACCTACAGTTAGTACTAGAGTTGATAGTTGTATGTCCAAGAGACTTAAATATTTGGTCCATCCATGTGCCAGATGGGCCCTGAATCTCAACAGCATTGTAATACCTTCTCTCCAGTTCATTGGACTTGCTTAGGACAACTAACAAGGAGATGATAATGGACAATGACCATCCCAAGGAAAAGAGAGAATCTGCAACTGCAATCAAGATAGTCCCATCCATCTGCCCCATGGAATCTAAGCCCCTTCTCAATTAGAAGCAGAATGGGCATCACCATCCCAGAATTTCAGGACTAGGGAATGAAGGATGGAGTAGGCTTGCTATTATTCTTCTATAGACTTATTGTGATTCTAACAATGGAATAACTATTATCATTGATGTGGAGACAATGGCCACTGGAGGTCCTGAGAGGAGGGAGAGGGAAAAATAGGTGTAATATGGGGGCATTTTCAGGATTTTGGAATTGTCCTGACAGATACAGGCTATTACATATCTTGTCATAACTTACAAATTGTGCAAGGGAGAGTGTTAACTACAATGTAAACTATAATCCATGCTTAGTGGCAATGCTCCAAAACATGTTCATCAATTTTAACAAATGTACCACACTTATGAAGGATGTTGTTAATGTGGGAAAATGTGCAAGGGGTAGGGAGGAGGGCATGTAGGAATGCCCCATATTTTTTACATAACATTTACGTAACCTAAATACCTTTTAAAATTAAAAAAATATATATTATAAAACAAAAAAACCCTTAATGGATATGTAATTGCCAAAATATTTACTCCCATTGAATTGGCTGCCTATTCGCCCTTTTGAAAAAGTCTTTTAAGGTGCAAAAGTGTTGAATTTTAAAAAGGTCCCAATTATCTATTTTTTCTTTAGTTGCTCATTCGTTGGGTATAAGGTTTAAGAAACTACCACTAACCACAAGATCTTAAGGATATTTTCCTACATTTTCTTCTAGGCATTTTATGGTTTTCACTTTTATATTTAGGTCCTTGATCCATTTTGAGTTAATGTTTGTATAAGGTGTGTGATAGAGGTTCTCTTATTTATTTTGGATATGGCTATTCAGTGTTCCCGTCACCATTTGTTGAGTAGTCTTTTCAGGCCCAGCTAGGTGGGCTTAATATAAACTTTGTCAAAAATAACTTGACTGTATATTTGTTAGTTCTCAATTTGGTGGCCTTGGTCAATCTATCTTTATGCCAGCACCATGCTGTTTTTACCATGGTATCTAACTAATATGCTTTAAAGTCAGCAAACGAGAGTCCTCCAACTTCATTCTTCTTTTTTAAGACATTACTGGATATTCAGGGACCTGTAACCTTCCAAATAAATTTGATTATTGGCTTTTCCATTGATGCAAAATAGGCTATTGAGAATTTTATTGGGATTGCATTGACCCTGTAAATCAGTTTGGGTAGAATTGCTATCTTAATGATATTTAGTTTACCAAATCATGAACATGGAATGTCCTTCCATTTATTGAAGTCTTGTTTGGTATCTTTTATCAATTTTTTGTAGTTTCCTGAATAAAGGGCCTTTATGCCTTAGGTTAAATTTATCCCTAAATATTTGATTTTTTTTTTTGCTATTAAAAATGGAATTTTTTTCTGATTTCCTCTTCAGATTGTTATTGATTTTTGCATATTAATCTTGTATCCTGTCACTTGGCTGACTTTTTCTATTACTTCTAGTAACTTGTTGATTTTTCTGGATTTTCTAGATATAGGATCATATCATCAGTGAATGGTGAAAGTTTTACTTCTTCCTTTCCTATTTGGGTGACTTTTATTTCTTTATCTATACTAAATCCTGTAACTAGAACTTCTAGCACAATGTTGAGAAACAATAGAGTGGACATCCTTGTCTTGTTTCCTGATATGCCCCCTCTATTAATAATTTCTGATTTTATTTATTTACAATTTCTCTTTTGTCTTGGTTAGTATAGTGAAGGGTTTGTTGATTTTGTTGATCTTCTCAGAGAAACAACGTTTCTTTTGTTGTTTCTCTTTTTTTTTTTTTTTTGGTGATTGTTGTTCTCAATTTCATTTATTTCTCCAATATTTACTATTTCGTTCCTCCAGTTTGGTTTGGGATTAGTTTGCTGTTCTTTTTCTAACTCCTCCAGCTGTGCAGTTTATCTTCGATTTTATCTCTTCCTTCTTTTTTTAATACGGGCATTGAGGGTTCTAAATTTCCTTCTCACCACTGCTTTTGCAGTGTTCCATAGATTCTGGTTTTTTGTGTTCTCATTTTAATTTATGTCAAGATATTTGCTGAATTTATTTGCAATTTATTCTTTCACTGACTAATTATTTAAGAGTGTGTTATTTAATCTCCATATATTTGTGTCTTTTCCTTTTTCCATCCATTATTCACTTCCAACTTCATTCCATTAAGATCAGAAAAGTGTTTTGCATTATTTTAATCTTTTTAAATTTATTGAGGTTTGTCTTGTGACCCAACATCTGGTTTATTGTGGAGGAGGATCCATGAGCACTTGAAAAGAATTTATATCCTGTTTTTTGGGGGGTACAATGCGCTATAGAAGCCTGTTAGGTCTAATTCATTTAGTGTATTATTCAAGTTCTCTGTTTTTTTATTTATCCTATGTCCAGATATCCTATCCAATAATGACAGTAGTGTATTGAAGTCTCCAACAATTATCGTAGAGACATCTATTTCTTCCTTCAGTTTTGCCAATGTGTGCCTCATGTATCTTGTGATACTCAGATGCATAAATATTAATATAGTCATTTCTTCTGAGTGGGCCCTTTTATTAATATGCAATGATCTTCTTCATCCCTTATAACAATTTTGCATTTAAAATCTATTTTGTCCAATATTAGTATGAACACCCTAGCTCTTTTTAGTTTACTGTTTACATCAAATATCTTTTTCTAACCTTTCATTTCTAACCTGATTGTATCCTTACATCCAAGGTGTCTTGTAAACAACATATACTTGGCTCATATTTTTTAATCCATTTTATCAGTCTATGTCTTTTGATTGGGGAGTTCAAGCCATTAACATTCAATGTTATTACTGTAAAGGCATTACTTATTTCATCCATTTTGCCATTGGCTTTCATTGTCATATTGTACTATTGTCTAGCTTTTTACCCTTTAATTAATTCTTCCTAATAATCTTCATTTCTATACTATTCAAGTTTGTCACCTTTGTTTTTCCCTTTCATACTGCTTCATTCCTTTTAGTATCTCTTGTGATTCTGGTCTTTTAGTAACATATTCTATCAGTTTTCTTTGCCTATTAAGACTTTAAACTTACCCTCATTTTTGAAGTAGAGTTTTGCCAGACATAGAATTCTTGGCTGGCAGTTTTTCTCTTTCAGTGCCTTAAATGCATCATACCACTTTCTTCTCACTGCCATGGTTTCTGATGAGAGGTCTGTGCTTAATCTTATCAAAGTTCCCTTGTATGTGATGCTTTGCTTTTCTCTTGCTGCTTTCAGAATTCTGTCTTTATCTCTGATATTTGTCATTCTGAATAATAGGTATCCTGGGGTAGGTCTATTAGGATTTATTGTTTGGGGTGTGTTGTCCTTCTTGGATATTGATATTTATGTCTTTCATAAATGTTGGGAAGTTTTTGGTCATTATTTCCTCAAATAATCTTTCTGTTCCTTTTCTATTCTTTTCTCCTTCTGGGACACCGATAATACATATGTTTGTGCATTTCATGTTGTCATTCAATTCCCAGAGACATTCTTGCATTTTTTCCATTCTCTTCTCTTTCTGTTCTCCTGTCTTTTCCAGTTCAGATATTCTTTCTTTGAAATCACTAATTCTGTCTTCGAGCAATTCAAATCTGCTCTTTTGTGACTCTAATGTGTTTTTAATCTTATCCATCCTGTCTTTCATTCCCATAAGGTCTGATACTTTTCTTTGCATACCTGCAAATTATTCTTTGTGCTCACCCAATGTCTTAATATTCTTCATCTCTTTAGTCATATTTCTTTCAATTCTTTTAATTGGTTTAGGAGAGTTGTGTGATTATTATTGATAAATTGTCTTAAATCCTGTATCTCTTCAGGATATTTGGTCTGTTCCTTTCTCTGGGCCATCTTCCTGTTTCCAAATATGACTTCTAACTTTTTGCTGATGTCTAGGCATCTGAGTATGTTGGTGTGTTCATTCTAAAGGCCAATTTCTTTCTCTTCCCTATCTTTTTTTTTTCACAGTTCTTCTTTGATATTTGGTTCAACTTATTCTAAATCTTTAAAATTGCCTAGCTTAATTTATTAAAATTGGGCCAAGGACTAACTAAATCGGGTAAGGAGAGAACCAAAAGCAGTTTTGTCCATGCAATTTCCAGACTGGACAGCAGATTTGGCTCATCATTTCACATCTCCACGGAAGTGTTTCCATCTCTGTTTTCCTGTGTTTTGATCTGGCTAGAGCCAAGATTCCAAGCAGGTTCTGTTGGTCAAATTCACTGAAGAAAAACCCTCCAACACCCCTCCCTTTTTGGTTGTAACAGCTGACAGTGAGAAAGATGTCTGTTTCCCTCTCAGTCAGCTGCAATGAACAAGGGGTTTTACCCCAGCTTAATATCTTGGGGTGGTGGTGGTGGCAGGGAGTCCTTCCTGGCTGCCATGAGGGTTTGGTAACTCATGTTTGTTGTTTTGGATTCTTCATCTCTCTGTCCCTCACCATCCTGGGAGCTAGGTAGCACATTCCTTGTCTGCTGACCCCCAGACAGTTCACTTGACAGTTCACAGGAGCTTTTGACTCCTTCTCCATAGTTTTGTGAGAGATTTGAGCCTTGCCTGCCTACTTCGATGCCATCTTCCCACAATTCCCAGTCAACTCATTTTTGACAAGCCTACCAAATCCACTTTTGTGGGGCAGAATAGTCTCTTCAACAAATGGCCTGGGAACACTGGCTATCCATAACCAAAAGAATGAAAGAGGACCCCTATCTTGCTCCCTATGTAAGAATCAACTCAAAATAGATCAAAGACCTAAACATAAAATCCAGGATCATAAAATTCCTAGAAAACAATGTAGGAAACCTCTTCAAGATTTGGTGGTATGAAGTGGGTCCTTAGACCTCACATTTAAAGCATGGACAATGAAAGAAACAAATAAATGGGAATTCCTCAAAATTAAACACTTTTGGACCTCAAGAGACTTTGTCAAGGGTGTGAAAAGGCAGCCTACTCAACTGAAGAAAATATAAAGCCAAATATCCAGATTAAAAAATGGGCAAAAGACTTCAACAGACATTTTTCCAAAGAGGAAATACAAATGACAAAAAAAAAAAAAAAAAAAAATCATTGAAAGATCTTCAACATCACTAAGTATTAGGGAAATGCAGATCAAAACCACAATGAGCTTATTTCACACCTATCAGAATGGCCAGTATTAAAAGAATAAATAGAAAATTACAAGTGTTGGAAAGGATGTGGAGAAAAAGGAATACTTATTCACTGTTGGCAAGACTATAGAATGGTACAGCTGCTGTGGAAGACTGGAGATTCCTAATGAAGTTAAATATCTGACATGTGACTCAGAAAAACCACTAGTAGATATATACCCAGGAACATGAACAGACATCTACACAGAGGCATACATAGCAGCACTATTTACAATTGCCAAAAGATGGAAACAATCCAGGTGTCCATCAAATGATGAATGAATAACTTGTGATATATATACATATGATGGAATATTATTCAGCTGTATTAAGAAACAAAGTCCTGATGCACATGACAACATGGGTGAACCTGGAAGACATTATGTTGAGTGACACGACACGAAAGTACAAATATTGTATGATTTCACCATAATGAACAAAATATAATTGGCTAACTTAAGGAGTTGATAGAATATATGTCACCAGAAGATAGAGTGAGGATAGAGAATGGAAAGCTGGGGCTGATTCTGTGCAGAATTAGTAAAAAAGTTGTTTGTAACTGTTTGGAAATGGATAAAAATGTCTAAAGCACATTATAGTGTTTGTAATTAGCAGTGCTAATATTTAGGCATGATCTTGGTTAAAAAGTCTTACTAGAAGGAAAGGTAAAAAAGTGAAACACGGGACTGTATAGCACAGCACATACTCTTGTGAAAAATGAGTATATATAATAATGCATTTATAAGAATTATTTTCCTCTGAAACAGAACAAGTGTCTGTTACTGGTACAAGATGTTAATTATAGTGTAATATTTGGATAAAAATAAACCAAAGCAAACTATGGACTGTAGCATATAACAATGTATTAGTGACCTTCCATCAATGGTACATAAAAGAAAGTATGATAAGTGGAAGAAACTAGACATAAAGTACCGATATTGTTTGCCTTCATCTACACAAAACATAAATACAAATATATGTCCAGAGTCAGAAACAGATTAGCAGTTATGTATGGCAGGGGAAAGATAGAGGGATTGAAAGGTGACTACTAAAGGTTAGGGGTTTTCCTTTTTTGGAGTAGTAAAAATGCTCTAATATTGATAACAGTGATGAATGCACAACTCTGTGATTATACCAAATGTCACTGATTGTGCATTTTAGATGGAATGAATGGTTTATGAATATGTTTCAAAAAATTTCATGAAAAGTTAGGTTTATTTTCCTTTTGCTATTGTATGGACTTTAAAATTGATTACTGACTATATTCCCATAAAAGCAAAGAAAATTATTTTGCCACAGATATGGTCTCTTTGAGGCTTATTTAATAATACCCAAATAAAATTAAGAATTTGGAGGAGGCTAGTTTGGACCTATTTAGAAATTTACCTTGAGTTCCTTTCTCGTGTTTCTCTCCTGGCATTCTCTGTTTCCTCTAAGCGAATGAAGGATATATACAATGTTCTCCCTCTGGTCAACTCTCTCTCCAAATAAAACCTAGAATATCAAACTCTTCAATTCAGAAAAATTTTTAAGTCTTTAGGTGCTACCTTCACCCAATGACCAAATTAATACAACCAAGTACATATTGGACATTTCCACAATTATATCAGATATAAGATAAGCACCTTAAACTTAATATGCTCAAATATTAATCTTTATTTTTCACCTTGTTTCTTCCTCTTCTTGTATGGTAAATGGAAGCTACATTCCTATCAAATCAGAAAATGTACTCATCCTCAAATTCTCCTTTTTCCTTTTTCCTTTTTCTGACATCCAGTAATAACAGTTATTATAATAATAACACCAAGCATATATAGATCATCGTTTACATCCTAGGCTCTAAAATTAGAACTCCATATAAATTATTTTTGTAACACTTACTACAATAGCGACCACTTAATAGGGAATTATATGTATCAGACACCTTGCTAAAAGTTTGATTTGTATTATCTTGATCTTCATATAACTATAATATTAAGTATTATCCCCACTTTTCCAGATGAGTAAATTATATAACTCCCCAAAGTCACCCAGGTAAGTTGGCATGACTTGAATGCAGATTGTTTGAGTCCAAAACTCATGCTATTAACCACATCATTTTTATTTTCCAACTCCATATGGTGTAACTATTATCCCAATTTCATAGATGAGAGAGGTGATTCCCAAGGATGCATCATAAACTTGCCCAAGAGGTCAAAGGTGGACATATATTTTTCATACAAAATGCCTAGAAACAGGACATTGATTCATATTTGCTTAGTGTGGTTTTGGATATATAAGTTGTATAGGAAAATTTTCTTCTGAAATGGCTACCACACTTTACTATTTGAGAAAATTTGCATAAAAAGCATTTAAGAAGGATTTTAGAACAAAATCATGTGTATAGCCTATGTTCCAAAAATATCAATATTTGTTTACATGGTCAGAGAAGTGAGGATTAAAACTTATATTATCTCTCAGCAAAGCCAAGTGCATTAATTTATTTTGTTTTTTAAAAAATCCTATAGACCAGGAAAGCGGCTGTGGCTCAATCTATTGGGCCCCATCTATCATATGGGAGGCCCTGGGTTCACATCCCGGGGCCTCCTTGTGAAGGCAAGCTGGCCCATGCGCACCTGACGGCATGCCGCATGCTGCAGAGAGCTGGCGCAGCAAGATGATGCAACAAAGGGAGACAAGCAAACACAGAAGAATGCACAGCGAATGGACATAGAGAGCAGATGGCCAGCGGAGAGCTGATGGCCCAGGTGCCAAGGAGAGCTGGTGCAGCAAGATGACACAATAGAGGGAGACCAGCAAACACAGAAGAATGCGCAGCAAATGGACACAGCGAGCAGACAGCAAGCAAGCCGCAAGGGAGAGGGCGGAAATAAATTTTTTTAAAAATCTAAAAAAAAATTCCTATGGACCATAGCTCTTTAATATTCCCTTATATCCTCTCCATCACCATCACTACCATTCATCCTTTCTTTCCTGGATTACCCAAACAACTTCATAATTATACTTCTTTCATCATTCCTCACACCCTCCCCCCAATTCACACCATACACCATTTTATGAATGGTTTTTCTATACTCAAAATCCAACTATAGGGAAAAAGTCCTATATCTGAGAAGAGAACTACTATCCAGAGTGCATTTAAACACACACACACACACAACTCAACAATTAAAATACAAATAACACAATTAGAACATTGGCAAAAGATATGAATAGACATTTCTCCAAAGAAGATATATAAATTCCAATAAGCACATGAAAACATGATCAACATCACTAGTTATTAGGGAAATGCAAATTAAAATCACAGTGAAATAGCACATCACATCTACTAGGTTGATATGTTTAAAAAGGCAGACAATAGCAAGTATTGATGAAGATGCAGAGAAATTGAAACCCTCATATATGGCTGGTAGGAATGTAGAAAGATGCAGTTGCTTTGGAAAACATTTTGGAGTTTTTACAAAAATTAAACATAGAGTTACCATAGGACTTATAAATTCCACTTCTAGATATATGCCCAACAGAACTGAAAATATGTTCACATAAACACTTGTATGAAAATGTTTATAGCAGCATTATTTATATAACCTAAAATAGCCAAAAGTGTAAACAGCCAAAATATTCATCAACTGATACATGGATAAGCAAAATGTAGTATATCCATATAACGGAAAATTATTAGGCCATTAAAAGGAATGAAATACATATATATGCTACAACATGGATGGACCTTGAAAACATTGCTTTATGCGAAAGAAGCCAGTCACAAAGGACCACATATTGTATGATTCTATTTATATGAAGTGTCCAGATTAGGCAAAATCATAGAGAGAGAAAGAAGATTAAGGTTGCTTAGGGCTGGGAATAGGGGGAAATGGGGAGTACTGCTAATGAGTATGGGGTTTCTTTTGGGGGGTGATGGAAATGTTCTGGAATTAGATAGTGGTGATGATTGAACAAGTGAATTATATCTTTGGGGAAAAAAAAAACAGACCAAGTTTCCATAGATATGCACTCGGCAAGATAAAATTAATTTTAAAAATTCCAAATATGTTACTTCTCTGCCTAAAACTCTCTAGTGACATATAGAACTCTCTATAGTTAGGCCCCTGCATAGCTCTCCTTTCTCATTTCTTACCAAATGTTACAAAAAAAATCAGTTTCCCAAATTATGACTCAGTGTTTTAAGAATCTACAGAAAACTCTACCTTATCTTTGAGAATGCAACTCAGGGTTCACATCTTATGAAGACTTTCTATCTCCTGAGTCCTCTCTCATTTCTTACACAATTATATCTTGTTTGACCTTGTACTACACTGTTATAATGTGTGAGGTCATATTACATATATTAGTCAAAATAGACTTGTCAAGGCTGTAGTAACAACTCATCCTGAAATCTCAGTTGCCTAATATAATCAACAGTTAATTTCTCATGAATTCCACAAGAAATATCTCATCTTTAAAAACATTTAGTATTTACACAATACAGTCTATATTTTGTCATTTAATTTTTCCTTAAAAATCCTTTGAGCTACCAAATTTATAAAAAGTCCCAAAATTCATTGTTATTTATATGATCTATAAAGCATTTCTATCTCTAGCTTAAAAATATTTTGAAGCCTAATTAAAAATAAAATAAATGTAAATTTTTATAGTGTGGCTATAAGAAATAAAATTAAATTTTTGTCAGGTCTTCTGATTTTTGTAGTTTAGTAATAAAAATTAAATATAATGAAAATGTGTAGTGATTTAACTTGTCCATTAAATAACTTAAGGCCACTATTTTTTTGTTAATTATAAAGTAACACATACTTTATATTCTGTTACTCTGAATAGTTAAACTTGACTCGTTAAAATTTAAAGAGTATGAGAAATGGATAGAAAAGTCCTCAGCAGTAACTCAAATTTCAAAACTTCTATATTTCAACCAAATTTTCATTATATAATGAGAGAATTTGAAAGGCAAGTAACATATAACAACCGGGCCAGTCTATTGATCTATATGACATGGCTTAAAGATGTCTCTCTTGGGAAAACCAGGTGTAATATGGGGGCATTTTGGGACTTGGTATTGGCCTGAATGACATTGCAAAGACAGGTACAGGACATTATATAGCCTGCCATAACCTACAGAATAGAGTGAGAGAGAGTGTAAACTACAATGTAAACTATAATCTATGCTATGTGGAAATACTCCAAAATGTGTTCATCAATTGCAATGAATGTACCACACTAATGAAAGAAGTTGTTACTGTGGGAAAAGTAGGAGGTGTGAGGAGTAGGGCATATGCAAATCCTTATATTTTTTTTATGTTAAATTTTATGTAATCTATGTATCTTTTAAAAATAAAAAATATATAATTAAAAAACTTTTAAATGAAAAAAAAAAAGATGACTCTCTTAAGACACCTCTACCTGCTACTCTGTCTTAAATTTCAATTAAAGATTCAGAAACAAAATAAATGCTTATGGATTATCTACTATGTGTAACACATTGTTCAGACTTGAAAATTCAACAGAGATAAAAAATAAATATATATATATATAGACTGCATATACTACTATTAGTTTAATATTTTTCTTTAAAATGATCCATTGTACTTAAATAAGAAAGTATCAGTTCAATAAATATTAAACAGGTAGCACTTGCTATTAAGAGAATAACTATAAGCAAATTAATACAAGGAAAACAGAACAATTAGATTGCATTTGGCCATGACTTGACCTTGATGATCCCGAGCTTTAGAAATGTTTTCTCCTAAGTTAAGGGGGGATTTTCAAAGGTATTAGAGAGGTCTTAAAGGCAGATAAACAATGGGACATTTCCCTTCATGTAATCAAAAGAATCACTTTGAGGTTCATTTCTTAGTGTTATCTCTCAAAACCGAAATTATCATCACTTTGGAGAATACTTATCTTCACTAAAGTGGAATTTTTGGCTATAAGGATCTGTTCTCCTGTGTGATCATCTTCTTTAAAAAATATCCTGATAGATTACTTGTAGTATGAATTAACTTTATAAGTGACCTAGTTGTAGGATAGGAAGTTCATCACTGAAGTATTAAGAATATGGGAGCGTAAAAAGGACAATACCCACCAAGATGAGTCTTGAATTTCTGCAAGTCTAATAAAAGGGAAAAGGTGGAAAGAGTTTGAAAGTAAGGGGGAAAAAGACTTAATTTGGGGAACTTCCAGGGAAGATGGTAGAATATGGAGCTCCAAGACTCAGTCCTTCCTCCAAAACAAGTATTAACAAAGTAGGAACTGTCTGAAACAACAATTTTGAAACTCCAGAGAAAATAAGAAGATGGTACAGCATCCAGGGAAGAGCAGAAGGAAGAGACTGATAAATTGTGGTAAAGAAATGTCAAACTGATCTCTCTGAATGATGCCTACTGGCACTCTTCCCCCCAGTCTTGCAGCAGACCACCACAGGGCCCAGTCCCTATCTAGAAGCTGGTGACAGAAAGGAACCTAAAAACCCTCTTTATGAAGAACAGGGGTGGACACAGTTGATCACTGATCACTAATAATGATTAGTGAATTTAGATCACTGGGTCCTAGCTCTGAGGGCAGCTATTGTTTCAACCCACCCTTACAGCGGCAGCCATTGTTTCAACCCTCCCCTCCACTGCAGAGAGGTGGTGGAGATTTAAAGATGCACCACTTCCTCAGCACTGAGGGGAACAGTTGGCTGCATTTGCTGGGCAGTCCAGGGAAGCTCAGCTTTAGAGAACTGCAGAAGAAACCTTTGGTGCCCTTCCTAACCACCTCTACAGGACTCCTCATGGGTCCCTGGCACTGCTTTGGGAAAGTTCTACCCAGTATGACCCACCTCTGTAAAAACTAAACCAGTGTGAGACTACAAAAGGAGTATAAAAAATCTATAGAGGCAGTGGTTTGGGACAAAGACCTGCTGGATTCACCTGGGCAGACCTTCCTGACATTAGGGCTGAAACTCAAGAAAATGTCTGTCTTATCACTACCTGGTTACAAAACCAAGAAAAAGACATCCCAGGAAGTAAATCCCAGCATTAACATTTAAAAATATTGTAACATAGAGTGGTAAAAAAAAAAACAAGACAATAAAAGAAACAAGAAATGATGGCCCATCCAAAGGAAGAGGATAAAAATACACCTCATTGAGAAGATAAGAATGTGGACATACCAAACAAAGCCTTTAAAAAACATCTTTAAAAATGCTCAGGGAGATGAAGGAAAACACAGGGAAAAACTAAAGGATGTCAGGAAAACAATGAATGAACAATATGAAAGTCAAGTAAAGAGACAGAAACTTTTTAAAAGAAACCAAAGAGAACTACTGGAGATGAAGACCAAAATAACCAAAATGAAAAATCTGAGGAGGGTTTGAAGATTGGAGCTGGCAAAAGACAAAAACACTTGAAATGAATCAGGCTGAGAAGCAGAAAGAAAAAAGGAATATTAAGGGTGAAAATAGCCTGAGACACTTATGGGACACCATTAAGCTCACCAATATATTCAGTATGGAGGTACCAGAAAGGAGAAAAACAAAGAAAGGGACAGGAGAAATATTCAAAGAAATAATGACCGAGAACTTCCCAAACTTAGCAAAAGAACATGTATATGAACATCAAAGAAGCTCAGAAAACACCAAACAGGAAAAATATAAAGAAAAATACACCCATCATATGTGGATTACACCATCAAATGTAAAGGACAAGGAAAGAGTTCTCAAAGCTGTAAGAGAAAAACTATGTGTTACGTACAAGGTAGTCCCAATTAAATTAAGTGATGATTTCTTATCAGAAACCATGGAGGCAAGAAGGCAGTGGGTTGAAATACAATAAAGTGCTGAAGGAAAACAACTGCCAGTTAAGAATTTTATACCTAGTAAGACTCTCTTTCAAAAATTAGGGAGAGATTAAGACATTCTTGGATAAATAAAAGCTGAGGGAGTTCTTCAGACTGAAATGAAAGGACACTAGACAGTGGTTCAAAGTAGCATAATGAAATAAAGACGTCTGGTAAAGGTAACCTTTTGGGTAATTATAAATGCTAGTACCATTCTTTGGTATGTAACTCTACTTCTTACTTCCTACAGCTGATAATTCAAATGCATAAAAAGACAAGGAAAACCTATGTTCTCAGACATGCAATGTACAAAGATAACAGTGACAAGTACAAAAAAATGGTGGTGGGAACAGAGGGGTAAAGGAAAAGTATGTGCATTCTGTTGAAGTTAAGATGGTATCAAACCAAAAATAACTGTTATATATTTACATGTTAAATTTTTATCCCACGGTAACCACAAGGAAAACAGATGAAAAATATATCCAGATGGAAAAAAGAAGGCATACAATACAGTACAACACAAGAAGGAAAATGAATATAAAAATAGGCTTTAATGGAAGGGACAAAAAAAGTATAAGGCATATAAGTCTTAATAGTAAAATGGCAGAAGAAAGTCCTGTATTATCAGGAGTGATCTTATATGTAAATAGATTAAACTCTCCAGTCAAAATGCAGAGATTGGCAGAATGGGGGAAAAAAACACAATTCCACCTATATGATATCCACAAGACACTCACTTTAAAGTCAAAGATACTAGTAGGTTGAAGGTGAAAGGATGAAAAAAATACATACCATGCAAGTAGTAAGCCAAAGAGAGCTGGGGTGGCTTTACTAAAATTGGATGAAATAAACTTTACATAAAAAACAGTTATGAGGGACAAAGATAGCCATTACAAACTGATAAAGGAGATAATTCAACAGGAAGATGTAGCAATTATAAATATTACTATATATGTACCTCACAGGAGAGCCCTCAATATATATGAGGTGAATATTGACAGACTTGTAGGGAGAAATTGACAGTTCTAAATTAATAGTAGGAAAATTTAATACACCATTCTCAATAATGGATAAACATCTAGTCAGAAGGTCAGTAAGGAATTACAGGACTTGAATTATTTACTAAATCAACTAGAATTAACAAACATACAGAACACTGCATCCAACAAAAAGAGAATACACATTCTTCATGAGTAAACATGGGTCATTCTCCAGGAGAGACCAAATGTTAAATTACAAAACAAGTCTCAATGAATTAAAAAGTACTGAAATCGTATGATACATATTCTCTAACCACAACAGAATGAACCTAGAAATCAATAACAGAGGGAGAAAGGGAAAATTAACAAATACTTGGAAATTAACACACTCTTAAACATCCAGTGGGTTAAACAGGAAATCAGAGAGAAATTAGCAAATGTCTTAAAGCAAATAAAAATGAAAATATACAAAAACTTAGATGCAGCAAAGGTGGTGCTGAGAGGGAAACTTATAACTTTAAATACTTACATTTAAAAAGAAGACTTCAAATCAGAGTCCTAATATCAAAACTGGAAGTACTAGACAAAGAAGAGCAAAATGTAACAGCAGAGGGGAGAAATAAAAAAAGAAGAGAGTGGAAATAAATGAAATAAAGAATAACAACAGCAACAAAATCAGAAACAATAGCAAGAATAAAAAGAAATTTGGTTCTTTGAAAATTCCATAAAATCAACAAATTATACTGACAAAGAAAAAAGAGAGAATACAAATAATGAAAAGCAGAAGTGAAAAGGGGGTATTACTACCAACCCTGCTGAAATAAAAAGGACTCTGAACAACAGTATGCCAAAAATTAGAAAACCTACATGAAATGAACAAAATCTTAGAAACCCACAACTACCTATATTGATGCTAGAAAAAATGGAAGATCTCAACAAACCATTAATAGTAAAGTGATTGACTCAGTAATAGAAAACTTCACAACAAAGAAGAGCTCAGGGATGAGATGGCTTCACAGGGGAATTCTACCAAACATTCCAAGAAGACTTAACTCCAGCTCTACTCCAACACTCACAAAAAGTTGAAGAGGAGGGAACACTTGCTAACTCATACCATGAGGTGAACATCACCCTCATACCAAACCCAGATATAGATACCACAAAAAAGAAAACTACAGACCAATATCTCTTATGAATACAAATGCAAAATCTTAAACATAATACTATCACATTGAATTGATTAGCATATTAAAAGAATTATATACCATGATCAAGTGGGATTTATCCTGGTATAAAAAGATGGCTCAACTTAAGAAAATCAATTAATGTAATATATCACATGAACAGAATGAAGGAAAATAGCACATGATCATCTCAACTGATAGAGGAAAGGTATTTGACAAAATACAGCACTGATTCTGGATTAAACTGATTAGATTCAGTTAAGGGACCATTCTTTTGATTAGATCACTTTAGTTGGGCATGACCCAGGATGGGTCTTCATCCTCTTACTCAAGTCCTTTATAAACTGAGGAATAAAAAGCCACAGACACATACAAAAAAGTCACAGAGACCAAAGGAGCCTCCAGATGTTCAAATCAATGAACCCGGGAGAGAGAAAAATCACAGACCAAGCAGTCTGAAGCTGTAAGCAATGAGGCCAGGAAGAGAGGGGAGAGCTGAGTGGACCCTGCCATGTGCCTGATCACCCACAGCTGCAACTCGCTGAGAAAGCATCTCTTAATGACGCTTTGATTTGGACACTTTCCCTGCTTCCAAATTGTAAGCATTTAACCTAATAAATTCCTATGGTGAAAAACAAAAAACAAAACAAAACAAAACACTTAGAACACTAGAAATAGAAGGAAACTTCCACAATATGATTAAGGGCATATATGAAAAGCCCACAGCTAACACCCTATTTAATGGTGAAAGAATGAAAGCTTTCTCTCTAAGATCAGGGACAAGACATGATGACTATTGTCTCCATTGTTATTCAACATTCTACTGGAAGTACTTGTCTGAGCAATTAGGCAAGAAAAAGAAATAAAAGGCAATCACATTTGAAAGGAAGAAATAAAACTTTCACTATCTGCAGGTGATATGATCATGTATACAAAAATCCTGAGAAATCCACAACAAAACTCGTGGAGCTAATAAATGAATTCAGCGAAGTGGCAGGGTACAAGATTAACATTAAAAAATCAATAGTATTTCTGTACACAAGTAATGAACAACTGGAAAAAGAAATCAAGAAAAATATTCTATTCACAATAGTAGCACAAAGAATAAAACAGTTAGGAATAAATCTAATCTGGAATGTAAAAGACTTATATACAGAAAACTACAAAACATTGCTAAAAGAAATCAAAGGAGATATAAATAAATAGAAGGGCATTCCTTGTTTATGGATTGGAAGACTAAATATTTTAAGATCTAAATTCTACCCAAGGCAATTTATAGATTTAATGCAATCCCAATCAAAATTCCTCTTTGCAGAAATGGAAAAAGCAATCATCAAATTCATATGGAAGGTAAGGAGTCCCAAATAGCTAAGGCTATCTTGAAAAAAAAAAAGAATGATGGAGGACTCACACTTCCCTATCTTAAAATGTATCACAGAGCCATAGTAATCAAAACAGCATGGTACTGGCACTAGGACAGACATATAGACCAAAGGAATAGAGCTAGGAGCTCAAACATCAACCCTCACATTTATGGCCAATGGATTTTTAACAAGATGGCAAAGACCACTCAATTGGGAAGGAATAGTCTCTTCAACAAATGGTGGTGGGAGAACTGGATCTCCATTTGCAATGAAAAGAAGGAGAACTCCTACCTCACACCATATAAAAAAATCAACTCAAATAGGACCAAAGATCTATATATATAAGAGATAGAACAATCAAACCCCTAGAAGAAAATGTAGAGAAGCATCTCTAGGACTTTGTGTTAGGCAATGGTATATTAGACTTTAAACCCAAAGCACAAGCAACAAAAGAAAAAAAGAGATAAATCATAATGAAAAGCTTTTGTTCTTCAAATGACTTAATCATAAAAATAAAAATGCAAAGTACACAGTGGGAGAAAATATTTGGAAATCACATATCTGATAAAGGATTAATATCCAGTATATAAAAGGAAATCCTTCAACTACCAACAAATAGACAAATAACCCAATTTTTAAAATGGGCAAAAGACTTGAATAGAAGTCTCTCTAAAGAAGATATATAAATGGCCAGAAAGCACATGAAAAGATACTCAACATCATTAGCTAGCAGGGAAATTCAAATCAAAACTACAAGGAGATACCATTTTAAACCCATTAGAAGGACTGTCATTAAAACACACACACACACACACACCAGAAAACAACAAGTGTTGGAGAGGATGCAGAGAAATAGGAACACTCACATTCATTGCTGTGGCAATGTAAAATGGTGTAGCCACTGTGGAAGACAGTTTGGTGGTTCCTCAGAAAGCTAAGTATAGAACTACCCTATGGCCTGACAATCCCAATACTAGGTATATACCTAAAAGAATTGAAAGCAAGGACTCAAACAGATATTTGCACACTTACATTCATAGCAGCATTACTCATAATTGCCAAAAGATGGAAAAAACCCAAGCATCTATCAACTGATGAATGGATAAATAAAATGTTGGTATATTTGTATAATTCATTCATAAAAAGGAATGAAGTCCTAATACATGTGACAACATGGTAGAACTTGGAAGCCATCATGTTGAGTGAAATAAACCAGACATAAAATGAAAAATATTGTATGATCGCACTGATTTGAAACAATTAGAATAAGTAAATTCATAGAGTTAGAATCCAGAACATATTAATAGTTTATCAGGGGATAGGATGGGGATAGGGAATGAGAAGTTAAAGCTTAAAATATACAGGGTTCCCTATAATTAGCACCATACCATTAAATATATGTCCCAGAGACTTAAATTTTTGGTCTGTTCATATACTGGTTGAGCCCTGAATCTCAGCAGAGTTGTAACCAACACCTACCCCCCGGTTCATTGAACTCACCCAGGACAACTAACAAAATGATGATGGAAAATGCCCATTCCCCAAACCAAAGACTATCTACATCTGCAAGCAAGGCAATTTTATCCATCTGCCCCATGGGATCTAAGTGCCCTCTCAATCTCAGGCAAAGTAGGCATCCCCATTCCCAAATCCTCAAGACTGAGGAATGAACAAACTTATGGGGTGAATGCAACTATGGACCAGAGTAGACTTATTATTATTCCAGTAATGGAAGAACTTGTAATGTTGATATAAAGAGAGTAGTCACCAGAGGTTCTGAGAGGAGGAAGAGGGAACAATAGGTGTAACATGGGACATTTTGTGGACATTGGAATTGTTCTTCATGACATTGCAATGACAAATACAGGTAATTGTATATTTTGTCAAAACATATAAAATTGTGCAGTGCAAAATGTAAACCATAATATAAACTACAGACCACGGTTAGTAGCAATGCTTCAATATTTGTTCATCAATATTATAAATGTAGTACAGTAATGAAAGATGTTATTAATAAGGGGGAAATGTGAGAGCAGAAGAGGGTGTAGTATGTAAGAATTCACTGTATTTATTATGTAACTTTAGGTAATCTAAAACTTCTTTAAAAATAAAGGAAAAATGTACAAGATTCCTATTTGGAATGATGGAAGTATTTTGGTAATGGATGGTGGTGATAATAGTACAACACTGTGAATACAGTTATCAGCACTGAAATAAATGCCTGAATATGATTAAAAGTGGAAAAGTTTTATTGTACATATGATAGAATTTTTAAAAATCTATGGAACTAAACTACATAAATAGTGGGTCCTAGGTTAAACCATGATTTTAATTAAAAGTACAATTATAAAAATGTGTTATAATCAATTGTAAAAAATATTACACAGAAACACAACATATTATTAATAGGGTGGTATATGGGAATGAATTATTTACTATATTATTATTCTGTAAACTCACAACTTCTCTATTACAAAAAAGTAAAAAAAAAAAGATAAAGAGTCACCGAATCATCATCACATCCCTACATAAGGTGAGAATCCTACTTTATCCTAGAAGCCTGGGAGCATTGCCATTGTATAAAGAGGACACAAGTACTTTTTTCACCACCAAAATATATTTCTCCAACATACTTTAATATTTACTTTTAGAAATAGGTTATAAACTTTTAAAAGGCAATTTCCCTCTAAAATAAAATAAGAATTATAAACAATAATAAATATATTCACTTAAGCACCTTCTGACCTAATTAACTTGCTTAATCCACACCTCAATACTCCAAATCTATTGACAAACCTGTGGTCTGAAGCCCATAATGATCCAATGCCTCTGTTGATGAATCCACACCAATGTAAGGTGTTGGTGATGGGGTAATGTTTGGACATCCTGTAGTTTATGGATGATCGTCTGTGAACCCACAAATTTCTCTAATAAGGAAAATAAAAGACTTAACTTAGTTCACCATTTGACTTTGAGCCAACCAGGAAAACAAAAAGGGGAAATAGCAATTTTAATTTTCAAGTTTATACAATTGTTTAGTTCAGTGGGTAGTTTAATATAGTCCCAAATTATAATTTCACTTTAGGAAATTACTTTGCAGAGGTGTAACAAATATATGTGTCTGTATCTGTAAATATCAGTGTATATATGTGAGAGAGTGATGAATTTATTATCTCCTTTGTGAAAAACTGAAGTTCAAATTTAAATGATTAATAAGGGATAAACAAACCCCATCTTTTGTGTGCTGGAGAGTTTCTGTCTGTCCAATCAGAGCACTATTTATTTTTCTCCATACTCTGTGTTCTGGAACATTGGACTTGTAGGATTACATAAAAAGCTTCCTCACCCTCTGGCATCCTGTTCAATGGGGCCAAATTCCCTAGCAAGGAATTAGAGGAAGTGAGGGAAACGAGACTTGGTGTGTTTTCCTGGAGCTTCCTTCCCGTGGAGTGAAATGGGCTGACTGAGTTACCTGACTAAAGATATCAGCTTGGGTCTGGATTCCCTCTCTGTAAATCCCTCCTTGTCCTGTTGCCCCTTCTGTCTGAAGGGTGGTATCAGTGTCATGATTTAGAAATCCCAAGTAGCAGCACTACTATCCCTATTGGATTCCATACAGCTTGGCCAGATGTTGGAAATTGCTCTTTTATTAAATACTCCTCAAACTTCACAATTTGACTGTATCACTTTGTTTCCCCTCCTAAGTCCCTAACTAGATCAAACAATCATACAGCTCCTTAAGACCTATAGTGGTTTCAATCAAGTGATCAGCACTTAGAATTAATTTTACATAAGAAGACCTAGTTTTAAAATGACATTTTACTGTCATTGCTTTATATTTCAGAGAACACAGCATTGACATTAAAACTTTGGGTCCTTGTTCTCCATTCCATTATATATTTCAGTATTTATTTTGGGGATGAAAGGGTTGTGGAATACAACACAAAATTTCAAGAATAGTTAAAATGTCCTAGTCTCAGATTAAAATTGCCTATTAAAATAAATTTTCTTTTCTTATAAGAAATTTGTACTAAAATTTTAGAGGAATTGTGGGAAGATGGCATTGCACTAACAGGCAGAGTTAAATGCTCTCACAAAAACAACAGCAAAAGAGCCAAAAGCTATCTGAGGGATCTTCTTTTGGTGTCAACAGAGCAGCACAGTGCTACACAAATCCTAGGAGGGTGAGGGAAAAAGAGACAAAAAACCAAAACAACAAACATGAATTACCAAGCACCAGCAGCAGCAAGGAAGGGTACTTTCCTTCACCCCCAAGATATTAAGCTGCGATAAATCTCTGCTCACTTCAGCTGAATAAGAGGGAAAGAGACAGCTTCATCTCCGTCAGTTATTTCAAGGGAAAAGAGAGAGGGAGGTGGGGGAATTTTCTTCAGTGAATTCCACCAGCAGAGCCTGCTTTGAATATTTGCTCTGAAGATTCAGCATAGGAACACAGGAAAGCTGAGACTGAAATGCCTCTGTGGAAAGGAGCACTGATGAGTGCCATTGGCTGGCTGGTTTGGAAATTGCATGGACAAAAACTGTTTTCTGTTCTACCTATATCTTAATCCCTGGGAGAGAATCTGTGCCCCACTAGTGAGTCCCTGTCCCAATTTTAATAACTTAAGCTGGATAATTTAAAAGACTTGGAATAAGTTGAAACAAATATCAAAGAAGAGCTGTGGGAAAATAAAAAGGCAGGAGAGAGAAATCAGGCATCAGAGAAAATTCACCAAAATATTTAGATGCCAAGATATTATCAAAAATTACAAGCCACACTAGGAAACAGGAAGAGATGGCCCAGTCAAAAGAAACTGGCCAAATATCCTGAAGAGATGCAGGATTTAGGACAATTGATCAGTGATTATAACACAACTCTCCAAAATCACTTCAAAGAATTTAAAGAAACTATAACTAAAGACACAAAGGATATTAAGAAGACACTGGATGAGCATAAAGGACAATTTGAAAACCTGCAAAAAAAGTTAACATATATTGTGGGAATGAAAGGCACAAGTGATGAGATTAAAAATATACTAAAGGCACATAAGAGCAGATTTGAAATGCTTGAAGACAGAATTGGTGATTTCAAGAAAGAACATCTGAACTGGAAAAGACAGAACAGAAAGGGAAGAGAATGTAAAAATGGAACACAGTCTCGGGAAATTGAACAACAATGTGAAATGCACAAAAGTTTGTATTATTGGTGTCCCAGAAGGAGAAAAGAATGGAAAAGGTGCAGAAAGAACATTTGAGGAAAAAATGACTGAAAACTTCCCAACCCTTATAATGAACATAAATATTATTATCCAAGAAGGACAATGTACCCCAAACAGAATAATCCAAATACACTTACTCAGAGACACCTATAATTCAGAATGTCAAATATCAGCAATAAAGAGAGAATTCTGAAAGCAGCAAGAGAAAAACAAAGGCATCACATACAAGGGAAAGTCAGTAAGATTAAATGCTAATCTCTCATCAGAAAACATGGAGGCAAGTGGCATGATGTATTCAAGGTACTGAAAGAGAAAAACTGCCAGCCAAGAATTCTGTATCTGGCAACACTGTCCTTAAAAAATGATAATGAGTTCAAAGTCTTAACAGAAAAACAAAAACAGAAGAATATATTACCAAAATATCAGAATTACAAGAGATACTAAAGGAAGTACTTCAGTCTGCAAGGAAAAACCAAAGATGAGACATATTAGAAATGAAAGATTATTAGGAAAGGTAAACTAAAGGTTAAGAAAACAGACAATAGAATGAAATGACAACAGAGAGCCAAAGAACAAAATGGATGAAGTAAGTTATGCCTTTCAATAATAAACATTGAATGTTAATGTATTGACCTCACCAATCAAAAGACATAGATTTATTGAATGGACAAAAAAATATGAGTCATCTATATGTTTTCAACAAAAGGCCCGCCTCAGATGTAAGGAAAAAACCCAGTGAAAACTGAAAGGTTGAAAAAAGTTATTCTATGCAAATAGCAACAAAAAAGAGGTGAGGCAGTGATACTAATATTGGGCAAAATAGATTTCAAATGCAAAACTGTTGTAAGAGATGAAGAAGGTTACTAATATTAATAAAAGTGGCAATTCACCATGAAGAAATAACTATAGTAAATATTTATGCACCTAACCTCAGTGGCAAGGATACCTGAAGCACACATTGGCAAACTGAAGAGATAAATAGCTGTCTCTACAATAATGGTTGGAGACTTCAATTCAATACTCCCAATATTGGATAGAATATCTGTACTGAGGATAAAGAAGCAGACAAATTGAATAATATGATAAATGAACTAGACCTAACAGACATCAACAGAGCATTGCACCCCAGACCAGCAGGATATAAATTCTTTTCAAGTGCTTGTGGATCTTTCTCTAAGATAGACCATATGTTGGGTCACAAGACAAGTTTCAATAAATTTTAAAAGATGAAAATACACAAAATACTTTCTCTTATCATAATGGAATGAAGCTGGAAATCAATAATGGACAAAAAAAGGGAAAATGCATAAATATATGGATATTAACACTCTCCTAAATAATCAGTGGGTCAAAGAAGAAACTGCAAGAGAAATAAGCAAATATCTTGAGATGAATGAAAATGAGAACATAGCATATGAGAATCCAAGGGACACTTCAAAGGCAGTGGTAAGGGAAATTTATAGCCCTTAATGCTTACATTAAAAAAGAAGAAAGAGCTAAAATTGAAGATCTAACTGCACACCTGGAGGAACTAGAAAAAGAACAGTAAACTAACCCCAAAAGAGGTTGAAGAATAGAAATAGTAAAGATCAGAACAGAAATAAATGAAATTGTGAACAAAAATAGACTAGAGAGAATCAACAATACCAAAAGTTAATTCTTTAAAAAGATCGACAAAATTGACAAACCCTTAGCTAGACTGACAAAGATGAATAGAGAGAAGACACAAATAAATAAAATCAGAAATGAGAGGGGGAACATTACCACTGACCCTGCAGAAATAAGAGAGATCATGAGAGGATACTATGAACAACTGTGTGCCAAAAAACTAGACAATGTAGAGGAGATGGACAAATTCCTAGAAATATACAAACCACATACGCTAGCCCTAGAAGAAATAGAAGACCTCAACAAACCAATCACAAGTGAAGAGACTGAATCAGTCATCCAAAGCTCCCAAAGATGAAAAGCCCAGGACAAGATGGCTTCACAAATGAATTTTACCAATCATTTAAAGATGATCCAATACCAATCTTGCTCAAGTTCTTCCAAAAATTGAACTACCAAACTCATTCTATGAAGTTAACTTCACTCTAATACCAAAATCTGATAAAGGTACTACAAAAAAAAAAGAAGAAAATTACAGACCAATATCTCTAATGAATATAGATGCAAAATTCCACAACAAAATACTTGCAAACCAAATTCAAAAGTACATTAAAAGAATTATACATCATGATCGAGTGGGTTTTATCCCAGGTATTCAGGATTCTTCAATACAAGAAAATCAATTAGTGTAATAAACCACATTGACAAATTGAAGAAGAAAATTCATATGGTACTCTCAATTGATGCAGAAAAGGCATTTAGCAAAACACAGCACCCTTTCTTGATAAAAAACACTCCAAAAGTTAGGGAGAGAAGGAAGCTTTCTCAATATGGTAAAGCGCATATATAAAAAACCTACAACTAGCATTGTACTCTATGGTCAAAGACTGAATGCCTTCCCACTGAGATCAGGAACAAGACAAGGATGCCTGCTGTTACAATTGTTATTCAATATTGTGCTAGAAGTTCCCACTAGAGCAATTAGGCTAGATAAAGAAATAAAAGGCAACCAAATATGAAAGGAAGAAGTAAAATGTTCACTACTCACTGATAATATGATCTTATATCTAGAATCTCCTGAAAAATCCACAACAAAGCTACTAGAATCAATAGAGTTCAGCAAAGTTGCAGGATATAGAATCAATATGCCAAAATAAATAGCATTTCTATACACTACTGATGTTCAATCTGAGAAGGAAATTTTTTAAAAAATTCCATTTATGATAGCAACTAAAACAATCAAATATTTAGGAATAAACTTAACCAAGTACATAACAGACCTGTATTCAGAAAACTACAAAACAGGGAAGCAGACTTGGCCCAGTGGTTAGGGCATCCGTCTACCACATGGGAGGTCCGCAGTTCAAATCCCGGACCTCCTTGACCCATGTGGAGCTGGCCCATGTGCAGGGCTGATGTGCGCAAGGAGTGCCCTGCTACACGGGGGTGTCCCCCACGTAGGGGCGTCCCATGCACAAGGAGTGCACCCCTTAAGAAGAGCCGCCCAGCGCGAAAGAAAGTGCAGCCTGCCCAGGAATGGTGCCACACACACAGAGAGCTGACACAGCAAGATGATGCAACAAAAAGAAACACAGATTCCCATGCCACTGACAACAACAGATGCGAACAAAGAAGAAGATGCAGCAAATAGACACAGAGAACAGACAACCGGGGGGAGGGGGGGTGAAGGGGAGATAAATAAATAAATCTTTAAAAAAAAAAAGAAAACTACAAAACATTGCTAAAAGAAACTGAAAAAGACTTAAATAAATGGAAAGACATTCTGAATTCATGGAATGGAAGATAAATATGTTAAGATGTCAATTCTACCCAAACTGATTTAAGATTCAACACAATCCCAATAAAAAACTCTTTTTTGCAGAAGTGGAAAAACCAACTGTCAAATTTATCTGGAAAGGTAAAGGGTCCAGAATAGCTTAAGAGCCCTTAAAAAAAATAACAAACTTGAAGGACTCTCACTTCTGTACTTTAAAGCATATTATTTAGCTACGGTGGTAAAAACAGCACGGTACTGGCATAAAGACAGACACATTGACCAATGGAACTGAATAGAGAACTCAGAAGTAGACTCTCACATCTATAGTCAAGTGATTTTTGACACGGCAGTCAAGTCCTCCCAGCTGGGCCAGAACAGTCTGTTCAACAAATGGTACTGGGAGAACTGCATAGCCATATCCAAGAGAAAGAAAGAAGACCCCTGTTGCACAACATAATAAAAAATTAATTCAAAATGGATCAAGGACCTAAATATAAAAGCGACATCTATAAAACTCCTAGAAAAAAATGTAGGAAAACATCTTCAAGATCTTGTGTTTGTGGTAGTTTCTTATATCTTACACCCAAAGCACAAGAAACAAAAGAAAAAATAGATAAATGGAACCTCCTCGAAATTCAACACTTTTGCACCCCAAAGGACTTTGTCAAATTGGTTAAAAGGCAGCCTACTCAATGGGAAAAAAATATTTGGCAATCCCATATCTGATAAGGGTTTAATATCCATGATATACAAAGAGATCATACAACTCAACAATAAAAAGACAGACAATCCAATTAAAAACCTAGCAAGGGAGTGGGTATTGTTAAGCAGTTGAGCTCCTGCCTCCCACATGTGAGGTCCCTGATTCAGTTCCTGGTGCCTTCTAAAGAAGCCAAACAAACAATGAGAAACAACAAGCAGACACTGAGCAAAAACAATGAGCAAACACACAAAAAACATGATTAGGCAATAAGAAAAAACAATGAACAAAAAGCAAAAACAACCATAAGACAATGAGAAAAAACAACAAGAAAGACAATGAGCAAACAACAAGCATAAATGAGCAAAAACAAAAAGTAGGGAGTGGATGTGACACAAGCAGTTGAGCGCCTGCCTCTCACATTGAAGCTCCCAGGTTCAGTTTCCGGTGCTTCCTAAAGGAAAAACAAAAACAGACAATGAGCAAAAAACAAGCCAACAATGAGCAATCAATGAACACAGACAACAAGGGCAAATAATGAGCAAAAACAATGAGCCTTCAGGCAAGGGATCCACAGGGTGAAAGGGCAAAAGACTTGAAGACAGTTGTCAAAATCACTAGTGATTAGGGAAATACAAATTAAAACTACAACATAATATAATTTCATTCTTATTCAAGAGGCAGCTATTAAAAAGTTGGAAAACTGCAAATGTTGGAGAGGATGTGGAGAGATAAGAATAATTATTCACTGTTGGTGGGAATGTCGAATGGTACAGTCACTGTGGAGGATGGTTTGTTAGTTCCTAAGGAAGTTGAGTATAGACCTATCATAGGACCCAGCAATACCATTACTAGGTGTATAGCCAGAAGAACTGTGAGCAGCGCCACAAACAGACATCTTTACACTGATGTTCATAGTGCACTATTCACAATTGCTAAATGTTACAAACAACCCAGGCATCTATCAACTGATGAGTGGATAAACAAATTGTGATGTATACACATGATGGAATATTATGCAATGGAAAGAAGAAACAAAGTTCTGAAGCGCATGGCAATGTGGATGAACCTGGAGAACATTATGTTGAATGAAGTAAACCAGACACCAAACAAATACTATATGATTGCACTATTACTAACTAAATACATTGTATAAACTCATGGAGTTAATAATTAGAATATAGGTCATCAGAAAACACAATGATGTTAGAGAACAGAAAGCTGAGATTTAATCTGTGCAGAATTGGTAAAAAGATTGTTTTTAAATCTTTGAAAATGAATAAAAATGATGAAAGCATATCATGATGGTTGTAACTAGCAGTGCTATTGATGAGTATGATAGTGGTTGACAGGGAAAGTCTAAGGTCATGTATTTTACTAGAAGGAAAACTAAAAAATGTAACATGTACTGTATGGGACAGTAAACCTCATGTAAATCATGAATATGAGTGATACTGCATATATAAGACTGTTTTACAAAATATAAATACAAATATACTAGGAAGAAGGAAAAAGAGTAGCAGCTATGTACAGCAGGTGAAGCATAGAGAGACTGAGAGGTGATGAATTTTGTTTGTTTGTTTTTATTATTAGAATAATGAAAGTGCCCTAAGAATGACTGTAGAATACACAAATATGTGATTACAGCAAATACCATTTATTGTACACTTTGGATGGATTTATGCTTCATTAATATGTACCAATAAAATTGATTTGTTTAGGGTAAAAAAATTCACTGGTTCTGGCAATTACATAAGATAAGGCATATTTTTAAATATACTGTACTATGGTGTTCTACATAATAGCCACTTACCTGTGTAGATGTGTGTAGTAATTTGAAGCTGTATGTATCCCAGAAATAAAAACATGCTCTTAAATTTAATCCATTTCTGTGGATATGGACCCATTTTAAGTAGAATCTTTTGATGAGGCTACTTAAATTAAGGTGTGACCCGCCTCATTCAGGATGGAATTTAATCCTATTACTGGAGTCCTTTATAAATGGAATGAATGAGAGAGAAAGCCACAAAAAAGAAGTTGAAATAAAGGAAACCTGAAAGAATAGGAAGAGACCAGCAGATGCTGCCATGTGCCTTGACATGTGGGAGAGGAACCAAGGTTTGCAGAAAGCACGGCCTGATGATGCCTTGATTTTGGCACTTTCCTCAGGCTCAAAACTGTAAGCTAATAAATTCTCATTGTTAAAGCCAACCTATTTCATAATTTTGCCTTAAGTACCATAGGAAACTAAAACAACTTATTAGGAATTACATCATTTTTCACTTTATATATTGATCAGTGCTTGGTTAACAATGGGGTAAAGAAGGCCGTTTTGAAATGTGTGGCAGTACAATTTTAAGAAAATTTTAAATATTACTCCATTCCTCCTCCTCTCTTTTACATGGTAACATGGTAATGTTACAAAAATACCTCAATTAGTAATTTTTTTCTCAATCTTGTAACAAAAATGGCACCCTTTGGTAAAGTCACATAAACATATCCAGTCTGTCTAAATATAAGAATTATGATAAAGAAGCCAACAAACTATTAAAGTATTTTCTCCCTGTATAAGAATAAATGTACCTTTATAAGGGCAAAATATAAAAATATAGGTAAAGGAACATTTTATACAAAATAACTGTGGGCAGTGAAATTTCAAAAATAATTTCATTTTCTACCAAAGACACTGTGGAGCAAATCAGCCTGGTTAGAGAAAGGGAGAGATTCCTTAAAGGCTTTGAGGTTTTTCCTCACACCACCCAGTCCATGCCTGGAATCCTGCCTAGTCAATTCCCCCAGGTCCCACCTCCTAAGCATCATCTTTAAAGATTCTCAAGGAAGACTTAGGCTGGAAAGTCAAGTTCTGATATAGAATTTTCAGACTCTTACTTGTTCTACAGCTGCATGTATTGATGGTAGGCGCTGATCCTCTGCCCCTTGCTCAACCCATTCTACCACCCACTAACACTCTCTTCCCATTCCAAGCATCATAAGACACTGAAACGGCCTCCCAAAACCACAGGGCACCTTCATATCAAAGATCCACTGACATCTCTACAAACAGTTGTCTCTTGGCCACCCCTAGAGATTAGGGATGGGCACATTCACTGGCCATCAGGATGAAAGACTCCAGGAAAGAGGCTTATAGGCCTGGGAAGTGGGTTTGAGGTTTTGGTGTCATGGAATCCACAGCCCCAGGTATCCATGGTATGCTATAGAAAGTGGAGCATAGGCTCTGAATGACCATATGCCCTTTACCCTGTGGGAAGTGAAGGTGGCACTCTAGCGCTTGTTGGGATAGAGGTCCCCATTGCCCAGATCTAAGAGTTGTGTTGACAACTGCACAATTACAGTGACAATATTTAGGGTAGTCTACATATAAAATATAAAACTAACAGTGTTCAAAAGGTCAATTCTGAAAATAAAAAAGTAGAATGTTGGTAAGAATAGTCAGCGAATGAAAAATATGATCTTAGAACTGGACTCATATGACTGTGCTTAATGGCAACCATATCTGGTCTTGGGAAGAATTCGAAGCATACAGGTTTTGTGTTGATGTCCTTCCACATCTTTATATCCTCCTGGTCCTCTTTTAGGATACAGAATCTGCTCAACATGTGGTACAGTGTTGCTACACCCAGAGTTGCTCACCTTATTAGAGGTGGCCTTATTATTTTTCTTTTCTTTCTTACCCTTAGAAACTTCCTTTGTCTTGAGGAAAATGATGTCAGCTAGGTGAAAGGGAAAAGGCAAAGACAAGAGCAGTCTCCTCAACAGAATCCTCCCAGGGAGGGTTTTACCTTCAAGGAAGATACTGTGGTTTCTGCTCCGACATGTAAACAGCTTGGAAGTAATTACTCCCATCGTAAAAACAAAACATTGAACAAACTGAAAAACAACTATTCTTAGAACAATTATGGTACTGGGTTCACAGGGGAAGCAGCTGCCCTGAGAACTGGAAAGAGAGGAGGATACAGAGTATCACAGATTCCCTGGAATGGAAGTGCAACAGTGAAGCTCACCACTGGAGCTAGTATGGGTAGAAATACTTAAGCTTTAATTGACAAGTTGCTGGAAGGTTATTGTGGACCACCTCACCTTAAGATACGATTTATAGGTAGGGGGCATTTTTTGTATTACATCCAGGACCTTCCCGCCACCCCCAGGTATTCATTTTAAGGACTGAAGGAAAATGTCCTTGTTCTTCAAGGAGAGGGAAAGCAGCCATTTAAAAAATGTCCAGAGTATTCTGTTTTCTTCAGCAAAGGACTACTAACAAAAGGATCTATTTACTACAGCCTAACAGACTCAGATTTTACTAGACCCTAGTTGACATGGTGGAAGGGAAATACCCAAAACCACCCCCTCTAACCCTCCTAGCTCACACAAGGGTTGGGTATAGGGGAAAGTGGGAGCTCAAAAACACATGTGACGTTGATACCATTCCTCCTGAAACAAAATCATAGGATTATAGAAAACTTTCTCTTTCAGATACCTTAACAGCAACATCAGGAGGGCTCCTGTACAAGGGATCACAATGGAAAGAACTGCAAGGCTGAGCCCTAATTTAAGAAGTCTCTAGGGAAACCCCAAGGCAACTGGAGAGACAAAAATAAGGACACCAAAAGAAATTTTATTATCTAACACCTGAAGCTACAGCAAACCATAAATACCACCTAACTCCTAGCCAGATAAATATAAAACCTCACACTGAAGGGCAATTTAACTCAGTTTCTTTTACCCAATACAACATATCCAGCATTGAACAAAAATCAGGCATAGTAAAAGGCAAAAAATACAAACACAATCAGAAAATACGGAATAAGCATCATACCAAACTCAAAATTGGCAGAGATTTCAGAATTAGCAGACTTGGAATTTAAAACAACTATGATATGGGAAGCAGACTTGGTCCAGTGGCTAAGGCGTCTGTCTACCACATGGGAGGTCGGCATTTCAAACCCCAGGCCTCCTTGACCCATGTGGAGCTGGCCCATGCACAGTGCTGATGCGTGCAAGGAGTGCCGTGCCACGCAGGGGTACCCCCGTGTAGGGGAGCCCCACGTACAATGAGTGCGCCCTGTAAGGAGAGCTGCCCAGCATGGAAAGAAAGTGCAGCCTGCTCAGGAATGCTGCCACCCACACGGAGAGCTGACACAACAAGATGACTCAACAAAAAGAAACACAGATTCCCGTGCCACTGACAACAACAGAAGCGGACAAAGAAGAAGACACAGCAAATAGACACAGAGAACAGACAACCGGGGTGGGAGGGGAGGGAAATAAATAAATAAATAAATAAATAAATCTTTTTTAAAAAATAAGTAAATAAAGCTAGGATAGATATGCAAAGGCTTTCAGTGGAAAAAGTATATTCATACAAGAACAGATGTGTATTGTAAGAAAAGAGATGGAAAATTTAAGAAAGAAAATAAAAGGCTAATTTTAAAGTAATGCTCCCAAAATTCATCAAGCTGCCTTTTGTTATTTTAGTTTTTAAAGTTGAAATAAAGTTTACTGATAAAAAAGAAAGAATAAAAAGCTAGAAATAAAAAAAAAAAAACCCACTCCAATAGAGATGAAGAATGCCTTCGAAGGTACATCAGTAGACTTGCACAAGTCCAAGGGAAGAATCAGGGAACTAGAGGATATTTTAATACAAACTTCCCAAACTGAAATGCAAAGAGAAAAAATAATGCAAAGATGGAACAAAATATCCAAGGATTATGGGACAAGTACAAAACATGAAACTTACGTTTAGTAGTTTGAAAATAGGAGAGAAAAAGAAAGGAACAAAAGAAATATATGAAGTAATAACAACTGAGAATTTTCCAAAATTAGAAAGACACCAAAACCATGGATTAAGGAAGCTCAGAGAACACCAAACAGGATAAATACCAAAAATATCTACATCTAAGTATAGCATATTCAAATTGCAGAAAATCAAAGAAAATAGAAAATCTTTAAAGAATCCAGAGGGGAAAAAAAAATTTATATACAGAGAAACAAGGATAAGAATTCCATAAGACTTCTCTTCAGAAACCATGTAAACAGGAAGAGAGTGGCATGAAATATTTTAAATATTGAAAGAAAAAGCACATCAACTTCAAATTCACTATCCAGGGAAACTGTTCTTCAAAAGTTAAAGACAGTGTATCGATCAACCAGGATGATGCTGTAAGGCACTTGAGGGTTCTGTTCCCCCACAGAACCTTGGAAAAACTTGCAAAAACTGAGTCATCTTCCTCAAAACTCTGGAAAATAGTTAAAAGTTTGCAGTAACTGTCAAATCAAGAAAACACAACTTCTATCACAAAATAGTAGAAGCATTTGTGGGCCTTTGTTGGCCCCTCTCAGTGAAGTGTGAAGTCAGCCAGTGCTCCCATTATGGCTCCTTAGTATATTTTGGAAGGAGCAGAGCAACCCTCATGTGCATAACTGGGTCCCTGTATATCAGTGCCAATCTGTCAGGTGGCGACCTGACATTTGCCACTAGTTTTCTCTACCAGAAACTTGCCTTGAGGGTAGAAGCAGTTTATGGGCAACTAAAATAGTGTACAAAATATTACCTGCTTTAAGACATGAAATTCTATTTCATAGGAAGTGAGGGGGTATTCAAATACCTGTAAACAGGGAAACGGACTTTGGACCAGTGGTTAGGGTGTCCGTCTACCATATGGGAGGTCCGCGGTTCAAACCCTGGGCCTCCTTGACCCGTGTGGAGCTGGCCATGCGCAGCGCTGATGCGCACAAGGAGTGCCGTGCCACGCAAGGGTGTCCCCCGCGTGGGGGAGCCCCATGCGCAAGGAGTGCGCCTGTGAGGAGCCGCCCAGCGTGAAAAGAAAGAGCAGCCTGCCCAGGAATGGCGCCGCCCACACTTCCCGTGCCGCTGACGACAACAGAAGCGGACAAAGAAACAAGACGCAGCAAATAGACACCAAGAACAGACAACCAGGGTAGGGGGGGAAATTAAATAAAATAAATAAATCTTAAAAAAAAAACAAAACAAAAACAAATACCTGTAAACAGAGGAACTCTTAAGGCCATGAGTCCAAGCCCAAGACAAAAACAATGGAGACCTCAGTTCACATATCTAAGAACATGAATATTATCAATCAAATCAGCCACTATGATTTTTAGCCCTTCAGTCACTGTCACGCTCTCCAACTCCACTCTAATCTTTAAAGAGAACATGAATAGTACTTCCAAAACTTGGGCTCTTTTAGTTTCATGAATTCCTCTACTCCCAAGAACTTGTTCTCCATCCTAATTCAGCCATGCATTTTCATGGTCATATCTTAGACATCATCAATAACTTATCCCTTCCATAATCTCAATATCTAGAATCTCCAAAGCTCTTCAACCACACCATCCATGAATCTTTTTAATAGATGGTCTACTTCTTGATGTTACCTCTCCTTTCCTGTCCTAACCCAGGGTATTAGTCAGCCAAAGGGGTGCTGATGCAAAGTACCAGAAATCTGTTGGCTATTACAAAGAGTATTTATTTGGGGTAGATGCTTACAGCCACAAGGCCCAAAAGATTCCAACTCAAAGTTACTTCTTTACCAAGCTCTGTTGTTGAAGCAAAATGATGGGCAGTGTCTGCAAGAGTTCAGCCTTCCTTCTTCCTCTTAAGGCTTCATAGTTCCAGCTTCTTCTGGTCTCAGCTGTAGGCTGTGGGCCCACTGTAAGTAGGATCTTTTGATGGGTAGAATCTTAACCTAAGATGTGGCCCACCTTATTCAGGGTGGGACTTAACTCTCTTACTAGAGTCCTTTATAAGAGAATGAAATTAGACACACAGAGAGAAAGCCATGGAATCAAGAAGCTGGAAGCCACCATGTACCTTGCCATGGGGCAGAGGAATCCAAGATCACTAGCAAGTGGTCTTCCAGAAGAAGGTATCAACTTATGATACCTTGATTTGGACATTTTCATGGACTAAGAACTTATAAATTATACATTTGTAAACTTATAAATTAATAAATCTGCAAGGTAAAAACCAATCAATTTCTGGTATATTACTTTTGGCAGCCTAGCAAATTAGAACACGAGCTAAGTAAAAAAGACGTTTGCCCCCTTTCCTCTAAGTACTCTTCCCTTCATGTGCACACCCCAAAATCCAGAAAATGGAAAAGAAGTGAATAAAAAACATATAGGAATAGACCATGCATCCTTCTCCCCTCTGCTTATTTCTGAGCCAAGACATGAGGACTACACTGGGATTAGGTGGAAGCTTTGAATTCAGAAGGAACTTGAAATGTTTATTTTATAATAATGAACTTTTGCACCTGAAAGTAAGACTGTTCTTAAAAATGAAAGTGGTTTTCTCTTATCAATTTTTAATGGTTTTTACATTTTTAAAAAATATGTATTTTTATTAGAGAAGTTGTGGCATTACAAAACAATCATGCATAATGTGCAGAACTTCCATACAACACTCCTTCACCAATATGCTACATTGTTGTGGAATAAGTGTTACAGATCATGAAAGAACATCACAGACTATTATCAGTAACTATGGTCCATAGCATACATTTGGTATATTTTTTCCATACCCCCCTACTAACACTGTGTATTAATATTGTACATTTGTCAAGGTCATGAATGAACACTCTCATAGTTGTACAATTAATCACAGTCTGTCATCCACCACATGGTTCATTTTTTTAGTCTCTTGCATGCAGTCTATCCAAAGTGTATTCAGTGACTCTTTCATCAGATTTGTGCAATCATCACCTCAGTAAATATTTGAATGTGTTCCTTAACCCAAAAGAAAAATTCCCATACTCCTGTGGCAGTTTGAGATTATTTTAAGACTTCCAAAAAGAGAAAGATTATGTTTGTAAACTAATCTATTCCTCTGGGTGTGATACCCTTTGATTGTATTAAATTTAGTTGAGGGCCTTTGATTATATTACTTGATAAGATTGCTGCAGGACTTTTTACAGGATTACATCAGTGAGGCATAACTCAGGTTGAGTGGTGCACCTCCCACCCCCATCCTGTGCTGGGTCTGATATAAAAAGGCAGAAAGAGCCCTGCCATTTTTGATCCTGCCATGTGACAGAAAGGTGAATACTCAAACAACTGGAGCCCCAGGGAGAGATAAGCCATTTGCCTGATAGCTTACAGCTGAACTTGCAAAGCCAGTGGAAGCGCTGAGACTGATACAGGAAGCTCTAAGAGACAAGATCTATGCCAGCTTGCAGCTGAAATCAGTTAGCGATAGTGGAGCAGCTGAGCCTGAGAGAAGAAGCTCTGAGGGGAAGAAGAAAGCTGGGCAGAGATCAGCAGTCATCTTGCTTCACTACGTGGCAACATGCCAGGATCAACAGTAGCTGACTTTGGTGAGGAAAGCATATCTGATGTTGCCACATGGACTTTTCATGGCCTTGGAACTGTAAGCATTACCCCAAATAAATATCCTTTATGAAAGCTGACATGTTTCTGGAACTTCGCAAAGGCAGCCCTTCAGCAAACGAAAACACCCTTCTATTATTGACCCTTAGCATTGATATAGTACCCTCTTTAATAATGATGGAATAATATTACAATATTGCTGATAACTACAGTCCACAAGTTGCATCAATGGTATTTTTCCCATGCATCACCATATTTTTACCACCTTGTAATAGTGATGTACATTTGTTCTAGTTTATAGAACATTCTTGTATTTATACTATTAAACACAATTCACATCCATCTCTGGGTTCAGTATGTTATTCAGTCCCTAGATTATTCTTTAGCTTTCTTTCAATTAATAGTTATATCCTTTGACTACCCCTTTCAGCCACAATCCCATTTATAAAGCAGCCATGTTAGTTATACTCACTATAATTTGTCACCATCAACTCTGTCCATTTCCATATTTTTAGTCAAGCCAATTAAAAACTCTGTGTATATTAAGCATCAATACTACTTCTCAGCCCTCAACCTATCTCCTAGTACATTTACTCTAAGTTTTAACTCTGTGTTTATTCTTAGTGTTCAGTTCATATTAGTGAGACCATACAATATTTGCTCTTTTGTGTCTGTCTTATTTCATTCAGCATATTCACAAGGTTCATCCATGTTATCATGTGTCCCCATTTCATTTCTCCTTAGAGAAGCACAGTATTCCATCACATGCATATATATTTTGTTTATCCATTCATTCGTTGATGGTCACTTGGGCTGTTTCCATCTTTTTGCAATTGTGGACAACATGCTATGAACATTGCTGTGCAAGTATCTGTTTGCATCCTATTTTCAGTTCTTCTGGATATATTCTTAGTAGAGGGATTGTGAGACCATATGGCAGTTTTACATTTAGCTTCCTGAGGAACTTCCAAACTGTCTTCCAGATGCTGTACCATTCTACATTCCCACCAAGAGTGAAGAATTGTTCCTATTTCTCCACACCCTCTCCAGCACTTAAGTTCCTATTTGTGTGATTAAATAATGGGCATTTAGTGAGGTGTGAGATATCTCATTATCATTGTGATATTTATTTCCCTAATAGGTAGTGAAATGGAACATATTTTTGTGTGCTTTTTGGCCATTTGTAGTTCCTCTTTGAAGAAATGTCTATTTAAGTCTTCTGCCCATTTTTTAATTGGGTTGCTTATTCTTTTATTGTTGAGTTGTATGATCTCTTTGTATAGCATGGAAATCAAACTCTTATTGGATATGTGGTTCCTAAATATTTTCTCCCATTGAATGGGCTGCCTTTCACCTTCTTAACAGTCCTTTGAATCACAAAAGTGTTTAAGTTTGAGGAGGTCCCATTTATCCATACTTTCTTTCATTGCTTGTGCTTTCAGTGTGAAGTTCAAGAATATCTCAATCTACATATAATGCCAGGAGTTAAAAATGCTTTTTGACCTGAATAAAAAGGGGAACTGGAAAGGACAAATGAGTTTATATGGCTATGAGTCTCCAAAAAGAGCAGGGAGGTTATCAGAGGGGTTGCCCTTATGCACACCTGAGCAGAGTCTCAGAGACGAAGTAGATACAACCCCAGGTATTGGTTCTTCTGAGGGCTACAAGAGACCCACAGGTTCTATAGTCATGGCAGATGGAGTTCAGTGCCATCTCAGTTGGCCCTACTTTGGAGTTTGTGTTTCTGTGTGATGGAGCTGGACTTAGATGTGATTATCTTTGTCCACAAGTCTCTCCTGTAACTTTTACTGGAACTGTAGTTGGTGCTGGGGTTTAATGTATACCCAGGGGACCTGAATCTCTGGACTGACCATGTGATAGCCAGGCCCTGAGCCTCAAGAGACTTGCAACTCCTACACTCTGGTTTATTGGACTTATCCCACTCAACTAACATGGAGGTGAAGAAGGTCAACTACCACACCAGGGAGCCAAGAGTGCCTACAACTGAAAGCAGAATTGCATCCAGCATCCATGTGAAATCTAAGCCCCCTCTTGATATGTGGAGTGGACACAACCATTCCAGGGTCCACAGGATGGAGGAATAGAGTATGGATTAGAGTGGACTTACTGATATTCTATTCATGAACTATTGTGATTAGTAATCAAAGAAAATGTGGCATTGGTGTGGAGAAAGTGGCCATGGTGGCTGCTGGGGGTAGGGAGTGGAAGAGATGTGATGTGGGGACACTTTTGGGAGTTGGAGTTGTACTGGGTGGTGCTGCAGGGACAGTTACTGGACATTGTATGTCTTCCGATGGCCCACTGGGTGGGCTGTGGGAGAGTGTGGGCTATAATGTGGACCATTGACCATGAGGTGCAGCAGTGCTCAGAGATGTATTCACCAAATGCAATGAATGTCTCATGATGATTGAGGAGGTTGTTATGGGCCAAGGAGTGGGGTAAGGGGTTGGGGGGTATATGGGGACCTCATATTTTTTGAATGTAACATTAAAAAAATAAAGACAAAAAAAAAAAATCCATGACTTACCACCAGGTCTGTTTCTCCACACTTTTCTTCAAGTTTTATAGTTCTATATTTTATATTTAGATCTTTGATCCATTTTGAGTTAATTTGTGTATATGGTGTAAAATAGGGGTCCTCTTTCTTTTGGATATGGATATCCAGTTCTCCCAGCAGCATTTGTTGACTAGAGCATTATGCCATAGCTGATTGGGCATGACAGCCTTGGCAAAAATCACTTGACCTTAGATATTAGGGTCTGTTTCTGAACCATTCATTCAATTTCATTAGTCTATTAACTTTATGCCAGTACCTTGCTCTTTTTACCATTGTAGCTAGCTAATAAGATTTAAACTCCAAAAGTGAAAGACCTCCAACTTCGTTCTTCCTTTTTAATATGTGTATAACTATTTTGGGCCCTTTATCCATGCCAAATAAATTTGATTATTAGCTTTTACATGTCTTTTAAAAGGCTGTTGGAATTTTTATCAGGCTTGCATTAAGTCGGTATACCAATTTGGGTAGAACTGACACTTTAATGATAGTCTTCCAATTCATGAACAAAGAAGGTTCTTCTATTTATAGGTCTTCTTTCTTTTACAGTGTTTTGTAGTTTTCATTTCATTTCATTTACATCTTCTTTTCTTTGTCAATCTAAGGGTTTGTTAATTTTGGTATAATCTCAAAGAACCAACTTTTGGTTTTGTCAATTCTCTTTATTGTTTCTTGTTCTCAATTTCATTTATTTCTACTCTGATCTTTGTTATCTCATTCCTTCTGCTTGCTTTGCAAATAGTTTACTTTTTTTTTTCCCCCTAATTCCTCCAGCTCTATATTTAGGCCATTGATTTTAGCTCTTTCTTCTTTTTTTAATGTAAGCATTGAGGACTATAAATTTTCCTCTCAGCACTGCCTTCACTGCATGCCATATTTTCTACGTTGTGTTCTCATTTTCATTCATCTTGAGATATTTATTGATTTCTTTTGTATTTTCTTCTTTGACCCAGAGATTATTTCAGTGTATTAATGTCCATATAATTTCCATATATTGTTCTCCAACCCTATTCCATTATGATCAGAGAAAGTGCTTTGTAAAATTTTGACCATTTAAAATTTTTTGAGATCTGCTTTGTGCCCCAAAGTATGGCCTATCCTGGAGCACTGTTTAGTCATTTATCATATTATTCAAGTTCCCTGTTTTTTTATTGATCCTCTACCCAGATGTTCTATCCAGTGATGACAGTGGTGTACTGAAGTCTTCAATGATTATTGTAGGGACATTTATTTCTACCTTTAGTTTTGCATGTATAATTTCGGGTATCCAGTTTATGTACATGTGCATTTATGATTGTTACTTCTCCCAGGTGAACTGTCCCTTTTCTTTTATTAATATATAATGCCCTTCCTTGTTTCTAAAAGCTTTGCTTTTAAAGTCTATTTCATTCAATATAAGTACAGCTACTCCAGCTTTTTGTTGTTGTTGTTGTTACTGCATGCATGGAATATCTTTTTCCAGCCTTTCTGATGCAATCTTTCTGTATCGTTGGGTCTAACGTGAGGTAGACAGCATATAGATGGCTCATATTTTCGTATTCATTCCACTAGTTTGTGTCTTTGCTTTGGGGAGTTTAATCCATTAACATTCAATGTTAAAGGCAGTAAAGGCAGCTCTTATGTCACCTATCAAAATAGGATTTTATCTGTCATAGATTTTCACCACTCTTTTAGTTACTTTTACTGATATAATCTTCATTTCTAGACTCTCTTCCAAGCATCTCCCTCCTGTCTTTTTTCTTCAGGCTGTAACACTCTCTTTAGCATTTCTTGCAAAGCCTGTCTTTTGGTTACAAACTCTATTTCTGTTTACCTGTGAATATTCTAAACTTGCCCTTATTTCTGAAAGACAATCTTGCTGGATATAAGATTGGTAGCTTTTCACTTTTAGTATTTTAAATATATTATACTACTGCCTTTTTACCTCCATGGTTTCTGATGAGAAATCAGCACTTAATCTTATTAACCTTAGTTTTATAACTATAGCTAAAATTTTACATTTGGTGTATTTTACCACCAACCCACCTGGTTATTGATACCCTGAATTAGTATTATATACTTGTTATTCATGAGAGAATGTTCTCATACTTGTTCAGTTAACCATTTATCTTCCACCACAGGATTCATGTGTTACACAGTCCCATGCTTTGTATAATCCAAAGTGTACACTCAGTGGCTCTCATATTCATCACAGATTTGTGCTGTCATCACCTCAATTTTAGAATGTTTTCATTCCTCCAAAATAAGAATTCCATACCCCCTTGTACCCCTCTAATGTTGTCCCTTAGAATATACTATCGTCATTGCTTCAAAAAATAATATTACTGTTTACTATAATCCATGTTACATTAGTTGTAATTTTCCTGTGTATCACCATATTCATAACACTTTGTAAAAGAATATTCCTGAGATATAAAATGAATAAAAAATGCTGTGCATGTCACATGCTGGAAAGGAAAACTGGAGAAGGAAAAAGCTGGATAAGGATGTGGTGGAGGTTTTGCCTGCAGTAATGGAAAACTTTTCTCCATAAACTTCCCTTATAAAGCTCTTCTTAGTAAAGAATTGAAGGGAGTGGTGTTTGTTTGTTTTTTAATAATTTCTGATACTTTATGGGACTTTTCAATCTGGAGACTTTTTCCTGTTTAGGGGAAAATGGCGGCATTATTGTTTCAGGCTTTTTCTCTTCTCTGTCTGGCATAATTTACTCTGGATCTCTTCTTCTTATTCTCTAACTAGTACTTGGATCACATCCTGTCCATCTGACTCTTCAGCTTGTTATGGATGTGTTTCTCTGTTCCTTCCACAGGCCAGTGCTTTCTTTAGCTGTTTAGGTGGCTATCCACTACGATTTCAGCAGTTAGTTCTGAGATTAGCTGCATAGGAAGTGCAGTTATTGGACCCATAGTAAGATCACTTCCCAGCTTCTTATGCGATTTGGTGGAGGTATGACTAAATTCCATCCTCAAAAATGTGTGCAAAAATAATGTATACTATTCCTGGACTGGACCCTAAAAAACCTCCCACAAGATGTTCCATACTCTTTTTCTTTCCTTTTTTTCTTTTTTTTTTTTTTTGCTCATTAGAAGCAGAAAATCTACAGAAGGTCTTCACAACCTAAAGGAATCAAAGGAACTCTAAAAGTAAAATCTGCTTTAGAGTGGGATAATATGAGGAAAGCTTTATTTTGATAAATGACTGTGATATAGTAATCATTTGACACATCAGTTTGTCTACCATAATACAACACTATATCCAAAAGTCAGAAATGTAGTCCTCTATATCTGTCTCTCCCTTCTAAAATAACTGATAGGTAGTTGTTTAATGTCTAGATCAGGAGGTGGTCAACTTTTTCTTAAAAGGCCAAAGAGTAAATGCTTAATATTTGCAGGCCATAAAGTCTTTGTTGAATCACAACAACTCATCTCTGCTTTTGTTGAGGTAAAGCTGTTATAGACATACATAAATGAATGGGTATGGCTGTGTTCTAATAAAACAGACAGGCAGCCCCAAATTTTCTGACCTCTGATATAGAACATTAACCTTTCTGAATTTATTTTTGTCAACTACGTGATACATGGAATTTTTTTTCCAAATGAATCATTCTGACATCACTTATTAAATATTATATCCTTACTTAGTGGTTTTAAAGGTCAGATTTCAAGTAATGAAACTGTTTATGGGGATCAGTACTCAGTTCCTAAATCCCACTGTTTCTATTTCTCAGCCAATACTAGAATGTTTTGATTTCTATAGCTTTAAATTGTGATCTAAGAGCTTGTATGGAAAACCCATTTTTGTATTCTTTTAAAAATTTTTCTGGGCTAGACCAGCATATTTACTCTTCCATTTGAGTTTTAGAATCAGCTTTCCAGGGTCCTTGAAAATTATTCTTAGGAAGTTTGGGACTTTATTGTATTGAAAATTATCATTTATGAACACGCTATACTACTCCATTTATTCACATCTTACTGGTTGTCATAAATTTCTCCATAAAGGTAAGCTTTATACATTTCTTATTCAGTTTATTCCTAAATATTTTCCCATTGCTGCTACTGTAAATAGCTTTATTTTGTATTTCAATTATTGGTTAACTGGTTATTAATTATGAGAGTTATTTTCTGCATGCTTGTATTGAATTCAGATACTTTTATAAACATTTTAAATACTTTTTCAGTTGATTCTCTTGGAATATCGTATGTGCAAATAATGACAGTATTCTTTGTTCCTTCCTAATTCTTATTCTTACGATGCTCGCCCATGATTAACCATAGAACCAAAACTATAAAACTCCTAGGGACGCAGACTTGGCCCAATGGATAGGGCGTCCGTCTACCACATGGAAGGTCTGCGGTTCAAACCCCGGGCCTCCTTGACCCATGTGGAGCTGGCCCATGCGCAGTGCTGATGCGCACAAGGAGTGCCCTGCCATGCCGGGGTGTCCCCCGCAGACGGGAGCCCCATGTGCAGGGAGTGCACCCTGTAAGGAGAGCCGCCCAGCGTGAAAGAAAGTGCAGCCTGCCCAAGAATGGCGCTGCACACACAAGAGCTGACACAGCAATATGACACAACAAAAACAAACACAGATTCCCAGTGCTGCTGCTAAGGACAGAAGTGGTCACAGAAGAACACACAGACAATGGACACAGAGAGCAGACAACTGGGGGTGGGGGGAGAGGAGGGGAAATAAAAAATAAATCTTAAAAAAAAAACCTCCTAGAAAAAAACATGGGGAAGCATCTTCAGAACCTTGTGATTGGCAATGGTTTCTTAGATTTTACACTGAAAACACAAGCAACAAAAGAAAAAAATAGGTAAATGGGACTTCAGACCAAAATTTAAAATTTACATATCAAATGACTTTATCATGAAAACTAAGTGGCAATCTTCAAAATGGAGAAAATATTTGGAAACACAAATCCAATAAGGGTTTAATAGCCAGAATACGTAAAGAAATCCTACAACTTAACAACAAAAGGACAAAGAACCTAACTTAAAAAATGGGAAGACTTGAACAGACATTTCTCCAAAGATATACAAATGGCCATAAAGCACATGAAAAGATGCTCAAGGCGGTGGACTTGGCCCAGTGGTTAGGGTGTCGGTCTACCACATGGGAGGTCCGCGGTTCAAACCCCGGGCCTCCTTGACCCATGTAGAGTTGGCCCATGTGCAGTGCTGATTTCTGTGCCACTCACAACAACAAAAGCAGACAAAGAAGACACAGCAAATAGACACAGAGAGTAGACAACCGGGGGTGGGGGGAGGGGGAGGGAAGGGAGAAAAATAAATTAATAAATCTTTTTTTAAAAAAAAGATGCTCAACATTATTAGCCATTAAGGAAATGCAAATCAAAACCATGATGAGACACCATTTCACACCCACTAGAGACTATATATAAAAAAAAACAAAAAAAAAAACAGAAAATTACAAGTATTGGAGAGAATGTGGAAAAATAGGGTAACTCTTTCCTTGTTGGTGGGAAAAGTAAAATGCTACAACCATTGTGGGAGACAGTTTGTGGTTTCCCCAGAAAGTTAAGTATAGAATGACCAAGATTGACCCAGCAATCCGAATTCTTGGGATAAACTCCAAAAAACTGAAAGCAAGGACTCAAACATGTAGTTGCATAGCAATGTTCGTAGCAACATTATTCACATGACCCAAAGATGGAGGGAACCCATGTGTCCATCAACCAATGAATGGGTAAATGAAATGTGGTATAAACATACAATGGAATATTATTCAGTCATAAAAGGACTAAAGTTTTGATCCCTCCAACAACATGGATAAACCTTGAATACATCATGTTCAGTGAAATAAGCCTGACACAAAGGAACAGATATTGTATGATCTCATTCATATGAAATAATTAGAATAAGCAAATTCATAGATCAGAAAATAGGATATAGGTTACCATGGGCTGGGTCAGTGGTAGGGAATGGGTAGTCAATGCTGAAATTGTATAGTTTCTATTTGAATGATGGAAAAAGTTTAGATAATGGAAGATGGTGATGGGTAGCACAGAATTCTGAATATAATCAGCACTGAATATACATTTGGATGCAATGAAAAGGGGAAATTTTAGGACGTATATGTTAGTAGAACAAGTTAATTTAAAAAAACATGGACTGAAAAACACAAATAGGAACTCTAATGCAAACCATGACTAGAGTTAAGCATAATTACAATAATCAATTTAGTAAATGTACATCATGCAAGGTATTAATAAGAGGGGGTTATATGAGAACTCTGAATTTTCTCAATGATTTTTCTGTAAACCTAAAATTTCTCCAATTTAAAAAGTGTAGGATGAATATCATTTCTACACACTTCTGTCATCAATGGTTATACAAATCTTTTGAAAAAATATTTGCCAGTTGGAATGAAAAAGAGATCACATTCTATTTGCATTTATTGTATGTTCAAGTGAAATTCTTACTTAAGACACCTTGATTAAAATTCATATCTGAAAGAAACAGATTTGAATTATAGCATATATTAGTTTCACCTTTTTAATTTAATTATAAGATCATAAACCTATGAGTAGACTGCAAATCAAGACAAATAATCAAATAATTACATTACCTATAATATGAAAGATAATAGTGCCCATATTGTAAATAACCATGGTACTAGGTGCTGCATTGTTTTAACTTTTCAACCACAAAGTAACGTAGCCTTGAAAAATAAATACACATCATTACTTCTGTTATTTGCACTAGTCAGAATTCCAATTAATTCTGGATATAATCATTGGTCTGGCTATATATCTCTGCAACTCAATCAGAATCCTATTAGGGGGAAAAAAAGAATCTATTAGAGCAAACTGTCTAAAACTTTCAGTAAGTAGTTTGTAAAACAATTTTCAAAGTGGCAGCTTGCTGCCAATATTTTGGCCACAGCATTAGATAAACTAAATAAAAATGCTTATTGCTGACAGCAAGTGCCCTTGAATACTGTATTTCTACAATAAGTGAAAAGTTATATTGCATCAAAATGGTTATTTTATCTGACTCACCTTATAAAATGCCATGTTGACCTTCTTGTAAACTATTATGTGTATACACCCAGAATTGGTAAGCGAAATTGTTGTCCTCAGAAGTCAGTTTTTATCTTAGTATTGTTTAGAATTAAGTTATGCATGAGTATATATATATGTGTGTGTGTATATGGGTGTTTTAAAAATCAGTTGATTTAATGAAAAATATGAAGTGCATTATAGTATAGACTATTCTAATGAAAGTTCGGGTAATATGTCACATACTTTTGTCAGAATTAACAGGACTAACAAATAGAAATTTGTTAGTCATCTTAAAGTACTGGGCTTCCAAACATTTTTCCTCTACTGCATTCATATAAAAGATTTGCTCAGTACATTAGGACAAATTGACAGGGATGCTCACAGTCTGAGACAACCAACCACCCCAGGACCCACCTTGTGACTAGAGGGGCAGGAGTGCCTGCAACCCATTTGCAGTATATTGACTGGACAACTCTATTTAGACTCCTCATGGTCTTCATAGCCGTGTAGTCCATTCCTGCCAACCTTCAACTCTGGTTTGTCAACATTAATACTGACACTGATTCTGAAGAGCAGAGGAAAGTAAAGTACCCAAGAGATAGAAGTGGCTGAACCACTTTATTCATATCCACTGAATTGTCTCTTTTTGAGGTAGGCACTGTATTACTTTCATCTTTTTATACCTGAAAGTGTCAAACATAGCACCATGTAAATAGCTGTTGCTCAGCTTTCTGGATTGAAACTCTGTGTAGCTACGAGTCTCTAAAAAAGAGTCTGGAGGCTGGCAGAAGGATTGCCCTTATGCACAACTGAGCAGAGCCTGAGAGACAGATAAAGCAGATACAACCCCCAGGTATTGGTTCCTTTGAGGGCTAAAGAGACCCATGGGAGTTATGGTCATGGCAGATGGGGTTAACTACCAGGTCAGATGGCCCCTCTTAGGAACTGGTGTTTATGTGTGATGAATCTGGATTCAGATGGGATCTCTCTTCATAAGACTTTCATGCTAATGTGCTGGAGGTGCAGTTAGTGTGGGGTTTAAGATATATTTAGGGGATTTGAATCTCTGGACTGACAATGTGATAGCCAGGTCCTGAGCCTCAACAGACTCCAGCACCTACAACCTGATTTATTGGACTCACCACACTCAGCTAAGATGGAGTTGAAGAAGGACAACCACCACACCATGGAGCCTAGAGTGATTACAACTGAAAGTGGGAGGATTGCATCCAGCATCCATGTGGAATCTGAGCCTCCTCTTGACATAGAGGTGCAATGGTCACAACCAATCCAATGTCCACATAGAAAAGGTGGCATTGGATTGGGAAAAGTGGACAAGGTGGCTGATGGGTATGGGGAAAGGCAGGAAGAGATGAGAGGTGGAGGCATCTTTGGGACAAGGAGCTGCCCTGGATGGTGCTTCAGGGGCAATCACCGGACATTGTAAATCCTCATAGGGCCCACTGGATGGAATGGGGGAGAGTATGGGCCATGATGTGGACCATTGACCATGAGGTGCAGAGGTGCCCAAAGATGTACTTGCCAAATGCAATGGATGTGTCATGATGATGGGAAGGAGTGTTGCTGGGGGGGGGGAGAGGTGGGGTGTGGGTGGTGGGGTTGAATGGGACCTCATATATATATATTTTTAACGTAATATTATTACAAAGTCAATTTAAAAAAAAAAAAAAAAAGAAACTCTGTGTAGCTACCACCTCACCATTTTGAGTTCTAGCAACTGTAAGTATTATAAAATGGTACTAAATATCATACTTTGAAAATTATAATAAAATATTTTTAATAACAGGGAGATTGTGATAATTTACAACACCTTTGTCTTCAATATATTTTGAAAGGATAAAATGCAGACTTAAATTAAAAACTAGAGTAGAATGCAACAAAAGCAATCTATCATTTCTCCAATATTAAGAGTAGCTTTTTAGTTGAAAGGTCACGTCAAAATTAAAGCCTCAAGTTGATTTTTAGAATGAAAATAAAGTATAAGTCTTATCCTAGGAGCCAATTCAATGCAAACTTTTCCAATTTTCAAAATACCTTCCTAATGAACCATTATAAAAACTGCATATATTCTGTTGCCAGGTCTACTTCAGCAAATCAAAATCCACATGTTCAAAGATACTACTAGATATTGCACTATAAATAGCAAAAGACTGAAATGAATGAGATGATATAATTAATGCTAACATGAGTGAATGATAAGCAGCAAATATAAGCATTACTACATGCAGGAAATATGGGAGAACTATATTTCAATGCAAGTATTATTGTTAGGGAAAAACAGGCAGTGTAGTAAAGTGTTCGAAGTACTGTTTCTAGATTCAGGCTCATGTTCCAATCATAATTTCACTACTTCTAGCTGTATGACTTTAGAAAAATTACTTACCTTGTCTAAGCCTCCATTTTCTTCTCTCTATAATAGAACATAACATAGTAGTATGACTTTAGAAATATTACTTACCTTGTCTAAGCCTCCATTTTTTTCTCTCTATAATAGAACATAACTATAATAGTACCTGACATAAGGCTGTAAAGATTACATGAAAGAATACATAAAGAATGTTTATTACAATGCTTGGCATAGAAAAAGGTGCTAACATTTTAGCTATTCTTTTCATCCTTGACCATAATCCATTAAACACATTGGCTCCTCAAGTAACTTTTCAAAGTCTGTTACATAATATTCATATTTTTAGCAGGTATCAATGAATACAAGTATTATAGAATACAACAGACTTTTAAAAAGTATATACATTTTGTGTGATCTATATCTTTAAAAAAAAAGATAATAAAAAAATGAAAAACTTAACTGAAACTAGCAAAGAAGGTATATACAAATATAGTACTTTACATGGTGATAGGTACTATGAAAAAAAGAAAAGGCATGAAGAGGAATAGGAAATCCCACAGTTCAGGGGTATTGAAAGTACTTCATTTCTTTTTTTTAACCAGACACAGGAGTATACAATACTCCTTCAGGAAGAAAAAAGATACTGGTTGAAGAACGAAAGGGTAGGCTTAAGTATGATAAATAGCATGAAGGTAATTTTTGGAAATTCTCTAACTTAAATACAGAAAACTTATCCAGTAAGTATTCCATAGAAGTTAATATATAAATTGTATGACTTTTAAAAATTTGTTTGTATATAAAGAAATAACTTCTAAGATAAAATACATTTTTTTTACTCAAATTAGACAATATCAGATACATGAAAGTTTACATTTGAATAAACATTCCCTGTGAAAATCTATTCTTAACCTTATTCTGAATTTTACAAAGGTTGTTACAAATACCACAGATGTCTCCATTTAGATTATAATAAGCAGTAGAAAGAATAATTAAATTTCAATAGCGCAGAAAGAGGTTGGTTGTGTGGAAGGAGGAAATCTTTCATAATTTAAGAACGAAATATGCCAAGCAGATTTGGAATTAGAATTTGTTACAGTCTATGGTGGTTTGAAGGTGTATGTACCCCGGAAAAACATGTACTTAAATCTAATCATTTTCTGTGAATATAAACCCATTGTAAGTAGGAACTTTTGATTAGGTTACTGCAGTTAAGGTATGTTCCACCTCAATCAGGATGGACCTTAATCCTATGATTGAAGTCCTTTAAAAGACAGTGTTAAGATAGAGGAGGGGGGGAGAGTGAGGGGGAGAGAGAAATAGAAGAAGCTGCTGAAAGGAATGAAACCTAGAAGTGAGAGACCAGCAGATACTGCCATGTGGAGGAGGAGCCAGTGATCGCCACCAGCCAGTATTCTGGAAGAAATTATCACCTTAATTATTCTTGTGGGGATGTGTTGGTGCAGGTGTGAAATATTTATTCAATAATACACAGTATAGTGTGGACTTAGTAAGGGGTCTGTGGCTTTCACCTGACTGGCAAAGGGGTGCGTGGAACAAAAAAGGACCCCCGATTTAGACATTTTCCAGCCTCAAAACTGTAAGCAAATAAATTCCCATTGTTTAACCCAACTCATTTCACAGTATTTGCTTTGAGGAGCCCAGGAAATTAAAAGACTTTAGAACCAAGAGTGGGGTGCTGCTATTGCAAACATAAAAAAAAGTGGGAATGGTTATGGGATTGGGTAATGGGTAGAGACTGTAATATTTGTGAGATGTTTGATACTAAAGGCCTAGATTGCTTTGAAGAGACTGTGGTAGAAACATGGATACTAAAGGTACTTCTGGTAACAGCTATATTAGTCTGCCAAAAGAATGCTGATGCAAAGTACCAGAAAGCTATTGGCTTTTATAAAGGGTATTTATTTGGGGTAAAAGCTTACAGTTACAAGGCCCTGAAGAGTCCAACTCAAGGCTGCTTTCTCACCAAAGTCTGTTGATACGTGTTAAAGCAAGATGGCAGATGATCTCTGCATGGTCTCTCGATCCTTCTCAACTGCTCAGCTGCTCTTTCTCTTCAGCTGCAAACTATCAGGCAAATGGCTCATTTCTTTTCCCAGGGCTTTACCAGTTTGAACCGGCTCCTTTCTGTGGCAGGACCAAAATGACCAAGTTCTCTCCTCTTCCGTATGTCTTCTTAAGTGAGTGTCTCTTTTTGTATCAGCCCACCAAGGGGGCAGGGACTTATCCCTGAGTCAAGCCCTACTGATGTGGCCGAATCAAAACCCTAATATTAACAGGTAATTTAATCAAAGACCTCTCAGGTGAATCTAATACAAGCAAAGGGGATCACATCTAGAGGAATAGCTGAGTTACAAGCATAATCCTTCTCTTTTGGGGATTCATAAATAATCTTAACCTGCCTCAGTGCCTGAGATGGAAATGACCAATGTGTGATGGGAAACTGGAGGAAAGGTGATCCTTGTTTTAAAGTGGCAGAGAACCTGGCAAATTTGAGATGTCAGATAGAAGGCAGAACTTGAACAGGATGAACTTGGATATTTAGCTGAGATTTCCAGGCTAAACATGGACAATGCAGACTGGTTTCTTCTTGCAGCTGACAGTAAAGAGCAAGAGGAAATGGATAAACTGAGAACTGAACTCCTGGGCACAAAGAAACAAGAAACTGATGGTTTGGAAAATTCTGAGTTTTCAAAAAGTGAGTCCTTAGAGAATACTGCTCCATGTGAGGGTTTAACTGAACATGGAACCAGAAATTTCCATCAAGTCAGGATTGAAGGTGGAGTTCTTCAGGAAGGATTTGCGGAAAATTATTTTGTCTGATGGTTTGGACCCCTGTGCATTAAATGCAAAACCAGCAAGTTTTCTGTGAAATCTGTATGAACATAAATGCTGCCAACCAGGATTAAAAAAAGAAACAGAAAAGGGACAGATTGAAGGAAAAATGACCTCAAAGGCAGAACCATGGAACCTGAGGTCAGAACCGAAGACATCCTCTCAGGCTGAAAGAGCGGGCCACCAATCTGCGTGCAAAAAGTGAGTCTGCCCCAGTGTTTGAAGAGGGTAGGCCTTCCATTCTGTTGTTCAGGAAGAGTGCTACCATCCCAGTGTTCTTAGAGGGTGCTATGCCTTGGAGATTGAGGAGAGACAGGCTGCAACCCCAACACTCTGGGAGGATGGAGAGTGTGCCCTGGAACTTGCAGAGAGCCTGGCTGCCATTCCAATGTCTGAAGAGGGCACAGCCTTCACCCCTGTATTCAGGGAGAGCATGGTTGCTATGCAAGCACTTGGAAGGACTGGAGCTGCTGCACTATCAGTCCTGGAGGACAAAATATCATTCCTTTGATGATTCTGGCCATGAAATCTAATAGAGCATGCCCTGTAAGGTTCTGGAATTTTTGAGGACCCATGACCCCTTTTTTCCTTCCAACTTCTCTCTATTGGAATCGAAATTTTTATCCTATGCCTGTCCATCTATTATATATTGGAAGCAGATAACTTGTTCTCTAGGTTTCAGAGGTCCAAAGACAGATAAACTGTCCCAGGATAGACCACATCAATAACTGATTTTGATGAGACTTTGTTTTAAGCATTGTTTCTGAAATGACTTAAGGTTTTTTGGATATTGTGACAGAATGAATGTATTTCTGCATATGGAAAGAACATCTCTTTGTGGTCTAGAGGGTGGAATGTGGTGGTTTGAAGTTGGACGTACTTTAGGAAAACATGTTCTTTAAATTAATCCATTTCTGTGGGATTAAAACTATTTGTATGTAGGCCCTTTTGATGAGGTTACTTCATTTAAGGCATGTCCCACCTCAATCTGGATGGGTCTTAATCATATTACTGGAGTCCTTTATAAGACAATGAAATCCAGACTGAAAGAGAGAAAGCCACAGAAGAAGCTGAAATAGATGAAACTGAGAAGAGACCAGCAAATGTCACTATTGGCCTGGCTAAGTGACACAGGAGTTCAGCATCACCAGCAGCTGGTCTTTGGGAAAAAAGGCATCACCTTGATGATGCCTTGATTTTGACATTTTTCCAGCTTCAAAACCATGGGTGAATAAATTCCCATTGCTTAACCTGACTCGTTTCATGCTATCTGCTTTGAGCACTCTAGAAAACTAAAACACAGTTCCAGTGTTTTCTGGGTAATCATTTTTTTTAAATGCTGTTATCGATATATTCTAAATCTTGGATTTGTGAAACAGACAATTAACTGTTGGGATTTTATATAAAATGATTTTAAGAGTATACACATTGCACAAAGTCTCAAATATATTTTAATGATCCTTTTGACTATTTAAAATATGAGTAAAATGAAAATACTCTGTTAAAATTTAAGAATTACACTTTTTCCCTTTCATTTTCAAAGCTATTAATAAAACAAATTTAAGTTTGTATTTGCCCTATTATCAAGTGTGCTTCTGTTATAAACCAAAGCAATATGACTAGCTAAAATTACACAAAGTTATTATTACAGAAGTGGTTGTATACCTAACCACTAGGGGCTTCAGGGACCACAGGGATGATCAGAAGAGGCTGCAGATCCTTTGTTCCCAGGGAAATCAAAGTAGCAGCATTTTGTCGCATATTGGGGTTTTATGTTAGAATGTTGCTTATAAAATAGATTTCACACCTAAATTTTTTTTTTTAACACTCTGAAAACCAGAAGAACAATTCATGAATTTGATAATGATTCTTGAGACACTGGCTAGGTAAAATATCTCCAGCAAATAGATATGCATTTTCCTGTTATTCTACCACAATATTTCTGGGCATATTTCATCTAACTTCAAATCATACTGCTTGATACAAGATTTTAAAAACAGTACTCAAAACACTAAATCTATAGCAAAAGCTGTTGGAATAAGTGTTGATTAAAACAAAAATTTTAAAATAGGAGTTAAAAAAAATCTTTCTTTGATGGGGCAATTACTTTAAAGATATACATACAGGAAAAAGGTTATCAAGTTTTTTGAGAATATATTGAGAGAGAGATGGAACAGGTAGGATTCACAGGCTTTCTGAAGGACAGAACACTTGAGCTGGGCACTGAAAATAGATTGGATTGGGAGGGAAAAACAAACCGTCAAATAATTTTCTAAGGAAAGTGAAAATTAATGAGTAAAAGGCTAAAGGAAAGAATGTTTTCAAGAAAAAGCCATCAGCTCAGTTTGCCTGGGACACGGTTGAGAGTCAGTAAAAGGAAGTAAGATTGCAAATTTAACTTGTGGTCAGATAATGAAAGATTCTCAACATGACAGTAAGGACTTAGGTTTTTTTCTATAAGAAATTAAGGAGTAATAGCAACAGAGATTTCAAGTATCAGGAAGACTCCAGAGATATTACAGGTGTAGAAAGTAGAATTCAGCAATTGATTGGAAATTTAAGTAGATGAAAGAAAGAGTAATCAAGATAGATACTAAAGTGAAGTTCTGGTATTTAGAAGGTAAGCATTGTAGGACTTAAGAGCTTGAAGTTAAAGGACAGGAAATATCTTACATTAATTTGTTTATATCAAGAGAATTTCAAGAGTATAATCAAAATATTTGACTGGTACAAATTTTATTGTCCATGCTAACATTTTACAAATATTATTTTGTTAATACACAATTACAAGAGCACAGTTCAACTGAATGAAATATGTAGTTAGCATTAGGGGGCATTTCTACTCATTTATTACTATCATAAGCATATTTTGTTAACAAGAACAACAAAGGTTACAATTACAGAACTGCTCAATTTGTAAATTTAATGTGTGTCATGGTGGAGGCAACTACAAAATATAAACAGATATTAAGTGCTCAAACATATTTTCACATTCTAGATTATCCTTTATTCCACAGTTAGAATCAAAGTCTAGAATTTTATATGATCATTCAAATATGTGACCATGCAGGTCAAGTCAGCAACCATGCCAAATTATTTTCCAAAATCTTACTTTAGTTTTAAAAGGAAATATATGACAAAACTCACGACATGGCTTGCACAAGTTATGCTTAAAACAAGCTGCTAAATAATGAAATTCTTTATCTAGGAAAAATATATCTTTTGCAACTTGGTATTTGTTCCATCTTATATAACAATCAAAAGATGAACAGTACTTACTACAGCACTTCGAATCACTGAGCTACAGTTAAAACAGTACCTCCCAGACTTCTAGTTTCTAAAATTCTGGGGGAAGTGGGACAATTTGAACTGTAATAGTCTACATGGTAGTAATATTATCTCTTGGCCACTGGCCCAATACTAATCCACTTTGTATTTTTAGTATACAAAATATGCTGAAAACTTTTCTCTTAAACACATTTCAATTAATGTGATTAAACAGAAAGTAACAATTTCTTTCTATAAAAGTTAGATTTAGCTATGAAAATCTTGCCATATAGTTGTTAATTTATGGAATATTTTTAGGGTCGGAGACCATATAGTATTCTTCAATCGAGAGACTGCACTCAATGTAAAAATAACTACAAACAAAACTATATAGTCATTTAAAAAATGGAAAATTACTATTTTTATCCATATAGTACCTTTAGAAATGTACCATTTATTTTTATCCAAATGAAGGATAAACTTCAAAACTCCACTCTGAAATTTATATTCTATACACAAAAATATACACGGATTAATTCTAATCAGAAAGTTTAGCTGAGTGAAAATTTTTTCTTTGAGATAAGTAAATCTGTGATATAGAAGTTAAATTTTTGATCCAAGCATGTCTTAAATATAGTTTTAATGTAAAAATAAAAAACACATTTTAAAAGTAAATGCTTGTTTTTAACCTATTCTCTCAAAAATGCAATATTTTTCCATAAAACAAAATAGATTTAGATAAACATTTGATTTAAAATTAGATATTATGAAAGAGAAAGAGAGAAATAAAACTATTCACCCTTAGATATATTTGAGCCAAGTAGTTGCTGCTTCCAGGTGTTGTGAGATGTTATGACATTATAGTGAAAAATACTATACTGCTTATAATCTAATAATTTGACATTCAATTCATATTGCTAACAAAGGAGATGGATATATATTTGTAAATTTAAAATTTTGTATCCTTTACAGAGAACAAATAAGTGTGGCTATTTTAAAAAGTAATGGTAAATATTTTCATTATATGAAAAATCTACAAAATAATAAAATATCCTAATAGCATTTCTGAAAGTATCATCAAAAACCTCAAGGTCTTACATATTAAGTACAGAAACAAATATATTTTTACTAATAAAAACATATTCAAAGGTTGGGAAGAAAATATGCTAATTGCTAACAGCAGTGATACTTGAGTCAAACACCTGGTTTGAATCCCAAATCTGCCATTTTCTATCTAGCTGATACATATTTCTTAAATTCTCTAAAATTTAATTAAGTATAAAACAGGGGAGAATAACAGTATCTACCTTAAAGGACTGTTTTAAGGAATAATAAGATAGTGTACATGAAACATCAGCACAATAACTGAAACACAGTATGTCCCCAATAAATATTGGCAATACTGAGCAGTGACTTACTTTAGGGTCAAGTGTCTAACCGAAATTATTTTTCTAAATTATCATTATATAAAGAACTTTTTATTCTAAGAACTTTAAACAAACCTAAAAACACAACAAAAAGGTGGAAGAGAATTGGGAGCATGCCTGCCAGAAATAATGCAGTTATGTTATAAAAATCATGAGACTAAGAACCATAAAGGATTAATTAGGTTAAAGTTTCAAGTCTCCTAAGAGAAGAAAAATCAAACCCTAATTCACTCTTTCCAGACTTTTTAAAAAATTCTTTCCAGACATTTAATGGCTATAATGTTGTTTCACCCAAATGTGCCTTTATAGTTTTATTTATTTACAGACTTCTTTGTTCCAGACCTATCCTGGCAGTTACTTAACTGACAGTAGTCACAGGCAATCTTTTTTTTCTTTTACCATGTTTTTTTTTTTTAAATCTTGTTCTAAATTCTAGGTTTTTTTTCCTAACAAACCTCATTGATAGTAGGTTTTTAATTTAAAAGATAATAAAGATACAAAATTTAGTCACTTAAAGCAAGCAAGCCTCTACTTCCTTGCCTCTTCAGGAGATAATATGCATATACTCTGAAAGGAAGCAAGAACCACAAATCACAAGAATATCCATGTTTAATTTAAACTTTATAAACTTCCAGGTATGGAGAAACAGATTTGGAAGCTTTAATCAAGATATGGGTGAGCGTCAGAAGTCACAAAAGAAAAAGGCAAAAGGGAACCCAGAACATACTCACTAAAAGAGGTTTAACGGAAGTGGACTTGGCCCAGTGGTTAGGGTGTCTGTCTACCACATGGGGGTCTGCGGTTCAAACCCCGGGCTTCCTTGACCCGTATGGAGTTGGCCCACGCACAGTGCTGATGCGCGCAAGGAGTGCCCTGCCACGGAGGGGTGTCCCCCGTGTAGGGAAGCCCCACACACAAGGAGTGCGCCCCGTAAGGAGAGCCACCCAGCATGAAAGAAAGTGCAGCCTGCCCAGGAATGGTGCCACACACACGGGGAGATGACACAGCAAGATGACGCAACAAAAAGAAACACAGATTCCCGTGCCGCTGACAACAGAAGCAGACAAGAACACGCAGCAGATGGACACAGGAACAGACAACTGGGCGGGGGGGGGGGGAGGAATCAATAAAGAAATAAATCTTTTAAAAAAAGATGTTTAAAGGCAGAGAATGATGGGAAAACGAAATGAGAATGATTTGAAAAAATATAAATAAAATCAATACATCAGAGAAGAATGCAGTTTCAAGAATGGGAGCATTCAGAAAACACAGCTCAAAGAAAAAAGAAAACAAAAATTGTGATTACTAAAAAGTCCATAATAAATTAAAGGGGTGATTTTGGTTTAATAGTAAGGATGGATGAGTTAGCATAAAGGGAAGACTAAGTAATAAGAAAAAGAAGTTACGTGGCACATTTTACCCATTTAAAAAGATCACTCAGAAAAACTTGAAGAAAATGATATAAAAGTTAAAAAGCGAAATGAGTGTGTTTAAAGACAAAAGAAAGGGCTTTGTTTGCTCTAAATTATTAAATATAGCTTACATTTTATGGCTGAGAGTGAAAGAGACTGATAAATAGGCTATGTTTCAGACCTAAGTCAGGCACATGGTAGGAGGGAAAAACTGAATTCTGTCATCTATGAACCAAAAAATTTACCTCAAGCCATTTACTTTTTTCGGTGTTACACTTAGCCCCTAGCATAGTGGTATGTATTTTAAAAGTACATAGAACATGAGTGAAAAGGCAAAAAGACCAAATGGGAATGCACTGAAAATGTAAATAGCAAAGTCAATTAGTCAATAATGTATACTTGGAAAAAATTTTAAATAAAATCAAAACTAAAAGTAGAAAAAATTTTTAACAATATAGCTGAGGCATTATACACATGTGATGAACAAAGTGATTAAATTTTTAAAAGCATAATACAGAATTCATTTTAATTAAGCCATTATCACTTAATGACAGGATTTTTTGCATAATTTCTACCAAAGAAATAATTTCCTTCTCTAAAACATTCATAAAATTGATAATTTGGGATCTAATAGTTGTGAGAAGCCAGGGTCTGCATAATTTTTTTTTGTATGAAAAGAAACATAAAAAAGTGGAGCATCAAAGTATTTGATTTCAAATTTATGTTATGCTAGATGCAATATGTAACTGGAACATATCTGCATTCTACAGGTTTCTGGATTTCATTTTCCTGTTTCATTTTTTTATGAGCAACTTATTTTGAGTCCATACCACTTTGTTTGACATTTATTAAAGCTGTATAAAAGCCATGCATAGATTATTTACAATATTGTACATTAAATGACTATATTTGAAGATAACACAAAAATTTCATTAAACTATACCTAATATAAGACACATTATTTAGGGACTTTTAAAAATTTTAGGTGCTGCTGAATTTTGCAAAGATTATTTTGACTTTTAAGAGTTATGCAAGCACTGGCTTTTAAGATAAGACTGACAAAAATATAAATGAGCAGAATTTCAACAAATAAAAAGATAAGAACTTCTTCATTAAAAGCTAAAATATCCAGGTAGTTCAAATAACTACCACATAACGATGGAAATTTACAAAGTAGGAATATGAGGTTTTAAAAGCCTTCCATGAATAACAGGCTCAGAGTAAACACTATAAAAAAATTCAGAAATAAAATTTTTTTCACCAAAATTATATTTTCAGTAGGGATAGGAGCTGTGAATTTTAAATAATTATGTACTGCCCTAGAGGGGAATTTTCCCCTTTGTGGGGAGAAAGACGCAAACTAACTGGTGGAATATAGTATAGAATCAAATAAAAGACCTGGTACAAATTTATCATAACACCAGAGTGAAGAGTTGGAATAACTGCAGATCCACACACTTTAAGTGTACTCTTAAAACAGAAGTGTAAACTTTAGGTTTTTTCAATTTAAATCTCCTGTTAAGAAGTACCTCATCTTTGAGAGTTTTGAAAATATCAACAGGTATTTCTTCTTTTCCACCTGCATCTCTTTCAGTTATTATTGTTGTGGCTGAAGTACATTTAGATATTCAGACTGGCCCAACTGATAAGTTGTGTTTCTTCCACAATCAACATACTGGTACCTCTCCTGGGATATCTGCTCAGAGTGCCCAAAGTATGCTGTTGTCACAGTAACTCTAAAAATAATATATACGGGAAAAACATGGGTAGTTAAATAAAAGGATTTTCTTAAGTGGAAATAATTTTAAACATAAAATTTTCTACAAAGAGAGGTTATTTGATTAATGATAATAATATTATGGACACAGGCCTCTAGGGGAATATTTTCCCAACAGAAAACACAAATGTTAACTGAGAAAGTCCTATCCAAATAATTATACACAATAATTTTTTCTAAACATTTATTTTCAGTTAATAATATGTAAGTTCATTAGATACTTAAAAATAATGATACAGATTTCACATGATAGAAAAAGGGTTAATTAAATGCCAGCTAAAGGTCAATATACCAAACCTGTTTCCCACAATGTTTTACTGACTTAGGTAACACCCAATTTACAATCCAATGACATTCCAAAGTTTATCTTTTAAACTTTCCTTTTTTAAAAAAATTCACAATGCATATGCCTATAGAAAAACCATGGTTAGGTTTTCAGGCAGATCCCACAATGCTTATTTAATCTATGGCATGGCTAGAAAACTTTGCCTTAGATTTGCACTATAAAAAGTAAAAATATTGTGGCAATTTTTACTTGAAAAATTAAATTTTATTAAGATAATTTTTTCATTAATGTTAACAAATAAATTAAAAGGAGGACGAGGTAGTATCTGGAGATTCTGGGAACATTTTGCTTACATTCCGAAAAAGTAATTATAAAAGTGGGATAGTATGAGAATAATTTTTACAGGGATTATAAAAATCATATTTACAACTGTGAAATCCCAATGCAGAGTTCTAGGCTCTTAAATTTAATTCTGGTCTAAAAAATTCAAAACTTCTTTTTTATACAAAACATGGTATAGATGAATCAATAAAATAATGGTACTATATCTAATCTTTAAGTTACAAATAAAATTAACTGTGAGAAAAAAAACATTTAGGAAGAAGAGCAGTTGACCCAAAGGCCTCTGCAGCTCAGACCCTAAGATGCCTTCAAGTAATGAAGGTTCTAGCCCTTTGACATTACACTTCTCTGAACCCGAAGAATAATTCTGGCTCCGCAATGATCATGACTCTGTCTACTCTAAACCCCAGACAATTTTGACAACTTACTCCCTATAGAGAATTTTTAGGCCAATCTATGATTCTCTGCCCTAAAGTGACTAGGAAATAAAAAATAGACATGCACTTACACTACTCATCCTTTTTCAATAACTGCCATTCCATTGTCTAGTGTCTTTCTATCCTAAACCCACCTTACCTAATGCTGACTGTTCTACTCCTATCCACTGTGCCCTCTGAAGCACCTTTCAGTCCCTCTCAGTGTTATCTTCTTACTTAAACCAAAATCTAGTTTATCCTGGAACAATTAGCCTCTTTGGGCAAGGCTGCTTTCTCCCACACACGACTTATCACAGGGTAGGACCTACTCTCAGCATCTTCTTTCATTACTATCCTCAAACAAAATCTATATCCCCTTTTGGGTACATCATCCTTGGCTTTTCTATCTTCTCCCCTGCATTACAATTAGTAATCATTTACCACAGGAAGCCAGGAAGTGCATGTCAAAGTCAGTCATCCTCTCTACTACAACCCCTGCCATTTCCTTGAATCCTTTCAATGTCCAGATTCAATATTATCAGTCACATGACCCTTCGCAGCTTTTCTGAGCTCCCATTTCCTCATTTTAAAGTGAGATAATTTTTTATCCTATTTCATAACTCTCTTGTAAGTCTTAAAACCCAATTGAGATGGTATTTATAGAGATGATGTATATGCTGTAAGCCAATGTCATAAATCCAAAGTTCTAATAAGAAATTTTTCTTTCAAAGAAAAAAAATCATACTTACTGCATCATGAGTACTATGTTATGCACTTTGATGGATGACAATGTACAGAAATCACTGTTAAAGAAAAAATTGGAAATAAATGCAAATTATGACAAATTTAAAATAGTTTAATTACTGGTCCTTTTCTTAATTATAGATCCTTTTCCTATGTTAAAGCTAATAAAGATACTATTAAGAGTATATAATAAACATTTGTTGTTGAGTATTTCTATACTTTCAATGATTGATATATTTCATGATTATTATAAAAATATATATGCTTTCATACTACTAGAGTTGTAGTCATTTTTAATATAAGCTACAAATTACCTACACTTTTTGTTCACTTTTTGAAATTAAATTATTGTTTTACTTAGCAAGAATAAATAATAATTTATACCTAATTTAAAAGCTCCAGAATTTCAAACCAATATTAAGATTATCATACATTATTACCATTTATAGTCCTCTTATGCTGATGCATCAACAAATACAAGAACATAAAAGATGATGGTTCATATAACATAGTAAATAAAAAGTGAAATATTAAATATGATACAAATTCTGAAAAAGAAAACATTTTATATATATAGGTATATGTTCATAAATGTTATGTACATTTAGAAGAACAGATATGATTAGAGGCTAGAAGGAACTATTCCAAAATGAGGCTCTTTTTGATGAATATGATTACAGAAAGCTAAAAACAAACAAGTACATTTTTATTCTATATACCTAATTTACCTTTTAATAAAAAGCTATTTTTAAAAGTCAGAACTTACAACATATAACTCAATTCCTCTGCTATAATAGTAGGTACCATGTAATCAATCTGAAAAGCAAAAAAATGAAAAAAAAAATCAAAAGAGAATAGGATCAAAATATCAAGTATTTTAGTGCACTTTACAACTTAAAAAGAGTTTATGAATCTTATCCTTTATGGGATGGATTCTAAGATTTCCTCTTATACATAGGTAAGACACATTTCAATTTTTTGAGGAATTCACCCAATCCCCTCAAGTTCATATGATACACATAATTGAAACTTGTTTAACTGCTCAAAAGTATCTGAAACTGAGGCTTACTTGTTTCATATCAAGAGGACCAATATTAGTTATGTTGTTTAAGCGTGCCTTTCCAATAACTGTTTTTGAAAACTGAACTTGTGCAGTGATATTCTCAACTTCAACAGAATAATAGTTATTATTTGTTATATTTAGTGTGTTCTGCAAAAGATAAAAGGCAGAAAATGTAGAAGTTATCTGAAAACAAGCATAACAAATACACATTAAAAATTAATACAGATATGATCAGCTGTGGCAATGTATCATTCATTAGGAGGAAAAACAGTATTACCAAAAATATCAAAGAACATCAAATGAACCAATTATCTGACTTTATGAATAAGCACTATATGCCTACAATAAACATATACAAACCCATAAACAAAATGGCCTAGAAAATGTAAAGTACAGGAATATAGAAAAATGAATGTTAGAAAATGTATTTATGAATTAAGTTCAATTAAAGTAAACTTTAAAGTTCATTTAAATTTTTACAAAGCATACATATACATTTCTGCAGACTACATTAACAAGTGGTTTCCTATCCTACTACGTACAAAGATGACCGGTAAAATTATACTTGAAATATCTTTTTGTATTTAAAGGAAACTGGTATTTTAACTCATACACTAACAAAGATTTATGCCAGGTCACTATGGAGAAGAAATTGAATAGATTCAAGTTTACTTCATTGGAAAGAAATGTGATTACACTATTTTTATACTTCAGTACCAGCTGATGTCAGCGTGTGCATTTCTAATTTACGACTATAATTTTGAATTACTTTATAAACAACCATTGAAAATAAAGAAAAAATGTTAAATCAAAAATCATCAGGCTCAATAGATCCAAGATGGAGGAGTAGAGAAGGGCAGGCTGCACTCCTCCCCAGAAACGGTGGGAAAATGAACACAGACAGCTACAAGAACACAGAATAAGTGAAACCAAATATCAAAGAGGACTCTTAATACAAAATCAAACAATCAACAGGGGTTAAATAGTCTCTTCAACAATGGTGCTGGGAAAACTGGATATCCATTTCCAAAAGAATAAATGAGGATCAGCATCTCCTGCCCTATACAAAAATCAACTCAAATTAGATCAAAGACCTAAATATAACAGCCAAAACCATAAAGCTCTTAGAAAATAATAGAAGGAAGCATCTACGAGACCTGGCAGTAAGATATGGTTTCATAAACTTTACACCCAATGCACTAGCAAAAATAAGAAAAAAATAAATGGGACATCCTCAAAATTAAAAACTTCTGTGCTTCAAAAGGAGTTTGTCAAGAAAGTGAAAAGGCAGCCTACTCAATGGGGAAAAAATATTTGTGAATCAATTATGTGATAAGAGTTTAATATTTAGCATATGTAAAAAATCTTATATCTCAATAAAAAGAAGACAACCCATTTTTAAAAACTGGCATCAGGGGAGGAGGCATAGCTCAGTGGTTTGAGCACCTGCTTCCCACGTATGAGGTCCTGGCTTTGATCCTGGATACCTCCTAAGAAAAAATAATTATAATAATTAAGTAGTAGTACTATATACTACTCATTTTAAGAAATAAGAATTATATAATTCAGTTTTTCAAACTATCTACCAAAAATGTTAGCCTTATATCTAATTGTCTTCTTGTTAAACTTAATGTTCATCTAGATAATAATTCCATTTCTTATTAAATGTTCAATTTTTTTCTCAATTAAAGGCAAGCATTCCAAAATATGGGAACTCCTAATTATTTAAAATGAAGTACTATATTTATATTCAAATACATTTTCTCATATTTAAGAGGAAATGCCACATGGCTTTTTATTTTTTATTACAAATTCACAGTATATGATACTGAGGTAGACTTTGGAGGATGGCCAAAGGACCACCAAAAACCAGTCACTGTTTTAAGCGTTGTTTAAATGGGAAAACATGTTCTTTTTTCCAAATGGCTGTTAAATTGAGAAAATAACCAACAATAATTCCCCGGTCATATGAAATGATTTAAAATTAACATTTTGTAATGAATGTTTGTACATATACATATCTTTTCTATATATAGTTAAAAAAAATCCCTTAGACTGGCAACTTTTGATAATAAGCACTGAAGGTGAATGGATCCGTGGGAATTCTTTTTTTCCCTGTAATTAAGAAGCAATTCCACTTTAACCTCCCATTCCCCTTCATTCCCTGTCCCTCTGTCTCTCCCTCTTCCTAACTACCATCAAAGACAACTCTGTCTCAATCTCAACCATTACCAAGCCCTTCTGCAAGGAAAGCCAACTACGTTCAATATCACACTTCAAAAACAAAAAACAAACAAAAATAACACTTGCCACAAAGATAAACCCTGGAGCTCGAAGTAATAAATGATTACTAATAGCATGTTTAAAATATACAATGTCTTTTTTTCCTAATGCAGTAGATTGCAAACCATACTTTTTTCCTAGAAATGTTAATACATACTATAGATAAAAACTTTCTCTGAAGTTTCTTTTCTTTTCCCTCTTTTTTTCTTTCCTGGGGTGGGCAGTTGTAGAGTCCCACTAAAAATCACTGCCCTGGGAAACACAAAGTACATCTCCATACATTCTAATTCACAACAGAGAAATCAAACAAAATAAAGGAAAGCTCTATTAAAAATGGGAAAAAAATCATTTCACAAAATGAAAGAAAATAAAAATGTTACATTTATAACATCTATTGAATGAAGAATATTAACAGCTTGCCAAAGCTAGTCACAGTAAAATGTTGCAAAGCAAATATGCTTGGAAATACTTTTGTTTTGTTTTGCCAGTAATGAAATGTTTTGTTTATTTTGCCCACTTGACAGCACCTTCAAATGCTAAATGCTATTGTATTACATTTCATATACACAGAATAGCCAGTATTTATTATTTGCCGTTTTCAGCAAAACCAGAAATGGCAGAGAAGTTGAATATGGCAAAGACATTCAGAAAGCAAACCAACAAATGTCACATTTAACAAACATCCTCTTAACAGAGACCAACTGCTACTTAGTAGGATAAAGGAACATAGTCAAATATTTTTAATATAATTTTGTACTTACTGTGATATTTAAATATATCATACGCTTTTGAACATCATAACTGACATAGGCTGATTTTACTCCAATGTATTTCACATCAATAGAGCGAGGGAAAAGGAAAAACACAGCCAATCCAGAAAGGAGCAGACAGACAAACACAGATGCCATCACATACAGCTTTCTGAAAGGAAAGTGAGATATTTAGATATATGTGCATTAAAAAATTACATAAGGAAACATTTAGGGCAGATACTTTCAACTTGAATTTCTTCCTCCATACACTATACCAACAGGAAAAGATCTATATTTTCACTAACTTTTCACATTTTAAAACTATTGGGGGAGGTTGGCTCTGATCTATTAAACGTTAAAATTTTCTCTTTAAGAGATTAATTCCTTTTTTTTGGAGGTTAAAAAATTTTAGACTTATAGTAGATGGAACACTTGTTCTGTGATTCCCAAATCAGGTTGCATATTGGAAAGAAGTCAGGAAGCTTTATAAAAATACAGATTTCAAGACTCCTTATGAACTTACCACAACAGATCTGGCAGAGTTTAATCATTAAATGATCCCCTGAAGCAGAGATTCTTAACCAGGGGTCCATGAGCTTGAATTGAAATTCAAAAAACATTATTTTTGTGGGGGTGTGTTATTGTGGGTTTGATATATTTATTAAATAATACATAGTATATAGTGTGGGCTTGGTAAGGGGTCCATACTTATCCCCTGTCTGGTAAAGGGGTCTGTGGAACAAAAAAGGTTAAGAACCCCTGGCCTAAAGTGACTGCTCATCAGAACCACCTGGGAAACCCTTAAAAAAAAAGACAGAATCACATGCCTCATCAACCTCACTGAGACTATGATCAGTCCTTTTTGAGTTTCCTCATCCTAAAGTATTTCTGCACTCAAATACTAAAATATTGCTTACGTTGATCAACTCTGCTTTGAAGATGTTTTTAAACTGTTTCTTTTAAATCAAAAAAGGAGATATTACACCTTTGCTGCTCTTCTAACTCCCCCTGAAATGAAACTATCTTTCTCTTTCCAGTCTCCAAAGGTGACAAATTCTTATCTTCAAAGTTACCATCAAAATCTAGTTTCAGGGGAACAGATGTAGCTCAAGTGGTTGAGCACCTGCTTCCCATGTATAAGGTCGTGGGTTCAATCCCCAGGACATCCAAGAAACAAACAAAAGAGAAAAAACCAGCTCTCATTGGGGAGCCAGATGTAGCTCAGTGGTTGAGCACCTGCTTTCCATGTACAAGGTCCTAAATTCGATCCCTGGTACCTTCTTAAAAAAAGAAAAAAAAATTAATATCTAGTTTTAAGAAATTATTTCTTGACATTTCCTATATAATGCCCTCTGCTGAAAGCCTATAATACCATTTTTTGTTTCTTTCTATATTGCATGTCACTTACTTTACCTCTTCCTTATATTCTAGTCACTCAAAAAATGGTCATTTTATCCTTTCTTCTACTCTTTACCCCCCACAATCCCCCTTCTAAATGCCTTGATGGATCTAATCTTTGTATGCCTCACAAAAGCTTTTAAAGTGCCTCTGACAAATGATTCATAGATTATCTAAGTATTTTTAAGTAGCCTAAATTGAGAAGAGAGCAAAATGGTTTCTTAAAAACAAAACACAAAAAAACAATTTGCTGAAATACTGTTGCCAAGTCTATATTGTTGTCTTTAGTAAGTAAAGCACCTTCCCACTCACTTTGGACTTCTTTTCAACTTGAGTAGGGAGTTGCTCACTACTGAATTACATAATAAGTAATTTAAGCACGTTTAAGATACCTATCATACACCGAAACACCCAAAAGTGGCATAAAAAGAGTTCAAAAACCATAATAAAATACTTCAACTTGTATGGATTTTCTTAAACTTCTGTGTTATTTTATTTTTAATTATTTTTGAGTAGGTAAAAGCCCATCATAATCTACTCAGTGCTCAGGGCCTGTTAGTTAGCCCTAGTTATAAATATAGTGAAAGTGTTCTAAATTACTTTGCACCCAAGTTTACAGCCACACAAAATATTGAGTCCGCTGGGAGAATAAAATAACAATCTGCCTATTATTTCATCCCAAATTGAAAAACATGTTAATTCATATGTATATAGATCTTATCAATGACAACTGTCAATTTTTCTCGTGGCTCTAGGGATAGTAACTGAATCTTGACAGGTTTATACCACTAATGAAATTATGAGAGTTGGGTGGTATATTTGGAGTTAGATCAGAATTCTGCTTCTGCCATTTCCCAGATGTAATACTTCAGGCAATTTACTCTTCCTCAACTGTAAATTCTATAGTTTTATTCTGAAGATTAAATGATAATGTACATAGCACAATAAATACATACATAATTTTCTCTCTACTTTCCCACGTGCTCCCCTACCTTGTAGGACCAGAGAACCAGAGTTGCTCACAAAATGATAGTTTTACCACAAATTAAAAGTAATTATTTTTCAGTGCAAACCTGAAACTCCTAAAAATTCTTCAGGAGTTTTACATAGTTTTCAGAATTAAGTTTAAATTTCTTAGCTTACTAGAAATGTAAAGATCTGGTCCCTGTCATCCTCTTTAGCCTCATCCCTATCACTGTCCATTTACTCCTAACAGTCACTCCTTCTGCCCTTACACAGGGTATTTTGACTGCATTGCCACCTCTACTTTCTCCTCTGCTCTGACTCAGCTGTTTCATCTTTAGAGTCTTTCCTCATTCTGCAGAATAATTTAGGTACTATTCTACTCTGCCCTTAGGACACACTGGACATACCTCTTACAGGTACAATATAGATACTGGAATCACTTGCTCACTTTGTCTCCCCTACAAGATCATGATTTCCTTATACCGATGAAGTCATTGTCATGATTGCATCTCCAGACTCTAAAATAGGGACTGATATAACAGGTACTCAGTAAATGTCTAGTTTGCCCCTATAAGAGTTCATGAAATAAATAAAATACCCTTCCTTTCCCCTTCCACTACCCTTCCCCTTCATGCCTATTACATGTTTATAGGCTGCCCAGATTTGCCCCCCAGATTACTGATGCTCTGTTCATTTTTTCCAGTCTTTTTTCCTCATGTATTTCACTGTGGATAGTAGCTATTGCTAGGTCTTCAAGTTCCCCCCTCTTTTCTTCTGAAGTGTCTAATCTGCTGTTAACCTCACTCTGTGTATTTCTTTTATCTCAGACATAGTTTTCATTTCTAAATATTCAATTTGGATATTATTATATCTTCAATGTCTATTCTTAACAAGCTACATCTTTGTAAAAATAGGGAACTTAGTTAAAATAATTATATTACTGTCCTTGTCTATAATTCCTTCATCTGTGTCATTACTGGGTCTGTTTCTATTGATTATCTTTCTCTCATGCTTGGTCATTTTTAATTGAATGCCACATATCATATTTTACCTTGTTGGGTGCTAGATATTTTAGTATTCCTACAAATACTCTTGAACTTTATACTGGGATGTAGTTTAAGTTTCTTAGAAACAATTTAATCTGTGAGGCTTGCTTTTAGGTTTTGTTAAGCAAAAGCAATGCAGCCTTTAATCTAAAGCTAATTTATCCTCTATCACTGAGGCAATATCCTAAGTACTCCACCCAATGAATACCTGTGAATGAGGTTTTCCACACTGGCCATATGAACTCTGAGGATTGTTTTATTTGCTCCTTTTGGGAAGTTATTTTCCCAGCTTCAGATTCTTTCCTCACACATATGTGTTGATCAATACACAGTTGAAGATTCTAGAAGTATTCTCAGCAGATCTCTGGAACTTTCTCTCTGTGCAGTTCTCTCTCTGGTACTCTGCCTTGCTAACACTTGGCATGCCAGACTGTCCCGTTTCCTTTGTGCTGCAGACTCGAATCTTCTTCCAGACAGTAAGCTGGTGCAATGGTAGGGCTCATCTTGTTTGTTTGCCCTTTCTCAGTGATCATTGTCCTTTGCTGCCTAATTCCACTGTCTGAAAATATTTTTTCATGTACTTGTCCAGTTTTTTAGTTGTTTCTGGTGGGATGGTGAACCTAGTCCCTATAACTCTATCTTGATTGGAAATAAGAATCTGATGTATTTTTTACTTTCATCTCTTTGCTCTTAAAACGAAAATCTTGTTTCCCAATAGGATGTACATAATTACTTGTTTGCTTTATTCTACAAAGTCTATATAATTTCACTATAATGCCAATATTACTACAAGCAAGGCAACTTTTGAGTATAATTTTAAATTTTATTATGGTTCTCATTTAGAACATCTCACTAGACAGTCAAAATACAATGCTTTCAAGTCACTCAAAGAAGTTCCTTTACATATAGTTATGCCACCAATTTGATATAGAGTTAGAAACATTTGTTCCTATTTGCTTCAATTTTAGGAGTTGTTTTAATGTTTTTAGATATGTAAACAAATTACATGGTTCTAAAGTCAAAACTATGTATAGATACTCCATTTGCTTATTTGTTCTCTCTCCCAAGTTCCCACCTAAAAGCAGTATCCAATTTTTATTAGTTTTTTGGTTTTTCATTCCAGTGTTTCTCTTTCTCTCTGTGTACGTGTTTGTGTGTGTATGTATTTTCAAATAAATATGTGCTCTGGATAGCACAGTTGTAAAATAAATATGTCTTCCTCTCCATATTAACACTGTACAGGTGTAACAAAACTTATTCTACTGGTGTCCTATTATTGGCCATTCAGGTTGTTTCTAATCTTCTAGTATCATAAACAATGGCACAATGAATAACTTGAGCAAATGCCATTTAGAATTTTTGCCAACACCTTAGAAAGTATTTTTCAAAGTAGAATTCCTGAGCTAAAGGGTAAATATACATTTAATTTTGTTTCATAATACAAATTCCTTTGCACAAACAATGCATGAGTGTGCTTATTGTCATACAGCATTGCTAGAAGAATATGTTGTCAAAATTTTGCATTTTTGCTAATCTGATAAATGAGAAATGGTATCTCAGTATAGTTTTTAATTTGCATTTCCCTTATAAGAAATCTTTTCATAAGTTTCAAGGACATTTTTCTTTTTTGGGAACTAGTTGTTTATAGCACATATTTATTAATTTGTCATTTGGCCTTTTCCTTCTCAATTTTTGACACTCTTTAGAGATCAACCCTTTGTGACGTAAGTTGTTAGATATTGCTTCCTAGTTTGCCATTTGTATATGGACTTCAATTAAAGTTTTAAAAAACATAAATATATATACTATATATACTATTATATATAGTTTATCCATAATTTGTCATATTTATTCATCTTTTCTTTCATCACTTGTGCATAGGAAATCATAGTTAGAAAAGTTTTCCTAATTCTTGGGTTACAAGATAATAATTACTTATGTATTTTACACTTAAGGGTCAGATTGACTGTTTATAAAATCCTTACTTAGTTCATTTTATTTCCACGATTAGATTAAAATATGTTACTCTATTGTCATCTTGTTTGGAACGCATGTGGTCAAGAAGAGGTATGTCAATTTGATTTTCTATCAATTATAAATTAATTGATCCTGTGCCTAGGCGCACAAAGGTTTGTTTGTTTTTTTAAAACCTTCAAAGTCCAGTAATGTCACCGGAATGGGTTGATTTTCCCAGGGTCACGCTATGTCATGTCTTTTTAAAATCTAAATATAAAAGCTTCCTTTTACTTCAGAAGAGTGTTCTTACATTAAATGTTTAATATCTATTCAGTTCTACTTCTTTTATATTCTTCTTCAGGGACTCCAATTACATGTATGTTCAATCTTTCTTGGCTTTCTTCATTTCCTTTCAAATCCTTTTCTTTAATTTTTATGTTTTTTTTTCATTTCTTCCTTTTTATCCTGTTCAATTTATTGTACTTTCCATGTTATCTATTTGCACTTGTGTTCCTTCAGTTTGTCTTCATTTCTGAAAGTACTATTTTCTAATTCTTTCCAGAGAGCTGTACACTCAGTTTTTACATCCTCCTTGTTTAGTCATCACATTTGGACTTTTCAATTTCCCACTTAAACTGTTCTGTCATAGCTTCTAAAGTCTTCTAAATTTCTTTTAGAACATTTGAAAATATTAAAGTGTTTATCTGCTTTTCTGTTATGATTTTATCATGTTAACTGTTTTTCAGTTTATTTTTTTGAGGTGGGGGGGGGTTCTATATCCTTGCATGATGCCTAACTAAATGACATGGAGCTCTTGTACTTTCAAGAGAATGTTCCAGTTTAAGGGATGGGGATGGGCCAATATTGCTTTCTTAGCTTCACTGCTCAAGGTCTACCTCCTCTGTTGTCAAAAAGTATTAAAAAAACTTGACCACCATACTTATCCACATTCATAATTCTGAGACTGTCTCCATATCTGAATCTTTTCTCTCCTTTACCCCCATCATTCCTGCCCTGTGCAAACTGGATTCTCTCTAGCAGGTTCCCACACCCTCCCCACCCCCATGATGTATCTCTGTCCTTTGGAAGAGAGTTTTTGTTGAGTTTTCCTAAGGTTCTTGAAGGTTTATAATGCTCCAGTTCATTCTGATTTTCTCAAGTTTCTTTAGTGAATCTCTGTGGTATCTTTTGCACTCTCTCCAAATTGGAGCATGCAGTGTCTTTCCATTTAAACAAGTTATTCTTGAAGGTATTTACTGGGAGTCCTCTAAGTGGGTGTTCTACTTTTAGGGCAGAGTATTTGCCTTGAGTATCAAGGCTCTTAAGAATTCCCTTTTTGCTTCCTTTCACAACTTCCATACAGCTGCTAAGCATGTTTAGGTCCCTGCTGTCATCAAGGTTTGAATACCCATTTTTATTCTGGGGTTGGAGAAAATATCACCATGTTTTTAAGAAATGTTGTCTGCATGAGTATATTGTAGATTTTTTTCCTGATGCTATTTTTGAGCTGTCCTAATAAATAGATTTGAGAAGATTCAAATACCATTGCTGTCTTCAAAACCTTACCCCAACCAGGAATCCTATTTTTGTTTTTTTGTATAATAAAAGCATATGATGGGAGAGTGGATATAGCCCAATGGTTCAATGCCTATTTCCCATGTACAAGGTCTCAGGTTCAATCTCCAGTACCTCTTGGGAAAAAAAAATACCTATGATGTTGTAACTTAACCTGAGGGTATTTCTACTCTTAATAGTTTTAATTAGGGAATTATTCATACATAATGTTTCAGCCAAAAATAAAAAAGAAACAAACAAACCCAGAAACAAAACAAAAACAGAATTGTCATTTTCTTATAATCACTTACGTTCTTCTTGGTCTTAATCTCTGATCACTATATGGAATCAATGCCACAAGTTGGTTTTCTTGCCCTAAAAGAGAAGTAGGTTTAGAAATTTATTAACATGATTAATTAAAAATATAGTGGCTCCCCATTACAATCTGGAAAGACGAGAATATCATACAACTGCCATCTCATTCCTTTAGGAAATTTCTCTGTAATTCTTCAAAAATTGTCCTGCAAAAGTTTGGTTTCAGAGCAGATACTATGCTTTTTATAACCAGATGTCAAGTTAAGCAAACATAGTATAATGAATGAGGGCTCCATTACTCTTTCTTCCACTGAAAAAAAAAATCTAAAAAGTCCCAGCTTACAGAAGATCTGAATTTACCAGGTCATTCCTTCACCTCCATAGCATTCTACTGAGACTTGGATTTGGTTATCTGCACAAGAGCAGTAAAAAAGAAACATATTGCTACTTACATGTCCCCAAACCCCCACACCTTTAGGTCTTCTTACACTGTCCCCCTTAAAAACACAAACTGACACATACTAAGTCTCAAGCTTCAAGAGTCCCTACATAATGAGTCTTCCAGAGCTCTTTCATGTCAGACCTCTCTCCACATTAAGTCACTTCAAACTCCATTCCTGGGTTGAGCTATATCCATATGCTACTTTTAAATGGCAATTTTACAATCTTCCTGGAAGCTGGATGTTCATCTTCACATTAACTATTAAAACACCAGGCAGTCAAAGTCTCCTTAAGTTTTTCAAAATGCTGTTTATTCCTCTCTGCCTACTCTACTTTCCTCTGTTCATCAATAGTCCCCCAACTACACCCACATATAAATGAACATACATAGTATGTATATATGTACCTGTGTTTGTGTATATGCTTATCTTGTTTAGTAGTGTTCATTTGGCTAAATTATAACCTGGTTAAAATCAACTCTCTAGCTACTATGCCTACAACCCTGCTAAATATGGAAAAAAGCACAACTATACTACTTAGTCTCATTTCAGATTCAAGTCTCCCTTAATGCTGTTAGCAATCATACTGTATTTCCCTACTTTCCATCCTCACTCTTACTCTCCAAGATGGCAATTTCCTAACTTTACCTCTTTCTTTAAACCTCTATTATCTTCTCCCCTATTCCCACTCTCAGCTCATGATATGGCAAACAGAAGAGAATGATCAATAATCTACCACCACCATATCTACTTATCTACCTGTTTCTATGTCCAGAGACCCTAACTTCTCGATCACTAAGAATAAACTACCTGTGTTCCTTCGTAAGAGCAACCTTTTGCACTTGTGCAACAGATCTCATCCCCTTGTACATACTTGAGGACATTGCTCCAAAAATTCTCCCCTCTCTTCTGTATCATCAGTATTTTCTCTATGGGTCATTCTCATTAGTGTATAGCTATTTATTCTCTCTTATAAAATCCCTTTTCTGGCCTTATAATCCTCTCCAACTAATGCCTCTTTTCTCCCTTTCTATGCAGTATAACTCCTCAAAAGAAAAAAAAAAAAGCCATTTTCTTTCTACAATACTTTTCTGTTCCTATGCTCCTATGCTCTCTTGATCCCACTCCATGCACGTGTTTGCTCCCATCAAGCTACTAAAACTGCTCTTGTAAAGGTCTCTAGTGACCTCCAACTCATTAAATCTAATGATCATTTCTCAGTCCTCACTTTATTTGGTCTAGCACAGTTCATCTCTTTCCTCTTCGTTACACTTTTTTCACTTGTCTTTCAGGACACCACACAAACAGGGATTTCCGCACCCACTCCAGCTGCTCTTTCTCAGTGTCCTTTGCTAATTCCTTCTTATCTCACTAACTTCAAAATGTTGGAATGTCCCAATGTTCAGTTCTAAGTTCTCTTCTCTTTTCTGTCAACACTGAGGGGCTTAGTGCTTTCACTCAATTCACAGCTTTAAGTACCATCTGTATGCTGATGACCTGAGCCTAGGCCTGGCACTAAATATATCTACTTAGATATTAAATATGCATCTTCAAACTTACACGTCCAAAATTGAACTATTTTTTAAACAAATCCATTTTATTGATACATATTAATAAAGCACACAATTCACCCACAGCATGCAATCAATGGTATTTAGTATAATCATATAGTTGTGCATTTATCGCTTCAGTCATTATTAGCGCATTTTCATTATTTCAATAATTAAAAACAAAAACCAGACAAACAAGAAAATTCTTCACCTCTCAACCTCTCTATGTTTCCCCTGCTGTACATGGCTGCTATTTCTGGCTATTCTTGCACAATTACTCACTAATTAAGCAGTTTTTAAAAATTGAAACTGATCTTTCCTCTGAGGCACATAATCAAAATTTGTTTTTTCCATCTCATTAAATGGCCGCTCCATTCTTCTCAGTTGCTGAGGTGAAAGAGTACATTCTTTCTCTACGCTCCACATCCAGGCTATCAAAAAATCCTATCTTATCAACCATACCTGAAAAATATACCCAAATTTCTAAAACAGTACTTTTTTTTTTGACTCAGCCATGTGCAAAAATCCCTTTAACTACAATAATCCTTTTATTCTCAAACAAATAATATTCCTACAAAGATGAAGCTATAATATTCAAAGGCCAGCTCAAATGTAAACTCTCCTCCCTCCTCCCAAGGCATTTCTCAGAAACTCAGGTCTACCTAACACAATCATTTTGTCCCTTCTTCTTCAGTATCTCTCTAGCTTTTATCAACCAGAGGATGAAAATAGATAGAACAAGTTACTTTTATTATTTCTACTTGTTGTCACTGCCACTTAACTAGCCTAGTAATACCACCTAATGGATTACTCCCTTCTGACTTCCACTCTGGTATGCCACAAAGTGATTTATTTACCTACATATCTCATCTTCATATACCATACCTTTTCATAGGGTTCCTTTTAGAAATAACTAATTATGGATTAGCATATGGTAATTGCATGCCTAACTTATTACTATTCCTTAATCAATTAAAAAATTAGGTCACCAAATCAAATAAATAATCACAATACCCAACATGGCAAAGAGACTATGATATGTCCTCACAGTTGCCAGATAGGACTAAAAATTTTCACTAGAGATATAGTACATATCTGCTATAATAGCAAGTGAGAAAGAAAAAAAAATACTGCGGGTAAAGAAGTGCTTTCCATTACTACTGCTTTAGGAATCTCAATATTTTTATGTTTGTTTCTTTGTGTCCTTTTTACTGAAGATAACTCACATGAAGTTTTAAGTTTAAATCTAAGGGTCTTTTAGAACATAGTGGCTTAGACCCAGGGGTTTTATAATATTTGTGCAAATACCTGTAACCATTCTTCAAAGGAAAAACAATGCAAAAAACACATACCTCTAGGGATTCTTCCTGTTCCTTGACAAGTGGGGCAAGTGACACTATCTCTTCCTGTAAATTCCACATATGGAAACTGAGAGACATCTCCACTTCTTCCATCTTCATTATGAACCTCACCGTTAACTAATCCATTCCTCATATTTTCAGTTGATGTTACTCCATCATAAGCATCTTCTTTATTTGAATGCAAAGGTAAATGAGAAAAAGATTTCCCCATGTCTAAAGAAAAAGAAAAACCTTACAGCAAACTTCAGGTAAAAGGTACACTCAAGAACATTTTGGGCTATTTACACCAAGCTAATTAATTTAGAACAAATTTAATGAAGTGTTCAAATTATTTTTTGGTCTGCAATTATATTCAATCAAAATTTTAAAGTAATATTTTTCAGTCTTAAAATTCATGCCCCTTTGTGATAAAATCCACAATCCTTTCCATGCTCACTTCCATCCTCAGATTTCTTGCTTTAAACATTTAAATACTCACATCAACAAACAACTCAAAAACCATATTCTACAGACTTTTCTTTCATTCAATTGTTGGCAGAGTTAAAATTATGAAGCTAAATTCCAAAATATTAAGCGGCAATACAAAGCGGCAAAACTTAGAACATTAACTTCAAAAACTTAGGACAACAGAATCAAAAACAGCATGGGGAAAATTAAATAGAAATATAAAAGCAAAGTAAGAAAAAGTAATCAGTACTAAGTAGTTCTTATACAAAAATAACCTCAGCAGGTAGGTAATGCAATAACATTACAGTTAAAGTTACAGAATTTTAAGACTGAAACGAACTTAAAGTCATATAATCCAATCTGCCAATATTTTGAGAGAAAATTAATAAAGGAATAAAGCAGGATTTAAAAACAATATATTTCCTGTTTTTAAATTTGACCACATGCTTTATCTGTTCTTAAAAACTGATCATAGACATTCATAAAATAGGTAAATTACATGTCTTTAAAAAAATCCTCATTGATTTGAATAGGAAAACTTACTCTTCAAATAATTCATCCTCTACTTCCACGAAAACTTTTTAAAATTGACATGCAATCCATTTGCTGCACACACAGTACAAACAGTAGGATAAAAAACTACACAAAACCGTAAAATAAGGAAGCATTTTCACTACATATTTTTATATATGTACAAGTTACCTATATAAGTTAAAAAACAAATGGCCTTTGACTTCTAAAAAAAAAAGCATTTTCTTTTCTTGGGTTGGCTCACTTTAAATCCTAGCACAAGCAATACTCGCCAGCCACAGGTGGCTCCCAGGTGAATTAACATTACTAACCCGCACATCGAGATTTACAGGCCTCTGTCGGGTGTTAGATGAGCTAGGCAAGTGACGTCGGCAAGCCCTCAGAAGCACCTCTTCCAGCATCTGTTAATACAGCAGGGGCTTCAGGTGCACCCCATTGGAAGGCCTTGGGGGAAAGTCAAGTGACTCTCACCCTGGGCCTGTTCTTTTCCCCTACCTAAAAGCTGCCTACATAGGTTCTGCCTACGTGTGTTTCGTCACAGCGCCTGGACAAACCTAGGCTTTGTCAGGTACCCGGCTTGCCTGCCCTTCTTGTCAGAATATCGTCTGAGCGATCAGTAAAAAAAAAGTTCCATTAGTTTTATTCTTGGACACTCGGTTAAAAAGGAGCTAGAATCTTTCTTTTCCCTGTGCTCAATGTTACTATCTTAATCTCTTAATTTAATGAGAAAAAATATATATATACAGATCACAGACTCAAGTCTTCGGAAGGACGCGGGGCGTGGAGAAAGGCGGTAGAGGAGGGTACAGCAACCCATTACATTTTAGTGGGTGGTGATCTCCTGTGCAAACACTGCTTTTAGTTGTGAAAGGGCTTGGGAAGGAGGTAAACCAGCACGGACAAAAAGCTCCATAAACAAAACACCAGCACCCAGCCTATTCGGTAAGGATTAAAATGTATATGTATATACCAAGGCAACCGTGTAAAAAAACTCAAGAACAGCAAAACAAGGACCAGCTGGCCACTCAAGGAGTGGAGGCTGGAATCAACCCCGAAGGTCAAGCTTTGGTCGAACCAAGAGCCCCTTGTCAGGACGCGCGGCCGAGACAGGAGGAGATATCACAACACCTCCACCACCCGGCTCTGCGAGCCACAGACCCCGCTCCCCCGCGGCCTCCCCGGCTCGCCAGGCCCGGCTCTTCCCAAGTCGCCGCCGCTCGGCCCTGCTCCAGAAGGAGAACTGGAGGTCGCGCGTCCAGGGGTCTCTCACCGGCACGCGGGGCACTGCTCAGTCCCGGGCTGCTCCGGCGCGGAGAGGCCCGAGGACGGGATCACGAGGTCCGCAGTCCCTAAACCCAGGGCTAGAGCAGGGGGGCTGGAAACCCTGGAGTCTCTGGGCAGCGAGTGGGGGAGGGGCTGCGCGACGACGGCATCAGCTGAGGCCGGCAGCTGCGGCAACCTGCAGCCGCGCCTGCGCAGCGCGCTCCCAGGAGCCAGGACCTGTGCGCCCGCGGCCGCGAGACGCCTGCGTACTTACTCTGTCGTCCGGAAGCCAGGAAGCATCGCTTGCTGATTTCGCTCTCTTGCGGTTTCGTTACCTTCGTCCCCCTAGACTTAAAAGTAAAATCTGGCCACGCTTGAAAGAAATAAGAATAGCCCTTCCTCTTTTCTTTCCTTTGAGGTCATTTCCTCTGGCAAGGGGGGAATCTTGCCCAGTCTGACTCAACCGTCAGCTGAGCAAGCCCCTCGCCCCACTCTCTGGGAGTCATCCATGACACATCTGGGACACACCTCTGGAAGACTGAAAATTGTATTTATTTTAGCTTAGAACCTATTGACCCCTGGTGAAAAAAACTCCAAACGGACAGGTCCTCTGCTTCTTGTTTTCGTTTTGCTCATTATATATAATACAAATTACACAAATCATTTATATTAATATTTTATATTATATATATATATTTTTTTTTTTTTCCTTTGGCTTGCGACCTGATAGTGAGCCTTAACTCAGTGATTAGTTATAGGAGTGTAGGAGACTCTTCCCAAAGCCAATTACATCATTTCATCCTTATGACTTCGGGCTCTCCCCAACATCTCTAAACCTAGGTTTTCTCATTTAGAAAATGAAAATCATTGCCTGTGGCGAGGTTAACATTGAATGCATGGCATCTATTGTTATACTAATATTCCTCTCGATCATTCCACAAGTCATCGTGAACAGAAAGGTTTACAGAAAATAACTGAAGCACAAAAAAGGAAACGAGTTACAACTGAATATCAAACATTGCTTTTACTAAAGTTCATTTTTCCTTTTCTGCCAACAGTCATAAATGTGGTAGTCTCCTTCCACCAGGGGCCCAGGTTGATTCTCCAATGAGCTTTTTCCCAACTGCATTTCTTTACATCTTAGGGCTCAGACTACTCTTTTCTCAAGATGCTACAGGTGAAAACTGAAAATTTCTCTTAGAGCACTTTGGCTCTTTTTCTCAACCTCTTTCTTAACAAACTAGCCTAGATACTTCTCTTTTATAACCAAAAATTCCCCTAATGTTTGTTAGCAAGCACAAAAATCTCCTGGCTATCTTTTAGAATGCAGTGCCACCTAAAATTTTAATATTTGGAATTCTTTCTTTTGTTCCTCTATTCAAAACAGAATAACTAAAACATAAAATACCTATAAATATGCAAATTCTCCCTCTGAAATGCCAATATTCAGTTCAAGTACTGAAAGAGATTGTTTATTCTCTATACCAGCGCTGTCCAACAGAAAAATAAGCAAACAGCAAATGCAAGTCATGTAGGTAATTTTTAAATTTTCTAGCAGCCATCTTAGAAAAAGTAAAAAGAAAGGGGGAAATATAATTTTTATAACCCAATATGTCAAAAATATTATAATGTTGACATGTAATCAATATAAAACTTATTAATGAGATATCTTCTCTTACATTTTTCATAATAAGTTGAAATTTGGACATCTCAATGCAGAGTAGACACATGCTTATTAGCACATGTGCCTAAAACCTACTCTTTTGGACAGCATAATTCCATCCTGACACAAAACTCTAATAGAATTCCTAGAATTTTTTGATTACCTGTAGTTAAAAGTTTTAGTTTGTGAGAAAAGAGTAACATTTATACCTCACACGACTAAAGAGATTTTTGTGCTAAATCCAATTTTTCCTTTACTTTTTTCCTTGTTCTTGTTGGTGTCTCTTCCTAAACATTGCCTTTTAAAGTTCCTCCCCAGTATGACTCCTAAATTATGGCAGGTAGACACAGCCATGCCTATCAGCATTGTTGTTTCTTATATTTCTTAACATGAGCTCCCTAAACAATTTTCTTGAGAGTTTTCTTGAACCCACAGATGTGCACAGAATGACCAGGTTATTTTCAGAATTAAGAGAGAGGAGTCAGGTAGAAGCTGACATACCTACAAGATCTATTGTAGAATATAAATTTTAAAGTTCTTATTCCAAGTTGTCAAAGTTTATGAATGCCCTGTCAAATAGAGATTTGAATCTCCTGTCAATCAATGTTACTCTTTAAATTTCAAGCACCAGCAACTCATAATGGTGGTTTTAAAACACAACAGATAATGTATATAAAAGTGAACATTGGGCATCAGTATACGACAATAACCATTCAAATCAGTTTTCTATTTTGGACTAAAGACTAATGTGTATTAGTCAGCCAAAGGGGTCCTAATGCAAAGTACCAGAAATCTGTTGGCTTTTATAAAGGGTCTTTATTTGGGGTAGAAACTTATAGTTACCAGGCCAGAAAGCATAAGTTATTTCCCTCACCAAAGTCTGTTGCCACGTGTAGACGCAAGATGGCGGATGATGTCAGCAAGGGTTCAGTCTTCCAATCTCAGCCACAGGCTGGGAGAGGTCTTTTCTGTTTCCTGGGGCTCATTTCTCTCCAGACTCAGCTTCTCTGCTCACTTCACAAGGCCAGCTGTAGGGGCATATGGCTCATCTGTCTTTCTGGGGCCTCTGCCATGTCTAATGGAGCCTTCTTTCCTTCCTCATGTGTCTGCTTTTCTGTGTATTTACTTCAATATCAAAACTCTAACTTTCTCCTCTGCCATGTCGTTTTCTCTGTGAGTCTCTGCCCAACAAGGGGGTGGGGACTCAACATCTTCTGATGTGGCACAAAGTCTTAGTCATTATTTAATCAAGTAAAAGTGAAACCTCTGAATCCAATATAATCTAAAATGCCCAGACAAACAGACCGATTCACAAACATAATCCAGTATCTATTTTTGGATTTTGTGAACAATATCAAACTGTTACAGCATGTTTCCTTTCTAAGAAATCAATCTCGAAAATACTATCTTTCCCTTCATTTCAATTAAAATCTAATATGGTAGACAGGTAAATTATCAAGAACAATTTCTCTGATAGTTAATGAGGTTGAGCATCTCTTCAAGTGCTTATTTATCACCATCATGCTATCTTTGATGAAATGTCTGTTCAAAATTTTGCCCATTTTTTTATTGTTAGTTTTTTTGTTCATTTCTTTTCTGAGTTCTGAGAGTTTTTATATATTCTGAATATAAGCATTTATCAGACACGTGCTATGCAAATATTTCTTCCAGTGTATGGTTGTCTTTTCATTCTCTTAACTGTTTTCAAAGAGCAGAATTTCTTAATTTTGATGAAATCAAAGTCATCAACATTCCTTAAAGTCTAGTAGGGAAGACAATTAATTAGATCAATAATATGATAGCACTATGGTAAGAATTTACACAGGATGCATAGAGAAATGTCAGGCGATTGAGACTAAGGGATTATTGAAGACTTCTTAGAAGAGATACTTGAGAATAGCCTGTGCACAAGCTCTATGGTATGGAAAAGTTTGGTATATTTTACCAAACTGTATCTATATAGCTGAAGCAAAGCCTATAAGTGTATAAGGGCAGGATAGAAAATGAAATTAGGCCAAAAAAGGGAAAAGCTAATCTGTTACGGAGAATCCTTGCATTAAGGAGTATTGACTTAATGTTGATCATTAGTGAGGATCTTTGAAGGATTCTAAAAGGGTGAAGCCATGTATGCTTTTGATAAAGTGTATTCCGGATCATCCCATAAATAAATGGGGAATGGAATGGAAGAGATATTGGAGGCTGAGAAACCAGATGAGAAGTATGCCAGTGATCTAGGACAGAAATAATGATACTGGAGGATGGAAAAGATGAGTAAGTAGAAGAAGTTGGAATATAGAATCAGAAGGATATAGTACTCATTGAATATTTCCTGATAGAATATGGAAGGAGTAAGTAGATTGGAATTTGGAAAAAGGAGTTTTGCAGCTTGAATAAATTGGTGATGTGCCTGAGAATTAGCATACCTAATTTGAAGTTGTATTTGATTCTCTGACAAATTAGTGGAGTAGAATCATTGAAGTGGCTGGCAGACCAAGTTTGTCTTTAATAATAGCTGGTAGTTGTCAAGGAATAGAAGCAGCCTGCTATACTCAGAATACATCCAATTTTGCAAATTGAAGATTATTGAGATTCAGGATTCAAATCTCTCTAGAAGTATACTGTATTAGTATCTTAAGGTTATGTGTTAACCAGAACAGCAATCTCAGGTGAGACAGCAATTATAGTAAGTGACTTGGGGGACAATGGATTATTCAAATTGAAGTTCTAGTAATTAGAAGAAAGGAGAATTTACAGATTTTTTTAAGGTATCAGAGGTCAGAGTCCATAACTTATATTTATCACATGACCAAGCAATCTGTACAGACATCAAACATATGCCCACAAAAACAGTTGTATAATAATAGTCATAGCAGCCTTACTTTTACTAGGGCAAAACTTGCAGGAAAAAAAAAAAAATAAACAAACCAAATATCCACCAAAGGGTTAATGAAAGAGATGCACATTCATACAATGGAATTCTACTGAGCAATAAAAAGGAACAATCTACTGATAAAGGAATCTCAAAAAACATTGTGCAAAATCATTTAGATCTAAAAAGAATACATGCAGTATGATTCCATTTATATGAATTTCTAGAAAAGACAAAACTAATATATGGTGATAGAAATTAATAGCGGTTGCCTCAGGTGGGAAGCAGAAATAGACAGGAGAAGGGGCCCAGGAGAACATTCTAGGATTATGCAAATGCCAATGCTCTGTATCTTGTTTTGGGTGATAATTATGGTGTTATGTACAATTGTAAATTATACTTTATTTTAGTTCCTTGCAAATACAATGCAATGGGTCAGCTTTAACAATGGGCACTTATTGGCTCACAGTTCTGAGGCTAAAAGAAAGTCCATCTCAAGACATCATCAAGGCAATACTATTTCCTGAAGACTGTAGTGTTCTGAGACTGGCTGCTGGTGAGCCTATATCCTTAGCATGTCACATGACAAGTCACATGACAGCATCTTCTGGTCTCTCCCATCTCTTCTGGGTTCCATTGATGTTCAACCTCTGGCTGTTCCCTCTATGGCCTTCTCTCTCTGTCTGAATTTCATTCTCTTATAAAGGTCTCCAGTAATTAAAGCCCATTTTGTCTGAGATGAGAAACACCTTAACTTAAGTAACCTCATCAAAAGGTCCTACTTAGAATGGGTTCACAGCCACAGGAATAGATTAAGTTTTAGAATGTGATTTTAGGGGTACATATACCTACAGACCATCATGTGCTTCAATAAACATATTCATACAAAAATACATAATGAATGTCAACAATTTTCTTTTTCTTGACCTTACTTCTTCAAGCCTGGAGGTGTCCATTTGTCTTGGCTCTTCAATACTGAGAATGAATACTTCGTATTTTTTCTCTCAGAGAATAAGTTTATAAATCTAACGCATTATTGTGTAATTGCTGTCAATATTCAAAGCTGGAATCTAAATTCCTATTTGTGTACAAGGAGTGCATGTGCTCTGGCCCATGTTGCTCAGCCTTTTGGCTTTTGTTTACTAATCTCTATTGCCCAAACTGTTTTTTCTGAATTTTGTTCCTATTGTTTATTTTGACCCTCAGTACCTGCCTGAATTTTAAAGTCCCTTCTTTTATCTTATCATTACACTATATCCACAATTCTGTTTTATGAAATATGGGAATGCTATGCCGTTTTTGAAATAAATATTTTTATACTATAAATTTGAAGGAAATTGCTTTTAAGAAAAATATTAATAAATGAAGAGGGTGAATAATAAGTGTAATTTGAAACTATGACTCTGTATTTGAACATATACAATTTTTCCTGTACTGGCTTGATCTCATCATAATTTATTGGGATGAAACTTTTAAACTCCATGCATATTATCTCCTCAGTAGTGAATTTCATGAAAGTGATGGCATTTTATTTATCTTAAATTTAATTCTTTCATATCTGTTATTTTCTGATTTATTTTTAAGTCCAGGTCATTGACCTAACTGGAAAAGACACTAAGAGACATAAAATAGTCTTATGTTGTGGTATCTGGAATTTAAGAGCAGACTACAGATGCAGACTGAATCCTATGAACCAAGAGCAAAGTTTACAGTCGCTTTCAGGAACTGGTATCAGATGATGATAGGGACATACCATCTGCCCCTTAATCTAGAATGCTGTCAGATATTGGAATGAAGAAATGAAAATTCTGACTTGCAAAACTGGCCAATTAATTCCACACAAGTGCCCTTTTGCTTGACTGGTTATATTTGTTGCAGTTTTTAGCCCTCATTGTTTGACCCTGGGCACATGAGCCAGTTTGCTAGGATGGCTATTTAACAGGGTGTCAAAGCCTTCTGCAAGGGAATCCAACTGCAAACACGCTGCCAGGACTCTGCTGCCCTTGTTCTTTCTCTGCCTTTCCTAGCTTATTTGTTCATCCTGCCACTGAGGTTTCACTCCTGCTCTGCTCTCTGCTTGCAATGTGCACACCACTTTCCAATTGCAGTTTTATATGGTTTTACTGATTAATCATTATTTCCCAGTTAATGTTAAATACGCAGCATAGTATCAGTAACTTATTTCTATTATCCTCTTTATTAAGAATCAGTGATTCCCATGGAAGTGCTTTTTTCCACTGGCTTATAGAATTACTTGAACTCTTTCCTTAATACAATCATTCTTATGACATTTTCAACGTATTTTCATTGAAATATTTTGGAAGGCTCATGGAATACTTGGCAACAATTCTTTGAGTCTCAAATACAAACATAAACAAAACTCAGGGAACATTTGAATAGACTTTGGCATCAGCTAAGTAAACTAGTGGAAACATACAATCTGCTGCTTGAATCAAGTACCTAATGACTAAGGGAAAATTACAGTGCTTCAACTTCTAACCTTGACAGTCCTATAAGGCGTTAGTTTCACAAGAGATCAGGCATGCATATGTAATAAGGAGAACACCCAAACGAAAATAAACCTTGTTGAAGCAATCATCGGTGAAAAGGTTCTACGTAATTTATTTTCCTGTTCCTGGCACAAGAACTTGGCTACAGTAATCCCATAGAGGTTATTGCTATAAATATGCCTGGAAAGATTCTTTTCTTTGGACCATATGAGGCCTGTATGTTGATATTTAGTACCACTGAACTCACTGTGGAATGAAAAAATATATAAATTTTATTGTTCAATCAATTTGGAACTTAGGCATGTGCAACAGGCAGTGGGTCTCCAGATTCCTTTTCCATTAAGAAATTGCATTAAGGGAGCAGATGTGGCTCAAGCAGTTGCGTGCCCACCTCCCACGGGGGAGGTTCCAGGTTCTGTTCCTGGTGCCTCCTGAAAAAATAAAAACAAACAACAGGCAAAGCAAACAAACAAATGAACAACTCACAGAAGCTGATGTGTGGCTCAGTGGCTGAGCACCAGCTTCCCACATATGAGGTCCCGGGTTCAATCACAGGTTCCCAGTACCTAAAAAAAAATTGCATCAAAATGTAACTTGGTGTATGTAAGGATATTACCTTTTCATTTTTTTTAAACTTCCAAATTTATTAGGTCTTTTGTCTCTCTCAAAGCTTTAGTCTCATGTTGATTTTGCCACTTTTTAAAATTCTTATTCCAAGTCTCCAAAGTTTAACATTGTCTTTATTAATCATATTTCTAAAAGGGTTGACATATTTTTTATGGACTTTTCATTCTCTGGTTATCCAGTTTTATATTTCCAGGAAATCCTTTTTTTTTTCTTTTGGGAAAAAATGTGTTGCACCTATCTTTTTATTCTAATATGAATGTTCTGTGTTCTCTGGGTAGCTAGCAGTAGCCTACTCATATTAAAGTGATAGGAAGAGTACAGAATTCTACAAAATTTGAAAGAAAGAAGAATTTATTCAACTTGAAAAAAGCATAAATATTTTTACCAAGATACTTTTGTGTAATACCAAGTATCCCCCTGGGGTATTAATTTTGAATCTATTTTATGTTGATATCATGTAAATTATCTATAAATAATTCTGAACATAGTTATAATAGCTTATTGATTCTCAATATTTTTCCCCACAATATCTGAAAACATGACTTAATTAAAGCCTTAAACTAATAAAACAATTATTGAAAGATTTCTTCTTAAATATTAAACTCCACTTGTTGACAGATGATATGTTTTAAGTAATTGTCCACAGTTGTTTTTGAGTTAACTTTCCATTTCTTTTTTTTCTTCCTAGAAGATAGTTTTTCTTCAGTCTATAAGGACTCAGCTCTCTACATGAATTTGCCAGAGATTGTGAGGCAGCACCCACAGGTGTAAACTGGGGTCAAGGTATACAGTCGTTTTGGGTTTCATGAGAATGTTTCCTGACTACCTTGCTGTGAATGTTTCAAGACCTGAGGTAATGTAGATTCACGTACAGCTTAGAAAACCGTTGGAATATTCCTGATGGCTGCAGTTTCTACTATGTTTCAAATAAGGATCTTCTTAACCACTTTATCCTGGGCATGCAGCAAACACAGTTCAAGCAGCCAATAGGTTGTACGTGGCCTCAGCCCTTTTTGGCACAGACATTATTTCTTTTTTTCTTTGTTATCTTGGAAGCAAGTACCAGAGATAGGTTTGCCTGCATTCTTAATTGGGTTGTTTTTACAGTGAAGATGATTCTTCCCCTTTATTCCAAAGTTTAACTGATCTGTTTCCTATGGATGTTCTAATGGCACCAAATGTCAGATTAAGGGAAAACAGAGGAGGGTTTTGAAGATGAAGCTGATTATGATCAAAGATATTTAAGAAATTCTTGTTATGTCATGTCAGGACTATCAGAATGCAAGTTATTTTTAATATATGTACATTTTTTGAAAGTTTCCAAAACTTCCAAAGCACTGCATTTATTTGGACTTTTCTTTCTAATTCTAATAATTAATTACCCATTGCCTATAACATATAAGTTGTCCAAAAAAATCTATTTAATGAAAAATGCAAAAAGATTAAGTCTTTAGAAATAATTTCATGTAGAAACATTAAATTCATATTTGTCTATGTGAGTTTCTATATAAATGTTTTTAAATTTATATAGTCTCTATAAAAGTATGAAATTCTATTTTTATATTTGACGAAAATTATTAGATATAGTGCATTATTTTCATCATTCACCCTTGCATTTCATAGTATTTGTCATCTTCATTTCATTCTTTGCCCTTATCATCTGATTTTTAAATAAATAAATAAGGGATTTTTTTTCCTCTTATTGTTCCATCTTAATGTAACTCCATGTATGCATAGTAAGTAGTCACTCTGGAATCTACTCTGATACCATAACAATCTGATTTTTTAAAAGATGCAATTCTTTCTATTTAAATATTTGTTTGACTCCTTTGGCTCTGAAAAATCCCCTTTCTCTTTTCAGCTTTTTCAGGTTGTTTACATAAGGATGAGTGACTTGGTGATAACAGCAATATTTAAATGGTATGGCACTGTAATTTTTGACATAATAACTTAGAATTCCATATAGAACCTAGATACGAAATTACACTATTTTCAACTATTCCTTCAATTAGTATTCTTTCACATGATAATAAAAATGTGCTTCTGTTTGACAAAAATATCTCAGAAAACAATTTTTGATGACTACATTGATTGCAGATCTGTGGATTGATTGATTAACTATATAAATAGCCTAGAACCATTCAGATGTAGCAAGAGAACAGAACATGTATCCTTCCTAAGTGAAAATGTAGCCCTGTGGGAATACTTCTCTACCTGGTGTTACAAATCAAAAACTTCAAATTCACATTTCTCCATGTATTTTTAATTTGTGGCGATGATGTTCTACTTTGATTATATTGCTGCACCCACCTTTTAAAAGTTTCCCACAAATTGAAATCAGAAGATACCTGTCCTGTGTAAGTACAAAAGGCTAGGAACCTAAAATTCATGTTTATTTATCAGAAAGTTTGAAACAAAAATTTATCCAAGACTTCACTGACTGACATAACATAAGAGAATGAATAAATGAATTTCAGGGGAAAAATAATTTTTCCATCATTTGAGGTGTATATATTTCCTCCAGCAAAATGGTGCTATGGCTCAAGATATGGAAAACTAAACAACCAACTCCATCCATCCTGTAGGCATTATTCTAATCTTTGATTATTGCCGGTTATCACCATTTTTATTGGCTTGTTTATTGTTTACTCCCACCCATCATCAATATTAATCCTTTCATATATTTTTTTGCTCTCTCTCACATAATATTTTTAATAAACTAGATTATTTGCATTGAGTCCTTTGTAAGCCACTTGAGCTTCTCCATAATATTCAAAAAGGGTACTCTAAAAAAATGAAGAAAGGAACCAATTATAAAGTACCAAATGATAATAAGATTTAATTATATAAAACATGCTAATTAATAGCCACATACAGTTTTCTGACTGCATTGCTGTAAAGGTAGATAACACTTATATCATAGAGGCAGAGACAAGGAGAACTATTTGACAATGTTAAACTTTAACTAAGTCCTGTACACCTGAAAAACAGCAGTGGTTAAAGAAATCCTTAGCATACTTACTACAAGGCACAACCCTTCCCCATATGATTCAGATCAGACTCAAAGATGTTCCCCTTGTTTACCTAAGACAAGGTCAGACACAAACTTTCCAAATTCCCATTTTTGCCATATAAAAGTTTAGCCAAACTGTTGCAGCACTGATCAATCAGAAGAAAGTGTTCATTAACTGAATTGACCAACCATTATGCTTCTCTACTTCTTCCAGGTCCCTCAAATTTGACCTACATTAACCCTTAACCAGCAAACAGCCTGTCGGCTCTAGAGAATCAATTTACTGCAAGTAAGACATTACTTGGTCTACTGTCACATCATACATCCCACTCATGCACACCAGGTTCTCTCTATCCTTGTTTACCCATTCCTGTAAAAGAAATTTCCTTTCAGCCTAATCTTTGAAATGCTTGCATATTTCAAGGATGGAAAGTTCTCCTTATGGCAATAGTCCCTTCCCCTTATTGGAACAATCCTTTCAAGTATAGAGTATCCTTACCTAAATCCAGATTTACTTATAATTTGATATATATCCCTTTCCTTATTTAGAACACCCAAAATCTAGTAAACATTTTTCCTCAAAACTTTCTCCCACCTCCCAGTGGAAAGGGGATTTTTATTATAATTCTAAATATAAGAATAAAATTCATATGATTGTGATTTCAATTTCTTAATTTTCTACTGCTCTCCTCATCCAGACTTCTACTCTACCAGTCTCCTTTCTTCCTATTTTTCCAAAGCCTTTCTTCTCTCTCTTTTTAGTTTATTTTAATTTTTTAATGTTTACGAAGTTATATAATGGGTCTTTTATATGCATTTATGTGGATATCATTTATCAGAAGTGATTCATTTCCCCATGTGTTAAAAATGATCATGGATGTTAAGGAATTATTGTTAATACTTTAGTTCTGATAATTGTATTTCTTTTTATTTATTTATTATTTTATTTTTAAAGAAACTTTAGATTATATAAATGTCTCTAAAGCCTTTTATCTTCTAATTCTTATAGAATTCACAAACTGAAAATATTTTATATAGGTTGAACTGGATTCTTTTCTCAAATATAAATTTTAATTTATCTTAGCAAAAAAACCACTGACATTTTGATACAGTAGAAATGCCTTGAAAGTGGCCTTCTTACACTGACCCACCTAGGTTATATGTGAAGAGTACTATCAGTAGTAATTATAGTATAGCAAAATAATATTTTGTTAATCATATTAATATAAATATAGTATGAAAATGGCATCAATGATAAATAAAAAGTAGACACAGTCAATGTTAAGTATGATTGTTAGGAAGATGCTAAGTAATATAATAATGAAATTTTAATAGTAAGATTATTTCACATGTGTGTGATGATTCAGATGTGTCAACTTGGTTGGATTATGATGTCCAGTTGTTTGATCAAGCAAGTACTGGCCTTATTATTATTTGATGGTATTTCGTGGATTTAAATCATTAGTTTGTTGAGGATTGTGGGAAGATGGTGGAGTAGGGAGCTCCAGGACTCAGTTCTTCCACCAAAATATATTAAACAGGCAGGAACTGTCAGAAACAACTATTTTGAAATTCTAGGAATGCAGCAACCAGGAAAGAGTGGGAGGAAGAGGCTCGTAAATTATGGCAAAGAACAGTAAATTGCTCTCTTTTTTGGTGGCTACCTGCACCCACGGGTGCCCATTCCTCATTCTTGTGGAAGGTTGCTGAGGAGTCCAGCCACTGGCTAGCTTGCTGGTGATAGAAAGGGACATGAAAATCCTCATCACCAAGAACAGAGATAGGCACAGCTGATCACTGATCACGCTTTTGATTAGTGAATTTGGGTGGCTGGGGCCTGAGTTCTGAAGGCAGCTATTATATTAACCTATCCTGGAAAAAGGCAGAGACAGCCATTGATTCAACCTGCCCAGGTAGGAGTGGCAGCAGTGGGTGTAGAATCTAAAGACATTACAACTTCCTCAGGGCTTAAGGGGACTTTAGATGAAGGGTTGCATTTGCTGGGCAGGCCAAGAAAGCTCAGCTGCAGGGAGCTGTTGGAGAAATTCCTGATTTCCTGTAGGGACACTTCGGAGCTATTGTGTACCTTTGTGTGTGCCTGGCCCTATTTTGACTGGGAAAGCCTGACTTGGGAAAGTCCCTCCAGCCTGCCCTCCTCCCAGAATTTGCCCTCCAAGCAAAAACAGTTTGAGACACATAGTCTGGACAAAAGGCCTGCTGGCTTCAAACAACAGGGAGAGGAAGTTCTGTCTCCTGGGAAACAGAGAGGACAACCAAATTCCTGTAAACAGGGGAACTCCAAAACCAATAAAAATCAAAGCCTCAGACAAGATAAAGGCCTAGAAATACAGGGAAAATGCTGTACAGTGCATTGACCTTAGGCAGACCTTCCTGATAAAAGGGCTGAAGCATGAAAAAGTTTCTATCTTATCACCAGCTGCTCACAAAATAAATAAAAATATAAACAGATGTCTCAGGGAATAAATCCCAGAGTTAATATTTTAAAATATTGCAATATATAGTGGAAAGAAAAGACTACAAAACAAAGAAACAGAAAATCATGACCCATCCAAAGGAGGAGGAAAAATCCAGAAAACACTAACAAAGAAGAAAAGAGTGTGAACATGCTGAACAAAGCCTATATAAAAATTATCCTAAAAACACTCAGGGAGATGAAGGAAAATACAGAGAAAAAACCAAATGGGAATGCAGATGTGGCTCAAGTGCTAAGGCCTCTCCCTAACATATGGGAGGACCCAGGTTCAATCCCTGGGGCCTCCTGGTGAAAAAGAATAAGAGAAAGCATGCCTGCATAGCAAGCCAGTGCCCATGTGGTGAGTCAAATACCCACACAGTGAGCCAAGTGCCTACATGGTGAGCTGAGTGCCCACACAGCAAACTGAGTGCCCACGTGGGTGCCCACAGGGTGAGCCAAGTGCCTGCATGGTGAACAAAGTATCCACATTGTGATTCGAGTGCCCACATAAGTGCCTGTGTGGAGAGCCAAGTGCCCATGTGAGTGCTCACATGGTGAGCCAGTGCCCACATGGTGAGCCAATGCCCACATGGTGAACCAGTGCCCATGTTGCGAGCTAAGTGCCCATACAGTGAGCCAGTGCCCACACAAGTGAGTCATGCAACAAGATAATGACACAACAAAAAAGAAGCAAAGGGAAGAGTCAAGGTGAAGTACATCAGACACCAGGAACTGAGGTGGTAGAATTGACTGGGGACCTCTCTCCGCATCAGAGGCCTCCAGGATCAAATCCTGGTGAATCCTAGAGGAGAAAGATGAGAAGAGAAGACAAAAAGATAAATAATTAGCGAAGATCACACAGCGAATGGACACAGACAGCAAAAGCAGCAGGGTGAGAGAGGGGGAGGGGAGAAAAAAAAAACTAAAGATATGGGGAAAACTATGAATGGGCAATACGGCAGTATTAATAAGGAGGAAGAAATTTTAAAAAGGAAACAAACCCAACTATTGGGGTTGAAGACCACAACAACTGCAATGAAAAATTCCTAGGAAGATTTCAAGAACAGATTACAGCTGACAGAAGAATCAGTGAACTTGAGGACTGCAGGGGGTAAGATGATAGAGTAGGGAGCTCCTGGACTCGGATTATCCTCTGGACAGCTAGTAAACAGCCAAAAACTGTCTGAAACAACTGTTCAGGGGCTTCGGAGGTCAGAAGAACAATGTACACCAACCAGGGAAGAGCAGAAGGAAGAGACTGATGGTGAAGCTGTGGTGAAGAACTGGGTAGAACCTCCCATGCTGCAGAGACCCATCCCCTAACCTTGTGGCAGGCCATCTCAGTATCCAGTCCCTGGCTGGAACTAAGTCTAAGAACATGGGGGGCATGGCTGAGCACCAAATGTGGCTTTTGAATAGTGAATTCAGATCCCTGTGTCCTGGCTCTAAGGGCAGCTATAGTTTCCACCAGTCCAGAACAAAAAGCAGCCAGCACCCTCTGTTTCAACCCAACCCCTGACAGGGATGAAAAAGGAGTGATTTAAAGACATGGTGCCTTCTAGGGGCTTCAGGGAACAGTTTTCTGTTTCCACAAGAAAAGGGGAGGTGAAGTCTCAGCAATGTTTGAAGCTTTTCATTAGCAAAATAAGATTGCTGAGCCCTGGCTCTGAGTTAACTTTTCAACCCAACCTGGACAAATGCAGCTGGCAGTCTCACTTTCAACCGTATCCCCAACAGGGGTGGATTTGGTTGAGACATAAAAAACACTGTATCACTTTGGGGCTACAGGGAGCAGGTTTCTGAAGAGTGCCATCTGCTAGGCATGTCAGGAGAGCACTCTTCTGGGTCTCCTCCACATGAGCACATTGGAACTAATCTATGCCCTCTTAATGGGTCCTGGCCCTGTTTTGACAGGGAAATACTGACTTGGAAAAGTCCTTTCAAGGGTGACCCTTCTCCCAGAATTTCCTCTCCAGGGAAAGGCAGCCAGAGACAACAAAATGAGTGGTAAGAATCTATAGAGGCAAATAAAAAACAATCAGAACAGATTCTGGAGAAGGAGCAGGGGAAAGAAAGTTTTCTACTGGGGGTGAAACAATTGCACAAATAGTGCAATCTCAAAAATTGTACCATATATTCAAGGCAAGAATCAGATGAATTAAAGCTATAAAAATCTGATCTATTAAACTTGGGCTATTCTATAGGTCTAGAGTAAGTTGAACCAAATGTTGAAGAAAAGCCTTAACACAAAGGCAATCAATAAGAAAATTCAAGGTTGGAGAGAGAAATTGATGTCCAGAGTAAAGTCATCAAAATAATTGGATGTCTAGACACCAATAAAAAATTACAAGTCATACTAAGAAATAGAAAAATATGACCCAGTCAAAGGAAGAAAGTAAAACTCCAGAGAAGACAAAGAATTTGGAAAAACTAATAAAAAATGTTCAATCAAATTCCCTAAATCAATTCAAGGAGATGAAGGAAAATATAGCTAGAGAGAAAAGGATATTAAGCACTGTGTGAGCATGAAGAAGATTTGAAAATATAAAAAGAAATATAACAAATGATGAGAATGAAAGGCAATAGAAGTAATGAAAAATACACTAGAGGAATAAAACAGCAGATTTGAATGGGCAGAAGAAAGAATCAGTGAGCTAGAAGACTTGACTGTAGAAATCATATGGATAAAAGAAAAAAATAGAGAAAAGAATGGGAAAAAATGAGACGGGTTTTAGTGATTTTAATGACAGCACAAAATTCACAAGCATATGCATTATGGGTGTCCCAGAAGGAGAAGAGAAGGAAAAGGAGACAGAAAGAATATTTGAGGAAATAACAACAGAAAATTTCCAAAATTTCCAAACTATATGAAGGGCATAAGTATATTCAAGAGTGCAAAGTACTCCAAACAGAATAAATCCTACTACACCTAATCTAAGACATATACTAATCAGAAAATCAAATGCCAAAAATAAGGAGAGAATCCTGAAAGCAGTGAAAGAAAAGAGATCTGTCACATACAAATCCAATCCAATATCAAATAAAGGAATTATACACCATGGTCAAGTGGGCTTTATCCCAGATATGTGAGTGTTGTTCAACACAAGAAAATCAATTAATGTAATACAGCACATTAACAAATTGAAGGAAATTTGCTAATCTCAATTGATGCAGAAAGTCATTTGAAAAAAATCCAGCATTCTTTATTGACAAAAACACTTTGAAAAATAGGAATAGAAGGAAACTTCCCCAAAATGGTAAAGGGCTTATAAGGAAAACCCACAAGTTACATCATACTCAATGGTGAAAGACTGAAAGCTTTCCCTCTGATATACTGGAACAAGACTACAATGCCTACTGTCAGCATTGTTATTCAACCTTGTACTGGAACTTTTAGCCAGAGAAATTAGGCAATAAATAGAAATAAAAGGCATACAAATTGGAAAGGAAGAAATGAAACTTTCACTATTTGCAGATTGCTCCTTTTATATATAGAAAATACTGAAAAATCTACAACAAAGCTACTTGAGTTCAGCAAAGTGGTGGGAAAAAAGATCAACATGCAAAAATCAGTAGTTTTTCTATTCACTAGTAATGAGAAAGCTGAGGAGTAATCAAGAAAGAAATTACAATTACAATAGCAACTAAAAGAATCAAATATCTAGGCAAAAATTTAACCAAACATGTAAAGGACCTAAATAGAAATCTACAAAACAATGGTAAACGAAATCAGTGAAGTCCTAAATAAATGGAAGGACATTCTGTGTTCATTGATTGGAAGTCTAAATATTCTAAGATGTCAGTTCTACTAAAATTTATTTACAGAGTCAACACAACTCCAATGAAAACTCCAACAGCCTGTCCTCACTTTGCCAGGACATATACTTAAACTGGAATGATACAGAGAAGATTAGCATGGGCCTCTGTGCAAGGATGACACTTAAATTCATGAAGTGTTCCATATTTTTGTGTTTGTATGGGAATTCTGCACATTGTGCATGATTCTGTTGTAAATTCACAAGTTCTCTAATAAACATATATACTTATATAAGAGAATCCCAGCAGGCTACTTTCCAGAAATCGAAAGTTCAATTATCAGAGTTATTTGGACAGTAAGTATGAATAGCCAAAAACACCCTGAAAAGGAAGAAAGAAGTTTGAGGTCTTGTGTATTTCTTGACTTTAAAGCATATCACAAAGCTCAGTTGTCAAAACAGCATGGTACTGGCATAAAGATAGAGTGATTGACCAGTGGAATAGAATTAAGAGTTTAGAAATAGACCCTCATATCTATGGTCAGTTGATTTTCATAAGGCTGTCAACTTGTACAGAGTAATATCTTCAAAAAATGGTGCCAAAAGAACTGGATATCCACATCCAAAAGAACAAAAGAGGACCCTTATCTCATACCTCATATAAAAATTAATTCAAAGTGGATCAATGGTCTAAATATAAGAGCCAGGACTGTAAAACTCCTAGAAGGACATGTATGGAAGCCTCTTCAAGAACTTGTGGTAGGGAATGGTTTCATAGACTTTACACTCAAAGCACAAGGAAAGAAGGAACATAATAGATAAATGGGACTTCCTCAAAATTAAAAGCCTTTGTGCTTCAAAGAACTTTGTCAAGAAAGTGAAAAGGCAGCCTACTCAATGGGAGAAAATGTTTGGAAACCATATATCTAATAAGTACATGTGCATGCTATTGAAACTAAATTGGTATCAAACCAAATATGATTGTTATATATTTAGGATGTAAAATTTTAACCCAATGGTAACAAGGAAAATAAATGAAAAATAGATCCAGATAGATACAAGAAGGTACTCAATATGGTACAACACAAAAAATCAAATAAATAAAAATGTGGCATTAATGAAAATGAGGGACAAAAAATTAAACTACTTACAAAGGCTAAATAGCAAAATGGCAGAAGTAAATGGCTGAAACTCTCCAGTCAAAAGACAAAGATTGGTAGAAAGGATTAAAAAAAAGCATAACCCTTCTATATTCTGTCTTCAGTAGACTCACCTTAAATTCTAAGATATAAATATGTTGTGTGAAAGGGTGGAAAAAATATACCATGCAATTAGTAACCAAAAGAGAATTGGGGTGTCTACACTATATCTGATAAAATAGACTTTAAGTCAAAAACAGTTTTGAGGGGGCAAAAATGGTCATTATATACTGATAAAGGTGACAATAAAATAGAAAGATGTGACAATTATAAAGTCTCCTTTTAATATAGAACTATCAATTTCTCTCTTCAATTTTTTCAGCATTTGTTTCATATATTTTGGAGCTCTGTTATTAGGAGTGTATATATTTATAATTGTTACATAAGTAAGTACAAGACTTCAATGATACTCTAAACCAACTAGACCTAACATATATAGAATACCTCACCCAACAAAAAAGGTATACTCATTCTTCTCAAGTGCACATGGACATTTCTCCAGGATAGAGCATATGTTAGGTCATAAAACAAATTTCAATATATTCAAAAATATTGAAATCATTAAATATGTATTCTCCAACCACAATGGAATCAAGCTAGATATTAACAGGAGAAGAAATGCAAAATCCACAAATATGTGGAAATTAAACAACATATTCTTAAACAACCAATGGGTTTATAAGGAAATCAGATGTGAAATTATAAAATATATTGAGGTGAATGAAAATGAGAATACAAAACACTGAAACTCATGGGACACAGTGAAGGCAGTGCTGAGAGGGAAACTTATAGTTAGAAATGCTTACATTTCAAAAAAAAGAAAGACTTCAAGGCTAGACCTAACCTCAAAACCAAAAAAAAAACTAGAAAAAGGAGAGCAAAGTTAATCTTAAGCAAGCAGAATGAAGGAAAGATTAGAGAGGAGATAAATGAAATAGAAAACAAAATATCAATAGAATCGGCAAAACCAAAAGTTGGTTCTTTGAAAAGATGATTAAAATTGACAAATTATTCACTAGACTAACAAGAAAAATACGAAGAGAATACAAATGAAAATCAGAAATGAAGAGGTGGACATGACTACCAACCTCACTGAAATAAAAAGAAATATTAGAGGATGCTATGCCAATTAGATAACCTAGATGAAATGGACAAATTCTTATAAACAAACAAACTGCCTTCATTAACTCAAGAAGAAAAAGAAGATCTCAACAAGCTACTAATAAAGAGATTGAATCAGTAATCCAACCCCCCCCCCCAACAAAGGAAATCTCATGACAAGGTGATTTTAAAGTGGAAACACTTTAAATTGTTTGCTACAAACAATTCAAAATATTTAACTCCAATTATGCTTAAACTCTTCCTAAGACTTGAAGAGGAGGGAGCACTACATAACTCATTCTGTGAGGCTAGCATCACCTTAATACCAAGCCAGATAAAGATACCAAAAGAAGAGAAAATTAAAGACCAATATTCCTTATGAGTATAAATGCAAAAATCTTCAACAAAACACTAGCAAACATAATCCAACAGCACATTAAGAGAATTCTACACTACAATCATTTGGGATTTATTCCAGTTATGCAAGGGTACTTCAACATAAGAATGTCAATTAATGTAATACACCACATTAACAGAATGAAAGAAGAAAACCACACCATCAGGTTCATGCACCTGTGTTTGAATGGCCCTGAGTGTGGCCAGGCCTGACCTGAAGGATGCTCTTGGTAGCTGGGCAAACGTGGTAACTCAGCACAAGGGCTGAACTGAAGTGCTAAGTTATCATGAAGTGCTGCTATTTAAGAGATTATGGCATCTGAAGCCCACACGGTTAAAAAATGGAACTTATGTAATAATATTGAGGATAATTCCGTTCATCTTCCTAGAGAAAGGATCTCTAATTTCACTAATAAGAATATGCTGAGGTTAAGAAATCTTCAAAAGAATTGGCTCCTTACCTAAATAGAACAGTTGGACAAGCTGTGAAAAACACAGATAACCTACATAAGGTGATCTATCACAGAAAGAAAGTTCATCATCCTTTTCCAAATCCTTGTTACAGAAGAAAATAGTCCCTCAGATACTGAGATTGCAAATAAAGAAAACCAAGAGACTTGTGCCAGCCCACTGCCTGAAAATTACACTATGATAGTCGAACATATTTGATTAACTCCAGTGATACCTGGTTCTTCACAGAAGAAAGCCCATCATCAAAATATAGTGTTTTTTTCCCCCTGAGGCTTCTCAGAACAATGAAACAATTGCACAAGTTTTGTTCAGCAGAAGTTTGATATTGAACATAGCTTTAACTTACTGGAGAAAGAGAAGTCTAAGTGAACTTGTAGCCTATTTAATGTTAGAAGATCTTGCTTCACTCAACATAACATCCTCCAAGTTCATTCATTTCAACATATGCTTCACGACTTCATTTCTTATTACTGCTGCATGGTATTCCATCCGGTGAATACACCATAATTTGTTTATCCATTCATCAGTTGATGGAAGCCTGGGTTGTTTCCAACTTTCAGCAATCATGAATAATGCACTGTGAACATTGGTGTAAAGATGTCTGTTTGTGTCTCTGTTCTCAATTCTTCTGAATAATTTTAACAGGCTTTTGGATTCTATTTGCAAGTATTTTGTTGAGGACTTTTGCATCTCTATTCATTAGAGATATTGGTCTGTAATTTTCTTTTTTTGTTGTTTCTTTATCTGGTTTTCGTATTAGGGTGATATTGGCTTCACAGTTTGGTAACACACCTTCCTGTTCAAATTTTTTTTGGAAAAGCTTGAGCAAGTTTGGTATTAGATCATCTTTGAATGATTGGTAAAACTCACCTGTGAAGCCTTCTGGTCCCAGGTTTTTCATCTTTAGGAGGCTTTTGGTGACTTTTTCAATCTCTTCATTTGTGCTTGGTTTGTTGAGATCTTCTATTTCTTCTAGGTTCAGTGTAGGTGGCTTGTATGTTGCTAGGAATTTGTCCATTTCCTCTTTGTAGTCTAGTTTTTTTGGTATACAGTTGTTCCTAGTATCCTCTTATGATCTCTCTTATTTTTGTGGGATCTGTAGTAACATCCCCCCTCTCATTTCTGATTTTGTTTATTTGCATCTTCTTTCTTTTTTTTCTTTGTCAGTCTACCTAAGGGTTTGTCAATTTTGTTGGTCTTATCAAAAAAACAACTTTAGGGTGTTGTTGTTGCTCTCTGTTTTTATGTTCTTGATTTCATTTCTGTTCTGATCCCTTGCTTTCTTTCCTTCAGCTTGGTTTGGGATTAGTTTGCTGTTTTTTTTCTAGTTCCTGCATTGTGCAGTTAGATATTTAATTTTATCTCCTTCTTCTTTTTAATGTATGCATTGAGGGCTATAAATTACACTCTCAACAATGCCTTTGCAGTGTCCCATAGATTTTGATGTGTTATGTTCTCATTTCCATTCATTGGAAGATCTCCATATTATTTACAAATTTTTCCTTTTTCTGTCCATTATTGATTTCCAGCTTCATTCTGTTAGGATCAAAGAAAGTATTTTGTATAATTTCAATCTTTTTAAATTTATTGAGGCTTGCCTTGTGACCGAACATATGCTCTATCTTGGAGAAGGATTCATAAGCACTTGAAAAGACAGTATATCCTGATGTTTTGTGGTGCAATGCTATGTAGATGCTGTTAGTTCTAGTTCATTTTTCATATTATCTTAGCTCTCTGTTTCTTTATTTATCCTCTATCCAGACATTCTATTCAATACTGAGAGTGGTGTATTGAATATCCTACTATTATTGTAAAAACATCTATTTCTTCCTTCAGTTTTGCCAGTGTATACCTCATGTATCTTGTGGCGTTCAGGTTAGATGCATAAATATTTAGTAGAGTCATTTCTTCTTGGTGAATTGGCACTTTTACTAATATAAAATGACCTTCTTTATCCTGTATAACAGTTTTGCATTTGAAATCTATTTTGTCCAATATTAATATCAGTGCTCCAGCTCTTTTTTTGGTTACTATTTGCATATTATACCTTTTCCAACCTTACACTTTTAACCTAGTTTTGTCCTTATGTCTGAGGTAGGTCTCTTGTAGACAACATATAAACAGCTCATGTGTTTTTATCCATTCCTAGTAGTCTGTGTCTTTTGATTGGGGAGTTCAAGTCATTAATAACCAATATTATTACTGTAAAAGCATTACTTATTTTGTCCATTTTGTCCTTCAGCTCTATGTTGTCATATCATTCTATTGTCTGTTTTTTCATCCTTTAGTTTACCCTTTCATGTAATCTTCATTTCTAAACTCTTCTCCAAATCTCTCACTTTTTTTTTTTTTTTTCCTTTTAGGCTACAGCAACCCTTTTAGTATCTCTTGTCAATCTGGTCTTTTGGTAACATCTTCTATCAGTTTTTCTTTGTCTTTGAAGAGTTTGAACTCACTTTTATTTTTAAAGGACAGCTTTGCCAGATACAGAATTCTTGGCTGGCAGTTTTTCTCTTTCAGTACCTTAAATACATCATAATATCACTTCTTCTCCATGGTTTCTGATGAGAGGCCTGCACTTAACCTTATCAAGTTTTCCTTGTATGTGATGCTTTGTTTTTCTCTTGCTGCTCTCAGAATCTTTTCTTTATCCTGAAATTTGTCCTTCTGAATAGTAGGTATGTCTATTCAGATTTATTCTATTTGGAGTGTGTTGTCCTTCTTGAATATTGATTTTTATGTCTTTCATAAGAGTTGGGAAGTTTTCAGTCACTATTTATTTCAATATTTTTCTGCCCCCTTTCCATTCTCTTCTCCTTCTGTGATACCAATAATGCATATATTTGTACATTTTGACTTGGCATTAAAATCTCTGAGAGTTTGTTCCATTTTTTCTCTTCTCTTTCTTTTCTCCTGTCTTTCCCAGTTCAGATATCCTGTCTTTGAAATCACTATTTCTGTCTTCAAGCAATTCAAATCTGCACTTATATACCTCTAAGTTATTTTTAATCTCATCCATCGTGTCTTTAATCCCCATAAGATCTGTTACTTTGCAGGCTTTCAAGTTGTCCTTTATGCTCTCCCAGTGTCTTCTTAATATCTTTTGTTTCTTTAGTCATATTTTCTTTAAATTCTTTGAAGTGATTTTGGAGAGTTGTTTTATTATCACTGATTAATTTTCTTAAATCCTGTATATCTTCAGGATATTTAGTTTGTTCTTTTAGCTGGGCCATCTCTTCCTGTTTCCTAGTATGACTTGTAATTTTTTGCTGATGTCTAGGTATCTGAATACTTTGGTGAATTTACTTTGATGGTCAGTTTTTCTATTTTGCCTGTTTTTTTCCACAGATCTTCTTTGATATTTGGTTCAACTTATTCTAGGTCTAAAAGTGTTCAGCTTAAGTTTTCAAAATTGATCTAGGGACACACTAGTGGGGCACAGATTTTCTCCCAGGGTTTGGATACAGACCATGCTGACAGTAGCTTTTGCCCATGCAATTTCCAGACTGGCCGGCAGATGGCGCACATCAATGTACCTTTCCATTGAGGTGTTCGAGTCTGCGCTTACTTGTGTTCCTGTGTTGAATCTCCATATTGGAGATTCAAAACGGGCTCTGCTGGCCAAATTCACTGAAGAAAAGCACCCAACTGCCCCTCCCTTTTCTCTTGAAAGAGCTGACAGGGAGGAAGATGTTTGTTCCCAAATCAGTTAGCTGCAGTATGTCTGGGGTATTACCGCAGCTTAATATTTTGGTTGTGGGGAAGGGGAGTCCTTCCTTGCTGCTATGGGGCTTGGTAGCTCATGTTTGTAGGTTCATCTTCTTAGTCTTCCTGTCCCTCACTCTTCTGGGAGTTCTGTAGCATTGTCCTGGTCTCCTGGCAACCAAGTCAGGTCCCTTGGGTAGCTTTTGACTCTTTATTGTTTTTGTGAGAGTTTTCAGCTCTGCCTGTTACTCCATTGCCATCTTTCCACAATCCTCCCTCATTCTATTTTAAGGTTGCATTTTAGGTTTGTAGCTGTTTTCTTATGTTGAAAAGACTGAAAGTTTAAAACATCATAACAGATAATTAATATTAACTATTTTTGTCCATATTGAAAAAGTATCACATGATCATCTCAATTGATTCAGAAAAGACATTTGACAAAATCTAGCACCCTTTCTTGATAATTAAACTCAGAACACTAGGAATGGAACGAAACTTCATCAACATGATAGAAAGGGCATATATGAAAAACCCACAAAAATCATACTAATGGTGAAAGACTAAAAACTTTTCCTCTAAAATCTGGAGCAAGACAAGGATGCCCACAGTCATCACTGTTATTCAACATTGTACTGGGTGTTCTAGCCAGAGCGGTTAGGGAAGAAATAGAAAAAAAATCATAGAGGAAAAAATCTAGCCTTCACGATTTGCAGATGACATGATTATATATCAAGAAAGTCCTGAAAATTTTACAAGAAAGCTACCAGAGTTAATAAATTCAGCAAAGTGGTGGGGTGCAAAAGCAACATGCAAAAATCAGTAGTGTTTCTATTGATTATACACTACTAATGAACAAGCTAGTGGGAAATGAAGAAAAAAATCCATTAATAATAACTAAAGAATAAAATATCTAGGAATAAATCTAACTAAATTGTAAAGGACTTTTACATAGAAAACTACAAAACATTGCTAAGAGAAATCAAAGAAGATCTAAATAAACAGAAGGACATTTCATGTTCATGCATGGCATACTAGACATCATGAAGGTGTCAATCCTATTCAAATAAATTTTTAGATTTTCAATGCAATCCCAGTCAAAATTGCCACACCCATCTTTGCAGAAATGGAAAAACCAATCATCAAATTAAAATGGAAGGGTAAGCACGCCTTGAATGAAATTAGAGGACTCACACTTATCAATCTTAAACTTATTACAAAGTTACAGTAATCAAATCAGCATGGTACTGTTACAAGTACATAAATATAGAAAATGGAATCAAATGGAAGGCTCTGAAATCAACCCTCACATTTATGGCCGACTGATTTTTGACAAGGTGGCAAAGACCACACAATAGGGAATGAATAGTCTCTTTAGCGAATTGTGCTGGGAGAACTGGATCTCTAATTGCCAAAAAAAGGAGGGCCCTACCTCATATCATATACAAATATCAACTCAAATTGGATCAATGACCTAAATATTAGAGCTAGAACTGTGAAACACCTAGTAGAAAATTTAGGGGAGTATCTCCAGGATAACGTGTTAGGCAATGGTTTATTAGACTTTACATACAAAGCACAAGCAACAAAAGAAAAATTAGATAAATGGGACTTCATCAAAATGAAACTTTTTGTGCTTCAAGGACATTATCATGGAAGTAAAATGACACCCACACAATGGGACAAAACACTTGGAAATCAGTTATCCAATAAATTTTTAATATCTGGAATATATAAATGAATCCTTCTATTAAAGTGACAAACAGCCCAATATAAAAATTAACAAAAGACTGGAATAGACAACTCTCCAAGGAATATATAAAAATGTCCAGAAAGCACATGAAAAGATGCTGTCTTTTCATCATTAGACTTCAGGGAAATGAAAATAAAAACCACAATGAGATTTTACTTCACACACAATAGAATAACTGCTATTAATATTTTTAACAAACTAGAAAATAACAAGTGTTATTTTCTTTGCTGGTGGTAATGTAAAATGTGTAGCCACTGTGGAAGACATTTTGGCAGTTTCTCAGAAAACTAACTATAGAGCTACCACATGACTCACACAGGACAGCTTACAAGGAGGTGAGGATAGACACACCATACCAAAAAACAGAGAGAGTCTGCAACTGCAAGCAAGAGATCCTATCCATCAGCCATTTGGGATTGAGGCCCCCTCTCAATTGGAGGTGAAATGGGCATTGCCAATCCAAAACCCTCAGGATTGGGGAATAAAATATGGACTAGAGTAAAGTTACTGGTATTCTGCAGTAGACTTGTTGTGATTCTAGCAATGGAAAAAATTACATCACTGGTGTGGAGATAGTGGCCACTGGGGGTGCTGAGGGCAGGGAGAAAGGAGAAATGGGTTTAATAAGGGAGCATTTTTGGGACTTGGTGTTGTCCTGAGTGACATTGCAAACACAGTTACAGGCCATTATATACCCTGTTGTACCCTACAGAATTGAGTGGAAGAGGGTGTAAACTACAACGTAAACTATAATCCATGCTTAGTGGCAATGCTCTGAATATGTTCATCATTTGCAATGAATGTACACTAATGGAAGAACTTGTTAATGTGGGGAAAGGTGGGAGGTGTGAGGAGCAGGGCATATGGAAATCCCTTATATTTTTTTATATAACATTTTGTGTAATCTAAGTATTTTAAAATATATATATTTAAAAATCAGCATGATAAAAAACTACAGGAACAATTAAGAATAATAAATCAATAATGAAAAAAGGATTAAAGTTCAGTCTTTTTAAAAAAAGATCAATTTATTTATTTATTTCCCCCTCTTCCCTTCCTCCTGCCCTGCTGTTTTTGCTGTCTGTGTTGTCATCTCTTCCCATCCTCTTTCCTCTAGGATTCATCTGAACTCAATCCTGGGGACCTCCGATGGGGAAAGAGGATCCCTATCAATTGCGCCACCTCAGCTCCTGGCCTTTGCTGCACCCCACCCTGACTCTCCCCTTGTCTCTCCCCTGATGCATCATTATCCTGCCACTCGACTCACCCACACGGGGCACCAGCCCACCATGCAGGCACTCACATGGTCACTCATGTGGGCACTGGCTTGCCGTGCAGGCATGCCCTCTCTTCTCTTTTTTCACCAGGATGCCCCAGGGACTGAACCCAGTCCTCGCATATGGTAGGCAGAAGTTCCATCACTTGAGCCAAAAGTTCAGTCTTTATAGTATATGGCATACTATGTTCCAAATCTATTCACTTATGCCAGTAATATTGAGCATGTTATTACATTGTTGTATGAAATGCAAACTACTTCTTGCTTAAAAATCCCACTATTAGTATTGCCACCAAAGAAATGAAACCAGTAACTCAAATGGATATTTGTACACTGATGTTCATAGCAGCATTATTCACTATTTCCAAAAGAGGGAAGCAACCTAAGTATCCATTAACTAATGAATTGATTAAAATGTATATACAGACTGTGGAATATTATTCAACTGTTCAAAGGAATAAAGTCCTGATGTATGCAATAACATGGATGAACTTTGAATATATTATGTTCAGTGAAATAAGCCAGATACAAAATTACAAATATTGTATGACCTCAATGTTCTGAAAAATCAGAATAAGCAAACTCATGGAGCCAGGAGGTAGATCATAAGTTTCCAGTGGACAGGGTAGGAATCAAGAATGGTTCACAGTGAACCCTAAGTTAATCCATGGAGTTTAGTTAATACAACAATTTTACAAATGTGCTAGCATCATTTATAAAAAATGTTCCACACCAATGCAAGATGTTTGTAGGGAGTGGTATATGAGATTCCTTTATTTTATACATAATTGTTCTGTAAATTCACAACTTCTCTAATAAAGAAAATAAATTTTAAACCATTAGTCAGTCAATTGCATGTATGAATGACTGAATAAATTTATAATCAACAGAGGAGATTGCCTTCAGCAATGAGAGGAGTCTCATCCATTCGGTTGAAGGCCTTAATGGCTGAACTGATGATCTGAGCAGTCAGAAAGAATTTCTTTCTCTGCTTCAGCTAGTCAGCCTCTCCTGGGGAATTCATCGAAAACTTCTTCAGAGTTCCTAACTTACAGTCTGCCCTACAAAATTTGGATTTGCCAATCCCCACAGTCCTGTGAACCAATTCTATAACAAATCTAGTAATGTTTATGTTCATGCATACATACACACATACACACATATACACATACACATATCTTGTTGGTTCTATTTCTCTGGTGAACCCTGACTAACAAAATGCATTTTAATTTTGAGTAGAGAAATGGAATACCTGAGTAATGGCAAAACACTAGAATCTTTTAATCTGGCATTACACACTTGAAACATATATACTTCAATTTGTCAAGCAATATAGGTATTCTAATGAGGACAGGTGTATGGCCCAGAAGCAGGTTTGTGAGTTTATCTGGTCATTCCAGTTTTCTCTTGGGTGGGTGAGTGATGGAAGTGTATGGACTCAGAAATAAGCAGCAACAACTGATTTAGTTGGCTGTGGGTGCCAAGATGAGTACTTGGTGCTGAGGTTATCTTATCAGAATGACCATAAGGAATTGGATGATGGAGAGGAAGCTGGCTAAAGGAGAAGGTTGATGTACTGGTGACACGGAGATAGTGGTGGTGAAACAGATATCAAAATACTTTTGACTCAGAGAAAGTGAACAACTACCAACAAATGAGAGGATATGTGTTTTGGTGGCCTACTCACTCTTCATCATATGAAACAGAAAGAACTAAAAGAGGGGAGAATTCTCTTATTATAAATTGCCATATATCCTAACTAACAGTTTCAAACTCATTTCTTTTTCTCTGGAATAAAGGTGTTACATATAATGAAATAGGAAGATTGCCTCAAATTTTGTCCACTGGAAAATTATTCAGACTTGAAGCAATACATCAATTCATTTTCATGAAGAGTGTTCTGTGAAAAATTACAATCTATGAATTTTTATTTTAATTGACTAATGGTAGTATGTAGTAATGAATTCTAAAGATGAATGTTTTCAGTTTTTATGTTTAAGTAGTGAGATTATGAGTACCTGTATTTTTTTCATTTTACTTTGCAACAGTTTTGAAATTTTTGCAAGAAAAAGAAAAGTTTCATAATAAAAAATCTAAAATAATATTTAGTTTTAAACATAACTAAATTATTCTATTCTACTCTACTCTACTCTACTCTACTCTACTCTACTCTACTCTACTCTACTCTACTCTACTCTACTCTACTCTTGAATCCAGAACTTTGTACATGGGAAGGAGATAATCTAGCACTGAGCCACATCTGCTCCCCAGTGAGAGTTGTTTTTTGCTTGCTTGTTTGTTTTGTTTGTTTTTTAGGAGTTACGGGGATCAAACCTGTCACCTCATGGGAAAGCAGACTCTTAACCACTTGAGTTATACCCACTCACCCTTCATTATTTTTTAAAATGACAAAATGAAATCAAACTTAAACTGAAAAATAGGGGAGTAACTAAATTAGTATTCATAGATCTTCTCACTGAAACTCTTTTCCAAAGTGACTCTAAAGGAATATGGAAATTTAAGTATAATATGAAGGGAAAATGCAGAGTACAGAACTTTAAATGCTTTGTATAGACTAAGTCTGGAAGGAAATTTTCCAAAATATTAGGGTGGTATGTTGATTTCTTCTATTTTCAAACTTTCTGTAAGTTGTAATATTGTGTTTATAATAAACACAACACTAAAAACACTCTAGGAATGTAAGAATTAAACCATTAAAATAACAGCAATACAACACAGACAATATCTTATAAATTGATTATTACAGAATTTCAAAATTTCACAAATAATTGTTATGTGATGTAGGTCATGAACTGCCGGTAGGCTGTGACTTTAGTAATATGGCTCTATTTATTTGTACATTGTTACAATTTTGAGATCTACAGTACACTCCCATCTTCTAAGCCATATTGCCATTTTAGGTACTTACAAATCCTGAGACATCTATTTATTCATTGTTGCAGGTAGCTGTATGGCAATATCCAAAAATAAAATTCATTGATGACCTTAATAAATCTGTTTAGAGGATAAGTTTAAGATGGAATTTTAATGAAGTTTTAAGATGGAATTTTAATGAAGTTTTTCACTGCATTCAGTTTTTTGTTTTAAGGAGTCAACATTAGCAACTCTAGTGTTACAGTACTGGATGAAGCAAGAAACCTGAGTCATTCTCTCAACCTCAACCATTACCAGGTGATTCTGCCCTTTAGAGAAATAACCAAAATTCAGCTCTCAAATAGAAATGTTTGAAATGGATAATGTGTTACTTACATTCCATATTTGAAGCTTTGAACACTGTACTGCAAGGATCTTACCCTATTCAGTATTTCCCAAATTGCCTGATTACATTTCATTTGGTTTGATATTATGTTTATAAGTTATCAAACTGAATCTGGGATAAATTGCATTTTCATCATTTTTCTTCTTCTCAGGCAAGTGTTAATATCCTAAATCTGCATAGATAATTGACCTTTATATCATCCAAACCTTATCAATTATTTTGTTACTTCACTATGGACATTCATATTCTTAATAAATCTATGCCAGATTGCTTCCAGATTTTTGGCTGCAGCAGTTTGTGATGTAAGGAGTCATAGGCCATCCATTTGTCTCTGAAATATGATTTTAAAATCCAAATCATGATAGGGTGATAAAGCCTTGCCTTTGTCAAATTTTAAAGAAAAATAAAGATTTGTTACCTTGCAAATGACTTGCTAATTTAAATAAATTATTATCAGAATTTTGAGTGCATTATGCTTAACTATTCAGCATTGAATAGAAAATTTTAATTTATTAATCTCTTATCCATTAGATTGGTGGTTATGACACCAAGCTAAAGTGTAAAATTTACATATCACATGTGCATTCGTTATTAAATCTCATTATGTTTTATGTAAGTTATTCAAAGTAAAAGCCATTTGGATTAATACTTTTTATGGTTTTCCCTAGTTGTTTTTCAAATAATTTGAATATAATACAATTAAAGAGGTTCGTCTGTCTTTGCTAAGCCAGCATTCTCCTTTACCTTTTATTTTTTCTCTTATCTCAGGTTTATAGCTTTCTTGTTCATACAAGTAGACTGAACCATATGAAATTATAATTCCTGCAGGTCAAAATGATCAAATATTGGCAATTTCATTTGGCTCAAATGAATATAAGAGAAATTACAATGGGAAATGGATAACTTTATAATACTGAGTATATTTGTCCTTGAAGATCCAATGAATAATACCTAATGTCATTTGTTTTTCTTGGAAAAAGAAAGATAAATTGGAATTACTATTCAGACATTAAATTTAGCTTCATCAATGTAAACATATACTTAACTTCATCCAGACCCCAAGATCAACTCATCTGAGGTTGATCATGTTGTAGACACTATTATTTACTGTGAAATCACATTTAGCTTTCAAAGAAAGCATAATATTTCTACCTCAAAACACACAAAGCATATTCATTCTTGAGTAATTATTTTGTCTTTAAAGCTTGATGAATGACCTGTCACTCAATCTACTGAATTATAGATTCAGTGAAAATTTCTAGTTATTATAGGTGAACTACCTTGATAGAATGATTCCATAATGTTCTTCTTTTGTTTTATAAACAGTGAGACTGTAAAAGTAGGTGACTTTTAATTAAGTAAATAATGGGAAATGATAAGTTGTAATGATGCTCTGTTAATAGAAAATAATGAATTACTAGGTATCTATTGATTCACTCTTCTTGTTTTTTTTCTAACTAGATGAACTGTTACACAATGATGGTGCAGACAAATGGGAGTTAGTATTAAAAATGTATATAATATTTATATTTTGTACCATAGCCAGGTTAGGGTTGAGAGATATATGAAAAACACATTGAAAATAATTTTAGCTTTATTTTCTTTAAATGCTGAGGATATTGCTAAATATAAAAAAACATTTGGTATTTGCTGGCAGATATTCAGGTATCAAGAGAGATAAGAAAAAGCAATGCAAAACATTTTATAATTAAAAGAAGCAGAAAGTTTTAAGACAATGGTGTTTGGAGTTAGATTGCACAACACTAAGAAGTCTGTCTATAGTGCTTTTTCATAACTCATTTTTCAAATTACAGTATGGAAATGAAATAAACTTGGTTAGTTTTTGCTAATTTCTTAAGTGTTTTATAAAATGAGCTTTATTGATATTGGCTAAATTGTTCTAGAGGAAAGACAGGAAAAGAAACTATAAAATTAGGCCACTAATTTAATTTTATCTTGTAGACTAGAGATCACTGGCAACTTTATTTTATTCTACTACAAAAAACTTCCTTTCCATCCTTCCTGCCCTCCCTCTCTCCTTTCTTTCCTCCTTCTCTCATTCCTTCCTTCTCTCTTTAGTGGAAGAAAAATAAAGGAGAAAAATGGATTGAATAGGAGAGATGTGAAATGCTCTAATTACTACAAAGACTTTCAATAACAAAATGACAATTTAAGATAGGAAAAGATTTGTTCATTCACTTATCCATGTAATTTGGAGGCCCTCCCCCCCCACATTAAAGCTGTTTGTCAGATGTCAATTATCTCTCTTAGATATTTGCCTATCATTCTCACTGTAAGGCCCTTTATTCAATTTCACAGATGAAAACTTCTGATTTGTAAACCACTGGTTATCAATTAAAAGAGATCATGCAGAACTAACTCTTTGGCTAGAATGATCAATCTTTATAAAGTTTAATCCCTATTTGATGAAGTGATCTGCATCAATGAATGGGATATTTACTCCAAATCATACTCTTGGTGTACTAATAATCAATTTTTACTATCATTATTATCATCTAAAAAAAAGGGGAAAGAAAAAATGATGTATCTCACAGATCATTTTCATCATGTTGCAAATCATACAGATTCACCAAATGAGGAATTCTGAATTCTTTACCTTCCTATGCAAGGTCATTTCTTGATATAAAATTACAGGTACATTTGGGCTGTCCACGTGCTAGCTGGGCCCTGAGCCTCGTGGAGTTGCACCACCTACTCTCCTGTTCATTGGACCCACCCAGGACAACTTACAAGGAGGTGAGGACAGACAACCCCCATACCAAGGAACTGAAGAGTCTACAACTGCAAGCAAGAGATCCCATCTATCAGCCATTTGGAATCGAGGCCTCCTCTCAATTGGAGGTGGAGTGAGCATCGCCATCCTGGAACCCTCAGGATTGGGGAATTGAGTTGAAAGTTCAAGTAATAATAATAATAGAAAATGTATTAATGTGTAATTAAAATATGGACTAGAGTAGACTTATTGGTGTTCTGCTGTAAACATGTTGTGATTCTAGCAATGGAAGAATTTGATGTGGAGATGGTGGCCACTGGTGGTGCTGAGGGCAGGAAGAAAGGAGAAATGGGTTTAATAGAGAAGCATTTTTGGGACTTGGTGTTGTCCTGAGTGACATTGCAAAGACAGATACAGGCCATTATATACCCTGTTGTACCCTACAGAATTGAGTGGAAGACAGTGTAAACTATAATGTAAACTATAATCCATGCTTAGTGGCAATGCTCCAAATGTGTTCATCATATATATGTAATGACTGTACCATACTAATGAAAGAACTTGTTAATGTGGGAAAAGGTGGGAGGTGTGAGGAGTGGGGCACATGGGAATCCCTTATATTTTTCTGTGTAACATTTTGTGTAATCTAAGTTTCTTTAGAGTATATTTTAAAAAATCAGTTAGCATGAAAAAAAATTATAGGAACAATTAAGAAAAATAAATCAATAATGACAAAAGCATTAAAGTTCAGTCTTTATAGTATATGACATACTATATTCCAAATCTATTCACTTATGCCAGTAATATTGAGCATGTTATTACACTGTTGTATGAAATGCAAACTACATCCAGCTTGCTTTTTTTAAAAAATTCTGAAACTACGCCTCAAGATTGGATATGCCATTAATTTAAACCAGCGGTTGTCTGGTTTAGAGAGGACATTTGACAGTGTTTGGAAACATTTTTGTTTGCCACCACTTGGGATGTGCAACTGACAATTAGTGGTAAGAGTCCAGGGATGCCATTAAGTATTCCAAATGACCAGGTTAGTCACTCCTCCCCTTCCCCACCATACACACAAAGAATTAATATGGCCCAAAATATCAATAGTGTTGAGGTTGAGCAACCCTGATTTCAACAAATACGTATTGAGCAACTCCTATGTGCTTGATAGTGGGCTGGGAACATGTGAAGATTCAAAATAAATCAGACCATCATATACTCAAGAAGCTTGACATCTCAAAGAAGAATTGAGTTGAAATTTCAAGCAAAAATAAAAAGAGAAAATTTATTAATGTGTCATTAAAATACAAACCACAAAGTCATACATGTCAATGAAATTGCTTCTTGGCCCTTTAGCTAAGATCAAGCATAAAGGTCTATGGAGTGCAAAATATGCTTGTTTAGGGAATAAGTAGATGTTTTGCAATAGTTATTGCACTCATGTGTTTTTCCACTTTCTTAAATTAAGTAATTTATGTACATAGTTAAAAAATACAAGAGGTACGGAAGAGTGAAAAATAAGTTTCCTCTCTTCCCTTGTCACTTTGGTCATCATTTCTTCTTCCTGAAGGTAATACTATTTTTTTCTTTTTCTTGTGGATCTTATGAAAGGATTCTACTCCTTTAAACACACACACACACACACATTTCAATATATGGGTGCATTATAATTTATTTTATCTGATCCTTAGTAGTTAACATTTAGATTATTTCAAATTTTTCCTATTGCTAACAATGCTAAAATGAATATATTCTTTTATACACTTCAGTGTATGTCTGAAGATAGCTAAAGTGGAATTCCTGTTTCAGTATTTTATGGGCAATTATTATTTTGAAAGATATTTTGCAAACTGTCCTGTGGAAGCTGGCTTCCAAAATGAACTTCAATGACCTTTCCTCTTAGAAAATATACTCCATGTAGCCTCCTCCCATGTTGAATAGTTCTGACCTGTATGACCAATCAGACATTGAGAAAATAACATATGGAACTATAGTATCTAAGTCAGAAACAATATTGTAGCTTCCATCTTGCTCTCTTTTGGATCTGTCACACTAGGGCAAGCCAGCTGCCACATCATGAGATACTCAAATAGTCCTAAGAGAAGATTCCATGAGAGGAACTGAGAATTCCCACCAACATCCCGCCCTTGTCAGCCTTGCGTGAGCCACTTTTTAAATTTTGAAGTGGATCATCCAGCCCTAGTCAAGCCTTCAGATGACTGCAACTACATGGCTACTATGCTGACTGCAACCTAGTTGTGAGGGACCCTGGGCCAGAGCTATCTACATAGCCAAATTGCTTCCAAATTTCATGCAGAAGGTAACTTGTGGAGATAGAAGTTTGTCCAATTTATACTTCCTATAGTTTAGTATGAAGTGCCTGATATCCTATATCCTTTCCAACACAGAGTGGAATCATTATTTTTTAAAAGTTTGCCAATGAATAGATGAATAAGAATATGCCTCTGTCAGTCAAATTACATTCTTTATTATTATGCAGTTGAGCAGATTTTTATGTTTGTATCTGATTTATAAAACTCATCTTGTTTCTGAGGTGAAAAACTCTACCATGTCTTTTTCTTTTCTTTTTTATAGTTAAATACTTACTTCATATGTAATACATTTTGTTTTAAGGTATGAGATAAGGAACCTATTTAATTTTTGTGATGTTCCAGATGGGTATTCATTGATGAAATACCAATCATTAAAACCCAACCTTTTCTCCTAATGTGAAATGTCATTACACTAAATTGTACTTGTATTTGCGTCAGTTTTTGGGTCTTCTATTTTATTCCATTGATTGAGCCTTCTATCTGTGTTGTACTGTATGCCATTTCACTGTTGTTTTATGATATGCTATTTTTCAGAATTACTCTCATTTTTTTACTCATTCATTCAGTATTTATTGAGCATTTGCTGTTGCCAAATACTGTTCTAAATGTTTGGAAAAAAAGAGTTTCTAACCTCATGGAAATACTCCTCCTTATAGGGGAGACAACCTCAAAGAAAATTGATCTATGATATGAGGAAAATAAAGCAGGATGAATACCAATATTTTCATGGGGTTTTCAGTGACAATTTCTTTGAGCAGTGACAATTTCTTTGAGTGGTGATCTTTGAAATAAGACCTTTGAAATAAGAATGAATGTGACTACATAAGGTAAGATAATTCTTGGCAGATAGAACAGTAACTGCAAAGGCTGATAAGTGAGAGCTTGAAACAATTTTTTGAGGAACAGGACTGGAGAAAAGTGAACAAATGCGTTGGTGGTAGAAAAGAGAGTGGGCTAGAAGCCAGGTCCTAGAGTGCCTTGCAGACCGTGTTAAGACCTTGGGATTATATTCTAAGTGTGTAGGAAGGCCACAGGAGCCAGGGAATAGTGGCATCTGGTTGATGCTGTCAAAGAAACACTCTTACTATTGTAGAGAACACATTTCAAGAGTGGAAGAGGGCAAGAGTAGAAGCAGAAAGTCCATGTGGAAAGCTATTTCAGTAGACCCAATGAGATATAATAGTGACTTGGAACAACACTGCCGTCATAAGACGTAGTCTGATTTCAGTAGGATCAGCTTGCCTTACCAGAAAACAAAAACCCTCCTTTCATTTTAATTCAGTTCACACTAAAACTACAGATTAACAGAGGGAGAATTAACACCTTTGTGGTATTAAACTCTTTCTTAAACCCAGATATGTAGTATGTATTTTCTAATTAGTATGTATTTTCTATCGTTTTATATTCCACAGTGGAATTCTAAAGTTTTTTTCCTAGAGATTTTGCTCATTCCTTGTGTTGTCTGTTTTACTGCTCGTGTAAATGGAGTTGTATCTTTTATTATATCTTCTAGCTGTCTGTCAGTTATAGATTTCTGAATATTAATATTTCCCTTGACACCATAATAAACTGTAGTATTATTTTAGTAGTTTTTCTGTGGATTCTCTTGGATTTCCCAGATAAAGAATCATATCACAAGCAAATAAAGAATATTGTACCTACTTTCTGATTCTAATGCTTATTTCATTCTATTTTCTACATGCATTGTTAGTTCCCCTAGAACAAAACAAAAAAGAATGTTAAATTTCATTTTATTAAATGTATTTTAAATATTTACAGGGTAATCATATATTCATTTTGCTAGTATTTTATTCAGAGATTTTGCCTTAACATTTATAAATTAAATTGTACTATAGTTTTCTTTTTAGTACTTTTTAGAGAATTTATTAAATGTTACACTCATTTATTAAAAAAGATTTAGAAACTTACCTTATTTTTCTAACTTGGGAATATTTTACATTACATTAGATTTGTCTGTACCTTGAAGTGTTTTAGAATTCCCCTCTAAAATCTTATGAATCTGAAGACACTGTTTTTGGCAGGGATAGGCTGGAGAAAGGTGTTGTTCTTCAACATCCTTCTCTGGCAATTGATCTAGTTAGAAACTAATCTGGGCTCTATTTTGGAAATCTATATTTTCCTAGAGAATCATCATTTTTATACAGATTCTTAAATTTATTTAAATTGAATTAACAAAGTAGTTTCTGATGTTCATTCATTTTCTACTATAGTGTGTTAACTTTTCTGAATTAATTCTTACAACTTTTTCCCCAATTTTTAATTCATTAGATTAGTCAAAAAAAACAGAACAATTTTAGATTTTTTTTTCTGTTTTAAGGTTTTTTGTTTTCTAATTTATAAAGCTCTATTTTTTTTTTCCAACAACACATTCTTGTGCTTTCCTTAGCTTTTCTTTTTGGAAAGCAGTTCTTATTATTGAAGTATTGGTCTGTACTTTTCATTTCTTTTCATCTATTTTTTGTTTTCATATAAGAAATTAAGATAATGAGTTCTCCTCTGGGCATGTCTTTAACTGTGTATTATAGACCCTACGGAAAGTTTTTTTTTTTTATCATCAGTTTGTTTAGATATTATGAAAGTTTTCCTTTAATTTTCACTTTTATGCAAGGTAATTTAAGAAATGGTTTATTTTCCTTTCACATAGGACTTTTTCTTTTTTGTCTTCTGTCCTTAATTTTATCACCATGTGATATGAAATTGTTCTCTGCTATTCATACCATTTGGGATTAATTGAGGCTTCCATTGTGAAATGTTTGGTCAGTTTGGGGTAATATTCCACAGACACTTCATAGGAAGATAAGGTAGATTGTATTTTCCAAAAATAGCCATGATGGTATTTCCAGTCTTACAAGTTCTTCTAAAACCTTGCCACTTCCTATTAAGAGCCTGCTTTTATTTCCTCCCCCACCCCCCTTGAACCAAGGGAGGACTTTGTGACTTCCATGATGAATAGACTGGGACAGAAGTGATTATGACTTTTGTCTTTAAAGGCCACGTGATTTCTACCTGGTAAATCTCTCACGGTGCTTGCTGTTGGAACAGAACTATAATACAGAGACCACATACAAGTGTTCTGGCCAGCCAGCAATTCCAATTCAGGGACCAGCTAACAGCCAGCTTCAATTGCCAGATCTATAAGTGACAAGTCTTCAGATTATTCCAGTCCCCAGATTTGGAGCCTTCCATCTCAAGACTCAGACATTATGGAACTGTGTATTATGCAGTCTCACATATTAGAAATAGTAATATGATCAAGCTATATCCTGATGTTCATTCATGTCAGTTATTTCTATAGTCACAAGCAGGAAGAAGTCTGTGAGTATCTGATGTACAATGTGGATGCCTTGCAGAAAACATACTTGAATGGCCCCAAAATTTAGGCAGGTATTACATGGATCCCCTCTAATCTACCAAATATGTGGAAGCCCTCTGAAATCATCTTTAAAATTATATTTAATTATTCTTTTTTTAGGTAGAAGTTACATAAAATAAAATTTGCCAATTTATGTACAGTTTGGTGCATTTTTATTATATTCATAATATAAACATTTCCATTACACTAGGGAGTTCTCTTGTGCTCGTTAATAGTAAATCCTTGCTCACCAAACATAGTTCCTAGCAACCCTTGATCTATATTCCATCTCTATAGATTTGTGTTTTCTGGACATTTAATAGAAATGGAATATACATTTACAGTAAGCAGTCTTTTGTTTCTGACTTCTTTCACTTACTAGAATGATGTAGAGATTATTTCTTATCTATGTGTGTATTAGTAATGCATCTAATTTTATAGTGGAATAATGTTCCATTGTATGGATATGCAAAAATTTGGTTATCCACCAAGTTATGGATATTGAGTTGTTTTGAACTTTTGGAAATTATGAATAAATTTGTATTGACATTCAAGTACTCTTTTTCAATGTATCTTTTCATTGCTCTTGGGTAACTATGTAGTAATGAGATTGCTGGGTCACATGGTAAGTATATGCTAAACTATATAAGAAACTGCCAACATTTTCCCAAAGTGAATGTATCATTTTATACTCTCACCACATTTAATAGCCAGTTGCAGCATATCTTCAACCACATTTGGAATTATCAGTCTTTTTAATATTCTAGTTGGTTGGTGTATGGTGGTATATTATTCTTGTTTTAATTTGCATTTCCCCAATTACTGTGTGATGGTTTGAAGCTGTACAGACCCCAGAAAAGTATGTTCTTAAAGTTAATCCATAGCTGTGGTTATGGACCACTTATAAGTAGGATCAGACAGTGAGCAGAATTTAAGTTCAGATGTGACTCATCTCATTCAGAGTGGATCTTAATTCCTTACTGGTGTCTTTTAAAAGAGAATGAGGGAAGCAGACTTGGCCCAATGGATAGGGCATCCACCTACCATGTGGGAGGTCTGCGGGGGGGCCTCCTTGACCCGTGTGGAACTGGCCCACATGCAGTGCTGATGTGTGCAAGGAGTGCCTGCCACACGGGGGTGTCCCCCGTGTAGGGGAGCCCCACGCACAAGGAATGCACCTGTAAGAAGAGCCGCCTAGCGCAAAAGAAAGTGCAGCCTGCCCAAGAATGGCACTACACACACGGAGAGCTGACACAACAAGATGACACAACAAAAAGAAACACAGATTCCTGGTGCCACTGATAAGGATAGAAGCAGTCACAGAAGAACACACAGCGAATGGACACAGAGAGCAGATAACTGGGCAGGGGAAGGGGAGAGAAATAAAAAAAAAAAGAGAATGAAATTCAGACAAAGAGAGAAAAAGCCACAGAAAGCAAGAAACTGAAAGCAATGAGGAGAATGGGTAGTCTAGCAGACATCTTCATGTGTCTTGTCATGGGACAGAGGAATCCAGAATCACTGGCAGCTGTTGTTTAGGAAGAAGGTATCATCTTGATGATGCCATAATTTGGTCATTTTCATGGCCTCAGAACTGAAAATTTGTAAGCTAATAAATCTTCTTTGTAAAAACCAAGAATCCATTTCTGGTATATTGCTTTTGACAGGCTAGTAAACCAGAACAGATTTTGGTTCCAGAAGTGGTGTGCTTCTATTGCAAATACCAAAAATGTGGGAAAGGCTTAATAAATTGGTAAGGGGTTGTATTAGTCAGCCAAAAGGATGCTGATGCAAAACACCAGAAATCTGGGGGCTATTATAAAGGGTATTAATTTGGGGTAGAAGCTTACAGTTACCTGGCCATAAAGCTTAAGTTATTTCCCCTTCCAAAGTCTGTTGTCATGTGTTGAAGCAAGATGGCTGCTGACATCTGCCAAGAGTTCAGGCTTCCTGAGTTCCTCTCTTCCCAGGGCTTGATTCTCTCTAGGCTCAGCTGCTCTGCTCCTCTGTGTGCTTACTTTCTGGGCTCCAGCTCAAAACTCAAGCATCAAAATTCCAACTTCCCTTCTCTGCAGTGCAGTTTCTCTGTAAGCCCCCACTCATCAAAGGATTGGGGATGCAATGTCCTACTGACATGGCCCAATCAAAGCTTTAATCATTATTTAATCAAGTAAACAAAACCTCTGAATCTGATACACCTAGAAGAAAATACCAGTTTACAAACATAATACAGTATTTCTTTTTGGAATTCATCAATAATATCAAACTGCTACAGAGGTGGATTCTGGAAGAATTGTGAGATGCTTGATAGAAAAGGCCTAGATTATTTCGAAGAGACCATTTTTAGAAATATGGATGGTAAAGGTACTTCCAATGAGGCCTTAGACAGAAATGATGAATATGTCATTGCAAACTAGAAGAAAGGCGATCATTGTTTTAAAGTGGCAGAGAATATGGCAAAATCAAGTCCTGATATCAGATAGAAGACAGAATTTGCAAGTGACAAGCTTGAATATTTAACTGAGGAGATTTTCAAACTAAAATTGGAAAGTGTGGCCTGGTTTTTCCTTGCAGCTTATAGTAAAATGCAAGGGGGAAAGGATACACTAAGAACTGAACTCCTGAGTATAAATACACCACTAACTGATGGTTTGGAAACTTTTGAGCTTCTGGAAAATGAGTCCTCAGAGAATAGTGTTCTATGTGAAGGCTTAACTGAACATGGAAACAGTCAGCCATTTCAGTGCAAATTAGGATTGGAGGCACAGTTATCCTGAAAGTCTGTGGAAAGTCTTACTGTCTGATGGCTTGAATACATGTTCCCTGCAAGTTAAACCAACATTTTATTTTGCAAGAGCTGTAGGAACAGAACCACTGCCTGCCTGGACTAAAAGGGAAAGAAAAGGAACAGACTGAAAGAAAAATGACTCCAAAGGCAGAACCATGGAAGCGGAGGTTTGGACTGAAGACATCTTGGGACAAGACAGTGGACTCACCCTTGTATGTGGAAGGGATGACTATGCCCCAGAGCTTGAAGAGGATGACCCATCCACCCCATTTTTTCAGGAAGAGTGCTATCACCCCAGATTTCTCAGATGCCTGGGGGATTGTGGAGAGGTTGGATGCCACCCAAGTGACTGATGAGGATGGAATCTAGAGCCTGGCCACCACCATGACGCTTGATAAGGGTGGAGCCTAAAATCTGGCTGCTACACCTATACTTGACAAGAGTGGAGCTGAGAGCCTGGCCATAACCCCAAAGCCTGAAAATGTTGGAGCCTTCAACCTAGTGTTTGGGGAGATCAGGACCACTGTGAGAGAACTTGGAAAAGGTGGGGCTGTCACTCCACCAGGCCCCAAGGACAAAACATTTTATAGCTGACTCTCAGATCTTGAAATATAATGGAATATGCCTTGCAGGGTTTCAAATTGTTTGGAACCTGTAACTCGTGTAACCTTCCAATTTCTCTCTATAATAATAGTAATTTTTATCATATGACTGGCCATCCATTGTATATTGAAAGCAGATTACTTGTTCTCTAAATTGCACAGGTCCACAGAAGGAGGGGAATTGTGCCCAAGGTCAGATCATACCTGTAACTGATTTTGATGTGATTCTGTACTAAACATTGTTTCTGAAATGACTGAAGGCTTTTAGCATATTGTGATGAATGAATGTGTGCTGCCATGTGCCTTGCCATATGATAGAGGAGTTCAGGATCAGCCAATGGCTATTTTTCAGGAAGAAGACATCTTTTTATTTTTTTATTTTTGGGAGGTCCCAGAGATTGAACACAGAACCTTATATATGGGAAGCAGGTACTCAACCACTGAGCTACATGCACTCCCCAATGAGAGTTTTTTTTTTTCATTTCTTTGTTCATTTTTAGAAGGTACTAGGGATTAAATCTGAGACCTCATATATGGGAAGCAGGTGCTCAATGACCTGAGCTACATCTGCTCCCCAGAAGATATCATCTTGATAATTCCTTGATCTGGCATTTATACAACCTCAGAACTGTAAGCTTGTAAGCTAATAAATCACCATTGCAAAACCCAACCTATTTCTAGTGTAATGCTTTTAGCAGGCTAGCAAACCAGAACACTGAGATTATTTGCCATTCTTATTTTTTTCTTTTGGAAAAGTGCACATTCCAATCATTGCTCTTTTTTGTAAAAGGGTGTAGTTTGTATTCTTATTATAGAATTGTAAGAGTTTTTTATATATATATATATGTATATTCTGGTAAGCAGTTATATGTTAGACACATGTTTTGCAATTACTTTTGTTCACCCTGTATACATTCCAATTTTCTAAATGTGTGGTGGAAAAATAAGAATCAAGGCTTACTAATGTTCGTGTATATTCATTGTTTAATATATTTTTAAAGATGTATACTATTAACTAACATCTTGTCTTAGTTTGTATTTCACCAGTTTTTCTACTAATGGTCCTTTTTCTATGCGAGGATCTATTCTGGATAATATAAGTTTAGACATTATATCTCCTGAGTTTTCCCTGGTCTATGACATTTTCTCAGTCTTTCTTCTTTTTCATGACCTTAAGAATTTTGAACATTATCGTTCTGCCTTTCTACTGAATGCATTATCAATGGTCATCTTAATATTGATCACTTGTTTAAGGCTGTACATGCAAGGTTTCTCTATTTCAAAGCCGCTCGTTTCCCCTTTACATATTCTATTCTTTGGAATTAAGTCATTAAATTCAGTCCACACTCAAAAGGAAGGGGGAGAGCTCCACCTTCTGAAAGAATAGTATACAAAATTTACAAACTGATGCCTAAATCACAATATAATGAATGCTATATAAGGGAGCTATTTTGAGGCTATTCAACTATCCTGTTTTTTCTTAAAGTTTTGCCCACAAATTTTAAGATTCATTAGCAGATCTGGTCTATAATATTATTACTGGTGGAGCCCAAAGGTGATTTTCTATTTCCCAAAACCCTTCTTCATTTAATATTTGGAATTCTTCTATAAAGAAGAATCCCCCTTTCTCCCCATTTATTTATTTATTGCAGAGTTTAGAAAACTTTTTCTGATTAGGATCATATAGTAACTACTTTAGGTTTTGTGGATGTTATGACCTCTGTTGCAACTATTCAACTCTGCTGTGGTAGTGCAAAAGCAGCCTTTGATAATTTGTAAATGAATGAGTGTGGCTATACTTTAATAAATCCTTATCTTTCAAAACAGATGGCAGGCCAGACTTGACCTATGGGTTGTAGTGTTTAGGCTCCTGATTTATATAAATAAATGATATCAGTATTATCTAATGAATATTTATTTTATACTTGGGGATAAAATATTATACTATAGTTATTTATTTTCTTGCTCAAAATTTTCCACCTTTGACAATTGGGAGCTATTTAGAATATTTCCTTTTGACATGTCAATAGCCAACATCTTGAATTTTCCTTGTTGTGTCATTTCATCCTTTTTTTGGATAATCGTTGTTTAAAAACCAAAATTTGGATGCCAGTTGTTCTCATTGCTACTAGGTTTCACTCTTCCTAGATATTCTTAGTGGACAGAACTGTGAAATATATGCACATATTTTAACCCAGATATACTGTACACAAATACTTATATTTATCTCTCTCTATCACTTATCTATAGCTATTTACCTATCTCTCTGGAATATGAAACATGAGGTCATACTGATATTTCCTGTTCTACTACAGTATCACAGGCTTCATTCTAGTTTTCTCTTTTTGCTATTTTTTTAAATAAACTTTTTTTAGAGTAGTTGTAGGTTTACAGAATAATCACTCAGAAAGTATGGAGTTCCCATTTTACCTCATTCTTCCAAATACACATTTTCCCTATTATTAACATTTTGCTTAAGTGTGGTACATTTGTTACAATTGATGAACCACTATTATTAGAATGATTTTATTAACTAAAGTCCATAATTTACATTAGCGTTCATTCTTCATGTTGTATGGTTCTTCCCTTATTATTTGTATCTTCCTTCAGTGACAATGGGAAACCTTGCTCTTATTTCCAATCATGGTAGGCTGACCCAACCTGTGGATCAGTCGAACCAAGACCTGAGGGAGGGAGCGGGAATGAAAGGGACAAGAGACACAAAGAATGGAGACAAGACAGGATTCTGATCAAGTCTCGTTTATTGAGGGTCAATCAGGGGTATTTATAGCCAGGGATGAAGGAGGTGGTACATACTGATGGCAGCGCAGTGTCAGTAAATGATTGGGTGACTAGATTTCAAATTTCGTGCCACACGCATGCGCAGAAGGTGGTTTGGCAACGTCCGCGGAAAGACTTTTGCACTCTTTAGGGAGTGCCCAATCGGAGCCCGGGGGAGTGGCGAGAGGATAGAAACTTAATTACTTCAGCGAGGGTGGGGAAACAGAAACTTAACCGGGTTAGGCGTTAATTCATGAGATGGCTGCGGCTGATACTGGTGCCAAAAGCGGCCTCCCACAGGTGCCCCTTCCTTATATTATTACAAGGAGACCAGCGACTGACAATGTATCCGGACTAGGAAGGGGCTGTGCCTGTCTTAGGTCAGGGCATGCGACTGAAAAGCAGCTTTTCACCTTACCCATCATCGAGATTCATTGGCAGCGAAGGCCATGTCTCTGTCTTAGGTGGTTTTCATCTGCTTAACTGACCAGCCCAGTTGCCCATCATTGGCTAGCCAGCCCAGCACCCCTAGATTTTATTATGACGATCGTGCTATGGCCTTTGAATAGACTCGTCATAATTTTCACAATCGGCCATGTCTAGTCGGTGATAATGGACCTGGAGAGGCTGCATTTTTATGGCCTCCAGCTGTTGTTTTAAAAACACCATAACCTTGTTAAATAGGATAGGTCCTAGTGACACAAGCCTTATCAAACCAAGCAAAGGTCCCAAGAAAGGGAGTAGATAGGGCAATAGTCCATTCATCCCACTCCACAGGGGGTTGTCGGCCAGCTCCTTTCTTCTTTTCTCCAGGTCTTCTTGAAGCTTCTTAACTTTACCTTGAACAATGCCAGACAAAGAAAGTAAGTAGAAGGGATCTGTCCAGTGTGGTCCAGTCACTCGGAGTGCCGGTGTATAACAGAAGGGCTCCAATGATGGTGATGATGCTGCATAGAAGGATTCCAGGGGGGCTGCACAGCTGCATTGGTTTCAGCATTGGTCACTCTCCTGCAAGAAAGCAGTATTCATCTCAGGGAGAGTCCTCTACCCTGGATAGATTGTTATTGTCCATTTGTTTAACCAATCATTCCGGCAGCCACCTGGCTGCATCTAGTTCTTTTGAGTAGATGCAAACCAATCCTCTGCCCCATATTAGGATGGGATCGGGTCCATGCCAAGTATTATCCATTGGGTCTTTCCACAGAACTGTGGCATGGTTAGTGCCGGAGTTAGAGTGCCAGAAGTGCTCAGCTGCAGAGTGTCCCTTTTGGTCTAAGCTTAAAAAATTTAAAATGAAAAGAGAGTGGGATAATAGATTTTTGGGGGCTCCTCTGACAGGATACCACTCCCCCTTTTTTATTTTTTCGATGGTATTTTTCAGAGACAGATGCTCTCTTTTGACTATACCTTGCCCTTGGGGGTTATATGGAATGCCTGTGATGTGTTTTATGCCTAGATGCTGGCAAAATGTGGCAAATACATGGCCAGAATATCTGGGACCATTATCTGTCTTTATCTGTTGTGGGGTTCCTAATACTGACATGGCAGTTAACACATGTGCGATAACGTTTTTTCCTGCTTCCCCTGTTTGTGGGGTGGTGAAGATAAAGCCGCTAAAGGTGTCAACTGTGATGTGCACATATTTTAGATTTCCAAACTCAGGAATATGGGTTACATCCATTTGCCAGAGGGCATTAGGTATCAGACCCCGGGGGTTTACTCCTAAATGAGGTGTAGGTAAAAGGGTTACACAGGAAGGGCATCCTTTAACAATCTGACGAGCTTGTTCTCGGGTAATTCTGAACATAAGCCTTAAAGTATGTGCATTAATATGATGTAACTGGTGGGCTTTAACAGCTTTGTTAAGGTTATTTGAGTTGTCAGGCATGACCTGGTTAACATAGCACAGTAGCCGAGTGGCGTGATCAGCCAAATGGTTTCCTTGGGTGAGGGGACCAGAAGATTGGAATGAGCTCTGAGGTGACCAATGAAAAAGGGGTGATTCCTTTTATGAATAAGAGATTGCAGTTGAGTGAACAAAATAGCCGCCTCTGAGACGTTTTTTATTTGAGCGGCCGTTTCAAGTAAAGGGACTGACTGAGCTATATAAGTGCTATCCGTGAAGAGGTTAAAAGAGGCACTTCGGAATGCAGAGAACACAGCTATGACAGCTTGTAGTTCTGTAAGCTGTGCAGATTTTGAATGAGTTTGAAAATGGACAGTTTTGTCATTAAAGATGTAAGCAGCCATTCCCGAGGAGGACCCGTCAGTGAATACTGACAGGGATCCAGTGATGGATTGAAGAGAGGTGGTCAAGGGAAAAATGAAGTCACGCATACTCAAAAATTGTAGTAGCTTATCATTAGGGTAATGGTTGTCTATTTGTCCGGCACAAGATGCACAAGCAATAGACCAGCTGTCAGTTGTCTGCAACAGCCAGCTGATTTGTTCCTTAGTATATGGCTGAATAATGGTATTGGATTCTTTACCAAAATAACATTTGCCTTGTTCTCTCCCCAGGCAGACAATATCTGCGACAGCTTGGTAGTAAGGATAAATTACCTTGGCGGGTGACGCGGGTAAATGCACCCACATTATGGGGGCTGTTTGCCAGAATACCGCCGTGGGAGTAAGAGAAGTTTTACATATGACAAACAGTAAAGGTTGGCTGTAGTCAATAGTAGTGACAAACTGTGATTGTATAGCTTGTTCAGCCATCTTAAGGGCTTGGCGTCCTTCCTGAGTAATACTCCTAGGAGAGTTGGGGTTAGAGTCTCTTTGTAATATATTACATAAGGGTTTCAAGTCTCCTGTGATTAGTTTTATGTAGGGGCAGAGCCAATTTATGTCTCCCAGGAGCTTTTGAAAATCATTTAATGTTTTTAGCTTATCCACCCTGAGGTTTGCTTTTTGAGTAGTTATTTTATTCCCCGTCATCTGGAATCCTAAATAAGTATATGGATCTTGTAGCTGAACCTTATCAGGGGCAATTTGAAATCCATGTGCTTTCAAAGTTACCTCCATATCATGGTAGCACTTCAGGACGTCCTGCCTGTCTCTGCCAGCCATCAGAATGTCATCCATATAATGTATGATATAAAGATTTTTCCATTTAGTCCTAACATTTTGTATGGCTATGTCTACAAACTTTTGGCATAATGTGGGGCTATTGGCCATGCCCTGAGGTAAAACTCTCCACTGGAATCTTTTCATAGGCTCCTTAAAATTGATAGAGGGAAGGCTAAACCGCGAAACGTTTCTGATCATCTGGGTGTAATGGGATAGTAAAAAGGCAATCTTTTAAATCTATAATGATTTTATAATGGCCAAAAGGAATAGCAACAGGAGATGGAAGACCAGGTTGCAGAGCTCCCATATGTACCATGGTTTTGTTCACTGCCTGTAAGTCCTACAATAAACACCATTTTCCAGATTTTTTCTTAATGACAAAGATAGGTGTGTTCCAGGGTGAATTACTCTCTAAAATATGCCCTGCCACCAGCTGTTCCTGTACTAACTGCTGTGTGGCTTGTAATTTTTCAAAAGATAAAGGCCATTGATAGACCCATACAGGTTCATCTGAAAGCCAGGTGATTTGGTCTGCATAGGGTACAGGAAGATCAATGACCCCTAGGCTAAATTGCCCAGGCCCCTTTTGCTATTTTGTCCCTTTATAGATAGGGGTTGAGCAATGCCTGATTCGGATTTTCCTAAACCTTTTCCTGGTTTAAACCCTTGCGAGAGCATTTGAGCTGTGACTATATCATTGGGACTACACATGAGAAGCCCTATTTGAGAAAGCAAATTCCTTCCCCAAAGGATATTGGGGAGCCCTGATATCACATAGGGTTGTATAGTTCCCTGTTTTCCTTCTTTATCCTTCCAGGTTAGTAATTTTGAGCTTTTTTCAGGGTTTTGACTCTGGTCTATTCCTCTCAAATTAGTCAACATGGGAGAGAGAGGCCAATTAAGTGGCCAGTCCTCTCTTTTTAAGATGGTAACATCTGCTCTGGTGTCTACAAGCCCTTTAAATTCCTTACCATCCAACCATAAGGTCATCATAGGTTTATTGGCGGAGATAGCTTGTGCCCAATATGCATCAGAGGAACCAAATCCCCCTGAACTGCGCTTAAAACCTTTCACTCTATTATCTGTGCCTATTAATGGGAGTAGTAATAGTTGAGTGATCCTCTCTCCTGAGGGAATGGTGGAAATATTTTGTGGGGAGGATGCCATAATTTTTATTTCTCTGGTATAATCATTATCGATAACGCCAGGAGAAATTTGAAGCCCATTAATTGTGGAGCCACTTTGTCCAATTAGTAGACCAGAAGTATTATGCGGCAGGGGACCATACACACCCGCTGGTAAGGCTTGTACCCCCATCTGAGGTGTTAATACTGTGTGGGTGGTGGCACAGAGGTCCAGTCCTGCGCTCCCTGGGGTGGCTCTACAGAGGTCTGAAATGGATTGCTGTTTGTTGGCCGGAATGAAGTTGATTGCCCCATAAACTTGTTTGGGTTTGGGGGCCTGGGGCTGGCCCCGGTTCCCATTTTCCTGGGCGGGAGGTAAGGGAGGTAAGGGTTGACCCTGGGCATCAGTTTTTGATTTACATTCATTAGCCCAGTGCTTTCCTCGGTGACACCTGGGGCATAGTCCAGGATTCGCACCTCCTCCTCTTGGAGTTTTTTGGCCCTTACAATTTCTGGCAAAGTGTCCCTCTTGTCCACAAGTAAAACATTTTCCTTTGCTTTGCTGAGCCAAATATTGTTTCACCGTAAATCCTTGTAATGCCGCTGCCATGACCAGACCCTGTTGATACGCAGCTCCTATATCAGCGCATAGCCTGATGTAACCAGATAGGTCTGTCTTTTTTCTATATGGTCTAATTGCGGCTTGGCAGGCAGTATTTGCATTTTCATACGCTAATTGCTTTACAAATTCAGTGCCCGCCTCAGCATTTCCAAATATTCTCCCTGCGGCGGTTATAAGCCGATGTACAAAATCGGCAAAAGGTTCATCCGGTCCCTGCTTTATACTAGTAAGAGAGGAACTAAGGTCCCCTTTGGCAGGCAATTTTCTCCAGGCTCTAGTGCCTGCAGTTTGAATTTGAGCAAAAAGTCCTGCATCATACTGCATTTGATTTTCATTAGTGGTATATTTTCCTTCACCTATAAGCATGTCAAGGTTCCACCCATTGCCTGCCTGCACATTGCGCCTGGCCGTGTCTTTGCAAAGCTCAACATATTCTGATTTCCATAACAAATAATCTCCTCCGGACAGGGTAGCATGGGCAATAGTATGCCAATTGGTACGAGTGAGCCAATTTTCTGCTATAGCCTCGAGGATGGCCATGGTATAAGGAGCAGTAGCTCCATATTGCACAACAGCTGTTTTCATTTCTTTGATAACCTTAAAGTCAAAACCATTGTGGTGCCTCCAAGTTTGATTCTGATTGTCTTTGGTTTCTGGCTCTCCTAGATCAACTAGAGTGTCAGAAGCTGGAGTATTTTTTAAAATCACTCCTCATCTAAGTGGTCTAACAGAGGGCTCGGGAATTTATTAGCGTTACCAGTTTTTCTGGTCTTTAACCTTTCTAGCTGAGATATAAGCTCCTGATGTTGTTCTTCTAATTGGATTTGTTCTTTTAGTTTCTCTATTTTTTCTAATAACTCCTTCCTTGGGTCAACTACCGGCATAACTATAGGTGGGGCTGCGGGATAGGGAATGTATGACGGAGGTCGAGACTTTACCGTCTCCTCCTCAGATTCACCCGATTCTATATTAGAAGATTCATCATCAGTTTCCACTTGTAATTTTCTGAGGTCAGGGTGCGGGTTCCAACTAGATGTGGCTTTAGTTTTTCCTTTATTTTTATCCTCCTTACAGGATCTTTTGTTTGCATGGGTTAACAACTGCTTTTGCCTGGTGGTAGGCTTCCCATCCTCCTCGCTATTTAGCGAGATCAAGTCCTCCTCCAGACAGGACGCTCTGGATGGGTCAGGCGGGTTGGACTTTGGGCAGTCTGCTGATTTCTTAGGGTTGGTGGCTAGAGCCTCCAGCCCCTGCCCTTCTTGTAAAATTTCCTCACCCTTCTTAATAACATTTGCCACCACCGTGTCCCTATGGCGAATACTTAAAATATCATTAATGAGATTCCAATATGAGAATGCGGTTACTGGGATTCTTTCAGGGCCAAAAGTTTTGTAAAAGTCCTGTAAAGCATCCCCTACTCTTTTCCATCTTCTCTCATCAATAGTTCCTTCTTGAGGAAACCATGGACAGATTTCTTTTAAAAATTCAAAAAACCTCAATAACTGTTTTACTTTCACCTTTACTCCTCGTGTCTTTAATGCCTCTTGGAGACCCTCTACAAATGTCTCATGCTGGCTCATTTCTTGCCCCATGATCGCCAATCACTTACCGAGGCTTCAACCGAGAGGCAGATTCCCTCGCAGCATCCTCCTTTTCTTGCGTCCTGGCCAGCTCCTCGATCAGCATTCCTCACTTGATCCCTCATACGCTGGTCCCTGTTGGGGCACCACTTGACTCGACCCATGGATCAGTCGAACCAAGACCTGAGGGAGGGAGCAGGAATGAAAGGGACAAGAGACACAAAGAATGGGAACAAGACAGGATTCTGATCAAGTCTCGTTTATTGAGGGTCAATCAGGGGTATTTATAGCCAGGGATGAAGGAGGTGGTACATACTGACGACAGCACAGTGTCAGTAAATGATTGGGTGACTAGATTTCAAATTTCGCGCCACACGCATGCGCAGATGGTGGTTTGGCAACGTCCCCGGAAAGACTTTTGCACTCTTTAGGGAGTGCCCAATCGGAGCCCGGGGGAGTGGTGTGAGGATAGAAACTTAATTACTTCAGCGAGGGTGGGGAAATAGAAACTTAACTAGGTTAGGCGTTAATTCACGAGATGGCTGCAGCTGATACTGGCCGGCCTCCCACAGTAGACAAAATTCTAAGATGGTCCCAATGAACTTTGTCCTCTGGTGTTACTCCATGATTATGCTACAGGGCAAAAGGAATTTTACAGATGAAGGTAAGGTTACAACTCAGCTGACATTGAGAGAGATTTTCCAGGTGGTCCTAGCTTAATAAAATAAGACCTTTAGAAGCAGAATTTTCTCCAGCTTGACAGTAGAGAAAGCCAGAGAGTTTTGAAGTGTGAGAGAGATTCTAAGCAGAGGGGTCAGGTGTTCATTGCTGAGATAGAGTAGGTCATAGGAAGGATATGAGAGTAGCCCCCAAGGAGCTAAGAGTGATCCTTGACTATCAGCAGCAAGATGACAATAACCTCAGTCCTACAACTACAAGGAGCTAAATTCTGCAAACTACCAAAAGAGTTTGGAACTGGACTATTCCCTAGAGACTTCCAAGCCAGATGGCTATTTGCAGCCTTTTAAGACCCTTTGAGGAGAACCCAGGTGAGTCCACCCAGAATTCTCACTTATGGAACTGTGAGCTAATACATGCACATTATTTTAAGCTATGTTTCAGGTAATTTGTTAAGCAAGAGCAGAAAGTTAATGCAGCAGTATATTTACTTATTGTTTTTCCATCTTAATAAACATAAATTTCAAAATTGTGAATCTATACCCCTGTGGGAAATAATTTTTCCAACTGGTATACAGTGTTTGTAAACAGCTTTTTTTTCTTCTTCTTCTTTATCCTTACATTATTCAGTGAAAACCTGCTTTCCAAAGTTAGGTAGATCAGGTTCAATATACTCCACTCTCTTTACTAAGGTTATGCCATACATTTTTTTTTAATGGATTAAATAATCACAATATGCTTACTATCATGAGTTTCACTGATACCTTGATTGATTTTTTAAAACATTTTCTAAAAAAAATTTATTGAAGTGTATGACTCATACACAAATGTATATAAACAATAAGTGTATAGTAATAGTTATTAACTTAAAAAGCAAACATACTTAAAATCATATAGGGCTCTCATACCTCATCCTACCAATACCTTGCATTGTTGTGAAACATTTTTAACTAATGATTAAAGAGTATGCTCAAAATACTACTACTAACCAAAGTATTTTTCTCCCAACTTACCCTACTATTATTTTTTAAAATCATTTGTACATGCAATATATAAACAACAAGTGTGCAGTAAAAGTTGTGCACTTACAAAGCAAGCATGCATAACATCATACAGGGGTCCCGTACATCAACCCACCACCAACACCTTGCAATGCTGTGAGACATTTGTTACAAATTATGAAAGAATATTTTCAAAATCTTACTACTAACTATAGTCTTTATCCTATATTTGGTGTGTTTTCCCCCAACCCATGCTATTATTAGCTTTTAAATATTTCTTTATGACAGAAGTTGTAAACTTACAAAACAATCATGCACATGTGTAGAACTCCCATACAAAACCTCTCTATATCAACACACCTCACCGTAGTGGAACATTTGTTACAGATTATAAAACAACATCATTAGACTATTACCACCAACCATGGTGCATTGTGTATATTTGACACATTTTATCCATACTCCCCATTATCAATACAGTACATCTTTGGCATAGATGCTTGAATATTACATTATTACTATTAACCACAGTCCATAGTTTATGCCAGTTGTATTTTTCCCATGCTTCTCCACATTCCCACCTCCCTGCAATAGTGATGTAAGTTTGATCTGTTTCACAAAGGAAACTCTTGCATCTGTACCATCAACCATAATTCTCATCTGGCCTCTGGGTTTACTGTGTTATTCTGTCCCTAGACTATTCTCCTGCTTTCTGTCAACTGGCATTTACATCCCTAGATTACCCTTTTCAGCCACATTCCCATTTATAAACCAGCTGTTACTCACTATAATGTGTTACCACTTACTCTATACATTTCCACACTTTTACACTAAAGTTAATTAAAACTTCTACATACATTAAACATCCATAGTCCATCTCACTTCTCCTCTTATCCCCTTTAAGATTTCACCGACTGCCACCAGCTTTTCTTCTAGAAGCTTTATGGTTCTTGCTTTTATATTTAGGTTTCTGATCCATTTTGAGTTAATTTTTGTATAAGGTGTGAGATATCTCTCTTTCCTTCATTTGGCTATGGATATCCAGTTCTCTCAGCACCATTTGTTGAATAGACTGTTCTGCTTGAGGTGGTTGTTGGGTGTATTAGTCAGCCAAAGGGGTACTGATGCAAAATACCAGAAATCTGTTGGCTTTTATAAAGGGCATTTATTTGGGGTAGGATTTTACAGATACTAGGCCATTAAGCATAAGTTACTTCCCTCACCAAAGTCTATTTTCATATGTTGGAGCAAGATGGCTGCCAACATCTCCCAGGCTTAAAGCTTTCTTGGTTCCTCTCTTCCCAGGTCTTGCTTCTCTTTCCTCTGTGTGCTTACTTTCTGGGGCTACAGCTTAAGACTTCAACATAAAATTCCAACATCAAAAAACCTCCAATTCTGTCCTTTTCCATGTCTTTTTCCTACCGATGTGGTCCAGTCAAAGCCCTAATCATAATTTAATCAAGCCAAGTACAGACCAGTTTACAAACATAATCCAATATCCATTTTTGGAATTCATAACTATATCAAACTGCTACGGTGGGTTTGACAGGCTAGTAAAAATCACTTGACCATAGATGTATCTATTTTGAAATATCAATTCAGTTCCATTGGTTTATGTGTCTTTCTTTATACCAGTACCACACTGTTTTTACCACTCTAGCAAGGTAATATGATAAAAGTCAGGAAGTGAGAGTCTGCCAACTTCACTTTTCCTTTTTAAGATGTTTTTGGCTATTCAGGGTGCCTTACCCTTCCAAATAATTTTGATAATTGTGTTTTCCATTTATTTAAAAAATACTGGTGGAATTGTTATCAGGATTGCATTGAATCTATATATCAAATTGGGTAGAATTGACATAATTATATTTAGTCTTCCAATCCATGAGAATGGTATGTTCTTCCAATTATTTAGGTTTCTTTTTTTTCTGTAAACAATGAGTTGTAGTTCTCTGAATATAAGTACTTAGCATCTTTGGTTAAGTTTATTCCTAAATATTTGGGTTTTATATGTCATATTTTACTTTCACCACTATTTTGACACTTCTAGCTGTTTTTATTGATATAATCTTAATTTCTAGACTCTCTTCCAGGCCTTTCTTTCCTGTCTTTTCTTTTTAGACTGTAGCACACCTTTTAGTATTTCCTGCAAAGCTGGTCTCTTGGTTACAGATGCTCTCAGTTTCTGTTTATCTGCGAATATTCTAAACTTGCCCTCATTTTTGAAAGACAATTTTGCCAGATAAAGTATTCTTGGCTTGAAGTTTTTCTATTGCAGTATCTTTAATATATCATACCACTGTCTTCTTGCCTCCAGGGTTTCTGATGAGAAACCAGCATTTAATCTCATGGGGTATCCCTTATATGCTATTCATAGCTTATCTCTTGCTGTTCTTAGAATTCTTGTCTTTCACATTTGACATTCTGATTAGTATGTGTCTCAGAGTAGGATTATTCTTATTTATTCAGATGGGCATATGTTTTGCTTCTTAGACATTGATATTTGTGTCCTTCAATAGTGTTGGGAAATTTTCTACCATTATTTTGTCAAATATTCCTTTAACCCATTTTCCTTTCTCTTCTTCTTCTGGGACACTTATGACACAAATGTTTGCATGTCTCCTGCTGTCATTTAGTTCCCTGAGACCTTGTTCAATTTTTTTCATTCATTCTTCATCTGTTCTTTTCATGTTCGCTTTTAGAGGCTATTTCTTCAAGTTCTCCAATCCTTTCTTCTGCCTCTTCAAATCTGTTCTTATATGATTCCAGTGTTTTTCAATTTTATTTATTGCACCTTTCATTCCCATAAGATCTGCTATTTTTCTATGCATGCTTTCAAATTCTTTTTTGTAGTTATCCAATATCTTCTTAATATCCTTAATCTCTTTAACACCTCATTGAGTTTATTAAGGAGATATATTTGAACATTTATCATTCGTTGTCTCAACTCCTTTATGTCATCTGGAGGCTTATCTTATTCCTTTAACTGGGCCATATCTTTCTGTCTCTTGGTATAGATTTTAATTTTTTGTTGGTGTTTTGGCATCTGGCTTATTAGATGTATTTATTCTAGGTGCAGTTTCTCTCTTTAGTTTAGGGTTTCCTTGCCCTTTTCCCTTTTCCCTTGGTGATTGTGTAGTAGGAGCCAAGGATGTAGTTGGTGCTGTAAGCTGTGGAGGGTCAAGCTGCCCTCATTGCTGCATGGACCAAAGAAGCTTCTCTCAACTTTCTCCTTTGCCAAGTGTAGGGTCAGAGCCACAGTCATTTGTAATAATCCAAGTCATGCAGGCATAGGTTGTACTTGCCCAGAGAGATTGATGAAGCTTTAAGCCCCTTTCTCCCCTGCCTGAGGTTGGAATAGGGCTGAAGTTGTGGGCTGAAGCTGTGTGAGTCCAAAATGACTTCAATTGCCCAAGTAGACTTCTGACTATTCAATGTCTGCCAATTGAATGTACCTGCAGTTACCCAGAAAGACTGGTGCTGGGCCTTCTAGGTTCTTTTGTGCTAGAGGTGGGGCTGAAACCTAGGCTAGGGTTGTAGGCTGATCTGGGTGAGAGAAACTGGTCCCTACCATTGCTGTGATTTTCAGTTAGCCCAGCTTCCCATCATGCTGGGGGCTGTGTTAAGATGGCAGCTACTGGCCTCTTTTTGACCTGGACATGTTCAAACTTTACCTTTTCTTAGGGTTATATTTTAGCCAGCCAAAATTACTAAATTGTAGCTAAAATCGGTGGCCAACCGTCTCTTCCTCTCCTGTTATTGGGACATGGAGCATCTAATCCCACCCATAGAATAGCTCTGAGGGACGAAACGGGGTCCCTGTTATGGGACGAGCGGGGTCCCTGTTGCGGGACGAGTGGGGTCCCGTTGTGGGACGAGCGGGGTCCCTGTTAAGGGACGAGTGGGGTCCTGTTGTGGGACGAGAGGGGTCCCTGGCATGGGGAAGAAAGCCTCGTATGGCCGCTGAGGCTTCCCTCGGGGGCTCCGAAGGCATGGAGGGCGCACGACCCAGGAAGGAGTCGCGGAGACAGGCTGATGGCACAAGTCTGGTTTATTGCGGAAGGGGATATGGTTTTATAGGGTTAGGGACTGTGTGGAGAGATTTGATAGGTGCAGGCGGGTACTGCTTTCTGATAGGTGATTGTAAGCGGTTGCTAGGCAGAGGGCTAGCTGAGAGGTTAGGAATAGGGGAGGGGAAAGGGGAAGTGAGGGCCGACCAGATGTTAGGCTAGGCGGGAGATAGTGGGAGGCGACCGTTATTGATGTATCTTGCCCGGGTAGGCTGAGGGCGCTTCGCCCTTACCAGGCTGAGGGCGTGGTCGCCCATTCCAGCCACCCTGAACTGCGGCTTCAGGCTGTGCACACGCCTGTTGCCGGGTTGGCTTAGCAACGGTGACTCGCACTCCCACAAGCTCCACCAGAGTTGGATGGTCACCAGTCTCCAAGGCATGACCCTTATTTTCCTGGAGAGGCTGGCACAGGACTCTCCAGTTTCCTCCCTGCCAGAGGTGTGGTTGGGGCCTATGCTAGAACTGCAGTCTGATCTGCATGGAAAGGGGCTGGTCCCTACCAGCACTGTGATTTTCAATCTATCCCACTTCCCTTTGTGCCAGGGGCAGATTAAAATGGTAGCTACCAACCTCTTTCTGACTTGAAGAGGTTCAAACTTCAGCTGTTCTTAAAATTACACTTTAGCCCACCAAATTTAATCAGTAGCTAAAGTTGGTGCCCACCCGTCTCTTCCTTCCCCATTTTTGGGAAGTGAAGCTTCCAATTCCAGCAGCAGAATAGCTCCCAAGGAGGCTCGTGCTGCCAGAGGAGTGCTCTACTTATGAATCTTCTCTGAAGATGGGCAGTCTTCTCCTTTCATTCTTGCAAGGATGTTGCAGGATACGCTTCTGGTCTCCTGGAGCCCCTGAGCAGGCACTTTAGACAGCTCTGGGTGATTACTAAATGCCCTGTAGGACAAGCTGACTCTAGTTGCTCCTTACTCTGCCACCATATTGCTAGTTGTCTTGACTAATTTTTCCAGAATGCTTTTCCAATATTTTAAAATTTAAGGTGGATTTTTTTTCTTTCAGAAAGTGGTTTAGAGCAATGTGAGCATTGGCTTTTAACTCTGCTCCTTCTTCCATGCAGGTTTTCCTCAGACTTCTCATGCTCCCCACAAAAGCTTGTGTCAGAGTGTGAGAAATCACCTGATAGGATTTGATATTTGTTTTTGTTTTTTTAAAGTATTATAAGTTGTTAAAATTTTGGGCTTCTGTGTTTACTAGGTTTCCTTTGTTCTTGTAGCTCTGAATTGTTTTGAAAGATATGGAAAGAACAGACTGAGGCAGCCTCCATTATCCTTGGCTGATCAAAGTTCTCTTATTTTTGATTCTTGGAAATATTTATTTTGACTGCAAAGCCAGCTATGTCTTTTCACTTTTACTATTTATGTTTATTTTGTCATTGTTCTGTCTTTGATGCAGAGGTTATAATCAAAATCATTGAGATCTAATGCAATTTTTAAGGTCACCCTTAATTGCTGTAGAATATTTATTGGACATAGGCAGGAGTAGAAGCAGAGGGATCATCTAAGGAGAAGCTAAAAAATATAATTAGAAAGAAATTAGTATGGCTTATACTAAAGTGGGACTGGTGATATGGAGGATACAGGATAGATTCAAGCTGGATTTGGGGGAAAAGTCAAATGTACCTGCTAATATATTAACTTGCTGTTATGCTTTGTCCAAATTTTGTAGCTTTTTTTGATTCTGATATCTGTTAAACTACTGTTAATTGTGTATATTTAAAAGAACATTTCAGGATAAATTATATCTTTTTTAAAAGCCTGAGAGACATTTGGACATTATTTTCTATATGCACTTTAGTGAGTGAAAGGTAAATTTACTCTTAGGTGAACTTATTAATGGTTAAAAATTTGACAATTGGAAGATACTGTTTCTTATTGGAAACACAATTTCTTAAAATTCGAGTTAAAGTTAGAGGTCATTTCCTATATTTTACAGATACTAGAATTGAATCCTTGAGAACTTAAGCAAAGTGTGTCAGGTCATTTGTAGAGCTGGGACCAGAATCTTTACTCTAATATCAGTGAATTGTTTCTTTCATTACCTTTTGCTGCCACATAAAAGAAGAAATGAATATGTTTGATTTAAAAATGTAGGATTAAACTGTTCTTTAAAAGATTTTGCAACTAGAATGATTTGAAACTGACCATGAGATAGAACACTGGAAATGGGCAATCCTTGTCTCTTTTGTAGTTGTGACTGCTCACTGCTGTGAACGGTGGCAAGCAATAAAATAAGTTCACAGAAATAAAACAACTGCTCTGGCTACCATTTATTTTAACAATTGTCAGGAAAGATGAATTAGTCAGTATAAATTCCCCAGAGGTTGCATGATGTGTAAGACTAATAAAACTGCACCTGATGATCCCCTTGGAGAGTCAAAGAATAACCTCAAAGAACAATCAGAATTAACGAGAAATGAGACCAATCTTTCACAGCAGCATGAAGGTTAGAAAGATAAAGCTATAGTACTCCAAAGCCATGAAATTACTTCTAAAGGCAATAATCGATTTAGTGGGAAACATTAGAAAACGACAAGTCAAAAACAACATCAACAAGAATGGTAAGCCCTGGAGGTCACAACCATCAAAAAAGGGGCTGGTAAATCCTTTCCCATCCCCCAATCTTCAGCTAAGATTGATTCCATACTGAGTCCTGACCCTGAAACAACTGTTTCATGAGAACAAACCTTTTACTTATTAAGAATCACATTTCCTTCATTTGCTTTTTATAGAAAAGAAAGAAGAAAGGAAGGGAGGGAGGGAAGAAGGGAGGACGGGAAAAGGGAAGGAAAAAGAGGAAGGATGAGAGGGAGGGAAAGAAGGAAGGAAGGAAGGAAGGAAGCTAGGGAGGGAAGGAGGGAGGGAGAGGGGTAGGGAGAGAGGGAGGGAGGAAGGGATGGGAGGGGGAAAAAAGTCTACCATTTTATTTATTTTATTCTTTATTTCCCTCCTTGACTTGCTTTAAAACCCTTCAGTGAAATAGATTTGCTGAGCTATCTGGTTTTTCTCACAATAATGTCCATGTAATGATTTTCTTGATCATTTCAAGTCTTTTACTGAATATTATGCTTTGCTCTGTACTCTGATAATCTGCATTGGTATTCTCATATTCAATTGTTGATTGGAAATTTTCAATCAACAAATATTAATTGAATTGGCATTTTGTTATGCCCTGTGGATGCTGAGATGGAAGATATTCTCAGTACTCAATTAAACCACTGATGTTTCATTGAATGGTTCCTTCTTTCATTTGAAATCTTCATTTCCCATTTGAGACTAAACAACTCTTACTCTGGAGATAGCTCTGGAAAGATTGTCAATTTGGAATTATGTATTTTCTAAGTTTTGTAAAATGAGAACATCTTATTTTTCATGACCACAATAATAGATACAAATTATTTTTAAAATTAAGAGACAACAAAATAGTAATTTAGATGATAAAAAATAAGAAACTGTGAACTTATTTTTGTTCCTTTAATTTTACTTATTTCATAAAGTAATAAATGTACCTTTTTGAAGGACTGAATGATTCTTCAATGCTCTTCTCATTCCTCCTAACTTCCAGGTTCCATTACCCAGAGACAACCACTTTCAACCCATTTAACTGCTCCTTCTAGTATTTAAGTTAATATTTCTAAGTAAAATGTATGTTTTAGTTCACCAGGAACGCTAAACAAAATATTGCAGACCAGTTGACTTAAACAACATGAGTTTACTGGATCACAGTTTTTGAGACTAGAAGTCCACAATCAAAGTGCTGGCAACGCTATGCTTGCTTTGAGGTCTGCCATGCTCTGGTGGTAGGTGGCCTGCTGGCAACCCATAACTCAGTCGCTGACTGTCCACAGCCATCTCTCTCCTCAGCTGTCTCCTGCTGTGTCCAGATTTCCTCTGAATATCTCCTTAGCCTCTGTCCTTTCTTTTGCTATGAATTTTAGTCCATCTAAGAGACAAAATTTGATATCAATTTCAAGGTTGTGTTATACCTTTGTATGAATCAGGATAAGTTGGATTCTGTCCTGTTAATAAAAACTCCCAAACCTAAACTACTTAAGTAAAAAAAGAATTCTTTCTTGCCCATGGTATATGTCCAGTGTAGGTTGGTAGAAGGGGCATGTGCAAAGTCTGCAAAAGGACTTGCTTCCATAATTACGGCAACAACAGGAAAGATGACATATGTCGTTTCCACTTATATTTTATAAGGAGAAGAAAGTTACATGGCCACACCTAACTGCAATAGAGAATGGGAAGGGTAATACTTACCCTCCTGTGTACCAGGAAGAAGAAACAGGATATCTGTGAACAGCTCTAATGATGGCCTCAATCATTATAGTGAGCATGGGGACGCTGTGCACTGCAAAAGTTAAATTTACTTGTAAATTATCTGTGAAAATAATTTTTTTCTATCTCATACATTTTGATAGCTTTTAGGAAACATAAAGGCCCCAATTAGCCTTCACTTCTGTCTAACTCACCCAGTATATCCTATGCCAGTAGAATGAGGGAGATTAAATTTCCCTTATCTTGAAACATCATCAGAAAACATCCTGTTATTTGTTTACATTTAAATTCATTAGTTAACTTAAAATATGAAAACTACACAAAATTTCCAAAATGAGACATCTCAGCTTCTGAGAAATGAAAATCTAAAGTAACCCTGAAACTGATACATGCATATTTACTTTGCTTCTATATGACACAAGTTTTAAGTATTAAAAATCTGAAATAATAATTATTTAATGTTGAGAACATTGTTCACGCCGAATATAAATTTGCTCAGAGAGTAAAATTCTAATTAGAGGTTGTGAACCAACCCATATTACATAGTAGTAATCCCTGATTACCTTTAAGACAGTGAAAAAAGAATATTAATATAATGGTAATTTAGAACTTTATTCACAGCAGAATATATTTCTCAATGCAAATAACCATAATTTTAGGTCCAGTAAGAAAATAGAGACTACCCATTCATTTCATGTAAGCCTCTGATGAACTGCCAAAAGAAACAAATGTCCCTCATTGCTCAACTAGGTTGGGTTCACACTGGTGACGTAGAGGTGAAAGGTTGTGGATCCTGTTATCAATCATGTAAACCAAAGCACTGAGTCGGACAAGAGAGAGCAGAAAGATTTGATTCAACTCATTAGCATATTACCCTACCCTGTTAGCAAGACACCATATTGTATAAAATATGAATAGCATAAAAAGCAGCTTCCTTTTATTGTAACATATGGAATTGTGTGAGTAAAATGTGCCAAATATAATGTTCTGAAAATTGCTATGAATTGTTAGTGAGAAAATACATTTTCAGTTCCTAGGTATTTCATCTTGTCTATTTCTTCTTGACTGTCAAAGAATGGCAGTGTGATGGATTGAGTCACCCCAAGCAGATCTGCTGGGTACACAGTCTCCAACCTCTGTCAGATAACATTACAGACTTGACTTTAATACTCACTACTAACATACTTGGGACTTAAGTTATTTTACTTTTCCACCACGTTATTTTTATTTCATTGAGTTAAATACACAACAGAGTTGAAGAATAATTATTGTTAAGATTTAGCTGTCAGAGAAATCAAGAGCTGCAGTTTGGGTTACTTTATGATTCTGAGGGTAATTCATTTAAATAATTTCTCAAAACAGAGCAGAAAGATGAAGACAGAATATGGTCTCATGATTATTTAGAATTAAGTAGTAAAAATTGTTTCAAATGTACTACTATGCTTTTCTCTGAGATAACTTTTTAAAACACTGGCAGAATGACTTTTCTAAAACGATTCTAAAATGGTTTTAAACTATAATTTTATACTAAATTAATCACCTGCTTACTTTGTGACTTTTTCTGTGCTAGGATATAGAAATGAGTAAAATTAACAAGTTACTTGCATCATATAGCTGATGTTCTAATGGAAAGATAGAATATAGATTTATAAACAAATAATAAGAATGATGGTTTTAGTAAGTGGTATACAAAATCCAAAAAAGGTAAGATAAGTGAAATGGGAATTTTGCAGTATTCTACTTTAGATAGGTTAGTCATAAAAGGCCTCTATGAGGAAATAACCATGTGAGCAAATGTTGAATAAAAAGAATCAGTTATGAAAACATTTACGGGAAAATCATTCCAGGCAGAAGGGACAGCAAATTAAAGGATTATAGTGGGGAATTTACTTGCTGTGTTAAAAGAACCAGCAAAGAAATCAGTGTGGCTGGAGGAAAATGAAGATAAGGCATTTAATCAGGAGCCAGATCAACTGGAGCCCCAAGTCATGTAAATCTTTGGGATTTTTTCCCAAGTATCATGGGAAGCCTTTGGACGCCTTGAGAGCAGGGGAATAAGATAAATGATTTGACTGTTAAAAAGAATCGTAAGTTCACAACTTTTACTGTACATTTATTATTTATATTTATTCATGAATGAATAATAAATTTCAATTAAAAAATTAAAAATGTTTAGTAGATGAGCATTGGTTTTCAATAAATTGGGCAAAAAGATCTCTCTAGTCCTTTTGTGGAAAATAGACTCTAGAAAGTCAAGAGTTGAAGCAAAGAGGTTATTACAGTATTTCAAGCAAGAATTCAAGATTGGTTGAAGCCAAAAGACTATGAGAAGTCATATTATAAATATAATCTGAAAGTAAAGCTGAAGGACTTTTTAGTGGTGCAAAGGCATAAATAATGGTTCAAATGTTTGGCCTGATCATCTAGTCAAGAACACTAGAATAAAAGTAGGTTTGAGTGATAGGAGTATAAGTACTCTTTTGCACATGATAACTGTCATAAAATGCTTATTAGATATCTGCATTTGTTTTCTATGGTGTATAACAAATTACCACAAACCGAGTGACTTAAAACAACACTAATTTGTTACCTCATCATTTCTATGGGTCTGGAGTCTGGGCACAGCTTTGCTGGGCTTTCTGCAAGTCTGTAAGCAAGGCGTTGGCCACTTGGTTCTCATCTAGGGGCTTGACTGGTGAAGGGTCTGCTTCCAAACTCACTAAAATTATTGGAAGTAATTTCCTTGCAGCTTTAGTATTTGTGGATGCTTACTTCTTCAAAGCCAGCAAGTAGAGCAAGACTCTAGAGTAAGATGGCTAACAAGTTGGAATCTTCTATAATGTACTGTAATGATAGGATTGGCATCCAATCATCTTTGCTGTATCAAACTCACAGTTCCTGCCCATACTCAAGGGAAGGGAGTTTTACAGGGTCATGAAAACCAGAATACAGAGATCATGGGGACCACCTTAAAGTCTGTAGATACCCAAGTGGATAAAATGGGTAGGCAGTTACAAAAATATCTCAGTAGAGACACCAGGACTAGCGATAAAAATTTTAGAGATTACAAAGGATTGATATTTTTAAAACCTTGGGTCTGGATGAAAATATAATCAGTAAGGACATGGAAATAGTAGACATTTTCTTGTTATTGGCAGATAGATAGAATATCCATGAGATAGAGGTTTTTGGTTTTTTTTTAAGTGCAGAATATAATTCTAGAATCAGTTTTGCTACCGAATGGGTCATTCCTTGTGTGCCCCTTTGGGAGTACAGTTCTTTACTAATTATTGGCTCTTATTAGTAGCTTAAAATGTACCACACAAATACTATGCTAAGAGCTATAAAGAGGTCATCTCACTTGATTCCTATAATGAGCTACTGAGGCAGGTAATCTTATCACTTTTATTGATTAATGGAAAAACTGATGTTTTAGTTCACACAGCTCTTAAGTGATACAACCAAAATTGTTGTGTGACTACATAATCTACACGTGCAGCCACAACCTTTATATTGCCTCCATTTGTGGTTAACCTGCCTAAGTCTTTGTTTCCAAGTTTCCACTACTGATCATTAATTAGTATTCTCTTTTTAATCTAATTTTTAAGGAAACTTTAGGTTCCATAACTTAAGTATGGAAAATATAAGGGTATCCCCATATACCCCACTGCCTTCCCCCCCAACACTTTTCCTAATTAACAACATCTTTCATTTGTGTGGTATATTTGTTACAATTGATAAGAATATATTGAAGCATTGCTTCTAACTTTGGTCAGTAGATTGCCTTATATTTTATACTCTGCACCACACATCTTTATAGGTTTTGACAAAATGTATAATGGTCTTTATCTGTGATTGCAATGTCATTCACAACAATTCCAATGTCCTAAAAATGCCCCTCTTCTTTCCTCTTCTTCCCCTCAGAACCTTTATATCAATGTTACAAGTTCTTCCACTGCTAAAATAATAAGTCTACTTTAGTCCATAGCTGCATTCCCCCTTACATCTGTTCATTCCTCAACTTGAGGATTTTAGGGTGGTGATTGAGAGGGAGCTTAGAGCCCATGGGGCAGATGGATGGGACTGTCTTGCTTGCAGTGGTAGCTATCACTGTTTTCTGGGAAGGGCATTGTCCATCATCATCCTTTTGTTAGTTGCCCTGGGTATGTCTGATGAACTGGAGAGTAGGTGTTGCAACATTGTTGAGATTCAGGGCTTAACCAGCATATGAAAAGACTGAAGATTTAAGTCTCTGGTATATCTATTTAATAAGTATTGTGCTAATTATAGGTTCAAATAAAAGGGGCAGAAGAGCCATATATAGGGAAATTATAAATGAGTATAACTCTGTAACATTGGGGAACATATATCCCAATGTAAGGCCCACTGACAGGGTGCCAAATTCCTGAGATTGTCTACCCTGCCTACAGCATCTAGATGTCTCTAGAGCCTTCAGAAGCACCTCTGCTTGTGGCAGTCAATAAGATCCTCCTCAGACATGGATAAGCATAATCTTTGGAATGACTTCCCAACTCATTTTGAAATCTCTTAGGCACAAAAACTCATTTGTATTTAATATTTCTCCCTTTAGGTCAAAGTATTTCTCAAAATGCATTGCTAGTTGTTGCTTGGTAATAATCCTTTGGTGCCAGGGACGTTCATCCCTAAGAGTCATGTCCCCTGCCCCCTGGGGAAAGGTAGTGAGTTTATATGCTAAGTTTGGCTTAGAGAGAGGTCACATTTGAGCAATAAGGAGGCTTTCAGGAGGTAACTTTTAGGCAATAAATAATACTAGGCTAAGTTTCAGTTTCACAGGAAAAAGGTTCATAAGTACAACCATCAATGTCAAGGGCCTGATGTATTGGTCTGTACTCCTTCACTAGGCACTGCCCATGTACTCTAGAGATTCTTGCCACTCTATTAGAGAATGTGGCATGACTTGCCAGGATGGGAATTCAATATTTTTTCAGTTATTGTGTGGGTCTCCACCCACGGAGACAACACCCCATGGCCACTTGAAATATTCATATTCCATAAAGGCATGTCCCAGGTGCACCTCCCCAAAAACAAAGCCAAAAAAATTAATTAAAATAAAAAGATAAAATAACTAAAAAACAAATAAAATTGAAAAATAAAAATAGAATTTTAATGTCTTTCATTACCATAAGATATGTTATATTTTATGTACAGTAACCAATTTCTTTATCATATTCTCTGGTGTCTTACTTTTTCACTTTATTTTAAAGAAGCTTTAAGTTACCAAAAAGTCATATAGAAAATATAGGGGATTCCCCTATATCCTACCCCCTACCCTTCTCACATTTTCCCCATTGATAACATCTTACATGAGTATTATATATTTGTTACAACTGATGAACAAATATTGAAGCATTGCTACTAACCATGGCCAGTGGTTTACATTATGGATTACGTTGTGCATCATACACTTTTATAGGTTTTGACAAAATTTATAAAGTCCTATATCAATCATTGCAAGATCATGCAGAACAATTTCAATTCCCTAAAAATGCCCTTTGTGCCATCTATTCTATCCTTCCCTCTGCCTATCCTAGGGACCTATGGTAATCACTAAGGTTCAGTTTTTGAAGAATAAGATTCATAGTTACATGTATTAATGTTGAGGATTTGACATATTGGTCTGTTTTCTTTTATTAGGCACTATCTATGTTCTCAAAAGATTCTTGCCCCTCTATTTAAGAACATACCAGCACTCTTTGGGAGGGGAGTTTATTATTTTCCTGTTTATTGTGTGAATATCCACCCACTGAGATAATATACTATGACATTTTCATATTCCATAGAAGCATGCCCCAGGTGTATTCTATCACACATATCCTCCCATCCTTAATGCCCTGCACCAGTATACCTCTTCTATGATATTTGCCAAAAGAACATTCCTACTATTGTAGTTTTAACCACAGATGTACAAATCCCCATGTTCACCTGTTCCTTCCTCCAGCCCTCCTCCCAGTTCCATAGATAATTAATCCAAACCCCCTCTCTACTAGCCCCACATTCCAGCACTGTTGACTCTTCTCACATCCCTGTACCAACATCACCCCCATCCACTGCCCAGCAACCCCCTTCCACCCCATCCTAACTCTTGCCCATTTGAGCATCAGCTCACTACCCTCTACTCCCTTTCTGTCTCCTGATAACCTGTCTTCCAGACTCTATCTCTGTTAATCTGCTCAATTTGCTTAGGTCATATCAGTGAGGTCATGTAATATTTGTGCCTCAGTGACTAGCTTCCTTCATTCAATATAAAGTCTTCAAGATTTATCCTTGTTGTCCTGTGTGTTAATACTGCATTCCTTCTTACATCTGAGTAATATTCCATTGTATGCATATACCACAATTTGCTTATCCATTCATCTGTTGATGGACATATGTGTTGCTTCCAACTTTTGGCAATAGTGAATAATGCTGCTATGAACATACGTGTGCATATATCTGTTTGTCTCACTGCTTTTGATTCTTCCTGTGGGATTGCTGGATCATATGGCAGTTCTATAGTTAGCTTATAGAGGAACCACCAAACTGTCCTCCACAATGGCTGTATCATTCTACATTCCAGTCAGCAGTTGATGAGTGTTCTCTCTCCTCCACATATTCTCCAGTGCTTGTAGCTCTGTTTTTTTAAATAGCCAGCAGTCTAATAGGTGTAAGTTATTTCATGGTAGTTTTTATTTTTTCTATTTATTTTATTTTGTTTCTCTTCCCTTCCGCCCCCCGTTTCCCCCCCCCCCCCCGTTGTCTGTTCTCTGTGTCTATTTGCTGCATCTTCTTTGTCCGCTTCTGTTGTTGTCAGCGGCACTGGAATCTGTGTTTCTTTTTGTTGCGTCATCTTGTTGTGAAAGCTCTCTGTGTGGGTGGCACCATTCCTGGGCAGGCTGCACTTTCTTTCACGCTGGGCGGCTCTCCCTACAGGGTGCACTCCTTGCTCATGGGGCTCCCCTACGCGGGGGACACCCCTGCGTGGCACGGCACTCCTTACGCGTATCAGCACTGCACATGGGCCAGCTCCACACGGGTCAAGGAGGCCCGGAGTCTGAACTGCGGACCTCCCATGTGGTAGACGGACGCCCTAACCACTGGGCCAAGTCTGCTTCCCTTTTATGGTAGTTTTGATTTGCATGTCCCTAATAGCTAGTGATGTTGAACATATTTTCATGTGCTTTTTAGTCATTTGTATTTTAGATGTTTCCTTACATTATTTTCTAGGAGCTTTATGACCATGGCTCTAATATTTAGATCTTTAATCTATCCTGAGTTAATTTTTGTCTAGGGCATGAGATGGTGATCCTCTCTCATTCTTTTGGATATGGATATCCAGTTTTCCAAGGGCCATTCTGAAGAGACCATTCTGTTCCATTTGAGTGGGCTTGGTGGCCCTATTGAATACCAGTTGGTCATATATGTGAGGATCTATATCAGAACTCTCAATTCTGTTCCATTGGTGAGTTTGTCTATCCTTGTGCCAATAGCACTGTAACTTTGTAGTATGTTTGAAAGTCAGGTAGTGTGATTCAACTAATTTTGTTTTTCTTTTTCAATGTTTTTGGCTATTAGGGCCCTTCACCCTTCCAAATAAATTTCATAATTAGCTTTTCCAATTCAGTAAAAATCGCTGTTGTCATTTTTATTGGAATTGTGTTAAATCTGTATATCAATTTGTGTAAAACAGACATCTTAATGATGTTTAGTCTTCTAACTCATGAACCAGGAATATAGGGAGATTTTTACTTTTTCCTTTCTAATTTGGATGGCTTGTATTTCTTTTTCTTGTCTCAGTGCTAGCACGAGTACTTCTAACACAATTTAAATAAGAACAGTGGCAGTGGGGACCTTGTCTTGTTCCAGATCTTAGAGGGAAAGACTTTAGCATTTCACCTATGAATATGATGCTACCTGTAGGTTTTTCATAGATACCTTTTATCATGTTGAGATAGTTTCCTTGTATTCCTATCTTTTGAAGTATTTTTCACCAAGAAAGGATGCTGTATTTTGTCAAATGCTTTTCTGCACCAATAGCAATGATCATGTGATTTTTTTCTGTCAATATGTTAATGTGGTATATTATATTGATTGATTTTCTTATATTGAACCATCTTTGCATACAAATGATGAAACCCACTTGATCATGGTATACAATTCATTTGACATGTTGTTGGATATGATTAGTATATATTTTTTTTTGATAATTTTAGCTTCCAGACTCATTAGAGAGATTGGTCTGTAGTTTTCTTTCCTTGAGGTGTTTTAAGTGGCATTGGTATTAGGGTGATGCTAGCATCATAGAATGAGTTAGGCAATATCCCCCCATTTCAATTTTTCAGAAGATTTACTTAAGCAGGATTTGTGTCAGTTCTTTCCAGAATATGATTGGTATAATTCACCTGCAAAGCCATCTGGTCCTGGGCTTTTCTTAGTTAGGAGGCTTTTTACTACTTGTGGTTGGTCTGTTGAGTTCATCAATTTCTTCTTTCATCAATGGAGGCTGCTTGTATGTATCTAGAAATTTGTCATTTCATCTGAGTTATCTATCTTGTTGGCATACAATTTTTTAAAGTATCCTCTTAGCATACTCTTTATTTCTGTGGGATCCATGGATATCCCCTATTTCATTTTTTATTTATTTACATCTTTTCTCCTTTTTTTTTCTTTATTATTCTAGTTAAGGATTGCCAATTTTATTAATTTTTCAAAGAACCAGCATTTGGTTTTGTTAAATTTTTCATTTAACAGTGTTTTTTAATTTTCAATTTCAGTTCGTTCTGCTCTAATGTTTATTTCCTTCTTTGTGCTTGCTTTGAGATTAGTTTATTGTTCTTTTTCCTCCAGGTATGCTGTAATCTTTGATTTTAGCTCTTTCTTCTTTTTTAATATAAGCATTTATGGCTATAAATTGTTTCTCTCTCAGCACTGCTTTTGCTGCATCCCATAGGTTTTAATATGTTGTGCTCTTGTTTTCATTTGTTTCAAGGTAGTTACTGATTTCTTTTGCAATTTCCTCCTTACTCATGCAGTTTTCCCTATTCACATTTTGCACTATTGTTATAGCTTTCTTACAATTGATGTAAGAGTATTATTATATTATATTATTAACTATAGTCTATAGTTTATATTCAGGTTCACAGTTTGTATTATACAGTTCTATTGCTTTTTAAAATGATTTTTATTCTGTTAGTATAGATATAACCTAAAATTTCCCATTTTATCAACTTCCAATTATACAATTCAGTGACATTAATTACCTTCACAATATTGTGCCACCATGATCACCATCCATTACCAAAACCTTTCCATCATCCCAAGCAGAAACTCTGTACCAATTAAAGCACTACATTGTCCCTATTCCCTAACCCACCCTGGTCCTTGGTAACTTGTATGCTAGTTTCTGACTCTATGAATTTGCCTTTTCTAATTATTTCTGTGAAACTGGAATGAGAAATAATTATGCTGACCATCTTGATATGCTTGAGCTTCCATTTTATTCAGGGATTTCAAAGAAGAAGTGGAGACAAACTGAAGCAAGCTGATATGCCAGTGATCCTTTGTGATGCTGACAAAGACCCCTGTCCCTGCTAGAAAGGAGGAACTATAACAAACAAATCGAGTTGAGGCCAACAAATCTGCCATAATCTTGAACCATCATCCTGCTTGGAGGACAGTTTTCTGATTAATGGACTGTTACCCAAGGACATCCTATGCCAGGCCACTCATGGCCCCTCTTGCAACATATGTAACTCTTGTCCCTCCCCATTCCTCCACACCTTCCCTTTGTCTCAAGCAGTCATATAAGCTGCTTCCCCAGCTCAGCCTTTTGAGCAGAAATCTCTTTTGGCACTGCTCTGCATTAATGCTACTTTTGCTCTACACTCCCTTTTTAAGTCTGCTCATTCTGTTTTTAGCACAACATTTCATATCAGTGAAATATTTGTCCTTTCCACGACTGCCTTAGTTTGCTCAGCAAGATGTCTTCAGATTTCACCCACATTGTTGGATGAATCAGAACGTTATTCATTTTTATGGTCAAATATATACACCACATTTTATTTATCCATTCAGAGGTTGATGGACATATGGATTTTTTCCATCTTTTGGCCTTTGTGGATAATGTCCCTATGAACAACAAACAATGTGCAAATATCTGCTCAAGTCCCTGCCTTCATTTCTTTTGTATACACTTAGAAGTGGCATTGCCAGGTCATATAGTAATCCTGTGCTTAACTTTCTGAGGAACCACCTAACTGTTTTCCACATCAGCAGCACCATTTTGCATTCTCACCAACAGTGCAAGAGTACTTCTCTTTCTTCACATTATCTTCAATACTACTTTTTTTATGTTTTTAATAGTAACCATTCCAGTGGGTATGAAGCAGTATTTCATTGTGGTTTTAATTTGCATTTTTTGAAGGCTAACGATATTGAACATCTTTCCCTATGCCTAGCGACCATTCAACTCATTATGCGCATAGGGGCTACTCTGCTCCTGCCCCTGGCTGGCTCCACACTGTACAGGGAAGGGTTGGGGGAAGGTCTTTCAAGGGCATCACAAGCTTCTCCTACTACTTTAAAGTTGTGTTTTCTTAATTCTATGCTTGTCGGGTTACTGCAATGCTTTGACAATTTTCTGAAGCTCTTAAGAAGATGGTTTTGCCAGGTCAAAGATTCTGTGGGGAAACGCAAATCTAGAGTGTCTTACTTACCACCTAGGTCAAAAAGAAAGCTGGTATGAGAGTTTCAAAAGGTAATTCCCAGCCTATAAGACCATGCCTTATGTTTTTTTATGTATCTGTAAAGTTCTGTTGAAAGACAGATTATTGATGTATGTAACTATGGAAACCATTAGAAATTTCATGAATATTATTATATACATTTGCTCTCTGAAAGAAAACACTTTCTAGTACATTCTGCCTTGATTAGAGGTATACAGACATAACAACACTCAATGACTCTGAATATCTATTAAGAAATCTGCTACTACTGCTGTTACTACTGCTATTACAAATACTGCTAGCTAACACATATACTATTATTACTTCAACTTTTCTATGAAGTAGGTACTATTTTTGTCTACATTATACAGATGAAGAAACTGAGGCATGGAGAGGTTAAGTGACTTGCCTAAAGTCATATAACTAGTTAGCAGTTTGAAGTTAGAAACCACATGTTCTGACTTCAGAGTCCATATACTTTTTACTGCTATTTGGTAGACTCAAATAACAAACTGAACTTCCAGACAACAAAGGCATTTAATTGAGGTCTTAGAATTGCAGTTTGAGGAGCACAGATTCAGGTAACAGCCCCAATTGTGTCCCATCTTCCAGCTTCTTGGCAAGCGTTTTAAAGAAAAAGAAAAGATTATATAAGTTGTTTGTGATTGGTGCATATTTGGGGGCACTCTAAATGACCTTCAGGTTAGTTTACTGACTTCCTTATCTTGTGGTTTGTTTCTGGAGTCAGTATGCCCTTAGGATTTGAGACATTATGGCTTATAGCTATGCACACTTTGGCAATTGGCCATATCTAGTTGAGATTTGCATAAGAGTAACCTCCAGAATGACCTTCTGATTCCATTTTAAACCTCTTAACCATAGTAACTATTTTTTATTTCTTTTTACAATATAAATAATCTACACGGAATTATAATACAGCATATTTTTCTGTTTCTAGTTGCCCCAATAAAAATCACCTTATATCTAATATGATTTGCCTTGATGAAAGAACTTGAAATAGAGGGTTCATTTGAAAAACATGTAACTTTTCTTTTGCAGTGCTTACTGTATATAATTTGCAGATTTTAGTCATGAAACAGAGATTGAAGCCTGCATTCTGTCTTGGCTCCTGAAATGCCCTTGAACTGCTCATATTCTTATGAGAGGAGATAGCCAATACATGCTAGACATAATAAATAAGTTAGAAAGATATCAGTGATCCGGTGAAGGAAAAAAATGGATTAGAGAAAAGGATCAGGAGCATGGGTGTAGGTGGTTTAAAATTAATCAGAGAAAGCAGGGTATGCTTCATTAAAAGAGTAAGGCTTGGGTGAAGACTTGAAGGGGTAGACTAGACCAAGCAGATTTCAGGGGGCAGAGCAGATTTCAGATCCTGGGAAGAGGCGGTACAAAGACTTTAATGAATCCTGGAATGTTCAAGAAGCAGCAGAATGGTCTGTGGGGCTAGAACAGAAAGGGATTGAGGGGTCGGGGGTGGGGGGAGAGGGAGAGAGAGAATGGATGAGGCCAGAGAGTTAATGATCCGGGGGTGGCAGTGGAGGTTGGGGGCAGAATGTTATGCAGGGACTTAAAATCCTTCCAAGGACCTTGTCTTTTATTAAAATATATCTGAACAAGAAAAACACTTCTTAGGATGACATAAAATATGAATATAAAATACATAAAACTCCATGAGTAAGATATTTCATATAAGATTAGACTAGAGAAAACAAACTGTGATTTACTTTGAATAATTATGAACTGGTAAGGAAAGGCTAAACCACAGTCACTTCATATTACTCCTGTTACAAATCTTGGTTTGTTCTTTTTAGTTTTGTAGAGATTATCATACTGAAGATTGTATACATATTAAAATATATAATCCCGTTATGTGATTCAATTTTAAAAAGAAATCACAATAAATTAGACCTATTGAGATGGGACAATTACATGCATATCATGTTTAACTTTTGTAACACAATGTTGCATATTTATCTATCTTATGTATCTGTTGTGTATATTTATTACACTTGAATGAATTTCTTTTTGCTGTAGGATACCAGGGATTTTCTAGATTCAACATTATCTGTACCTTGATACAAAAGTGAATGCTCCAGGGAGCAGATGTGGTTCAAGCAGTTGAGTGACTGCCTCCCACACGGATCAGTCACAAGTGCCTCCTAAAAACAAAAACAAAAACAAACAATAAGCAAACAAATGAGAAAACCAACACAGGGGAGCTGATGTGGCTCAGTGTTTGAGCAACAGCTTCCTGCATATGAGGTCCCAGGTTTAATCCCTGGCCCTGGTACCTCAAAAAAGAAAGAAGAAGGAAGGAAGGAAGGAAGGAAGGAAGGAAGGAAGGAAGGAAGGGAGGAAGAAAGGGAGGGAGGGAGGGAGGAAGAGAGAGAGAAAGAAAGAGAGAGAGAGAAGGAAAGAAAGAAAGGTGAGTGTTCCTAGGAAAGCATTGCATATGGAAGGTATATAAATATTTGTATATATGCTGGATAAACATTTGGTTAGCCTTTATTCACACTTCTGCTATTCCACACCACCTTTTCCTTCTATTTCTAAAAGATAGGAAAGTATAAGAAATAATCTGGGAAGTAAACTTGAAAGAAAAGCCGGAATGCATTAAGTTTTTATGGAGGAAAGCTATAATATAAATCTTTGTATATTTTCTAAAAATAGGACTAAATGGCAAATTGATAAAGAATTCAGTTAATGTTAACATGTTTGGAATAATTGTTTCCCCCATTTATTCCTTAATGTAGCTATTATAATTTTTCAGCATACTCAATGTCAGACCTAATGTGAAATGAGATTAAGAATTCCAGCAGTATCCCTGAACAAAGATTCTTTTAGTCCAATGCTATTTTTCAATTATGAGTGTACCAGCATCTTTATTCTCTTATTTTTTAAAGTCATATTCATTTATCTTATCACATTGCTTCTACATTTTCAAACCTCTTGGCTATTTTGTCATTTTAAGACAAAATTATGGGTTGATAATAGGCAAGTTCAAATAAACTTGTGTTTAAAGAGAAATAGACCAGTAATTCAGAGTAAAGTGTATTAATTTAATAATTACCCTAATACAGTAGCATGCAATGATAACTGACCCTGGTTATATTTTTATTTTAATGTCTTTTAATTGAGAACTATCTGAGGAATTGAAAATTTAGGGCATATATCTACTAAACACTGAACATTCGAATTAATTGGTCTCAATTTTCTGATGTTTTGAAGAATATAGCTTTGAATAATTCTAGGTATTTACAAATCACTTTTATATTAGAGAATATATGCCCATATAAACTACATGACTGTGAGAAGATTTAGGCTCATGATTTAGTGAAAAAAATATAATCTTTAAGTCATATATGAAGTCATTGTTCAACTCTTTTGAACTTGTTAGTCAAAATAATCATGGTAAAGGTTTATGCATAATCTGTAGGCTTGACTGTTCCTTGGAATAGCAAACAGAGTAACAATAATTGTTATGATGAAATGCATTCCCACTGAGACCAGGTATTTATTTGATTCCATCACTATGTAGTAGTTTTTGCTTATTTTTTAAAGTCATATTCATTATGACTATACAGAAAGTCATAGAAATTATATTCTCAGAATATATACTATCTCAATTTGTATGCTATCTACCTACTACAATTAGTTCTCATATTTTATGGCATTTACTCAGAACTTAATAATTAATTCTAGCATTTTGTTTATTAAAGCCATCTTTACTGATTTTTTTCCTATTTCCAATACTGCTCAAGACTTAAGCTAACTCAATTATCAGAACTATGGTTTGGAGATCTGGCTCCTCAAAATCCACGTTAACTGTCCTTCATAGTTTTGTACTGTATTTGGGTAGGGAAGTTGCAGGTTGATAAAAATTTCCCTTACCTTCCAGTCCCCTAGAGGAGCAGAATGACACTGAATGCTACTTGGCCACATTCACATGTTTTCTAGCTTTTGTATAAAATTACGTGTACTTTCTAACAACATCCTGGGAACACAGAAGCAATTACAGGTTAATCAACAGTGGCTTGACAATGATTATCCATTTCACATCTCTGTGATTTATAGGAAAATATCAGGTCAAGGAAACCAGACTCCATTTTTGTGGATTCTGATTTTTCCCTGAAAAGGAATATAATCTCTGTTTAATGAAGAAAATATGGTGACAGGCTTTGCTTTTAGGAGACTTTAGGTCTTCAGCTTAGAATGAAAATTGCCATTTACATTGTGGCTCAATCTTGAGAACCCAAACTGCTTGATCTGCCCCCAAGGGTTTCCTACTGTTACTGTTTCACTTCAGAGATAAAAGATAGTTTTCACTTTTTCAATATGTTCTATAGAATTTTCCTTGAAAATGTTTGCATACAAATTTGTCTGTCCCGTTTTATGGAAACTCTGAAAATTCTTTTGACTCATTTCTAATGTATACAGCAAATACAGGAGATTTCAAAGTATAATGATTCTAACACTACTAGGTTAAAATACACTGTCTATTATATGCATGAAGTTATTTAAAATATTTGATATATTCTGATTCCATTCTTCATTTACTACTTAGAAAGTGATGACAATTTTTAATCAGTGTGGCTAAAAATGTTTCCATCTGTTCAGGCATATCTCCTTGTTATCCCACACTGGTCTTGACCCGTGTATACTGAGTCTGCCAGAATGACAGCTTTCTGCTGCACAGTCCATACTACTAAGTCTTTGTCTTTGCTCACACAAGATTTTGATGTTAGCTTTTATTAATAAACTCTATATTGTGGAATAATTTTAGACTTCGAGAAAAATGGCAAAGGAACCACAGGGAGAAGTTGAATGCCCTTCACTCTTTTTCCCCTGATGTTAACATTCTACATAACCATGGTATCTTTGTCAAAATGAGAAATTAGTATGGACATATCACTATTAACAAAACTACAGATTTTATTCTGATTTCAATAACTTTGTAAAGCAGTTGTTCTGGGTGGGATTGATAGCCCTCAATGGCTAAAATAATGGTAGGAGAGATGCTGATGGCAAAAATAGTATGAAGAATGGGCTTTGGTTAAACTGTTTTTAGCGGAAAGAATTTTCATGAGTGATATCTCAATTTACAATGTATCCCATTACTGCAGTGCCATGACATGACCTAGGACAGTTTAAACACTTCCAAGGCAACAAGGGCCAGGACATCAATTAATACTTAATACCACACACTCCAGGTTTTGAGACTAAGTAGATCAGATTTAGTTATCATAACTAATCAAAATTAAGGTTATGCTTATATAAATTTTGTTGTTTATATATACAGTTTTATAAACTTAGTGGATTGAAACCTTAAAGGTTATAGGTATTAAAATATTTCTTTGTAATTTATCCAACTTTATGTGTGTGTGTGTGTGTGTATGTACAGGGTTGAAAAATAAAATAGTTTAAAAAGACTTTTAAGAAATAGGAATTATGCTCCACCCACTTGCCATTCACCTCTAGGTAGTCACTTTTTTTTAACTAATTCAAAAATATTAATTTAGAATGAACTCTTTTCACATTTGTGTTATAATTCTACATCCTGAATATAAAATACAGATTTTTTAAAAAGCTGCAGTGTCTAATCTCTCATAACTTTTTAAAATTAAACTTTAATATCTATAGGTGAATGTGCAGTTGTGAGATCCATGTGTCCTATACTCAGTTTCCCTTAACAGCAACAGTTTGCTCAACTATAGTACAATGTTGAAACTGATGCAGGCCAAACACGTTTCCATTACCACAAAGATCCTTCATGTTGACTTTTCATAGGCCAGGAAGCCTCACCTAGGCTGCAGGCATCACAGCCATAATTCCCCTGTCTCCTTCCACGCATTCTTTACACCGAAGACAGCTATATCATTTTTAAAACATAGATTTGAATAGGTCACCTCTCTTAATGAGTGCTCTTTCAGTGACCGCCAGAGTCCATTCATAATGCACCTGCATTCTCAGCAAACCGGTGTTTACATGGCTCTCCATTCTCATATATACAACTTGATTCCAAGCTAGATTCCTCTCAACTCCTTGTGCGTCTTGTGCTTTCTTATGCCTCACAACTTTCATGCATATTGTCCCCTCTTCCTGGAATGTTCTACCTCTTATCTTCCCCTTATCTAGAGGTGATCCTCCTTCAAATCTCAACATGAACACAGGGAAGCTTTTCCTAACCTGCTTGAATAAGTTAGGTCCTGAATTATGCATTTCCTTAGCATTAACAAAAATTTACTACTGCATTGTCTCAGCAATTCTCAATATCTGGTAGGTATTGAAATAATGTTTTCATTCTTTGTTAACAATTGAATGTAAACTACATGAGGAAAGTCATTATCTTGCTAACCATATCTGTCATCTGAATTAATGATATTGTCTGGTAGGTGGTAGGCACACCGTATATATTCATTAACCAGCTGATAGATACAATGATTTAGATTTTACTATATAGTTTCATATTCCTAAGATATTTTCCTTCATACTTATTTTTATTCCTGATCCATTTTGAGCTTTGTCAGTAAGAAGGGAGAAAGTTAGAGAAAAGGACTGTTTGGAGAGCTGCAGAGTGGGAAAGCAAAGAAGGAAAAAGAAAAGCATGCTGAAAATGAAAATGTTAAGTATTAAAAATGATTAAAAACTCCATCTATAAATATTAATTGCTTGCAAGGCACTATGCAAGGTACAGCATTGTACAGACCAGTGATCTCAACATTCTCAAATCTTTGCTTTTGAAATATTTAGACTATAAATAATATGGCAAAGATGATATCATCTTATTGGCATGATAAAAAATTTTAACAATCTGCAAGGGAGGAAGTATGGAGAGTTGAGGTAGAAAAGGACACTTATAGTTTTGATTTAGCCCACAATGTCCACCTCCAAACAGTTCCAAAGTATGAAACCCTTTAAATTATATTGTAACCCTTCCCTCTGGAGTCTTGACCTGCAGTTTGAGAAATACTGGCATTGATATATGAAATACACAGATAATGCAAAAAACTCATTTTACCAGATAGTTTCACCTTCTGCCCCCATCAATCATATTACAAAATCTGTCAACAGGAAGCAAATTGCCTTCCTTAAATTTCACCACCACTCCCTCCACATGGTCGCTCTGGAAGAAGCATTTTGTCCAATATAAATGCCAAAAAGTGAATAGGAATAAAGATAAGGAGGCACTGGTCTAGTTAATTGTCTTTTAGATAGTCTTGTTAAACTATATTGCAATGCTTGTGTTGAAAGAAAAATAAAATACAGAAGTATTCTGATTCTTATTTTGTTTTGTTTTAGAGGAGACAATATTTTTCTCCAAGTCTCAGTGTACATCTATAAAATTTTAAAATATACTTCAATAATCCAAATTATATAACACACACATCATCAAGCCAAATGCTTTGAAAAATGTTATTTTGCATCTTCAGATCTTCAGGCTCAAGAGATTGAAGTCATGTAATCACGTATTTGATGGTTGTTTATTGAATAAATGTATTAGTTTTTACAAAGAAAGCCAACTACTAGTAGCAATAAATTTTGGCATTCATTTCTTTCAGGTCACCTATACACATTTGTAGGCAGAGGATGGGAAGTGACAGAAAATAAAATTATTTTCTGAAAACATTTTTAAAGTTCCATTTTGGGGACAAAATTTATTCAGGAGTATTTCCCATGTGACATCAGAAATATAGTTTCATATTTATTTTCAGCACATTACTTAGAAAAAATGAAATAGAGAGCAATTACCTACCATAATTTGAAGTAAAGAAACATTTTTAGCAGAAATTTCAATGTCCAATTACATTAAATAAAAGAGGGTCCTATAAACTATGTCTACCTTAAAGATATATCAAATAGCTCATAGAGACTGATGTTGGCTGGCCACAATAATAACAAGATCTTAAATTATTTTTTTATATGTTAGCATATTTAATCTTAATCTTTATTTACCTTTGAGGTCACAGGATGCTTCCTTTTACTTGTAAACACTCTCAGTATTTCATTTACCTACAGTATAATTGTGAGTAGAGTATCTCTTTTCCAGATAAGAATCATTGAGGGTATAAGTAGGATGTTGGGAAATAATTCCTAACATCGAGTATAGATGTCCCAAAGGGTAAAAAAGTAAACAGATTCTCTGTTAATATAGATACCATGGTATTAAGAACCCACAGTAACAGAGAATAACACTCAACTGAATATTACTTTGTTCCCATGTAACAAATGTTAAAAGGGAAGCAGTCTTGGCCCAATGGATAGGGGTCCGCCTACCACATGAGAGGTCCGCAGTTCAAACCCCAGGCCTCCTTGACCCATGCGGAGCTGGCCGTGTGCAGTGCTGATGCGCGCAAGGAGTACCCTGCCACACAGGGGTGACTCCACGTAGCGAAGCCCCACGAGCAAAGAGTTCGCCCCGTGAGGACAGCCGCCAACCGCAAAAGAAAGTGCAGCCTGCCCAAGAATGGCACTGCACACACAGAGAGCTGACACAGCAAGATAACACAACAAAAAGAAACACCGATTCCTGGTGCCGCTGATAAGGATAGAAGCAGTCACAGAAGAATGCACAGTGAATGGACAGAGAGAGCAGACAACTGGGGGAGGGGGGTGGGGAGAGAAATAAATAAAAAATAAATCTTTAAAAAAAAAGGAAGACAAAAAAATAACATTATTTTCAAGTAATTATTGATAATTACTTATATAACATATTTTTCAAGCAAAAGCCAGAAATTATCTTAGGAATATTTATAAGGAATAAAAACTTGTCAGCATCCAGCAAATTAAATTTTACAATGTCTGATACCCAATGAAACATCATGCTATGCAAAGAGGCAGGTATATAGGACTCATAATGATGGGGAAAATCAAACAATTGATAGTAACCCAGATCTTGGGGGCTTTTAAAGAATTATAATTGTATTCCCTATGATCAAAAATTAAAGAGAGATATGAAATATATTTAAAAGCTCCCAAATATAACTTCTAGAAATGAAAACTACAATGTGCAAGATGAAATATTCAGTGGATGATATTAATGGAAGATAAAAAATTACAGAAGAAAAATTAGTGAAGTTGAAGACGTAGCAATAAAAACTACTCAAAATGAAATCCAGACAAAAGAGAATTGAAAAAAAAAAGTGAACTAGTGCATCAGTGAGTTGGGGGTCAACTTAAAGAAACCTAATATATATGGAATTGAAGTATCCAAAAGACAGAAGAGAGGGGAAGAAGAGAAAAATATTAAAAAAACAATAACCTTACTTTTTGCAAATTTGATGACAAATATTAAGAAAATAAGTATGGAACCAAGAAATTCAATGAATCCCAAGGACAAGAAATTTGATGAAAATGGCACTCAGAGACTTATAATTAAATTTCTCAAAACCAGTTATATTTTACTTGAAAAATCTTAAAAATAGAATAAAATGCGAATTACATGTACAGGAACAAAGATAAGGAGGATGCATATTTTGTATCATAATGCAGTATAGCAAAAATGCTAAAGAACTGGAAGAACTATTGACCTAGAATTTCATACTCAGTTAACAATTATTTCAAAACAAACGCTAAATAAAAACATTTCCAAACCCATGAAAGTTGAAGGAATCTGTAACCTGCAGGCTAACAGTATAAGATATGTTAAAGGAATCTCCATGGCTGAAGGAAAATGATACCAGGTAGAATATGAATCTGCACAAAAAAATGAACACTGGGAATAGTAACAAGAAAGGCAAATATTAATGCTTTTTACTTATTGTTTAAAAAGTCTCTGAAAGAAAACTGAACAAACAAAAACAAAAATAATAATGTAATGTGGGGTTTATAGCATATGTAAAATTAAAATGTTTACCATAAAATGTGTGCACAATGAGGGGGGGGGAGAAATGGATATTGTCAGGTTTTATACTATATATGAAGTAGTATATTATTATTTCAAGGTAGGCTTTGATCAGTTAAAGAAGTATCCTGTAAGTTGTAAAGCAATCATTGAAATAATAAAGCAAGGAGTTATGGCTAAAAAAACAACAAATAAGATAAAATGAAATGATTAAAAAATATTCATTAATCCAAAAGAAGGCAGGAAAAGGAAAAGGAACAAGGAAAAGATGGGGCAGATAGAAATCAAACTGCAAGATCATAGATTTAAAGTTATTCATAACAATATTCAGATTAAATGCAAATGATTTAGAAACCCTGTGGCTGTTTGATTTTGTTTCTGAATTTCAAAAATAGATATTGGATTAGGGTTGTAGACTGGTCTGTTATTAAGGCTTTGATTGGGCCACATCAGTAGGACAAGGGGGTAGGGACTCACAGAGAAACTGCACAGCAGAGAAAAGAGGGGGGTTTTGAGATGGAGCCCAGGAAGTAAACACATGGGAGAGAGCAGAGCAGCTGAGCTAGGAAAGAAGTGAGCCCTGGGAAAGAAATGAGCCCTGGGAAGAGAGGAACCCAGGAAGCCTGAACCTTTGCAGATGTTGGCAGCCATTTTGCTTCAATTCCTGACAAAAGACTTTGGTGAGGGAAGTAACTTACACTTTGTGGCCTGGTAACTCTAAGCTTCTATCCCAAATGAATAACCTTTATAAAAGTCAACAGATTTCTGGTATTTTGCATCAGCATCCCTTTGGCTGACTAATACAAGTCTCAGTTAAAATGCAAAGATTGTAGATTAGCTTAAAAAGCAAGAACTATTTCCATGCTGCCTATAAAGAAACAAACATTAAATATATAGACCTAGAAATAAACAGGTTAAAAGTGAAAGGATGGAAAAAGATACACCATGCTAACACTTAAAAAAAGTTTGGTGATTAAAGTAATATTAGACAAAGTAGATCTGAGAGAAAAGAATATTACCAGGGAAAATAGTTTTACCTCATAATGACAAATGGATCAAGTTATCAAAAATTTTTACCTAATAAAAAAGCTTGAAAATACATGAGACAATAACTGTTAGAATTGTAAGAAGAAATAGAATAATGTACAATTATAGTCAGAGATTTCCATACCCCTCTCTCAGTAATGGATGAAAGAGTCAAAAGAAAATGCATTAAGGAAGCAGAAAATTTGAACAACCCTGTTTTACTTTGCCAAAGTGCTGCACATGCGAAGTACCAGAAATGCATTGGCTTTTATAGCAGTTTGATATAATTGATGAATTCCAAAAAGAAATATTGGATTATGCTTGTAATCTGATCTGTACCTGGACATGATTGAATTATGATTAGGGCATTGATTCCCCACCCACCAAGGTGAAGAACAGAGTTGAGGGCTTTTAATGTTGGAGTTTAGATTTTGGAGTTTGCTGCTGAACTCTTAAACTGCAGCCCTGGGAAGTCAGCACGCAGAGGAGCCAGTCCCAGGAATGAAGGAACCCAGGAAACCTGAACCCTCGCAGACGTCGGCACCCATCTTGCTCCAAATACACTTTGGTGAAGGAAGTAACTTATGATTTATGGCATGGTAACTGTAAGCTCCTACCCCAAATAAATACTCTTTCTAATGCCCAGCAGATTTCTGGTATTTGCATCAGCACCCCTTTGGCTGACTAATACAACTTTTATAAAGGGTATTTATTTGGGTTAGAAGCATACACTTCCAAGGCCGTGAAAAGTCCAGCCCAAGGCAGTATAAGAGGTGCTTTCTCACCAAAGTCAGTATAGAAGCAAGGTGGCAGGCAAGCTCTGCCTAGTCTCTACCTTCTCCTCTGGGTTTCCTCCATTTCTTCCTATTTCAGCTGTTAACTGGCATGTTGCTTGTCTCTTTCCTGGCCTATTATATCAGTCTTTGCTGTTCCACTTTCTTCCCAAGTTCTGCTATAAGCTATCATATGGCAGGGCTGGTCTCCTCTTGAGCTGATTTGTGGGCCCAGCTTCTTGGGGGATTTGTGCTTAAACTGTCCTCTCTCTCATATTGCAGAATCAAATATGACAGTTTCCTTTTTTCTGTGTCTGTCCATATAAGTCCATTTATATCAGACCTGGCAAGGATGTGGGGACTCAAACTGAGTCATGACTCACTGATGTAGTCCAAAGCCCTAAAGCAATCTATCAGATGATCTAATCAAAGGCACCTCAACTGAATTTAATGCAATCAAAGGGCATCTCACCCAGAGGAATAGATTAGTTTACAAACATAATCTTTCTCTTTTTGGGATTCAGAAAATAATCTCAAACTGCCACAAACCCTATTAATCTACTTGACTTAATTGACATTTGTAGAAATATTCCGCCTAACACCACACATTCTTTTAACATACACACAAACTATTTACCAAGGTAGACCATATTGGGCTGTAAAACTAGTCTCAGTAAATTTCAAAGGATTTAAATAATTCATTGTATGCTATTGACCACAATGGAATTTAATTAGAAATTACTAACAGAAAACTTCCTGAAACATCCCCAAATATTTAGAATTTAATTTACATACTTCTAAATAAGTTATGGATGAAAGAAAAAGTCAGAAGAGAGGTTACAAAGTATTTGAACTGAATGAAAATGAAAACAATATACCAGAGTTTATGTGATACCACTAAAGCAGTAGTTAGGGGGAAATTTATAGCATCCAGTGCTATATAGGAAAGAGATAAGATCTCAAATCAATGACCTCAGCACCCACTTTAAGAAACAAGAATAAGAATAAGCATAAATCAAAATATGTAGGAAAAACAAATAATTAAGATCAGAGCAGAAATCAATGAGAGAAAGCAGAAAAGCAATTAGAGAAAATCAATTGAATGAAAACTGGTTCTTTGAGAAAATCAATAAATTAATATACTAACACTCGTCATTTTGTTTCTATGCTGTAAGTCAATATAGCTGAACATTGACTCACATGAAAATCTTCATATTAGCCTGGGGTATAAATTGCTGAACTGTTGTGGTTGTATTTGTTTCAAATATATAAAATAATACCACTAGGAATCTGCTATTCTACGAAAAATGCTTGTAATAAAAAATGTAAAAAATGAATTTGTAGGCAAGTTGTACTATGGTTTGAGAGAGAAGTATGGGATTTGGGAAACTTGGAATATTTTGATAAGGGACTGTTCCCAGTTGGTGAGAAATTGTACCATCTGGTTTAGCTTGTAGGTGGTTTCTTGATGCACAAATTAAGGTTTTACAAGAAAAAGGTAGAATCAATTGTGCTTGTTGCTATCTCAATGTAAATTTTTTTTCTAAGAACTTATAAGATTTTTTAAAAGATTATTGTATTCCTATGGAAACCACAAGTCTGGCCTTAAAAACATGTGACTGTAAAACAACCACTGAGCCCCCTGCAAGAAGCAGCAGGTCAAGAAAGCTCTACCGGCCCTCAAAAGGTCATATTCTGCAAATCTACTTCAGATCTAGCCTATAAGACAAAGCCTAGGGCAACAGTGAATAATGAACAAGATAATTCCTTCAAGCAGGATCTCCTTACTGAAAGTCCCTGAGTGGGAGTTTAATAGCATTATCACGTCCTTAGTCTACCAACATGTGTCTGTGTGTACACATAAATGTGCCTGTGTGTATGCATGGTGTGCAGGGAGAACAGATTGATTCTCTTGTAGTTCACAGTCACATCTGGCTTCTGGAAAGGGATACACATCTCTAGGAGATTGAAGTTCTTCAACTGGACTAAGGAACTGGAGGGAATTTTTGTCACTTTGTGATGTCTTCTTTGGGGAAGTGTATGATTTTGTTCTATCCATGAAAAAAAATGTACATATTCATATTTGATACCAGAGTGGCAGACAATGTTAGTTGTTTACCAAAATCCATGTCCTTCTCTTCTTCATAAGAACAGGCTAGATTATATTTCCCAGTGTTCTCCAGGTTGGGTCCCTCATTAAAAATACAGAGGGCTCTTCACAGAGCCTGATGTTATAACATCATCAAGAAGTAAATTTCTATTGTGTTTATGCTATAATACATTTTAGGTTTATTTGGTGTAGTGTTATAGAAATAAAATGAGAGTATAGGAATGGTGAAATAGAAAGCACTAAATGTTGCTTCGATAACTGGAAAAATCTAGTGCAGAATGACTTTATACCTTAAAGAACATTAAGGTAATTTTATACACAACTGAATTATAAACAAACAGCAAGGTTTTCTCCTTAAAAAAAAATTGAAATTGTTACAGATTCCACTTTATTTAAAATCCCCAAACTTTGAAGGGGTGGGACAATAATATAAGATAGAGAAAAATAGTACTGTTGTAGCCCACCAAGCTCTACATTCAATATGCACACGTGCACATGCACACACACATACAGATATACACACAGCATGTGTGCTTGAAGAAAGCTATTTGCAAATGTTCTGCTAAGAAATCACAAACTGCTTTAAGACAACCAGTCAACCATGTAAGATCCTATTTTCTTTATTCCAGGGAAAACTGTCTAAAATATAAATTTATACTATTCCTATCAATCGTGCTGTTCCAAGACATTCTATAAGATTTCAGCAATGTCTAATGAAACCTACACTTGTGCATATACAAATTGTGCCTGTTAACTCACTTTAGATGCAGATACATCTTTAAAAGGGGGAAAATGAATCCAGATATGTCTTTAAAAGGAGAAAAATGTATCTGTGATCAAATACTTTTAGGAAAATGTGTGTCAAACTAATACAAAGAGATTTCTTTTAGACAAGCAATGTCATTGTTTTATATGCTAATGTGCTTTGTAAAACATGAGACATATTTGATCATGAAACACTTTTTAATTTATTCCCCAGAGTATCTTCTACAGCAAGTATTCTCTGAAATATGCTTTGGAAAAGTGACAGGGAGGTATCATTTCTTCTTTTTATGCCAACATATATTGATTTTAAGATATATCCAATTATCTTTTTTTTCTATTTTTAGTCTTAACATAGTTTTAAAATTTGACATTTCCCCTCCAATTAATAAAATGTTAGTCAACTTGATCTAATTTCTAGATATTTTAAATGCTTTCTAATTTAGAAATCAGAAATATATATCTGAATATGATTAAAAGTGGAAATTTTAGATTGTATATATGGTAACAATAAAAATTTTTTAAAAAATGGAACTATGCAACACAAACAGTGAAATCTAAGTTAAATCATGGACTGTCGTTAACAGTACAATAAAAAGATATATTTAAATAAAAATTTGGTAGTCCTTGTTAATATGGAAAACATACTTTCAGTTAAAATTATCATAGCTCTCAATAAAAAAATATTGGTTAAATGCTAAAAACCCTAATGCTGGATACAACCTGAGGTTTTTGGAATTTTAATAATTATTATGATTATGAATTATATGACAATGTGTTGTCCAGGTTTCTACAGGCAGTTAAAAGCATATTATTAGAAGAATAAAAAGAGTAGTACTAACAGCAGACTTTGGAATTGCTGTTTGTTGCTAAAATATAAAAAGAAATCCTCTCACTATGTCATGAAAGTGTATAAATAATGGGATCTCAAATATATACACACTGGTAAATTTATTATTGGATCTTTCTCAACTAATATGTCATATACAGATTGCAAAAGAGAGTGGCTTTTTGGTGGTTGAAAGTCTGGTCTTCAAATATGTCACAGTAAAAATTTTATCAGGCAATAATAATTTTTTTCTATGAAGGTAACATTATATACAATTGGTAACTTTCATTTCGAGTACCATATTATTCACTATTTAACCAATATTTAAACTTTATTTTAATCATAATGATAAATTTAATTACCTAAATTAATCTAGTATTGCTTTTATTTGAAAAATATTGAATAAATTTTGAAATTGAGAGTCAAGTTTGTTTTCCTCTTTCCGTTGATGCATTTGCATTTTATAGAAAGTGAAAGAACAATTCAATTATTTGAAATATCCAGATGCTTTTAAAAAATAATTCCTGGATGTTAGAAATTTTATTAGTTCATTATAGTCTCCCTAGATGGAAATCTCATGCATGAGAGTAAGTCAGTTATTGCAGGCTAAGATTACCCTTTGGCTATGGGAGAATGGCAATACTTATCTCTCTTCTCTGTGGGAAAGATTTAAATTCTCCTTTTACAATTCTTGTCTGAGTACTCTTGTTCCTAGTTCTCATTATTCAATATGCCAGGGCTAATGTGGCAATGGTGTCTTTATAAGCAAAAATGGGAGCAAAGATGAGTCCTTTATAGCATGACTATTCTGCTGTTGAATATCCAGAACAAGTATATTCATGCCCAGCACTGGTAATTTTCAAATAATATTTCATTATTACATAAGATATAATATCTTAAATCTCAACCCCTGTTACATATGAATATATGTTGATCTTCTTTCCTTTATAAAATCATTATAATGAAGTATAATATGCACCATACATACAGTTAAGTGTATTAAGTATAATTGTTTTAATTTCACCTAAATCAAGACACAGCATTCCAGAAACCTTTTTCATACCCCTCCCAGTCATTACCTTCTTCCAAATGTAACTACTAACCTGGTGTCCATCACGATGGTTTAATTTGGCTAGTTTGAACTTTATGTAAATGAAGCCACAAAAAAGTATAATTTTCTCTCTGGCTTCTTTCATTCAGTAATGGGTCTGAGTGATTCATTAATGTCGTATGTAGCAGTAACTTGTTACTTTAAACTGCTGCATAGTACTCTATTGTGTAAACATATTACTATTTACTTATCTAATTACTATTTAAGGAAATCTGTACCATTTACCTTTTTTGAAAAATCTTGAACAATGCTATATTTCCCAGTTGTACACTTTTGGGGTGATACCTAAGGATGAAATTGCATCTTTACAGATGCATGTCATAAAAATGCATGTGTTCAGCTACGTTCAGATTACTAGATACTGAAAAACAGTTTCCCATAGTGATTTTGCATGTATTTTAGCAGTGTATGATATTCCAGTTCTACACTTGCTCGCCACTACTTTGCTTGATCAGACTTTTTATTCATCTGCTCGATAGGTAGTGGTATCTTATTTTAGTTTGCATTCTCATGGCCCTTATGGTACATGATTTTGAGCACTGTTTCTTTTTATTATTGGCTGCTTGATATCCTTTTTAGTGAAATGCCTGTCCAAGTATTTTGCCTATCTTTAAATAGGTTTTCTTGCCCTTTCCTCATTAATTTGTATTTTAAAAAATATTTTGGATTTATTGTAATTCCTTGTTTCATAGCAGCATAAGGTTTCACTAAGAAAACTGCAATTTCACCAATCTGAGGCACAATATTTAGTATATCTCTTTTCAGCTGTAGGCCACAAAATATTACAATCTTGGAGTTGGCTCATTTTGCAGATAAAAATGTCCTATTTCTGTCATCATCATATTTGATTATGTTCATGTGCTCAAAATGAAGTGGACTACTGAAGGCCTCCCACACAGTGGCGACATGAAATTTTGGAAGCTTACATTTGTTTGGAATTAAGTTGGCATAACAGAATTAATAGCAGTTACTAGAGCTGCAAGCCTTTTTCTGGACTTAAAGTAAATAAAAGTATAAACTATATTGATATATATATATATATCACATATATATCCATATATATGCATGGGTGTGTGTGTGTATATAGAGAGAGAAAGTGAGCTAGAGAGAGACAGAGAAAGAGAGAATAAATATTTGTTTGGTGTCTGTGATGGTTTGTAACTGTATGTTCCCCAGAGAAACATGTTCTTAAGTTTAATCCATTGCTATGGGTATGAACCCATTGCAAGTAGAACCTTGTTAGGAAGGTACTTCAGTTAAAGTGTGACCCACATCATTGAAGATATGTTTTAATCCTATTACTGGAGACCTTTACGGAGTAAGAGAGAAAAAGCCTTGGAAGCAAGAAACTGAATCAACAAAACCCAGAAGAGAAGGGAGAGACCAGCCTTTACCACCATATTCCTTCTGCTGTGGCAGAGGAGCCACAGACTACCAGCAGCCAGTCCCCAGAAAGGAAACACCGTCCGACGATGTCCTAAACCAGACACTTGCCTAGAAAACAACCACAATCCAATAAATACCTGTTGTTTAAGCTGAACCATTTCATGGCACTTGAGTTCATCAGCCCAGGAAACCAAAGCAATGTTTGTCATGCTACAGAGCAAATTTGGAATAATTAGAAGAGACTTGACTTCAGCGAAAGCTAATATCTCATGGAAAATTGATAGTTGCTTTGTAAAGAGATTTCACAACTTCCTGCTCAGATATAGATAATTCATTACAGAGTTTTAAGTCATTTCAGAAACAATGCTAAGTACAAAGTATCATCAAAATCGGTTAAAGTGTGGTCTGTCCTGTGGCATAGTTCCCTTCTGTCTGTGGATCTATGAAACCTAGGGCACAAGTTATCTCTTTCCAATATACAATGGAGGGACAGATATAGGATAAACATTCCCAACCCCATAGGAAGAAATCAGAAGGAAATCAGGGTCATGGGTCCCAAACAATTCCAAACCCTGCAGGGCATACTTCATTAGATTTCAAGGTCTGCGAATCATCTATGGAATGATGTTTTGTCTTCTGGGTCTGATGGAAGTGCAGCCCCACCCTGTCCAAATGCTGGCATAAGAACCATGCTCTCCCAAAACATTTCAGTGAAGGTTCCACCCATTTTAAGCATTGGGATAGTGGCCAGACTCTACTGGAATGCTGGAGTACAGGTTCACCCTCATCAAGCATTGGGGTGTTGGCCAGACTCTCTGCAATCCCTGTGGCACAGGCTGTGGGGTGGCAGTTCTCTTCCTGAACAACAGTGTGGGAGACCCACCTTCTCCAAGCACTGGACAAATTCACTCTTTCCACACACTTGGGCAGGTCCACGCTCTTGGTCTGAGAAGCTTTTTTTTTTTTTAAGTCATGCAGTGTTTTATTTATTTTATGAATCGATATTTGCAACATTAATGGAATGAATATAAAAGAAATTCAACTGCATCACATTTTAAAAAAACATCTCAAAACCAGTTATTAAGAAAAGAGATAGTCCAAATAATTAGGGTCTAAGTTCTTACATAAAAAACATGTAAAATAAATCCCTGGTGTTAATATGTCTACATAAATTCAGTTCTGGGTATAAAATTCTTTGGCTGTAAGAAAGAACACTTGGTTTACTTCACTAACAGGAATATCTCTTAATGTTGGGATAGCTCCTTCCTGATATTTCTTCTGCTGCTGAGTTTTAGTATAGTTATCTGTGATTGTATGAATGGAGTTGAGTGGTGAGGTACTCATCATGTTAATTCCAAATAAGAGTACATAACCGACAACTACAGTAATAAGGAGATACACAAGTAATGTGGCTGCCCAATACTTTTGAGGTCAATAGGTTAGGGCTAAGGAGTTTAACCAAAATTCAAGAATAAAAGTCCAGATGAGATATAGTGTGAAGCCAAATTGGGAGCTTAAGAATAGAATAAAGCCATAAATCACCCTTTCTGGCAATGGTGAAGGTGAATTTTCTACCATTATCCCTGTGGCTTTACATGATCCCTCCCACGAACTTGGCCACCTCAGCACTGAGTCCTCAGCACAAGTGCAGACTGTGGCACTATAGGGGGGCAAGAAAGGGAAAATAGAGAACAGAACCTCCTGAGAAGATGCCATTTGTTCTGACCTCAGCTTCAATGCCCTTGAAGTCATATTTTTTCTGTCTCTTTTCTATCCTTTATAGATCAGATTGGCAGTGGTTTGTTCCCTTTATACAGATCTCTTTCTCTCTCTCACACACACAAACTTGTTGGTTTTGCAGTTTGTGCAAACAGTATACAGGATTCCAAACCCTCAGACAGTAGAACTTTCCACAGATCCTTCCTGGATAACGGCATTAATAATCCTGTCTTACATAAAAAGTGTTGACTTTTTCCCATCTTCTTCTTTTTTTTTTTTTTTCATCAGTGCCACATTTTCTCGATTATTAACCACAAAAGTTCATGAATAGAATATCATTAAGTCCACTCTGATCCTTACTGTATTCCTCCTTCCTGTGGACCTTGGCTTGGTTGTGTCCATTCCACATCTACATCAAGAGGGGGCTTAGATTCCACATGGATACTGGCTGCAATCCTCCTGCTTTCAGTTGTAGGCACCCTAGGCTCCATGGTGTGGTGGTTGACATTCTTCAACTCCATGTTAGCTGAGTGGAGTAAGCCCAATAAATCAGAGTGTAGGAGCTGACGTCTGTTGAGGTCAGGGCCTGGCTATCATATTGTCAGTCCAGAGATTCAAATCCCCTAGATATATCTTAAGCCCCAGCATCAACTACAATTCCAGTAAAGTAGCATGAAAGGCTTGTGAAAAGAGATCCCATCTGAGTCCAGCTCCATCACGCAGAAACACCAGCTCCAAAGAAGAGCCAACTGACATGGCAGTGAACCCCATCTGCCATGACCATAGAACCTATGGGTCTCCTAGCCCTCAAAAGGACCAATACCTGGGGTTGTATCCACTTCATCTGTCTCTGAGACTCTGCTCAGATGTGTCCATCTTCAATTAAACCCTCACATATAGCAGTGTTCTGTGGGGACTTAGTTTCCAGATATTTAGAATTTTGTAAGCCATCAATTTCTGGTAACTTTGTGCCCAGGAGATCAGTTCTCAGCTTAGTCAATACTCTCACATATTATGATAAGGTGCAAGTAGAAATGAAGCTGCACTTTCCACATTTAGCTTGGAAATCTCCTCAGGTAATATCCAAGTTCATCATTCTCAATTCTGTCTTCCATCTGACATCAGAACTCAATTTTACTAAATTCTCTGCCACTTTAAAACAAGGTTCACCTTTCCTCCAGTTTCCAATAATACGTTCATTGTTTTCTTCTAAGGCCTCATTAGAAGTACCTTTAGCATCCATTTTTCTACAATGTCTTCAAAGCAATCTAGGTCTTTTCCGTCAACTGCTCACAATTCTTCCAGCCTCTTCACATTACCCAAAGCTGTTTACCCATGTTAATATTTGCAATAGCAGCATTTCATTCTCCTAGTAACAAAATACAGTTTAGTTTCCTATGATGCTCAATGCCAACACCATGAAATGTTTCAGTCCGAACAAAAAGATTCCATTACCTTACAGTTTTGAGATTGAGAAAATGCCCAAATTAAGGCAACACCAAGGCAACACCCACTTCCAGAAGCCTGGTGTCCAGCAATATCCAACCCCTCCGCCACACGGGAAGGCATATGGCAACGTTGACATGTTGGTTGTTGTCTCCTGTTCCCCATGAGCCTCACCAATTCCAGACCCCCACTTCATCAATTTGTACTTTTTAATATATTATAGATATGAGTACTTTGCTAAATAAATATATTATAAATATCTTCTTCCATATTGTTGTTTTGATCAACAGATATTCTTTATTTTAATGAAGTCAATTTTTTCCCTTTATACCTAGTGCTATTTTTGTCCTGTTTAAGAAAGTATTGCGGCAGTGGACTTGGCCCAGTGGTTAGGACCTCCGTCTACCATATCACAGGCTGCGGTTCCAACCCCGGGCCTCCCTGACCCATGTGGAGCTGGCCCATGCATAGTGCTGATGCGCACAAGGAGTGCCGTGCCACACAGGGGTGTTGCCCGCTTAGGGGAGCCCCACGCCCAAGGAATGCGCCCCGTCAGGAGAGCCGCCCAGCGCGAAAGAACGAAAGAACGTGCAGCCTGCCCAAGAATGGTGCCGCACACACGGAGAGCTGACACAACAAGATGACGCAACAAAAAGAAACACAGATTTCCATGCCGCTGACAACAGAAGTGGACAAAGAAGACGAAGCAGCAAATAGACACAGAGAACAGACAAGGAGGTGGGGGTGGAATGGGAGAGAAATAAATAAATAAATCTTTTTTTAAAGAGTACTGCATTACATTTAGTCAAATATTTTCCTATATTATCTTCTGATGTGACTCTAAAAGAGAAGACTATAAAATTGAGAGGCAACTGGGAAATTAGGGTATTCAATTATCTGCATTTACTATACATTATACACACCTGTAGTGCTTTTAACAATCCTGATGCTCCAGCTGTATCTCAGACCAATTAATTCAGGACAACTGGGGCTGCAGCCTAGGCATCAGTATGTTTTTTTAAAAAATTAATTTATCAAAATATATCACCCACACACAAACATACATAAACAATAAGGGTATAGTAATAGTTGTGAACTTACAAAACAAATATATATAACATCATACAGGACTCTCATAACTCACCCTACCACCAACACCTTACCTTGTTGTTAAATCTTTTTAACTAACGATTCAAGAACATTGTGAAAATATTACTACTAACCAAAGTCTTTTCCCCCAACCCTCACTATTATTATCTTTATGTCATTTATATATGAGCATACATAAACAATTAAGTGTATAGTAAAAGTTGTGAACTTATAAAGCAAACACACATAACATCATACAGGGGTCCCATTCATCAACCCTCCACCGACACCTTGCATAGTTGTGAGATGTTTGTTATAAATTATGAAAGAATATTGTCAAAATCTTATTACTAATTATAGTCCTTATCTTACATTTAGTGTGTTTTTCCCCCAATGCACCTTATAATAATTAAAAAAAATTTTTTTATGACAGAATTTGTAAACTTATAAAACAATCATGCACATTTGCAGAATTCCCAAGCAACACTCCTCTATCAACACACTACTCTGTGGTGGAACACTTGTTACAGATAAGATAATATCATCTGATTGTTACCATGCCCATAGTATACATTAGACTCACATCTTCCATACTGCCTTGTTATCAAACCAGTACATCTTTGGCATAGATTCAAGAATATTATATTATTACTGCTAATCACAGTCCATAAGTCATTTCAGTTATATTTTATGCTTGCGTTCCCAACACCCTGCTGTAGTGATATACATTTGCTCTAGCTCACAAAGGACACTCTTTCATCTGTACCATCAACCAACATTCTCATCTACCTCTTGGTTTACTATGCTATTCAGATAATTCTCTAAAATTCTGTCAGTTGGCATTTACAGCCCCAGACTACTACTTATAAATCCCTATTTATAAACTAGCTATTACTATTTTACCATCCATTCTATACATTTCCACACTTTTACAGTAAAGCTAATTGAAACTTCTATATACATTAAACATCAGTAGTCCATCTTAGTCCTTCTCTTATATCCATCAAGAATCTGCCACCTACCACCACCTGGTCTTGAAGATATTTTCCTACAATTTCTTCTACAAGTTTTATGGTTCTTGCTTTTATTTTTAGGTTTTTGATCCATTTTGAGTTAATTTTTGGGTAAGGTGTGAGTTAGAGGTCCTCTTTCCTTCTTTTGGCTATAGACATCCAGTTCTTTCAAAACCGTTTTCCTGAGTGGACTGTTCTGCCTGAGCTGTGTGGGTTTGACAGGCTAGTCAAAAATCACTTGACCATACATGTGAGGGTCTGTTTCTGAGCCATCAATTTGGTTCCTTTGGTCTATGTATCTATGTTTATGCCTGTATCATGCTGTTTTTACCACTGCAGCTTGGTAGTATGATTTAAAGTCTGAAGATGAGGGTTTGCTTTTCCTTTAATGATGTTTCTGGCTATTCAGGACCACTTACCCTTCCAAATAAATTTGCTAATTGTGCTTTCAATTTTTTTTTAAATGCTGGTGGAGTTTTTATCAGGGTTGCATAGAATCTGTATATTAATTTGAGTAGAATTGACATCTTAATGATATTTAGTCTTCAGTACATGAGCATGGAAAGTTCTTCCAGTTATTTAGGACTTTTTTGATTTCTTTTAATATTGGGTTGCAATTTTCTGAATACAAGTGCTTTACGTTGTTGGTTAAGTTTATTCCTGATTACTTGAGTTTTATCTGTCATATTTTATTTTTACTGCTCTTTTGACACTTTTAGTTACTTTTAATGATATAATCTTCATTTCTAGACTCTCTTCCAGACCTCTCTCTCCTGTCTTTTCTTTTCAGCCTCTAGCACACTCTTTAGTATTTCCTGAATATCTGGGTTCTTGCTTAGAAATTCTCTGTTTCTGTTTATCTGTGAATATTCTAATCTTGCCCTCATTTTTGAAAGACAATCTTGCTGAATATAAAATTCTTGGCTGGAAGTTTTTCTCTTGTAGTATCTTAACTATATCAGACCACTGTCTTCTTGTCTCCCTGGTTTCTGGTGAAAAATCAGTCCTTAATCTTATTGGATATCCCTTATATGTTATGCTTTGCTTTTCTCTTGCTGTTCTCAGAATTCTCTCTTTGTCTTTGGCATTTGACATTCTGATTATTATGTGTCTCGGAGTTGCTCTATTCAGATTTTTTTGGATGGGAGTACTTTGGGATTCTTAGACATGGATCTCTATGTCCTTCAATAGGGTTGGGAAATTTTCTAACATTACTTCTTTAAATATTCCTTCTGCCCCTTTTCCCGTCTCTTCTCCTTCTGGGACACCCATGACACTTATGTTTGCACATCTTTGGCTGTCGCTTAGTTCCCTGAGACCTTGTTCAATTTTTTCCATTGTTTTCTTCATCTGTTCTTTTGTAGGTTCACTTTCAGAGGCCATTTTTTCAAGCTCACCAATCCTTTCTTCTGCCTCCTCAAATCTACTATTATATGATTCCAACGTTTTTTAAATTTCATTTATTGCACCTTTCATTCCCATAAGATCTGCTATTTTTCTATGTATGCTTTCAAATTCTTCTTTGTGCTCATCCAGTGTCTTCTTAATATCCTTAATCTCTTTAGCCATCTCATTGAATTTATTAAGGAGATTTGTTTGAACATCTATGGTTAGTTGTCTCGACTCCTTTATGTCAATTGGAAGCTTATCTTGTTCCTTTACCTGGGCCATAGCTTCCTGTTTCTTGGTGTGGATTGTAATTTTTGGTTGGTGTCTTGGCATCTGGCTTACTGAAATATTTATTTTGGGTGAAGTTTTTCTCTTTAGTTTATGGCTTCCTGCCCTTTCTCCCTTGCTGGTTGTGCAGTAGGAACCAAGGATGTAATTGGTGCTCTAAACTGTGGAGGCTCAAGCTGCGCTCATTGCCCTAGGGACTGATGAATGAAGCTTCTCCCAACTTTCTCCTTTCCTAGAGATAGGAACAGAGTCACAGTTGTGTGGAATAATCCAAGTCATGCAGGCCTAGACTGTAGTTGCCCAGAGAGACTGATGAAGCTTCATGCTCCTTTCTCCCCTGCCTGGGACATGGATAGAGCTGCAGGTGTGGGCAGAAATCTATGCAGTTCAGGTCCAAGATGACCGTAGTTGCCCCAGTAGATTTTTAATTATTCAGTTTGTGCCAGTCAAAGGTATCCTCAGTTACCTGGATAGACTGGTGCTGAGCTAGCTAGCCTCAGTGCCAGAGGTGGGACTGAAGCCTAGGCTAAGCATGCAGGCTGATCTGGGTGAAAGAAACTGGTTCCTACTGTCTGATATTTGGTCAGCCCGGCTTCTCCTTAGCCTGAGGGTGGAGTCAAAATGGCAGCCACCAGCCTTTTTCTGGCTTGGACAAAATCACACCCCATCTGATCTTAGGGTTATTCCTTAGCCGTCCAAGTCTACCAATCAGTAGCTGAAATCGGCAGCCAACGGTCTCCTTCTCCCCTGTTTTTGGGAAATGGAGCTTCCAATTCCAATCACAGAACAGCTCTTGGGATGGCTTGCACCACCAGAGTAGGACAATCACTGGACTCCACAGCTTGGCCAGCAATTTTCTAGAGAGGCTGGTGCAGGTCCCAGCAGCTTCCTCCCTGTCGGAGGTGGCACTGGGTCTTAGGCTAGAGCTGCAATCTTACCTGGACGGAAAGAAGCTGGTCCCCACCAGCACTGGGATTTTCAGTCTGCCTCATTTCCCCTTGTACCAGGCATGGAGTTAAGGTGGCAGCTCCCGGCCTCTTTCTGACTTGGACAGGCTCAAACTTTAGCTGTTCTCAGTATTATACTTTAGCCGCCTGAATTTTCCTCATCAGTAGCTGAAGTTGGTCTCTTCCTCCCCTGTTTTTGGGAAGCAGAGCTTTCAATTCCAGTTGCAGAACAGCTCCGCGAACCGGCTTGTGCCTCTGGTGGAGGATGGGCACTGGCCTCCATGGCATGGAGCACTCTATTTACGAGTCTTCTCAGCAGACGGGCAGCCTCCTCCTTCCACTCCTTCAAGGATGTTGCAGGATGCTCTTCTGGTCTCCTGGAGCCCCCAAACAGGTGCTTCAGCTAGCTCCAGAGAGCTCTGGGTGTTTACTAACTGCCCTGTAGCAGGAGCTCACTCTAGGAGCTACTTGTTCTGCTGCCATCTTGCTGTGGTTCTCGCATCAGTATGTTTTAATTGGAGTAGAACACATTTAGAAAGAGAAAATTAGCAAAGCTAGGTTGGCATGGTAGCAAGTTTGGTGAATTTCAATATGCATTAAATATAGGCTTCACAGAATGAAGTAATGGTAAGCCAACTGGAATTATAGCTATGGATTAGAGCATTTGTATTCAGAATAAACATTTTTATTTAATCCAGTAGAAAGTGGAGGGCTGAACTTAAAATTTTTTGAAGAAATTAATATGATTCTTCATTATTTTAGAGAGATTAATATGGCAGTGGGGCAGAGGTTGATCCGAAATTGGGGAGACTAGAGCAGAATTTCAACACTGGTATCTCTGGTAAATTTTGTGTGTACAGAGTTGGGAAGTCATCCCAGAGATACCATCTATGCACACCTCAGAAGGATCTTACAGACTGCCAAAGTAGGTGCTACCCCAAGAAGTGGGATTCCTGAATTCTCTGGTGACACCCATGTCCTATGGTCATGCAGACAACTCTGGAGTTTGGTGCTTTGTCAGTGGGCCTTACTTTGGCCTTAGTGTTCCTGAGTGTGACAGTGCTGGCCTCAGTTGTGACTTCTCTACATGTGTCTCTTCTGTCCCTTCTATTTGAACCTAGAGTTGGTGCTGGAGTTGGTGGGTATATACACCCAAGAGACTTGAATCTCTGGCCTGTCCATGTACCAGCTGGGCCCTAAGCCTCAGCAGAGTTGCAACACCTATTCTTCAATTCATTGGACTCACCCAGGATAACTAACAAGGAGGTGCAGATGGATAACCACCATACCAAGGAACCAAGAGAGTCTACAACTGCAAACAAGAGAGTCCCATCCATCAGCCATATGAGATCGAGGCCCCTTTCCATTAGAGGTGGAGTGAACATCACCATCCCAGAATCCTCAGGACTGGGGAATAAAATATGGACTAGAGTGGACTTACTGGTATTCTCCTATAGACTTATTGTGATTCTAGCATGGAAGAAATTATATCACTGATGTGGAGACAGTGGCCACTAGAAATGCTGAAGGCAGGGGGAGGGAAAAACATATGTAATATGGGGGCATTTTCAGGACTTGGAATTGTCCAGAATGACATTGTAACCACAGATACAGGCCATTATACATCCAGTCATAACTTACAGAGTTGAATGGGAGAGAGTATAAACTATGATGTGAACTATAGTCCATGCTTAGTGACAATGCTCCAAATGTGCTCATCAATTGCAATGAATGTACCACACTAATGAAAGAAGTTGCTGATGGGAAGGGTGGGAAGGATGGGAAGTGTGGAGAGTCAGGCATTTGGGAATCCCTTAAGTTTTTTTTGTGTGACATTTTGTGTAATCTAAGTATCTTAAAAAAAAATAAAAATATTAAAAAAAAAGAAATTTTCTGGTAAGAGAGTTTAAAGCTATCATGAGATTTTTAAAGGAATTTGCAACTCTCCAAAGCTAAAAACAACTTGATTAAAAAAGGAAATCACTTAAGACATTACATTTTCCCACATAAGAAATATTGAGTACCCAAACCAAATTTATGGCAGTTGACATAGAAAAGTTATGACTGATGGTAAGCTGTTTGATTTGTGGGCTAGGATGTCTTGGAAGTTGATTAAGTGTGCATGCAATTGTGTGGGGGTGGGGGGGAGGGAGGGAGAAAGGGAGAGAAGAAAAGAGGTGAGGGAGGGGAAAAGAGAGACTGGGAGAACTGAAATGTGATTAAGAGAATATTGGCTGCCAGACATAAGCATCAGAAGAGGTATTAACTTTTTGATACCTTGAGTTTTACAATTAGGTAGATAGAATTTAATTTCTAAATAAATCTTATTGAAGTGATCAGGAAGTAGTCAATAGTCAAGCCACATTGTTTTTTCCATGAGCTTTCAATGGGTATGATAGATAGAAGATTAATTTTCTTTCTTCTCATTTCTTCTTTGTTAATAGAAATACATTCTTTCTTAATGCTTGGTGTTCTTCACATAAATACATTTTATTTTAAATTGTGTAATAAAATAGTACACTTTAACCATAGATTTCAAAGTAATCTTTTTTCGAGTGATAGAAATATGTACTTAAAGATTTAGATTCAGCTACAACTGTGGAAAGAGTTTAGGAATTCATTCTAATTATGAAAGGATACCTACAAAAAACTCCAGGTTTCTCATATAGCGTAAGGAAGAATTATTGCCCAAGGACTTGACAAATAGGCTAAAACCTATGACTGCATTACAGATAAGGCTCTAGGTGAATGAAACAATAAATGGTGAATGTGAACAAAATTGGCAGGTCCCTACATTCGACCATATTGCACATGTGTAAGGCCACCTAATGATGAAATTAAGTGCCCTTGGGTTAAATAAAAAAGAAATGAGAGAAATAGATTTGGATTTTGGCAGACTAGGCTCATAAAGGAAAACCACATACAATTTATGTCAACAAAATTAACTGAAGGTTGCTTAAAAGCAGTCTGCAGTTATCATTTTAGAGAGTGTGTCAGCCATAAACTCTATCTATGCTTGTCATTTTGTCACTCAAACGATTTCTACAGCTCTAGAAAACACACCAGCTTTTCATGATAAACTAAAATTTTACTTTTAAAGATCTGGCTGCCTGATAAGACCCATGGAACTATATGTTTTAGGAAAAGACTTACTGTTCTTTGATACACACCCTCTCCTCTTTTATTTTTTTGAAGATTTATTTTATTTATTTATTTCTCCCCATCTACTCGCTGTTCACACTTGCTGTGTTTGTTCGTCTTCCTTGTTTCCTTAGAGGGCACCAGGAACTGAACCTGGGATCTCCAATGTGGGAGGAAGGAGCCTAATCACTTGAATCCCCTCCCTCCCTCCTTTGGTGTGTTTCATTATGTTTTCCTCATGTCTCTTGTTGTGTCATCTTGCCGGTTCAGCTGCCCATGCCTACCCCCTGTCTTCTTTAGGAGTCACAGGGAAATGAACCAGGGACCTCCCATGTGGTAGATAGGAGGACAATTGCTTGAGCCACATCCAATTCCCTCTCCTCTTTTTTTTAGATGCATGGATATGTTAACTTATTTTGCTACCTAGATTCAGAGTGGAAAATTGTTCTTTCTCTAGTGAACTTTTATCCTAATTGCCATAATACTCACACTCTAAATCAGTTCCTTGACAGAAGCAACTTTGAGTGGCATCACAGTATATTTTTCCCTTGTTTGAAGAGTCTTATTGAAGAGTAGAGTGCCTGATGAAGACTCAGAAGGAATTTATTTTCATTTCAATCCCCCAAGGAGATTTTATCTCTTGCTTTGTATATAGAAATGTATAAGGCATTATGGGAACATGTAAAATTGGAAAGTTCCAGTCTTCTCCCACAACTGATTATTTTCTTCTGGCATACTCTAGTAACCTGGAAACAAGCTTAGAAATAGTGGATACTTATTGGTAGTTTGGCAGATTTAATAAATATTAGTGGGAGGAAATCCCATGATAAAAAAGGAGACAATAGGGGAGAAGATGTTTATGAGAGTGTTTGAAATAATAGATAAAATAATCTGAGGTGGATACGGGGCAGTAAATGTAGGATGATACCACCCAGTGGTAAGAGTGTAGAGGATCTGGCCACCTCAAATATGTTGTAGAACATTGGGATTGGATGTAATTAAAGTATGATGATGAAGGCCTAGTTTTTATATTTGCAATGTGGGGTCTTTACAGAGTTGATGCTCCCTTCCAGTGATAGTTATTCATGACTACTAAGGATAAAGAGAAATTGATGTGCCACTATCTCACTCCCTTGATTTATAAAAATAGAAGCATATTTTACTTTATAATAATTTCTAAAGCTAAATAAAAATAGACATGTCTATGGCATATTAGGAAAGGGATATAATAGAAAAAATGACTTAAATGATTGTAAGAAAAATTATTTTTACTTTAATATTCATTTTAGAGTCCCTTTCACTATAATAATTACAGTGTTCATATTTATTGCAATGTACTGATTAAGCACAGTTGGAGTTAGAGCATATGAAATACCAAACTACAGTAAAAGAAATGTTACACTATTAGCCAGTTTGGAATTCCATGTATATTAAGTAACTTAAGGCATTAAATTGTAGATATTAAAATTACCTTTATTATCTTTTTATGTAAAACTTACTTTAAGATAGTATAAAAATCTACTTAGTATAAAAGTGAATAAAAATACGTGCTACTGTAAATTAGCTATGATGCCAATTCTTCCTATACAAAAATTCCTTTTTGGCATTCATTGTGAAAATAAGAGAATAATTTATCACAAAATTATGGCTATTTTTAGCTGACAGGTAAAAATATAAAAATGCAAAACTATTAATTTAGTGTGAGTTTTAATGCCTTATATTATCCAACTCAACCTTGGTTAAATCTGTATTTAGCTGTGTTAAAAATGGCTTAAATCTAGTTCTTGATAACTTTATTTCCCCTTCCCTATCCATGATGTGGGTGCACCCATTTTAATGAAGAATGGGGAAGGATAAATATTAAATAAAAAGATGTGAAGACAGGTCTACTTTACCATTTTTTTTCCTATCTGGTTGCATCACCGTTTCTTCTATTTTTTTTTTTTTTTTTTCCCTATCTGGTTGCACCACCACTTCACCATGGAGGGGACTTGCACCTCTTTGCACAGGTCTGGGACACCTTTTTACTTTTTTTTGTACTAGGAGATCCCAGGGATCAAACCCAGGTCCTCCATATGGTAAACGGGAGCTCAATTGTTTGAACCACAGCTCCTTCCCATACTTTGCTATTTTTTAACTGTCTACAAGTAATTCAGAATTTACACATGAGTTTCAGAGGAAAGAAATGGATTGAAATTTGTGTCAAAGCAAAATGTACTCAAATCAGATGGAATGTCTGGCCATAAATGAAATTGATGCCTATGTGAATATAGGACTCATAATAATTACTATGCTCTATTATCTTCGCCTTTACTTATATGAGATATAAATAATTTCTACTCTCAAAAATCCTACAATCTAGGAGATTAGACAGACAAAGTGATTGTGTGTGTGAGAAGTCAAATGGTATTCGAGGTTTTATGAAACTCAAGGATGTCTATCTCAGACTGGGGAACTAGGGAAAGATACATATAGGAAACAGCACTTTAGCAGAAGCTAGATGGAAAAGGTGGATTTAACTTGTTTGGGGTGGGTTGGTAGGTCTGTGTGTACAGGGATGAGAGATATAGGTGGGGCCAGGATACTCCAGGCAGAAAGATCAGCTTGAGCAAGGGTCTAAAGGTATGACAGAATGTTTTGAATGCTAAATATCAAAAATAGTTAAGCATGGCTGTAGTGTAAGATAATTATGAGTGATGAAGTTAGAACATTGGGTAGGCACACATCTCGAAGGGACTTATATGCTAAAACAAGGGCTTAGAAATTTATTCTTCATACCAAAAGGAGCCACTGAAGGAGAGAGCAATAGAAAGATATCAGAAAGATCCCTATGGTTACCATTTGGAGGATGGATCAGAGAATATATCTCGAGACTGTGTCTGGAAGAAGGAGATGAATTTAGAGAATTAATGAGCATGTTGTAGCAGTTTGAGATTATTTTATGAATCCCAAAAAAGAGAAAAGATTATATTTGTAAACTTATCTATTCCTCTGGGTGTTATACCCTCTGATTCCATTAATTCAGCTGAGGGGCCTTTGATTATATTACCTGTTAAGATTGCTTTGTGCTTTTGATTTGACTATGTCAGTGGGCATGATTCAGGTTGGGTCCCTGCCCCCTTGCTGGGTCTGATATAAACTCACACAGACAGACAACAGAAGAGACAGTGCTGTCATTTTAAAAAACACAACAAACTTTATTTTTAAAGAGATTTTAGATAATAGAAGAGTTACATTGAAAGTATGAGGGATTCCCGTGTATCCCCTCCCTCTCTCACATCATCCCTTTATTTTTTTTAAATGTAGCAGTACAATTTATGATGATATATCTGTAAAAGTCACTCATTTTTAAAATGCACATTTAAAAAATGACTCACTTGTGGTAAGGACTAACTGTCCTGCTGTAAGAAGTTTAAAAATAGAACCTTCATTGTGAGGTTTATCAGTACTTCACACATCTAACAAATACTGAGGGTGGCAACTACCATTGTTACAACATCTTTGAAGCCAAAAATTTAAGCACAAATCAGAATTAAGAGAAACTTCAGAATGCTCCATTTGCTTGCATTTTTGGCTGAACTTTCAAAGATTCCACATATAACAAAAACCACAATTTTGAGTCAAAATGAATATTAAAACATTTAAGCCTTGTAACAAACTTACTCCACAGAAGCAAGGAAAACAGAGTGAATAGTAACTGCAGTATATTTCTAGGAGAGAAAACAGTCACTTATTTCCTTTATCATAAAACAAAAGTCAATGAGAATATTTTAATAACACTCACCAAGTTATTTACTATTTAAGAATTAAGTTGTGTCTTTAAATTGTATCCATCTATATATTTGGATTAAATTACATTTATACATCAAAAACATTGGTTCAGAATTCCAATCTTAAATATAAACCATAATTTATCAAAGTTAGTCCATACACTATACAGTAATGCTACCATTTAGATTTTTATGCTTCATCTGTAAAGCTTAATTTACAAACAGGAGTTTTGTCCTGTTTCTCCAGAATAAATATCCCTATGTCTAAAACCTTAAATTATGAACAAAAAAGACAGATTCAAATAATTCATGCTATGCATTTTCCTTCATTGAACTGTGATAAAAACAGAGCCATCTGGTGTTGGAGCACCATCTTCCTTCTCAGTCTCTACAGTCCCAGAAGCAGACACAAATACCATTGTTTTATTTGTTGAATCTATCTTCTGTTTCTTGGCAATAGCCACATGAACAGCAACAATCTCATCACTTTCAAAATCATAGTCAGGAATTGACTTTGGTGAGAAATCTGTTACTTCTGCTGATGATTCACTTTTTTTAATCCTCAGTGCCACTTTCTGCTGCTCCTGGATTGTTCTTTCCCAAGAAAGGTCTTTCCATATTTCAGGGTTTATTAGATAGATATGGAGAGCTACTTGAAAACTTCTAATTGCTTCATCTATTTCGTCCTTTGGATCTCTGTTGTCATGTTATTCTATTGTCTGTCTTCTTATCTTTCAGTTTATCCTTCCTAATAATCTTCATTTCTAAACTCTTCTCCAAATCTCTCATCCTTGTTTTTTCCTTTTAGGCTGCAGCAACCCCTTCAGTATCTCTTTTAAATCTGGTCTTTTGGTATCATATTCTAGCAGTTTTTGTCTGTGAAGACATTCACTTCATCCTCATTTTTGAAGGACAGCTTTGCCGGATACAGAATTCTTGTTTTTCTTTTTCAGTAACTCAAATACATCATGCCACTTCTCTCCTCCATGTTTCTGCTGAGAGGTCAGCACTTAATCTTATCAAATTTCCCTTGTATGTGATACTTTGTTTTTCTCTTGCTGCTTTCAGAATCCTCCTTTATCTCTGAAACTTGTCATTCTGAATAGTAGGTGTCTCAGGGTAGGTCTATTAGGATTTATTCTGCTTAGAGTAAGTTGTCCTTCATGGATATTGATATTTATGTTCTTCATAAGGGTTGGTAAGATTTTGGTCATTATTTCCTCAAATATTCTTTCTTCCTCTTTCCCATCCTCTTCTCCTTTTGGGGCACCAATAATGCAAATGTTTGTGCATTTTGCATTGTTGGTTGTTCAATTTCCTGAGGCTGTGCCCCATTTTTTCCATTTTCTTCTCTTTATTTTCTCCTGTCTTTCTAGTTCAGATGTTCTGTCTTTGAAATCACAAATTCTGTCTTCAAGCATTTCAAATCTGCTCTTATGTGCCATTAATGTATTTTTTATTTTTTTTAATTGATTTTGTAAAAATATTACATTAAAAAAATATGAGGTCCCATTCGACCCCACCACCCCCACCGCACCCCTCCCCCCCCCAGCAACACTCACTCCCATTAATGTATTTTTAATCTCATCTCTTGCGTTTTTTATTCCCATAAGATCTGTTACTTTTCTTTGCAGGCTTTCATCTTGTCCTTTATGCTCTCCTAGTGTTTCTTAATATCCTTTATTTCTTTAGTCATTTTTTCTTTAAATTCTTTGAAGCAATTTAGGAAAGTTATGTGATCATCACTGATTAATTGTTTTAAATCCTGTATCTCTTCAGGATATTTGGTTTGTTCTTTTGGCTAGGCCATCTCTTCCTATATCCTAGTATGGCTTGTAATTTTTTGCTGATGTCTAGGCATCTGTAAATGTTGGTGTATTTTCTCTGATGGCTAATGTCTCTCTCTTGCCTATTGTTTCTTTTTTTTTTCCACAGCTTTTCTTTGATAGTTGGTTCAACTAATTCTCAGTCTTTAAAATTGTCTGGCTTAAGGCTTTCAAAATTGGGTCAGGGACTACCAAGTAAGGCACAAATTTTTTCCCAGGTGTTGGATACAGAAATTGTGAACATTTTATCCATGCAGTTTCCAGACAGGCTAGCAGATGGCACTCATCAGTGCACCTTTCCACAGAGGTGTTTCAGTCTCGGCTTTCCTGTGTTCCTGTATTGAATCTCCATATCAGAGATTCAAAGTAGGCTCTGCTTACCAAAGAAAAGCACCTCAGTTCCCCCTCCATTTTTACTCCCAGTCAACTACAGGGAGCCAGGGTTTTTATCATAGCTTGATATCTTGGGAGTGAGTGAGGGGAGCCCTTCTCAGCTGCTACAGGGGCTTGAGAGCTCATGTTTGCCTTTTTGGCTTTTTTGTCTCTCTGTCCCTCACCCTCCTGGGAGTTATGTAATTCTTTCCTGGTCTGCTGACTCCCACAGCAGGTCCCTTGGACAGCTCTTTCTCTGTTGTTTTTGTGAGAGCATTCAGCTCTGCCTGTTAGTCCATTGCCATCTTCCTAATGCACAGCTTTATCATTTTTGACCCTGCCGAATAACAGAAAGGAGAAGTTTTGAGCTTCTGGGGCCACAAGGAAAGATGAAACATTTTGCCTGACAGCTTATAGTTGAGATTGGGAAGAAAGTAGAATGATCGAGACTGATAGAGGAGACCCAGAAAAAAATAAGCCCTATGCCAGGAGACAGAGGACTTCAGGATCACTTGAGCACAAAGCCCCAGCAAGCTGAGCCCACAGAACTCAGAAGGAGAGGAAGCCTAGAGGGGAAGAAGAGAATGAGAGAACAGGTAGAAATGCCTGCCATCTTGCTTCAACATGTGGCACTTAACTTTGCTGAGAAAGCAACCTTGAATTGGACTTTTTATGGCCTTGTGAATGTAAGCTTTTACCCTAAATAAACACCCTTTATAAAAGGTACTCTTTTCTGGTACTCTGCATTGGCACCCCTTTGGCAGACTAATACACTTGTATAAACTGAAACTTCAAATATAAAAGTGAAGTGATGTATTTAAATATCTTATTGCAATAGATTTAAGAATCTCTTTCCTTTCACCTTGGAATCTATTTCTTCATGATCTTTCTAAAACATAAATTTGTGTATATGATTATTCTATTTAAAAGCATTTAATGATTACTTGCCTAGGTTTTAAGACCTCCAATATTAGTCTATAGTTTACCCATAAAACTAAATTCTGATGCATCTTCATTGAAACTATCCACTCCAATATCAATCTTGGTCCAGGGGATGGACATGTGAACCAAATGGGGCTTCCTTCAATAATCTCTGATCATTTATAGAGCTGGGTTTGATTTTAAAACTATCCTTTCCTGGCAAGGATGTGAAGCTGAGCCTACAGTGCAGTCATTTCTTCTCAACTCTGCAGAAGAAACTGGCCTTCATTGGGTTAAACCAATATATAAAGAGAAGCTGAGAAGAACAGAAAAGAGTTAATTCTTGATTTTGGTTGCTGTGGTCCCTGCAACTACATGACTTTTATATTCCCTAGGCTTGGTTATCCAATTCTTCCTCCACTTCTGTAAGCTATCCCATTACATTGCTTCTTTTTGCTTAAGCTAGTTTGAGTTGGATGTTCATCACCTGAATCCTAATATAGTCTCCTCCTGGCCAATTTTGTCTCATCATCATGTGACATATTCATTCATTTCTCTGTCCTTCTTAGAATGATGCTTATACTCGTTTAATATTAATACCCCAGCCCTTACATCTATTGATTCAGTTTCATAAATATTTAGTGAATTTGTTCTGCACTGTTGATGCAGAAATGATAATACATAGCACCTAATCTTGAAGGACTCACAATATATGGAAAAGCAGACATTGTAGCAGAAAGGAACAATGCCATCTGATGAGAATTGTATTGAAATTATAAACAAATTACTGAAGGAGCACAAAGGAGGGAGTTGGTGCCTAAGTAACCATGCTGTCAGTAGAATTTTATTAAAATACTCCAATCTATATTAATTCATCTCTCTTGTGAATGCATGTGACCTTTCATTTATACCCTTAATCCTATACTGTCTTATTTTGTTATTTAATGGTTTCATGGCAATATATCTCTTTTCTGCAACTGCACTTTAAGTCCTTGGTGGGAATTTGATTTTCTTTTCCTATATACTGCTGCAAGGATCTACCACAGTATGATGTACCTATTAGAAGATGAAATAATATTTGGAACTATAGATTCAGAATTATAAAAATAAAATGACTTTCAGGCAGTCATCAAAAGTCATTATTTTTCTTACCAGAATAGAAAATAACCCAAGAGACTTTTTTATTAATTTTTTTTAAGGAAGCTTTAGATAACATAAATATTACATAAAATTATAAGGGATTCCCATATGCCCCACTCCCTTTCCCTCCCACACTTTCCCACATTAACAACATTCTTCATTAGTGTGGTACATTTGTTACCACATGAATACATATTGAAGCATTGCTACTAACCATGATCTACGGTTTGCATTATAGTTTACACTCTGTCCCACACAATTTGTGGGTTGTAACAAAATATACAGTGACCTGCATCCACCACTGCAATGTCATGCAGAACCACTCTAAAGTCCTGAAAATGCCCCTAAATTCCCATATTACAATTATTCTTCCCTCTCCCATCCCTAAGAACCTCTGGTGGCCACTGCCTTTATATCAATGATAAGAGTTCTTCCATTGATGAAAAAAATAATAGGCCTATAGTAAAATAATAATACGTCAACTATAGTCCATTGTTCATTTTCCAGTCTTGAGGATTTGGGGATGGTGATGTCCATTCTGCTTCTAATTGAGAGGGAGCTTAAATCCCATGGGGCAGATGGATGGAACTATCTTGCTTGCAGTTGCAGACACTCCCTGCTCCTTGGGATGGGTGCTGTCCATCATCATCTCTTTGTTAGTTGTCCTGGGTGAGTCCAATGAACTAGATAGTAGGTGTTGCCGCTATGCTGAGATTCAGGGCTCTACTCACACATGGACAGATCAAAGATTTAAGCCTCTTGGACATATATTTATCAAGTTTAGTGTTAACTATAGGTTCAAACAAAATGGACAGAGGAGTCATGTGTAGGAAACCTATAAATGCGTCTAACTCTGTTATACCAGAGAGCATAAATTTCAAAGTAAGTTCCACTGACAGGGTGCCGATTTCCTGAATTGTCTGCCCTGCTTATAGTTTCTGGATGTCTCTAGAGCCCTCAAGAGCCTGGCTATTTGAGTCACTGTTTACTGTGGCATCAATGAGATCCTGCTGAGTCTTGCATAGGCATAACCTCTGGAATGACCTCCTGACTCACTTTCAAATCTCTTCACCATAAAAACTCATTTATATTTCCCATTTCCCATTGATCAAGTGGTTTTAAGTGATTTCCTTACAAAATTTCAAAGTTATTTCATGGAACATAGAAACCATGGTTTCTCAACAATGGAGCTATTGACATTTGGAGCTGGATAGTTTTTTGTTGTATGTGTTTGTTGGGGAAGCTCTCCTGTGAATTGTAGGATGTTCATCATTGGCCTCCACCTACTAACTCCCACTATCACCATCCCCTCGGGAACAAAATTGCCCCTGGCTGAATATCACTGGTCTAAGCTCTTGCCCTCCAGTTCTTCAGTACTTAGTCTCCTCTTACCGTTAGGGTACTGAACTGAATATCATTTTTATATATTTTTACCTTTTATGGATGTTTCTAAAAATGAAGTTTAGTTATATTGAATACCAGAAACCCTGAAATCTGAAATCAGGAAAGAAAGGTACAAAGAGAAAAATCAGATGCTAAAACTATGTGCTAAAAGCAGAAACTAAAGAGAAGAAAAAAATCTGTTTGAGGTGGGAATTTTATCCCCTGAACTACTTGGATCTGTTCAAATTTGAGAGAACCACCTTCAACATTATTGTGTTCATTATTGTCTTCCAGAGAATATCTCACATACTCTATTTGTCATTAATTGTTATTAAATATATAAACACAAACTTAGCAGTGGAAAACAACACACATGTGTTACTGCACAGTTTCTGTGGGCCAGGCATGGCTTAGCTGGTTCTTTTGCTCAGAGTTTTGCAAGGCTGCAATCAGGGAACTGGCCAGGCTGCATTCTCATCTGAAGGTTTAACTAGGGAGAATCTACTTTGAAGCTCATTCAAGACTGTCAGGATCCTTTTCTTTGTGGTTGTAAGGAGGATGCCTTCAGGTCCTGGGCAGTTTCCTGCTACTCTTTTAGGCTATTCATAACATAGAAGTTCTTTTCCTCAAGGCCAGCAGGAAAACATCCCTCCAATCCAATGTCATAAAACTTACGTATTCCTGAGAGTGACATAACATCACCTTTGCCATAAAACAAAATCTAATCAAGGGAGTGTCATCCAATTACCTTTGCCATATTCTATTCATTAGAAGCAAGTCACAGCTTCCCTTGTACTCAAGGGAATAGCATTACATAAGGATGTCACTCATTGGGGAACACTTTACTGTGCGTCTTCTACACATACATTCATCAAAATCTTGATCAAAACTATGAATCTAGTCAGTATTTCTGTTGAATTGGAATAATCAATTATGTTTCATAGAATATAACACAGTCTCTATTGCCTTTTCAGAACTCATCACTGGCTGATGTGGTCTTATTGGAATATTGATGGCTAGCCCCTTCCCCCTCTGCAGTAAAATGCAAGTTTCATAAGAGCAGAGTCCTGATGTGCCATGGAAATTTTATTATTCCCAACACCCAAAGTAGTTGCCTCACTGGAGATATTTAAGACATACTTGTTCAATGATTGAATGTTCTATGTAATTCCTGAAATGACATTAAAAAAATTACATTTGGTGCCTCCTCATTCTGCCTGGCTAAGAGATAAGTAACCCCAGTTAGCCCTGCACTGGCTTTAACCACAACTAGCAGGGCCTGTACATCCATATGGTTTGGATGATAAGAGCTACTCTTAGTGTCTCCAAATGGCTCCTGTCACTTTTTCTCTGCACAGCCCTTGAAACTTCTTTTCTGAATGGCTCCTGGCCCTTTAATCCTCGTAACATATTAGCAAAGCCTGTATCTCCATACTCCCTGAATTACAAGAAGGTGCCTCAGCTTCTTCAAGCGACCCTAGCCACTTCCACTTTTCCAGCCATGTAGTTTAAAACTTCAAATCTGCAGCATCCAGGGGAAAGTCCTACCCCTTCCCTCTAGGTCACAATAAAGGCAAGAGCTCTGGACCCATATGTGCTCCTCCCCAACTCTACCATAGACCCTTACAGCAGCAGGCCAGGAAAGCTCCAGGCTCCTCTACCACCATTGTTCTCCCCTCTCCCACTCCAGGGTCTTTGATGTAACAAAGTTGTCTTTTCATGTATTTCCCGTTGGCTGGCTCTCTGGGTTTGCACTTCATCGTCTGAAGAACTTCCACTTAACATCCAAACCATTCCCCAATGGAAATATTTTTCGCTCTTACTAAATAAGTTGAATTCACTCTTTTAAAATTCTTATTATAAAATATTTATTTCATATGTTTTTAGTTTGACTCCCTACATAATTTGTCACAACCTTAAAAACAAGTATTGCGACTTATAGTTCTTCAACAATCTCCACAAAATCTAATGCTCTGAGAATATAATTCCTGGTACCTTATAAATATATGTTGGTTATTTGCCAGGACACATGACCCTTCATTATAATGCAATCATGGGTTAACTAATTGTTTACTGATTAGCAAGATTTAAAAAATATATATTATCATAATTTTAATACATATATTCTGGAAAATATAAATAGTTACTGTTAGAAGTTCCCCCTCACTAGGTTTGCAATAATTAACAAATTGTGACTCAGTTCCCCCTGACATGCATTGAGGAAAGACAAGACTCCCCATAGCCTCCATAGCCTATGTGTCTGAAAGCAGGGCAATTCCCCAAAGGATGACCAAAGAAACCAGGTGGAGATGGGAGCAAAGTGAGATAGAGACCTTCACCCTCTTCAGATCAAAGCACCACCTGCTCCTCCAGCATTCCAAGAATGCATAACCCCCCAACCCACTACCCTCTAGCCATAAAAGGGGAAAATTTTAGCCTCTAGAGCTTCCTTTTTGCCCCTGCACCTCACTCAGGCCCTCAACCCCCTCCCACTGACTATCATTTCCCTGCCTAGAAAAGTACTGAATAAATTAATACCTCCCCTTCCAGGGGCAGGCTGAAGTCTATTCTTCAGACACCCTCCACTGGGAAGCTCCCAATAAACTTTCTGCCTGCAGTCATCAGTTTCCACATCCCAGTGAGCACCACTTTTCTCTAACAGTTACATACGCTAAGAAAAATAATGAAGAAACCTATAGTAACAGCAATGTATTTACCTTTGTAAAGAAACCCATTCATTACAATTATATTTAATACCAAACCTAACAATATCTATTTTAATATAAATATCTCAAGAATTTCAGTATTTTGGGACAATTCTACTACATCTGAAAGGGATATGATATATCGAGAAGAAAAAAAAAAACTCAGTTAAGTAAATATATTCTGGGACTCCTCCAGCTTGTACAGTACTGCTAGGTGATAAGCTTATGTTTGGGGTAAAAACTATAACCCTGACAATTTAGACTACTTAAAATAGAGACCCTGGATAGGGACCCAGATGACTGACAGGTTGTATAAAGCTTGCATTTTCATATATACATGCACACATATATACATATGTATATACAGGAAGAAAGTATTCAATATTGAGAAATATGTAGTTTAAATATATTTTAAATCAAGAAATAAGCTGTAATCAATTCCCTAAGATTAGGAATAAATTCAAATTTGTTTTATTATCAGAAGACAAGATTGAAACTTGAACTTATAAAATCACACTTAAATATGCAGAAATTTATAGAAACATTCATTTTATACCTTGTAACACAATGGCTTGCAAAGAAGTATATAAAAATTTAAACACAATTAAGATTAAAGGTTAAAATTGCTGACGGTGGACTCTCCAGTAAACACATGCTCCAGGAACCTCTTCACTGAAAGAACAAAGCTAGAGGAAGGTAATTAATCTTTAAGAGTGAAAGTATTGCAATAGCAATTGTCCTTTTTAAGATGGATAATTGAATTTTCAAGAATCATAGTATCATCTACTTTTAAAGGTGAACACAAAGATTATGTAAGTATGAATTTATAGCAGTTCCTTAGCATCATTTTTATTTTTTAATGAGTACTCTCAAAATTATCAATCTAGATGAACTTTCTATAATCACTCATCAAAATCTATCCTGGGGCAGGCTCACTAAGTAGCTCATTTTTCATAGACAGTTAGTGACACATAGTTTAAAAGGGTTTCATTAACAAGGACACCATGAGTGTATGAAGGGAAAACTTCTTTTCCTATAAGACATGTACCTTAAAATGCCTTTTCATGAATTATACAACATTTGCAGCACATCTTTTCCTTACTATGCCCTTCAGTGATATAGCTTCAAAAGAAAGTCCTTCTACCTCATGGGGAATGAGGACAAAGAAAGACCCATTCACTATTAATCACACTCCATAAGGCCAAACACTGTGATGTGTGACAGGTTTACGTTGATAAAATAGAAAGCATTCCTGCACTTTGGTGTTTTCCATCTGTTGAATTAACAAATCAATGTTTTTTTTTTTTTTTAGAATAAGTTATGCTAAGTCTCTGAAATGAACAGTATTCAGGATGTAAAACAGTTGAGAACTTGGGTTAGAGAGAATGCTCTGGGACAGCCTGTCTGGGGAGGTAGCTTTTAAGCCAAGATTTGAAAGATAAGAAGGACAAAATTCTGGGTAAAGGAAGAGAATGTGGCATAATATAAGCAAAGTGAAGAAAAGAAGGATCTTGTATACAGAGTCAAACACTGTAGATCTGTCAGGAACAATGACGCAGTCGTATGATTTCACAATCAGAAGATCATCAGTGGCTTTAACAAGCAGTTTGAGTCAAATTGTAAGGAACAGTATTCAAATTGCTCACAGTTGAGGAATGGAAGGGGACTAATGAAAGGGAAGCCATGAATATAGACAATCTCAAAAACTGTATTTGGTTCAATCTCACATTGAAGGACAATCTAAATATTTAACAAGATAAGTTGTAAATTAACATTAGTAATTATATTGTCACTGATTAAAAGGGAGTATTACACAGCCATGAAAATGATGCAAGAGAAGAATATTTAATGATGTACAGAAATGCTCGGTAATTGTTAAATGTAAAAGTTGAATATTAAGCTGAATATACAAAGTAAAAAAATATGTGACTATAATACATTTGCTTACAGTATATTGTTTTACCTTGCTTTATTGCTGAAAACAGATGCCATCGAATGGGTTGACTTTATCAATGAGAATTTATTATTGTGCAAGCTTACAGTTTTTAAGCTGAGAAAATGTCCAAATCAGGACATCATCAATATGATGCTTTCTTCCTGAAGACTGGCTGCTGGCAATCCTGGACTCCTTTGTCAGATGGTGAGGCACATGACAACATCTACTGGTTTCTCCCTTCTCCTAGGGGTTTCCTTGCTTCTAGTTTCTTGCTTTCCTAGCTTTCTCTCTCTCTCTGAATTTCATTCTCTTATAAAGGACTCCAGGAAGCAGATTAAGACCTACCCAGGGCCATGCCTTAACTGAAGTAACACTCTCAAAAGATTCTACTTACAATGGGTCCACACTCACAGGAATGGATTAACTTTAAGCTGTATGGGTTACATACAGCTTCAAACCACCACATATACTTAAATAGAAATTATATAGTAATTGTATGTATGCTAATTATGTATTTGTTCAGGAATGCATATATGTAAATGTATATAACTAGAAAGTAATACACTGAAATATAAACATGAGTAATTCTTGTGTGATATTTTTAGGAACATTTTAACAATGAATATGTATTACATTTATAACCACAACTTAAAATTATTTTATAAATAAAATATCATAGTCTCTAAAATCAGACAGACCTGGTTCAAATCTCTTATCTTGCAGTCACTAGTTTAACTTCTCTGAGTCACACTTTCATTTTCTATAAAAGTAATAACTATAATAGCTTCAAGATTTTTAGGAAGATTATATTGGAAATGTGTTAATAGCCCATAGCACTTTCAATAACTTGCCATAGATTTAAAAAATATATTTGGGGAGGAGGTGTAGCTCAGTGGTTGAGAGCCCACTTCCCATGTATGAGGTAATGGGTTCAATCCCCAGAGCCTCCTAAAAAAGAAATATATATATATATACTTATATGTATATATTTATAATTTTATATATATTTATAAATATAAATTAGGGAAAGATATAGAATTTTTAATAAGTTAGAAATATTGGATAAACTAGTATGTGCAATATATACCAATGAGTCTTAATGGCTTTGTATTTTTAGAATAATATATAAATTTTTGTTAGGAGAAAATCTTTATCATCCATAAAATATATTATTTGAAAATTTTCTGTATATGTAAGTATTTCCAAAAAATACCCTGTCATCATTGACTAGGTGCTTTTGTGCTCTACAGAAACCAAATGTGGTCCATTTAAATGTGAAAGCTCATAATTGTGCTTCTGGAATATAGAGGGTAGATGAATTCTGGAAGGTTAACATGGTAAAATGTAGAGACCAGTTATAAATTGGACCTATAAAAATGAAAAGTGGAAATTTTCCTATATGACTTTTATGAAAATCAGAGCCAGGTCATTCTGTTATTTTTATTGTAAGGTTAGGTTAGAAGATAAACTAACTTCTATTCCTCTTAGGGTTAAATGTGTGCAGGTTTTGTAATAAAATTTATTCCTTCTTTAAAAGTAATAGCAAAGGGAATAAAGTTTTCTACACCTAAGGCTAATACAAAATTACAACTCAGAAGAAATTTCTCTTTCATGTACCCTCTGCCATAAATCCAGGTTCATAAACTTCAGCCTTTTATTTGGGTGTTCGATAAAAATGGTAATCTAGTTGAATTAAGTAGATGCCTTTTTGGTTATATAAAAAGCTGTTCATACAACCTATATGCATTAATGATTTTTTCCCTATTTTAGTTATCACTGTTAAGCAATGATAATATCCAGACACACAGAAGACGTGTTGGCAGACATGAATCCCACCGTTAACGTGGCTGCAGTCTATGTTTGGTAACACAGATGAGAACAGTTAAGTCACATAAAAAGTATTCAGACATATGAACAATACCAGCATTAAATAAGAAATATAATAATCTGAGGTTTGGGGGCAGTTTGGAAGAGATCAGCAAGAGTTATAGATGCATATCTGAATAAAATGAATTCAGTAAAGAGTTGCTTCCTCTCCTTTGTTCCTGGGGAGAATTTCAGGGAAAATATTGGGCTTCTGTGATAATCTGATTAATGGAAGGAAAGAAATCAGAAATCTCTTAGTGGTAGATAGATATATCAGATCTACTTCCTGCAATACAGCAATGATATTCCTCCTTTGAGAATATAATTAGATTATATACCAGCTATCAAAATGTATTATATGATGAAGTCATGAGTAACCAACAATAGAGAGTCATGGCCATTTTTCATAACTTAATCTCTAAATTTATGATTTCTTATCTGTAAAATATTCACTAGTCCCTGCAAAACTGTTCTATTAGTAGTAATAGCCTAGGGCAGGGGTTCTTAACCAGGGGTCCATGAGCTTGAATTGAAAATTTAAAAAAAACATTATTCTTGTGGGACGTGTTGGTGCGGGTGTGATACCTTTATTAAATAATACGCAGTATATTGTGGACTTAGTAAGGGGTTCATGGTTTTCACCTGACTGGCAAAGGGGTCTGTGGAACAAATAAGGTTAAGAAGCCTGGTCGAGGGTTTGTATTGATCAAACTCATGAGATAGAGTATATTTTAATAAGCAGTAAAGGTTACTAGTTTCTTGAAAGAATAGGAAGGAAAGTACAGTCTTCATTGCAACAGCATAGCAGAATCTATGCCTTCTGCATAGCTAACATACACTGCTTTGATATTCACTCATTACATACTTGGAAGTGTATATGATCATGAGATATAATGTTGGACAACCTTCAGCTTAGAGGGAAAAATCAACTTTGCAGTCTTTGAGATTTTATGTTTAATTAGGCACATAGTCACTCCCAGGGCTTGTGTCCAGCCACCAAGCTTCAGGGAAATTTCTTCTTATCAATACCATTAGCCACTACTTGTTCTGGACAATGTGGCAGTTGTTTGGTCTGGTACATTGTTCTTGGCCAGATTCTCACCGATGTTCTATTTTCCTACAAAGTCTGTGGGGGATGATGGTGGGAGAATTGACCGAAGTTCAAATCCTCAAGAATCCCTGAAGCTACAGGAAAGACCACAGATACAGCCGCTAATTCTTCCCTTCCAAATCTACCTTATAGGCTTTTATGAGGATCTAATTAAGTAGCACAATTGCAATGTTTACTAGCATAAATGGAACATAGTCCTTAATAAATATCAGCAATTATCCATATTAATAAAGTACAATAGTTAAGATTGTTATTTGATTTCATGGCTTTATCTGGCCATATTCTGTTTAGAACATGATACTTGTAACTATAGTCACTGGATTAACACTACTGCTATTATTTCTTTAACTGCTACTGAAAGCACATACGCACTCACTCATATGCATATATCTTTATATTTTTCTTTAGTTTCACACTGGGAAACAATTTTACAGTGTTTTCTAATCAAGAGCTGATGATAATTTTTCTTTGTTTATATTTTCCTCACTAAATGAGCATATATTTTAGTTATTATGGAGAAATAATTAGGTTATGACATCAATGTTTATTTCATAACATTGGATTTCATTGTGAGTCTCTATTCAGGCAAATTTGTTAAAGTTCTTTATTCTTTCTGTAATAAATTACTAGAATAACTGGCACATTTTAGTGAAAATTATAAATAAAAACAGATGCTCCATAGAGTTAATTTGAATAGAAAATTATTCTTTAACATTATAGTTTTAGAAAAAAAGCACTTGGGAGAATATAGAGTTTTGCATTATTAGTCTTCAGAGGGTCATAAAAGTAGAGCAAGAAAGAAAAGCAAATGAAGTTATTTTGTCTGCTTTTTTTTTTCCCCAGGCTACTCTCCTCTCTAATTGTGACTTCTGGATATCCATGAAATAGAGAAATATCACATTTTTTAAGTGTCTAAGAGTACTCTGGACCATAGGCTATCAAATTTATCAAATTGTATAGCCTTTTGGAGAAAGTTGTTAGAAAGATATTTATTTTTAGTTACGGCATTGTTTCTTCTCTCCTTTTCCCTGATTCGGTCATTCTGCTTTTTTATTATCCTCTTTTCTAATCTAGTCTGATAATCCTTACAATTTATTTCAATCATTTCCTTTGAAAAATAATATGAGGAAAGTGTAAATAAAGTTTAGAAAAATATGAAATGCTAAAACCAACCAAAGTCAACCAAAGTTTGGATCACTCCCCTTTTATATTCTATCAGTTACTAGGTGTGTTATCTCTTTAAGATGTTTCATTTCCCACTAGGAGGATCTCTTCTCTACAATAATTTTGTAAATAAATATGTATTTCTACAGGAGAAGAAAATGGATGTTTTTTTATATAACTTTTTTATTTTTATTTTTTACAAATCAATTTTACTGATACATATTAATAAAGCATAAATCCATCCAAAGTGTACAATCAGCCGTATTCAGTATAATCACATAGTTGTGCATTCATCACTTCAATCATTTTAGAGCATTTCATCATTCCAGTAATAAGAAACAAACAAAAAAACAACCAAAGAACTCATCACCTCTCAATTTCTCTATGCTTCTCCTACCATACATAGTTGATATTTTATTTCCATCTCTCTAGTTATTTCTATTTCTATTTTGTAAAAACAGTCTTTTATAGGCAATATAATCCATATTTGTAGTTTACATGAGGTGTTACCGTTACACAGTCCCATGCTACATTTTTTAGCACACGTGACATTTGACTTGCCTTTTCAACCACTGTCATACCCATATAATAGCTCTTCAAGGTACAACCCCTTTGATTTGCTTTCACCATTTTTATTCATTTCTGACGATTTACAAACAACCTTTAACCAATACCGAAGAGAGTAACCCTCAGCTTTCCAGAGAATGGATGTATTTAATATACATGCAAAGACTGCCTCTAAGAAGAAATGTGCCAGGGAATAAACAGGAGAAATTCTGGTGTCGAAAATGATTCTGTGCTTAAAGAACCTGTAACTATTCATTTCCCAGCAAGATTTGGGACTGCTAGACTCTCAGTATTAATTTCCAGTGAGTTCATGGCTGACTGATGACCTTGCACATTCAGGCTTAATAGTAAAACATGCTGAGACCTGAGTGTCTCAGGCTGATGAAAAGAGGGAGGAAGCAAAGATCTTACTTGAAAGGGGTCAAAAAACTATTCCAGCTGCAGAGCTGGATATCTCAGTGAATAATTGTCTGCGTAGTCTCTGAAGGGTTAAAAGAGAAAAATCATGATCAGGTGATTGTAGCTAAATGATGGAACCCTATGCTTCACTTGGGCTCAGTAACATGAGAAATCTAGCTGGCGCAGAGGGTGTCAGTGGCATCCTGATCCAGGTCATCTGTCCACCATGAAAGAATTATGGACAGTGACTGTGGTTGATTGTTCAATACCTAAAGGGTAACAGCAGTAGTTACGTGAGACAGGACATCAGAACCAAGCAGAGAGACTGCATTTCAGGAAAATATTCCTTTATTGTTAGAGAACTGGAACTGAATGGATCTAGATGCCCAGGTTTTTATGTCATAGTTCATTGCTGCAGAGAGATTGGTATAGACTATCACTATAATGTCCATGTCTGGGAGATCAGTTTCAGTCCTCACAAAATGGTTAGAAAAGGAGTCTGGAGACAGCCCCACTCAGCATAGCCATCATATCACTCATACCTACTCTTCCACTGAAACTCACCTTAGGAAAACTTGGAACACAGTAACAAAATGAGTGATTTTTAGGAAAAGATCAGTTGATAAATAATCTCCAATTTTCTAACTCTTTAAATAAGCTTGGACTATTTAATTAAATTATTCCACAAATGGAAATCTAGCCAATAAGTTATGCCTACTTATTGGTGCCCAGTGTTTATTTCCCAAACAACAGAAGCTTAGTCCATGTTTTGAGCACTGCTGTGTTTCATATAGTTTACACTTGAACCTCGTTTTGTAGACTTTTCTATTTTATTTCCCTCTAATATGAAAAATACTGTGATTCTCACTGGAAGAACTCTAGGATTCCTTGGTCTGACAATTTTGGATGCTACAAGAATCATATTATGGGTGCTTTTCTAAACTTAGATTGCATATATCTAATTGTGATAAGTTTATGACCTTGAAATTTGTTCCTAAAAGATGAGGCATGACTTTAATAAATTTGTATACAGGTGACATTTTAGACACAATAGAAGCATGATTCATGTATTGCATTTTCTTTAAATGAAATAGATCAGCCATTTAATGAAAAATGTCTCCAGATTAAGGTAATATCTGTATTTACCCACTTTCTGTAAATTATAAAACATTTTATGATACATGTGAAATGCTTTTCAGAGGTCCATGCCTTAATTCTTGAATATTAGTGCCAGAGTCACCCAGAATTCTTATTTAAAATGGAGATGCTTTTGTCTAATCCTAGACATACTTACTGGTATGGAATCACAAGGTGACTCTGACATACTACAGAGTTTAGGAATCAGCTAGTCATGGATCCAGCACTCTCGAGCCAGAAAGGACTGCATGCCCCTCAGACCATTCTTGATCCTGGGATCTTTTGCACTCTATAATCGAAGCGGTTCTTTCAATGTTTAGCAAACATTTATTCATTTCCCATAGTGTGCTGGGGGCTCTCCTATGTATCAGTCATCTGAAATGAAGAGGACTTACCTCTGTATTTAAGAAGTACATCATAGAGGGGAGAGAGAGTTCTAAAATACATTACAATGTGATACATGTTAGATAAATACGAAGTGCTACAGGAACAAAGAAGGAAAACATACCTCCTTTAAAAGAGAAGAAGCAGCTACATATCTCACAGAAGAGGTGATATGTGACCTGAGTTGAAGGAGAAGATGCCCCAAAGATAGAAAATAAATATTCTAAAATATGTCTTTGGAGAGAATAAGATGTTCTGGTGGCAAAAGCCTAGTGTCTATAAGCAGAAATCTAGGGTCTTAATTGAGAGTAACCCTGTTGTTTCAGTTTGCTAGGCTGTGAAAGCAGATACCATTCATAAAATGGATTGGCTTTAACAATGGGAATTCAATAGCTTACAAACTTACTTCTGAGACTCTGAGAATGTCCAAATCAAGGCAACATCAAGGCGAGGCTTTCTTCCTGAAGACAAACGGACAGGGATCCTTGGGTCCTTTGCCACATTGCAAGGCACATGGTGACATCTGCTGGTCTCTCCTTTTTCTTCTAGGTTTCTTTGATTTCAGCTGCTTGCTTTTGTGGCTTTCAGTATTCATCCTGTTTATAAAAGACCCCAGTATGTGGATTAAGACCCACTCTGGCCACATTTAACTGAAGTAACATCATGAAAACCTGCTTACGATAGGTTTACACCAATGAAATGGATAAGCTTTAAGAACATGATTTTCTGAGGTATATACAGTTTCAAACCACTACACCAGTGAATTACAGTAAGCAGATCTGTGACAGTTTTAAGGTTTTGTGGACTGCAGGAAATCCTGTTCTTAAAGCTACTCCATTCCTGTGCATGGAAACCTATTGTAGGTGGGACTTCTTGATTAAATTATTTCAGTTAAAGCCCTTGATTAGATTGTGCGACCCTGAGTAGGTTTTCTTCCTCTTACTGGAGTACTGTGTAAATGAATAATAAAAAGCTGCAGGAATGGAACAAAGCTGTAGAGACAGAGAGGAACCTAGAACCTGAGAGAGAAAACCCCAGGAAACAGAAGGTGGAATCAACAGACCACAGAGGTGGAGAGGAAGCTACTTTAGGCAGAAGCTGAAAGCAGTGAGGCTGAGAGGAGAGGGTAGAGTTGAGCAGAGTAGACACTGCCATGGGCCTGATCATCCATGGCTGGAGCTTAGGGAGAAAGCATCTTTTGATGATGCCTTGGTTTGGACACTTTCATGGCCTCAGGCCTGTAAACTTTTAATATAATAAATCCCCATTGTAAAAGCCAAACCCTTTCAGGTTTATTGCTTTGGCAGCTTTTAGCAAATAAAACAAGATCTCACTACTCTGTAGGTAATGAGACACATTAAAATATTTTAAATAAAGAAATAATATGAGATGGAGTTATATAGGTGTTTTTATATATTAAAGGGAAAATAATCTCTTAAAAGGAAGATTGTGCCCCAATCTTTCTCTCCACTGTATGAAAAAAGCAAAATAACATCAGTTTATTTTGAGTAAATATACAATAATCAGCTTTGATTTTTGAAATTGAGTTAATTGGATTGTTGGCATACAATTAAAGATTCCAATTATCTTGCTAAGGACAATGATCCAAATGACACAAATTCTGTGGGTTGTTATTTTATGTAAAGTAGGCAGTCATGTAAAGAGTAAAGCAGTTGTTAGGTTGATAAACATGTGAACTAAAATGATGTTATTTTTAAGTTATTATCTTTCCTTTTGGAACTTTTTGCTAGTCTTTTGAATTCTTAAATGCAACCTAGCTGTTAACAGCCACTATGGACTTTCCCATGCATGTATCACCAAAGTGGCATACGATGCCTGTTCTTCTCCAGCTCAGAATTCTTATTCATCTTTAGGGAGGGAGGAGAAAGAAGAAAAGCTTAAGGACAGGCCAAGGAGATTCACCAACTATGTATAGAAAAACCTTGTGTATGAGAAAATCAGCTCTTTAGAGAAGGAGGACTAAAGCATTTTGTTTGCACGTAACAGAATTAGCAGAAATGTGAAACATGAGGAAACAATTCTTAAATCAAAGGAATACTTTGTAATTCTAAAAAAAGACAAATTAATAAATTTAAATAAATATGAAATTAAAATTGAGCAAAAGTGAAATGAATCTTTAGTGTCAATTCTTTTCTTTCATTGTTCTGTGGGGATATTTATCTATTTATTTATTAAAGCAGTTATAAGTTTACAGAAGCATCATGCAGGAAGTACAGTCTTCACCTATACCCCCTCTCACATGCACAGTTTTCCCTATTAACATTTTGCATTAGTGTGGCATCTTTGTCACAAATCAAACAGGAGTATAATTACGCTATTAACTTTAGCACACTGTTTTCATTGTGTTGTGTGGTTCAATGGGTTTGTGTGTTTGTATGTTTCTTATATACAACCTAAAATCTCCCTTTTCCATTTATGAATATATAATTCAGTGGTGTTAATTACATATCCAAAGTTGTGCCTCCATTCCCATTTGTGATATTTTATTTTGAGATTATTATCTTAGGCAAGCTCTCTGCCGCCTCAATACCTACTCAAACAGTAAAATATTACAAATTTAGTATCATATCTGTACCTTCAATGTAAGCAGTACAATGTAAGTAATGCAATTCTGTTAAAATTTTTTTGTAAGAATAAGAGGTAATAAATGTTATTCACAATGGCTTTACAGAAATTGAACTATTCACATAATATTTAAAATAAGTTATTAAATTCCACTCTTTTGGATCATCAATCTTATTTGATTTAAACATTTGAAGTGTGAGAGATATTTTGTTCCTTTTTTGTTTGGAAGCAATTTCATGGAATTGTACTTTTTTGCAACACTTTTATTATATAACTCTGCCCAAAAGATCCCCATCCCCCATCTGTTCACCATAATGCTTTCTTCCCATTTTATCTCTGAAGATGCCAAGACAGCCTCCTGGTGGGTTACCTTGGCAACCTCATGTGTCATGTTTTAGAATATCCCAGGGCTGCAGTTTTATTTCCATTTGCATACACTTCAGTCAGCTAACTGTAAATTAAGAAGACCTGTGGTAGAATCAACCTTATTTTTGCTTGCAGAATGAAAAACAGATAATTAGGATTACTGTTGAGTAAAATCCATTTATTTTGAGTACTGTGTACAGAAAATTTTTTATTACTCTAAGCTATTCAGGATATTTTTCACATGGCACTTCATAAACCAATGCTGTAATACCTCATAATAAAATAAACAGTATATTATACGTATAATATACAATGTGCCTGCTTGATCTCTTCTCTGAAAAGCATGTTATTTTCCAAACTTTTCAAGACAATCATCCAAGGTTTTTCTTAATGGAACTTTTGACATTTCAGTGTACAAACACAGTGACATTATTTTATTACATCAAGCTACAAATTTCAAACCTCCCAAAAATATTGAAAATATTTGTTATCTGAAGAGTAATATCTCTTCAGATTTACCTTTAAAAAGTTGTGACGTATTTCTTTTTTTGTAGTGTTAAAAACTTTTATACATATTTTTGTGGGAAAAGAATTTGAATTAATCTTCAAAGATAGACTTTTTCAGTTTTATAAAAAACAAAGTATATATATCTATACACATAAAGATCTATATGGCATGAAATTTAAACAAAATTGTATAGAATGCTATAAGCAAAACTGAAATGAAAAGCAATCTCTCTGAGAATCCAGTATGTACAAGGTATCAGAGTGAGACTGATGGATCACTCTTTTCTCTTCAATAGGAGAACCACTGTTATTTGGCTCTACAGCTTGTGCTCTACAGTTTTTCTGCACCTCTGTAAACAGAGATTTGGATACAAATTTGGGGGTTCCCAGCATAACCCTCAGGTTTAAAAATTTGCTAGAATGACTCACAGACTTCACTGAAACTGGTATACTTACAATTATAGGTTTATTTTAGTAAAAGGATGCAAATAAGAAGAAGCCCAAAGAAGAGATGCTTGGGGTGAGGTCTGGGAAGATCTCAAACCCAAACTCCCATGTCCTCTCCCTGTAGCAACAGAACACATTACTCCCCCAGCACCATGAGGTGTACCTCATCAGCCATGAAAACTCTTTGGGGCTTCAGGTGCCCAGAGTTTATATGAGGTCTCATTAAGTAGGCATGATTGACTACATGCCCACCTGGTTGAACTCAAACTGCAGCTCCAATGCCCTCTTAGAGGTTGGGGAGACCAGCTGATGTGATATTGTTGTGGAATTAGAGAGAAGTTCAATTATTTGAGTATAGAGAGGCCAGGACTCAGGAATGATTTTGAGAAGGGAAAATGGGTTATTGATGGCCGGCCGGACTCGGGAGCTTTCTGTTTGAATCCCGAGCCCCGAACAAGATTTTCAAATGTCTTTTATACCACGAGGAAAGGCCAAATGGTCGCTTTGTTTCAGTTCTCAATAGGCTTCAATTAGCATATATATCTTCCACATCTTAGGTAAGCTTTTAGCATGGACTCCAGACATTCTAGATAAGCTTTTAGCATATTTACTTTTTGCATTTCCCCTAAATACTTAAAGTTTATAGCCCTTGCATTGTTCAACTGTTTCCTGGGACTGGAGCCTGTGGCCATTGTCCCTAAGGGCAGGACTGCAGCCTCTTACGTTCCACACCCACAGCCTTCAGCTTAGGTTATCTCTGAATAGACAAAGAGCCTTCCACCCATAGCCCACATCATTCCCCCCTTTTTGCCAAAGTTTAACCTGCTAAGCTTTGGCATAATTATTGTTGGAGCTATGAGGTGGATGGCTGTTTGTTGTTTTGATTAATTATTTATCAGTCTTTAGTACAGCATCCAGGACTGTTTTCAGAAGTTTAGAACTTTTCATTCTGGACAGCAGAATCTTGGGCAGGGGCCTCCTGCAGTTATTCTGCTGCCACCGGCACTCACGTGGATTTCCAGTCAGGTTCCAGATCCATCTATTACTTTTATTTTACTCTTAAAGAGTTTACACCTTTAATTTAAAAGGGGTGCTGAAGGGAGACGATCTCTTTTCTGTAACTGCTTCCTGCTGGCCATGGGCTGTAGTCATTGCCTAATAAGGTGTAAAACTCTTATTAATTTATTTTAACTGGAGGAAGATGGATCTGGCATTCTGTATGAAGTTGGATGAAGTTTTCATATGGTTAATAAGATGTTCACTCTGAAAGAAACAAACTTAATTAAAAATTTGGAATACCCGTTTTTAAAAGAGGACACATTGGATTACAGAGGTAGACAAGTTTAGGTGCCTATAAAGATGGCTTAAAAGCCATCTCCTTAAAAGCTGGTGGGAACAGCATATATATTCTTTTTTAAGTTATCCATCTTTAGAGAGAAATTGCAACAGACACTTAGCTTTGTCTGAAGACACATTCCAATATTATTCCAAGCTGTTCAATGATTGACACTCATTCACTCTGTCAGATGCTCCTGGTGAACTGGCACTCCTTGGGCAACTGGCTTCACTCAGGATTAGAACACTAATTTGGAAATACTCTTAGTTTTCACCTGTGGGAGTGATCAGAACTACAGAATAAAGATTTTTACACCTTGGTTTTCATTGTACAATTTCTAGCAATTTTGACTTGTTCAATAGGTGACTCACCATCAGCAAGCAAGCCTCACTTTTGCTACACAGCAGAGTACAGCAGAATATAGAAGTTGACTGAGACTGGCTGAGACTGCCACCTTATTTTATAGACATGTTATTAACTGTTTAGAAAATAATTTTACCAGTAATTTAACATGTCTAATATACTTCTGCACTTGATCCAAAATAGAAAAGTAACATTACAATTATTAGGCATATATTTAGTACAGGATAAAAGTACAGCACTTAATATTAACTAATGTATTACTTAATGCATAAGGATTCAAAGTTGCAATTATTAGTTTTGAGTTTCAGGTTTGTAATACCTTACATGTTATCTCTCCATGAGAGCAGGCCATAATGCCAATTGTGTTTAAGTTCACTTACAGTATCCTGGTATCATGGCTCCACTTAGCATGTTCTTCAACGCAGTGAGCAAGTTGCAGCATCCTTCATCTTAGAGAGATTTTCCAGTATTCCACTAGCCTGGTGCATAGTGCTCTCTGGCACCATGGAACAGTGCCAGTCTGGAGGCGATATCCATTGTACACTTGGCTGTACCGAGTCATTATTGGCTGCTGCAGGAGCTTGAAACTGCAATATAGTTTCCATCGACTTCAGGAGCAGAACCAGAGACTGATATAGCACATATTTTAATTGAGGGGTCCAGTGACCAGCCTAGCCAATAACTCACATGGAGAGGCCACTTGTAATGTATTCAAGGCCTGGTTTGAATGCACAAGAGTTTGACAATGTTAAAGTTTATTTCTTGTTTTTATATATATTTTAAACAACTTAACACAACACATATATCAAATGACTGTTTACTTACACAATTTTACTATGAAGATAACAGTAGGTACTTTACTTTAGTAATAGAGGAAAAAATATTTTTCATTGTTAAAATGAAAACAGAAGACTTCCAATATAATCAAGATAACTTTTTATTACCATTTACTTAAATATGTACTTTGCGGTGGCCTTCAGACAGGTTTTATTATCATTAAGTTATTTCTGCTACCAATACCAATCTAAGTTTTAGTTAACAATGACTTCTCTAGAACTAGAACTATTTAAACATTTTCAGTTTGGCAGATGTTTTACAAACTCCTTATAATTGACTATATCCACGTTGACTAGACACCTCATGTTTAAATAAACTTATTAAATTACAATTACCAAAGATATTTACTCTTTATTTAAGAGAGCATATCTACAATCTCTCTTTTTTTTTTAGCCTAATTTCACCAATGTGAACTTACAATTTTCATTACTGTAAAGATTTTGTACATATAATGTTAATTTAGTTTATAAATTAACTATGGGAGATTACACTCAAGTTAAATAAAATTGAAACCATAATAGTTTATGCAAGGAATGTTCTCTTTTTCCCTTACAGGAAGCTAAAAACTTCTTTTCTTTAAGTTATGAAAATTATTAATTTAAAAGCATACTGACTACTAGGTTTTAAAACACATGCATACTGACTACCAGGTTTTAAAACACATTACACAATTACTTAATTTTTTTAAAAAATCATAACCCAGGAAAGATCTCTCCATAGTTTTTATGGACTTTCCTTTACTTACTGAAATTTGTTAATAGAGCCACTAATTACCTTTATTTTGTTGGAAAGAAATCTTCTGGAAGAAAATAAGGCTCACCAGATTGTGGAGAAGAAAATAATTTATTCTCAATCTTGCAAGAAGGGGTGCAGAGCCAGATATGGCTGGTACCACGAACAAAGAAAAATGACACAATTTATACCCCTAAGCCTAGCATGCAAGCTCTTCCTCTGTTTTTCCATAGATTGGATACTTCAGAAGTTACAGCTTATCTGAGATTTAACTTTCCCACGCAAAAGTTTGATTTAACTGCTTCCTCTATCATATTCCAACCATTTTAGTTTTTACCTGCTCCCCCCTTTGTCAAATAAGGAATAGAATTTAGTGCTGAAATGGCACCGACTTAGCTCCTTCTTGGGCATCCTTCCACTGTCCATAGGACTGGCCTAAACTGGTCTCCTCCACTGTCCAACCCGGGAGTGGGCGACTGAGGCAGCAGGCCGCTAGGTTATATCAACATTTTCTTATGTGAAAATTAACCTAATCTTTGTTTTTTTGCATTTTATGGCTGACAAAAGGTTTAAACTGGGAAATTACCAGGCAAACTGATTCTTAATTCCCTAGCCTAGTAGATAGATTTGATCTGCTACACCTAGTCTTGTCTTTAAAGCTCTTGCAAAGAGGAGGCCCTTTCCCAATTGTTTCTATAATCAGATTTCTATGACTTTTTCATCCTGCTTAGTTTAATTTGGGCTTTAAGAATATTTATTTACATATATAACTGCATATTCAATTAACAATTTGAATAGAGCTCTTTTAAGAATTTTCATTTGTTAATTTGATATTATTATCCTGATGTATGAAGACATACACTGAGCAAATGGGCAGACACAAAGAGTAAGACACAGAAACAAAACTCATTGATATTATTTATAATTTGCATTATTTTATATACTGTTTAGCTTAATTTGGGGTCCCGAAATATATATTACTTATAACTGCATATTTAACCTCAACAATTTGAGCAAATAGGCAGACATGAATAGTTTGACAGAACATGACTTTAGTTACTTTAAACTTCTAATTCTTACAAAACAAGTGTGACTGCAAAACATTTCAAAGACTTTTGAAACTCTTCTTAATTTGCACTATAACCATGCAGTTTACCACAAGAATTTTCCTTCTTACTTAATGGATTGTAATAACCAAAATGTTCTCAATGCCTTAGCACCATTTTGTTTTAGAACTTTATATTTTACTTTGAAATTAGCAGAATTTTGGATAAGCAACAAGATTAATTTTATATATATTTACTGAGGCTATTTGAAGCCTCAGGGAGACAGACTGCTTTCTCTCATGAATTGCCACTCTTAGGAACACTGACCGTCAAGGCAGGAGACTTCTCCCCCTCCACCCCCCTTTTTGATTTTGGAGATAATAAAACTCCATTGGTCATTTAACCTTATTCCATCAGGCAGCCATTTATTTAGTTTACACTTGAATTCATGAGAGAAAGGGTTACTAATACCAGGAGAGGAGACAGTGATGTCCCAGCTCTTCTAAATTATGAAATAACCATAGGCAAAGGCAAAGGGTGAGGTTAGGCTTATAGTAACCATAAACAAAGGAAAGGTTAGTTTAGAATTTATACTTAAATAATAGTTTCAGGCTAAATTCACCCAGCTATAATTTCAGTTATTGTCTTTCCACTGTTTTATAATATAAATGCATTTATAAATGATTTTAACTCTTAGTTACAGTTTTTATTAATTTTTTAAAAAACCTATTAATTTTATAACACCTTTAAATACCTTTCATTCGACTTATAACATATTAAATGAACTTAACCATTACTTTAATTTTTCCTTTAAAGTAAAAGAATAAATCTCTTGCAGTTAGTTTGAAATAAAGGCTACTTTTCAGGATTTGATTTCTAGAACATAAAATGTTCTTTTAAAAGAGGTAAGACTCTTCTTTAAACACTGAGGAAATGATGAGGTTAAAGCACAAGAAGCTATTGATAAAAGATTTTCTTTGTATATTGATCTTACTCAATTTTAATCATAAAAATTTTCCTTCCACAAACCTTCTACACTTTCAGTATTCATTCAGGTTCTGTCCCACACTCTACTCTTTCCAATAATCAATCATTTTATCTTAGGACAAAATCATCTTCTGTTTCCTTAACAATAAAAACACACTCCATATATCCCACATACTAAGTTACCAGGCAAACTTCTTACAACATATAATTGCCATTAATACTAAACAAGTTTGTTAAAATAATGAACTTTTTTTTTCACTTTAAATACTTAGTAGCATGTAATACCAGAAACAGTTTTTTTGGAAGCAAGTTGGCAGGGGAGACTGACTGCCGAATAAGTTTGTTATAAAATTGCCTTTTATTATTATTATTATTAATTCAGTTTTTGTTAAATAATGACCTTCTGCAATTAGCCATTTAAATACCTTAATTTAAACAATGCTTTGTAAAACTTTTATAATTATTTATACCCTTAAGACAAATTTTACCTTCACAGAACACATTCTCTTACTTAAAGTTACTACAATACCTTCTAAGAACCTGGGCAGAATGCAAAGGTATTTTGGCTTTGACACCCTAAGGAGGGAACTTTACTGCATTTATTCTGATTCTGCTTTTCACCCTCTTCACTTCCCCCCCTTTCCAGGCAGTCAGGTGCACAACAAACAGGAATGCGGCTTATGAATAGAAGGGTGGACTCACTGGAAAGGGGCAAGCCGCTCCCCCCTTTCCAGCTTTCAGCCAAAATGGGCAGACAGAACCTACTGAAATTTGGCAACTCTCCCAGGGACCCAGCCACCCTGACTGGGGCATCCCCAACAAACTTGGGTGCGTGGCGCGGACACAGATGGCCTCCAAGCCCAGGCAAAGGGCCAGACCAGAGACAAGACAGCAGAGCTTGCACATACATCTAGACTCCACAAACATCCAGACTCCTCAGCTTTTTGCCCCAGAATCATTTCACCCCCTTGCCAATGGCAAGGGAGGGCTCCAGCTCAGCTGTAATTCTACTTTACATAAGGACACAACTCCAACACTAGCATTGAGCTGACACAGTCAGAAGCACAAAGGTCACTAATCTGACTCACAAGTTTATATATTTATTTTCACCATGGCTGCCCCCACAGCCATCACAAACCTCAGAACACTTAACATTTGGTATAAAGCGAATTCATTCACAAATTAGCACCATAACAAAAGATTTCAGCTAGACTTTTCCACTGTTTAAACTTTACACCCAGACCAAGCTCCACCAGAAAAGCCGATCCATTTTCCTGTAACCAAGTTTTGTTTTCCTTAATCTAGACCAATTTCCAGGACATTAAGACTTGAACCTATAAATAGTCCTTCCTATTAAAATCGAGACTCCACTCCTTTAGTGGATATAAGACCAGTACCAGATTCTAACATGCAGTTAGACAAACCCAAAACACCAGGGCTTTTCCCCGGTTTTCCTCCTTTTCCCAAGCCTAGAGAGAATGGCTTCCCCCCAGCCTTCTGGGGCTACTAGGGTTCTCTCGGGAGGTGATCAGCCTCCCCTTCCTAGCAATTAAAGCTAGGGCCTTCCAGACTGTGCTCACCCGGGGAGTCTTACCTTCTTCCATGTTCGGAGTTCTTTTTCGTTCCCAGAATCTTTCTCTTCAGACCTTCCATTGCCCTCGATTTTTGTCGGGAAGATTCTGGTGGAGCCCACATCTTTTCTGGATTAAATTTAATCCAGGGGCACCCAGATTTGGGGTTCACCTGAGTCCTCCCGGCTTCCTCGGGGATTTGGAAGGGGCAGCAAAATGCTACCGTCTCTGGCCTTCATTTGTTGTCCCACCGGAGTCGCCAAAAATGTTGTGGAATTAGAGAGAAGTTCAATTATTTGAGTATAGAGAGGCCAGGACTCAGGAATGATTTTGAGAAGGGAAAATGGGTTATTGACGGCCGGCCAGACTCGGGAGCTTTCTGTTTGAATCCCGAGCCCCGAACAAGATTTTCAAATGTCTTTTATACCACGAGGAAAGGCCAAATGGTCGCTTTGTTTCAGTTCTCAATAGGCTTCAATTAGCATATATATCTTCCACATCTTAGGTAAGCTTTTAGCATGGACTCCAGACATTCTAGATAAGCTTTTAGCATATTTACTTTTTGCATTTCCCCTAAATACTTAAAGTTTATAGCCCTTGCATTGTTCAACTGTTTCCTGGGACTGGAGCCTGTGGCCATTGTCCCTAAGGGCAGGACTGCAGCCTCTTACCGTTCCACACCCACAGCCTTCAGCTTAGGTTATCTCTGAAGAGACAAAGAGCCTTCCACCCATAGCCCACATCAACATGGTTTAAAGTCCCAATCTCCTAATCATCTGGTTGTTTCTTCTGGTGTGTCCTGCCCTACAACCTTTGCCTGCAGGATCCCTAGCCCCTCCCTGTTGTCTCATTAGCATATGGACTGTAAGGTGTGGTCCTGGGCCCTCCATAAACAACAGAAACACTCCTATCACAGGATACTCAGAGGTTCCCTTCCCAAGAATTGAGGACAAAGATCAGCCAAATTTTTCATTATGATACATCCCAGAGGTAACCAGTATTCTGAGTGCTCTAAGTATCATTAGTTATGTATCTTTTGTTATGGCTTATTTCAATCAATATTATGTTTTTGAGAGTCATTCATGTTCTATCAGTAGTTCCTTTTTTAATTTCTATATAGTATTTATCCAATCTCTTGTTGATATGTATTTGCATGGTTTCTAGTATATAGTTACTCAATGGTGTGCTGATAAACTGGCTTTCTGGGGTAAGGGGTGCCCTGAATTTAGCATTTGCCAAATTCCCTGGCATAAATATATTCACTGTTACTAGTTTTTAGATGGGACCTTGTGAGCTAATAAAACTTGACTATAACACAAACCTGGAGCTCTTATGAATGAGCTGCTCTGGATATACCTATAGAATCTTTTTGTGGACATGAATTAATTTCATGTGAGTAAGTGGCAACAGTGTAGTTTCTTTGTCAAAAGATAGGCATTTGTTTAATTTTACAAGAAACAAATGCTTTTCTAGTTTAAGAGAAATTTTACAATGAATGGGATTAAATTTCATCAAATTATTTTCTCCATCTATTGATATAATCTGTGATTTTTCTTCTTGATCCATCAATGGGAAGAATTATAGAACACACACACACATTGTATTTGTCAGTCAAAGGAGTATGATGCAAAGTACCAGAAATTTGCTGGCTTTTATAAAGGGTATTTATTTGGGGTAAAAGCTTATAGTTACAAGGCCGTAAAGAGTCTAACTCAAGATTATTTTTCTTACCAAAGTCTGTTGCCACATATTGAAGCAAGATGGTCGTGACATCTTTGAGGGTTCAATCTTCTTTCTCTTAAGGCTCTACAGGCCCAGCTTCTGATCTCAGCTGTAGGCTCTTGTATCTTCAGCTGCAAACTATCAGGCAAATGGTTCGTCCCTCTCTGGAGCCCCAGGATCAAGTTCTCTCCTCTGCAGTGTCTATGGAGCTCTCTCTATTCCCTTGTATCTTCTGTGCTCTCTTTGAGTGAGTATTTGTTTATATAACCCACCAAGGGGTGGAGACTTGATCCTGACCACACCCTAATAACCTGTTTGAATCAAAGCCCTAATAATCAAGTAGACATAAAAACTTTGAGTCTAATACAATCAATTTAAAACACTCAAAGCATATCATACCCAGAGGAACAGACCAGTTTAAAAACATAATCTATGTTGAATCAAAGCCCTAATAATCAAGTAGGCATAAAAACTTTGAGTTTAGTACAATCAATTTAAAACACTCAAAGCATATCATACCCAGAGGAACAGACCAGTTTAAAAACATAATCTATATCTCTTTTTGGAATTCATAAAATCAAACTTCCACACATATATACACACATTTATTTTAAACTCTACATGCATTGATGGTATCAATCCTACTTCATCATTTTATATTCTTCTTTGAGCATACTTTTGGACTCATTTAGCCAGTATTATGTTGAAGATTTTTACATGTATACTTTACTTCATTGTATTTTTAAAAATAAAATGGAAGCATATATCTAATTATAATAATTTCTAAACTTAGATTAATAGTTAAAGTACATAAATTGGAGTGTATTAATGCTTCCCATGAAATTTCTGTTTTGCTTGCTTTAGTTTGTTTAGGCTGCTGAAAGCAGATACCATAAAATGGGTTGGCTTTAACAATGGAAATTTATTAACTTAACAAGCTTAAAGTTTTGAGGCCCTGAGAATGTCCAAATCAAAGCATCATTGAGGAGATACTTTCTTCCTGAAAACCAGGGATCCTTGAGTCCTCTGCCACATGGCAAGGCACATGATGGCATCTACTGGTCTCTCCCTTTTCTTCTGGGTTTCTTTGATTTCAGCTGCTTGCTTCTGTGGCTTTCTCTCTGTAGTCACCCTGTTTATAAAGGAGCCCAGTTGGAGGACTGAGGCCCACCTGGGGCCACACCTCAACTGGTGTAACATCAGGAAAACCTGTGTACAATAGGTTTACACTGATGAGAGTGGATTAGCTTTAAGAACATGATTTTCTGAGTTCCAAAACCACCACATTCCTTATTTTTTAACCTGAATTTCTTTATTAAGATCATAGTGCTTAAACCATTTTAAAAAATATAAACACAGACCAGGCAATGAATGCAATAATCCTGTAGCCTCTGCTGAATTCCCTTTTTTTAGGTACTTAGCAACTTTGCTTCACATGAACAATAACATTTTCCACTGCTACAGATATACTTACTTCCTAAGAAATCACGTGAATACATTTAGCATAATTAATTTAGTGCAGTCCCCCCTACCCCAATCAGGAAACTAAAAACTGGCATTAAATAGCAGAATATAAATGATCATGTTGCTTGATTCAAGTAAGTAACATCAATTCATTAAATTGTTTTTGTAAATAAAATAAGGCCTAAAACTTTGCCAAACACATTATGTTGTATTTTGTTTTCCATTTTTATCAGAGTTAATCTGTAAATTTTTCATGCATTTACATTTTGGATGAGCTACAATTCTCTTGATTAGTACATCTATCTACTTCCTCAAATACAGGGCAATTAATCTTATCTTTTCCCTGGAGTTTATTTTTAATGCATTAATTATAGAAAGGAAATAGAACATAAAATGCCAGTAAAGAAATTATCATGCACTCTATATTTCCTTTCAGTTTTGAATAATATGGGTAAATGAAGTATACCTGATAGCTCCTGGGAAATTTCAAATGCTGCCTCCCTTCATTTAAAGTTTACCAGGAAATTTATAATGTAAAGAAGTGGATTTTTTTTTTTCCAAATAATTGTGAGTTTCAGTACCTGGATAGCTTAGATCAGTGATTCTCTAAGGGAAGCGTGTGTGTATGTAGCCTCCAAGGAAATTTTGCCAATGTCTGAACACATTTTTAGTTCTAAAAACTGAGGATGTGCTACTGGCATCTGGGACCAGAAGCCAACAGTGCCGCCAAACACCCTACAATGCACAGGATAGCCTCCCAAAACAAAAAATTATTTAGCCTAAAATGTCAGTAAGGCTGAGGTTGGGAAACATGTTTTACAATCAATAGGTGATAAAATTCTGTGATTACTCAAAAAGAAATAATTTCAAACTTACAAGAAAGTTGTCCAAGGAATTTCTAAATATTCAGATTTCCCAAATGTTTACAGTGTTGTACTACCATCACCACTTTCCCTTACTGAAACATTTTCATTTTTTTGCTTCAGCCTTTAAGGAAGAACTCCCAATCTCTACCTTCCCCCAGCCCCTGTTAACCTCTAATCTAGTTTTTGGCCCTCTAAATTTGCTTATTATAGAGATTTCATATAAATTGAATCATTGAATATTTGTCTTTTTGTTTCTGGCTTATTTTACACAAATGTTTCAAGGTTCGTCCATTTTGTCACATGCATGGGAACTTCATTCCTTTTTGGATTGAACAATATTCCATTGTGCTTCTATACCACATTTTGTTTATCCATTCATCTGTTGATGGACACTTGGGTTGCTTTCATCTTTTGGCAATTATGAACAATACCCCTGCTTTCAATTCTTTGGGATATGTACGTAAAGGTAAGATTGCTAGGTCTTATAGTAATTATATACTTAACTTTCTGAAGAACCACCAAATAGTTTTCCACAGTGACTGCATCATTTTACATAGCAACCAGCAATGAACTAGTGTTCCTATATCTCCACATCTTCTCCAACAATTATTTTCTGTTTTTTAATAGTAGCCATTCTGGTGAGTATGAAATTGTATCTCATTATGGTTTTGATTTGTATTTCCCTAATGGCTTATGACATTGAACCTCTTTTCATGTGCTTTTTGGTCATTTCTAAATTTTATTTTTTTGGCAAATGACTATTTTATAAATACTGGATATTAAAATTAAAGAATTTTATAAATTCTGGAATGTGGTTTCCATATTTTTTATCCCATTTTGTAGGTTTGTCATTTTATACTCATGATGAAGCCCTTTGATGCATAATTGCTATTAATTTTGATGAAATCTAACATTTATCTATTTTTTGTTGTTGTTGCTTGTGCTTTTGGTACAAAGTTTAGTAAAACATTGCCTAACACTAAGTCTTGAAGATGTTTCCTTATAGTTTTCTTCGGTTCTTTTATTTAGGTCTTTGATCCACTTTGAGTTAATTTTTGAATATGATGTGTGGTAGGGGTCACCCATTAACTCACTTGCATATGGATATCCAGTTTTCCCAGTATAAAATTTGATGAAGACACACTTTTTTCTCAAATGAGTGAATTTGGCATTCAGCAAAAATCAATTTGCCATGAATATGAATGTCTACTTCTGAGTTCTCAATTGGTCCCATTCATCCATATGTCTGCACTTGTGCCAGAACCATGAAATTTTGACCACTGTAACTTTGTAATAAGTTTTACAGCTGGAAAGTATGAGTTTTCCAACTTCATTCTTCCTTTATAAGATGATTTCGGTTATTTGGGGCCACTTAGCCTTCCATATAAATTTGATTATTGGTTTTTACATTTCTGCAAAGAGACTGTAGGAATTTTGATTGGGATTGCATTGAATTTGTAAATTGCTTTTGACATCTTGACAATAATTAGTCTTCCAATCCAAGAATATCAAATATCTTTCCATTAATTTGTCTTCTTTGATTTCTTTTAGCAATGTTTTATAGTTTCCATGTACAAATCCTTTACATTCTTGATTAAATTTGTTCCTAGATATTTGATTCTTTTAGTTGCTATTGTAAATGGAATTTTTTTTTTAGTTTCCTCTTCAAATTTTTCATTACTGCTGTATAGAAACATTACTGCTTTTTGCTTATTGATCTTATATACCACTACTTTGTTTATTAACTTTGGTGGCTTTGTTGTAGATTTCTTATGTAAAATCATATTGTCTGCAAATAGGTAAAGTTCTTTTCTAACTTGGATGTCTTTTTTTTCATTTCCTAATTTCTCTGGCTAGAACTACTAAGACAAGCTTTAATAACGTGGTAACAATGAACATCCTTGTCATGTTCCTGATCCTAGAAACAAAACTTTCCATCTTTCACCATCAAGGATGGTGGTGACTGTAGGTTTTCTCATATATGCTTTTTATCATGTTGAAGAAATTTCCTTCTCCTAATTTTAAGATTGTTGTTATTAAGAAGTGGTGGATTTTGTCAAATGCTTTTTCTGTTTCAGTTGAAATGATCATGTATTGTTTTTTGGGTTTTTTTTTTCCCTTCTTAGTTCTATTACTGTGGTGAATTACATTAATGATTTTCTTATGTTGAACAATCTTTGCAGGCCTGGGATAAATCCCACTTGATCATGATGTATACTTATTTTAATATGCTGTTGGATTTTGTTTGCTATTATTTTGTTGAAGATTTTTGCATCTATATTCTTAGGGAATATTGGTCTGTATTTCTTTGTTCTTATAGTGTCTTTATCTGATTTTGTTATTAGGTGATATTGACCTCATAGAATGAGTTAAGAAGTGCTCCCTGCTCTTCTATTTTTTTTAAGTATTTGAGCAAAATTGTTAATTTTTCTTGGAGTGTTTGGTAAAATTCACCAGTGAAAACATTTGGTGGCTTTTCTTTTTGGGGAGGTTTTTGACTACAGAGTCAATCTTTACTTGTTATTGTAATGTACAGCCATCATCTCTATCCATTTCCACATATTTACAATTGACTTTCTTTTTTATTAATGTAAATACTTAGAGCTATTAATTTTCTTTCAGCACTGCATTTGCTGTATCCCATACACTTTGTATATTGTGTTTTCATTTTCATTTGCCTCAAGATATTTCCTAATTTCCTTTCTGACTTCTTTTTTGACCTACTGTTTGCTTAAGAGTATGTTATCTTCCATATATTTCTGAAATTTTAAGTTCTCCTTCTCTTATTGATTTCTGGGATCATTACATGGTGATTGGAGAAAATATGTCATATTATCTTAGAAGTTTGAGTTTATTAAGACTTGTTTTGTGACCTAACATATATTCTGTACTGGAGAATGGTTCATGTGCACTAGAGAAGAATGTATATTCTGTTGCTATTGGGTAGAGTGCTTTAACTATGTTTGTTAGGTCTAGTTGGTTTATATTATTATTTAAGTTTTCTATTTCCTTATTGATCTTCTGTCTAGATATTCAGTCCATTATTGAAAGTGATGTATTGAAATCTCTTATTATTAAAATAGAAACACCTATTTCTACCTTTAAATCTGTGAATATTTGCTTCATTTGGGCAGAAGGGAGTCTGCAATTCAGTTCATTTATGTTAAAATTGTTGTATCTTCTTGTTGATTTGACTCTTTTTAATATAGCCTGTGCATGAATTCAAACTTATCTAATTCTGTGTGCCTAGCTTCTAGAAAGCCAATTAAGTGATATAGGCCCTATAGGCTTTAAATATTCAGAAAGGATGTAGACTGAATGTGTATTCAAAGTTACATGCAGACAGAACGTGGGTGATAAATTAATTCAAGCTTACCTAGAATGAGGGTGATATGTTAATTCAAGCTTAGCTGGTATTCAAATGAATGCCTAAACCTCTCCTGGCCCCATTCCATGTGTCTCTTGTATAAAAATAATCTAAAACCCCTACTTAGGGTCAGCTTTTTGGACAGGAGTCCACTGGGCCTAGCCGGTTGTAATAAATCTTCCTTCTCCAAGATTCCTGAGTCCTAGCCTTCAATATGCAATCATTGAATCCTCTCTGCTTCCACTACATTTCCTGGGGGCTCATCCAGGATTGCAATGAAGGCCAGAAATGGCAGCATTTCATTGCCCCTCTCAGATGCCTCCAAGGAAGCAGGGAAGGCCTAGGGGAATCCCCAGTCCAGTGTACCCCTGGACCCCTTTTTGTCCAGAAAGAGGTTGTGGGCTTTCCCAGAGCCCTCCTGAGAAAAAAAAAAACAGATGCACCAAAGGATCTAAAATGAAATCCTGAGAACGAAAAAGGAGTTCTGCATGCCCAAATGGATAAGACTCCCAGAGGCACAGTGTAAGAAAAGCCTAACTATAAATATTAGAAGAGGGCCCTGATCATCTCCCAAGGGAACCCTAGTATCCCCAAAAGTTCAGGGGGAAGCCGTCTTCTCCAGGTCTGAAAAGAAAAAAAAAAGCCTGGTGTTTGTTTTAGATGATGGTGGGTTGGCATCTGGTTTGCCTTCACTAAGACAGTGAAGGTTTGATTACAGTGGGACAGGCATTGATGGGTTTAAGTCCTGTTCCCTACCTCACTTCCACTGAATGTATTGGGGAAGAGTGTAAACTACAATGTAAACATGTACAATGTAAACAATGTAATCCATGTAGCGCAGCAGTGCTCCAAAATGTATTCACCAAATGCAATGAATGTGCCACAATGATGAAAGAGGTTGTTGATGTGGGAGCAGTGAGCGGGTGGGGTGAGGAGTATGTGGGAACCTCTTAATGTTTTCTAATGTAACATTTTTTGTGATCTATGCATCTTTTTAAAAAAGGCAATTTAATAAAAAATAAAAAAATAAATAAAAGCAGATAAAAGTCAAATAAAAAAAAAAAAAGAAAAGAAAAAGGCCTGCTGCCTCTTGTGCCTTTATTTTGGCTGCTCTCTCTTCCCACCACCATAGGAAATAAGGCATCAGTATCCCAGTGCTTTCCACTGGGATGCACCCTGAAAAATTGGTCTAAATTTGAAAGATCTTGGTTATAGAAAAATGAATTGCTTTATGTGATAAAACTTAGTCTGGATATGAATTGAGTGAATGGAGAAATTTAACCAGAAATGTCTTTTAATTTTAATGCTGGATTGCAATTGAAATTGTTTTGTAAAAAGCAAGGGTAGGCAAAGATTCCTGTTAGAAGCTCCTTCTTGCCAAGATTGCAATAATTAACTAGTTGTTCCCCCTGATATGCATTAAAGTAAGATAAGCCCCTCCCCCCATAGCCTATGATGGCACTTCCCAAAAGTTAAACAAAGAAACCTCCTGAAAGTAAAAGTAAAAAGTAGAAAACTCAGAAATGGCCATACCAGAGAAACAAAAGTTATGGTCAAATTGATGGGCTTCGTGTTTCTTTCTGTGTCCCATGGCCTTTAGTGTTTGTTCATTTATTCAATGCCAGTGTGTGTTTTCATGCCTCGGGAGAGTGGTATTGCATTGCGTGAAATGGTGAACTTTGGTTAGGCTTGAACTCTGGGATGCCAGGTCAGTCGACTAAAAGGGTGACTCTTCACTCTTCCTAGAATGAAAAGCACAGCTTCTGGCATGCCAGCAGGCTCCCCATGGGAGTCTTCTCAGGAATTGGGCAGGTCTGCCTCCTGCGGGTCCACATAGCAGCCTCTGTATAAAACCCTGAACTCCAGTTAAACCAGCCTTTAAAAAAAGGGGAATAGATAGATCTGAGATCTAGAAACCTTATGTCATGTCTCCTTAAAAAATGAGAGAACAAACGTCAAACTTCTCAGTTTAAACTTAGTTGTGCCTATAAAAGGTGTGAACAGTGATCAAAATAAAGAAACCTCATATGCCATCAATTAAGGTCAAAGAATTCCTAGAAATGTTAAAGATATGAAATTCTTCTGTTTTAATCTGTGTATAACATTGTGTTTAACTTTGAAATCTGTTTTTAACTTTGTCAGTTTGCCTGTGCCTAGGAAATCAGATTTGGGGTTCACCTGTTACAAGTTGGATAACGGTAAAAGGTAACCTAAAAATGTATCTTTAAATGCCAATACTGTCTTGCTAGTGGATTTAATGCATAGCTCACAAGTTTTTATTTAATTGCTGGAAAAGCAGAAAAACTACACAAAGTTGTTACTAATAAAATTTTTTTAATTGCTTAGTTAATAAATAAAGGTGCCCAAATTGATTTTAAGTAAAACCTTTCTAGAAACTAAGAGTTAAAATCATTATATAAGTGCCTTTATATAAAAAATTTAAAAATAATAACTGAAATTATTACAGCAGAGTAGATGTAGCCTAGATTTCAACTATTGTAATGGTAATCTTAAACTAATTTACCTTTGTTTATGGCCACTTCAAGTTATCTAGTGCTTACTATAGTAATGGTAATTAAAACTTAAACTTACCTTTAATTATGGTTATTTTATAACTACCTTCACCTAGCCCCTAGACTTCAACTATTGTGATGGTAATTATAAACTGAGTTTGCCTTTGTTTATGATTACTGCAAGCCTGGCCCCACCCCTTGCCTCTGCTTATTGTTCTGAAGCAAAGAAAAATTGTATCATAGCATTGGAAACATTTTATTTATAAGCCATTAATTAAGAAAGCCACAAAAGGGGGAAACGGCAAACCCCTAATCTGGAGAAGCCCGCAAAGAAAAACTTCAGGGAAATCTTTCAAGTGTTGTTTTATAGTTGAACTTGTTTTGTAAAAAAAAAAAAGGAAAGTTTTAAGTAATTAAGTTGTGTTTCCATGTAAAACTATTCATGTCTGCCTATTTGCTCTAGTGTATATCTTCACACATCTGGATAATAATATCAAGTTAACAAATAATTCTTAAAAAACTCTATTCAAATTTTTAAAAATTAAATATGCATTATATATGTAATAAATATTCCCAGAACCCAAATTAGGCTAAGCAGTATGGAAAGGTCATATAGAAATCTGAATATAGAAACTACTCGGAAAGGAAAAAAAAAATTTTTCTGAGCTCTTTGACCTGCCCAACCCCCAGGGCCTTCTCTTGGCAAGAACTCTGAGGGAGGGGCCAGGTGTGGCAGATTAAACCTCTGCCTTCTAAACTGCAGGATGAAGTCAGTTTTTCCTGTAGGTCCCCATTTTAAACCTTTTAACCCCTTTAAATAAGGGCAATTACTAATCTTATTACCAAATTTCCATAAGTAAAGTCCTTGAAAACTATAAAAAGATTCTTACTAAATTATAATTAAGGCAAATTAAATAATTATAATATATTCCAGAACCTAAAAGTCAGTATGCTTTTAAGATTATTCAAAGTTTTAGAATTTTATCAAGAACAAGAGGTTTTAGCCCCCTGTAAAGCAAAGAGAAAAAATTTTTTTGTATAAACATTAACAGTTTCAACTTATTTAGCTTGGGTGTTACCTCTTTAGTTTATAAAATGCAAAGTTAATAAATTAACATTATATGTATTAAGTCCTTAATATGATAAAAATTTGAAGTTCATATCTAATGAAATTAAGTTGAAGAAATGTAGCTCTGCCCTCTCCTAAATGCATAAAGTAAAATCCATCAGTTGCTAACTGTAATCTAAAGTAAATTAACCAGTCTATGTAGTTGTGTTTAATTATAAAAAGTTTGTAAGACCATCTTCCAAATTGAAGCATTTGAATGGCTAGTTTTAAAATGTCATTATTAATTAAAAACCTAAATTAATATTAATGGCAAACAGTAACTCCATAGCAATAAAACCTGTCTGGAAGTCACCTCAAAGTGCATATTCGATGGTGGTGATGAAAGGTTACCTTTGTTCCATTGGGAATCTTCAGGTTCCATTTTTAAAATAGAAAAAGTAGTTTTTCCTCCACTGCTAAAATAAAATACCTGTGTAATTAATGTCTTCATGGTAAAAGTGTAAAAGTAAAAAGCAAAGTACAGAAAGTTCATTTAATATATAATACATTGTATTAAAAATGTTAAGAAAGATCTATGAAAATCAAGAGATAGACTTCAGCATTGTCAAACTCTCTTGTGCATTCAAACCAGGCATCCAATACACTGCAGGGTACTTCTCCACATGCATTATTAGCTAGGTTGGTCACTGACCCCTAAAACAATAAAAATATCTACTATATCTCTGGTCATGCTCCTAAAGTGGATGGGAACTACTTTGCAGTTTCCAACTCCTGCAGCAGTCAACAATGGCTCAGTACAGCCAATTGTGCAATGAATATTGTCTCCAGACTGGCACTGTTTCATAGTGCCAAAGAGTGCTATGCACCAGGCCAGTGAAATGCTGGAATCTGCTTTCCTAGCTTCTCTAGGGTCAATGGTGCTGCAACTTCTGTGAAGAACATATGAAGCAATGAATACGAGTACTGTGAGTAGAACTTAAACACAATTGGCAACTATAGCTTGCTTCCATGGAGAGATAACCTGTATGGTATTGCAAACATGAAACTTAAAGCTCTTAATTGCAACTCAAGGAGAAACTTATGCATTGAGTAGTATGTTAATTAGTATTAAATACTGTACCTATATCCTATTCTAAATATATATTTCATGATTATGGTAACAGTTCTAGTAAATCATATGCAGAAGGACACTGAACATGTTAAAAGCCCTGGTCAACTTCACTTTCTAAGTAATTAATAAACATGTCTGTGAAATAAAAAAAAATAGCCACCTTGCCTGAAAACAGTGGGGCCAACAGCCTTTCTAATTAAAAAAACCACTAAATTAATTTGGGGGCAACCTCTTACAATCTTTACCCCATACCAGGTGAAGGATGTGCTTGAGCCCAGGGCCACCAGTAGCTTACAGGTAGCCTGTTAATTAATACCAGGCTCAATTACTAAAAACCCCCGAGGTGCAGATAAGGATATGTCAAACTCTCAACCCAGCCACGCTACTACTGGTAGAGGACCCAAAGGCAGATCCTGAAGAATCCCTTCTCCACTTGCCTGCCTTGAGACTTTACCAAAACTACTCACGCAGGCCAGATCTAAAGGATAAGCCTCTTGTGAACGCAAACATTAAGTGATTCACAGATGAAAGAGTTTTATTGAGAGAGATGTTAAGGGGGCAGGCTATGCAGTGGTTTCTCAGTTTAAAACCATAGAGGCTGGAACTCTTCCCCCTGAAACTTCACCCCTGAGAGAAGAGCTGGTTGCCCTTACCTGAAGTTTAAAGTCAGCAGTGGGGAAATGGGCTAATATTTGAACAGATTTTAAGTATGCTTTCCTTGTCCTTCATACTCACTCTGTTGTGTAACAAGAACAAGGCTTTCTTACTAGCAGTGGGTCAACTGTTAAACACAGGAAAAACCCTGGATTTACTTAGAAGCTGTACTGTTACCTCAGGAAATAGAAGTTATGCCTTGTTCAGGGCATCAGGTAATAAACCCTGCTACAGAAAAAAAAAAAATGCTCAAGCTAACACAGCTGCTAAAGCAATGGCACAAACCCAGATTTCCCTCCTTCCCCTTATTCCAGCACCTGTACCAGTACTTGAAGTTCCACAGTGTACCCAGGATGAACAAACCAGAGTAGCTAGCTTGGGGTTCACTCTGGAGACTGATGGGTGGCTTATTAAAAATACTCAAGTCTACCTGCCAGAAGCAGTGCAGTGGAAAGTTCTTTATGAACTTCACCAAGGCACTCATCTGGAGAGATACCCTAACTAGCTTAGCCAAACAGGTTTTCAAAAGATGAAGCCTGGTAAAAACAGTCAAAGAAATTACCAGCAGTTGCTCAATTAAAGTCAAAATATAAAAACTTTACTCTGTATTCTGATCACTCCCACAGCTATTAAAGCCAAAGAAATGTCTGACTTGGTACACTAATCCTGAATAAAGTCAGCTGCCCAAGAGTGCCAGTGCACCAGAAGCACCTGACAGAACACATGAGTGCCAGTCATTGGACAGCCTGAGATACCTCTTCAAAAGACAAAGCTAAGTAGTGTCTATGTCAAAATCAACTGCTTCCTCTAACCTTAGCCCAAACGCCTATTGCTAGGAAAAAGGTAAACTAGACTTCCCTTTAAAAACCTTGCCTCTTTTCATCTTAGCTTAACTGAAAAGAGATATGCCTCTTCTCATTCCTCTCCTCTACCATAGGAAATGATACTGACAATTTATACCTAACCCCATTGCCTATTGCACTTTCTCTCTGAAGTTAACCAACAGCATTAAAAAAACTTAAATATATATATATATATACACTTATATATAAAAAAATATATATATACACTTTAGGAAAATGTCACCTTTGCAAGCACCTGACCTTTTCTACTTCTGTGGCCCAGTGTCCTCTTAGTGGGACTGTATATTCTCAAAATTCTAATTAAGCTTATTTCTTCCAGAATCAACATTTTGTTAGCCATATGAAAACTTCATCCAGCTTCACCTAGGATGCCAGATCCATCTTCCTCCAACTAAGATAAGATAGCAAGAGAGTTTCACCCCTTGTCAGGTAAGGTTAACTGCCCCTGACCAGCAGGGAGTAGCTACAGAAAAAAGATCACCTCCCTTCAGCACCCCCTTTAAGATTAAAGATGTAAACTCTCAAAGAAAGAAATAGGGCAGGCTACTAAGATAGGAAATCGGTAGATTGATCTGGAACCTAGCAAGAAATCTCCCCAAGATTCACCAAGACTTCCCCCAAAAGCCAAGAAAAGCTTCGGATTTTCCAAGAGACTTTATCATTAAGCCCTTCTGAAAAAAAAAACAATAATGAAAAAAATGAACGGTCAAGTTGGTGAATAGCTGAAACTCCTCCCATGCTCTCATCATATTTCCCTGTTTCCGTCCCTTAATAATAACTAGAGTATTCACTTTAATAAATAATACTGTAAGAACACAGACAGCCACCCACCCCATAACTCTGAAAACAGTGATGCCAAAGTTTAACAAACTTAAGCAAGACATCAAAGGGGGATATAATATAGCCTGTGCATGAGTTCAAACTTACCTAATTCTGTATCCAAGTGTGCCTAGCTTCTAGAAAGCCAATTAAGTGATATAGGCCCTATAGGCTTTAAATATTCAGAAAGGATGTAGACTGAATGTGTATTCAAAGTTACATGCAGACAGAATGTAGGTGATATGTTAATTCAAGCTTACCTGGAATGTGGGTGATATGTTAATTCAAGCTTAGCTGGTATTCAAACGAACCCCTAAACCTCTCCTGGCCCTATCCCAGGTGTCTCTTGTATAAAAGTAATCTAAAACCCCTACTAGGGGCTCAGCTTTTTGGACAGGAGTCTGCCGGGCCCAGCCGATTGTAATAAATCTTCCTTCTCAGAGATTCCTGAGTATTGCCTTCAGTATATGATCACTGAATCCTTTCTGCTTCCACTACACTTTATCAGTAAATTGTGACATTCTTTGCCTCTTTTATTACTTCTTGACAAAGTATATTTTATCTGATATAACTATTATCCCAGCTCTCTTTTGGTTACTATTTTCATGGTATTTATTCCATGCTTTCACTTTCATCCTACTTGTATCTTTGAATTTAAGGCTAGTCTTTTCTAAGCAACATATAGTTAGGTCATACATTTTTATCCATTCTGTTAATCTCTGAGTTTTATCTAGAGAGTTTAAGCCTTTTGCATTTAAAATACTGGTAATTCAGGACTTTCTCCTGCCTTTGTGCTGTACTTTTTAAGTCAATTCTTCCATTAATGCCTATTTCATATTTATATTTTTTGTATTGTACATTTGAGTCCATATCTATTTCTCTCTGTACATATCTTTCTTTTTTTTTAGGATTTATTTTATTTGTTTCTCTCCCTTCTCCCCCCCACCCCAATTGTCTGTTCATTCTCTGTGTGTTCTTCTGTGTCCACTTGCATTCATGTCATGTGAGACTGGGAAACTGTGTGGCTTTTTTGGTTGCATCATCTTGCTGCATCAGCTCTCCATGTGTGCAGTGCCACTCCAGGGCAGGCTGAACTTTTCTTATGCAGAGCGGCTTTCCTTGCGGGGTACACTCCACATGGGGCCCCATGTGTTATGGGTCTTCCCTATGCAGGGACACCCCTATATGGCACAGCACTCCTTGTGCATGGTAGCACTATATGTGGGCCAGCTCACCACACGGGTCAAGAGGCCCTGGGTATTGAGCCCTGGACCCTCCATATGGTAGGTGGACACTCTATCAGTTGAGCCACAACCACTTTCCTGTACATATTTTTCTTATGTTTCTTTGTGGTTACCTTGGGGCTAAATTTTAATATTCTAAATCTGTAATAATGTTTGATTTGGTACAAACTTAACTTCCATAGCATACACATTCACTGTTTCTATAACCCTTGTCCCTGTCCCTCTACTTGTTTTACTTGTTACAAATTATATCTTTATACATTGTACTTCCCAAGCAGACTTTTAATAATTTAGATGTGAGAGCTGTCTGTCAAAGGAGGAATCAGATGGTAGGCCCATCTTTCTTTGCAGATGACTAAGGATGGCCAGGAATTTAATAAAAATAAATAAATAAAATTTCAAGGGAAAAAATATATTAAAAGAATCCAAAAAGGGAAAAAATGTAAGAAAGGAATCCAAAAAGTTAAACATGGAAAGGAAATAATCATATAGTGGCATTTTTTCCCCCAATATGCTGAATTTTTTATCAGAGAAGTTGGTTTACAAAACAATCATGCATAAAATACAGGATTCCCACAAACCACCCTGTTAACACCTTACACTGATGTGGAACACTTTTAATTAATAATAGTGCATTTTTATAATTGTACTATTAAAGTTTGTAGATTAACTTAGGGTTCACAGTTATGTAATGAAGTCCCATGGGCATTTTTAAAATTTTTATTCTGTTACCATATATAAAATCTAACATTTCCCCTTTAGTCAAATTCAGATATACGCCTCAGTTCTGAGAATTGTGTTCAAAATATTGTGCTACAATTACCACCATCCATTTCCAAAACATTTCCATCAATCCAAATAGGAACCCTGTACATTTTAAGTCTTAACTTCCCATTCCCTATCCATCATATCTCCTGGTAACCTATATTCTATGTTCTTTTTGTGTGTATTTGTGGGGTGGGGGGGAAGGGGGTAGAGATGGGTTGGTGAGTAGGAGGAACTTGTTGACTCAGGACAATTTCCACGTGAGAAGTGCCATTCGCGGCTTCCTGCTGTGCAGCTGTCTGCTGTGGGACCCTGCAAGGGGACTTGGATCTCAGAGCTCTGGGTTGTATATGAGGCAAGGATGGGAGTGCGGGTGTGCTGGAGATCATCCAAGGCAAGGGTGGGGAAGACCTGAAGGGGGCACCCTCCCCAGCTGCATTGTGACTAGGGTAGTGGCAGGCAAGGGACCTGGGTTTTGGAGGGCGGCTTGGTGGCTTGGCAGCTTGGCATCGGGGTGGGCGTTTGTGCATGAAAATGGAGTGGGAGGCAGGAGGCACTCTTGGGAGTTGACCTCCTGGGGTAGCTTTCAGATCCCGAGGGCAAAACCTGATTGGCTCAGGGTACCAGTCCGCAACCCCCAAATTCCTGAGTGAATATCCCTAGCCAACACATCCTTTTCTTGGGCGTGGAACCAACCCTGTCCCCCTTGTGCCGGCAGGGACTTCGCGCAGAGAGCAACCCAGAGCCCAGAAAGGCTCTGTGCTGTCTGCTCTCTGCAGACAGGGTTCTGGCAAGCGAGGACCTGCTGTGAAGCCTGTTGATTGTAAGCTTTGTCTGCCTTAGCCACACAAAATCCCAAGAACTGAAAGTTCCAAAACTTTCCCCCCCTTTTCCTATGTTTGAGTGCGGGGAGAGCGGAGAGATTTGACCAGTATGGAAATACAAGCATTTTAAATAAGCTTGTTGATGGTATAGTTTCATCCTTTCCATCTGTCATCTTTTATTCTCTGAGCAAATATAGCCTGAAGTTAAATGCAGTGAAAGATGAAGTCCATATTGAGTGTAAAATTAGATGTCTCTCTCCAGACAGACTTAGTTAATGGTAATTGATTCTATTTAGCTAAAACAGTACTGGTTAATAAAGATAGATTATTTTAAAAACTTAAATATAAACTCTCCTTATATGTTTCTTTCATACATCTAGAGAGAAAAAATAATTTCATATGAAAAGAAAATTGAAGTTAGTTCTAAGCAAACAACTCCAAATTCAAAACTCCATGACACTGTGCATATTTTACTGAAAAACATGTACAAATGGTTTTCTAAAAATTAGCCCAATGTCGCATATTTAAAGGGGACACTTTGAGAGGATATAAAGAGATTTTTTTCTGGCCTATAGATCAATTTTAATGCCAAACCTATAAGCTAAGCGACTCCAATCAATTATAGTTCTGTGTATGATAAAGTAGAAGTCTGAAGAGTTTTGTTGGAGTTCTGCTAACTAATTGAGTGGCCTTAAGTCTTTTAACAGTTTGGGGCCAGTTTCCTCAACTTTAAAAGATAGTCAGTGGTTTGGGTAGGAAATATGATATATAACTATTTTTCAAACTGAACATGCCTAGTCAGCTTCCCCATCCCAACAGCTTTAGGTAGACCAGGAGGTGGGGGGAGGGATGCCTAGTGGAAGTCAGGTGTGCATCTCAGGTGATTTCTCATTCCCTCTCTATCTAGATTGGAGGATTGCTGACTAACTCTAATTCTGTAAACTACTGAGTATTTGATTTTTATGGCAAAGGTTTTGTTCTGAAGAACAAAAGTAGTAAAATATAGATCATAAAGTAAGGTAGAGTGGTGAACCCATTCCTTTGAATTATATTATAAAAAATAATTTAGTTGATATATTTATATTTCTGGACATAAATGACATACTACACAAGTTAAGTTTACTGCAGCAGGCTTAGAGTTTTAAGAATGAATAATTTCAAAGTTTTATTGAGCTGTGGGAAATGTCTTTAGACGCCAATTAAGCCTTTAATTTTTAATTTTTTTCATTTGTCTCTGACACTGTCTGGGTTGAGTTCTTCCATTTCAAGATGGCACATTCACCTAAGCCTTTCTTAGCCTGAAGATGTGCCCTTTCTCTCATGGGTACTGAAATGCTCCATAGGGACTGAATTCTCATTTCACTGAAATCTACCTTAAATTATTGTTTTCTGAGATGAATCTTTAACATTTTTGTTGAGTACAAAGATACTTAGTATTGATAATCTGTTATGAGTTAAATTGCGCCCCCCAAAAACGTGTTGAAGTTTAACCACCAGCAGCTGTGAATTTGACTTTATTTGGAAATAGGGTCTTTGAGGATGTACTTAAGTTAAGATGAGGTCATATTGAATTAGGGTGTTTAAAAATGACTGTTGTCTTTATAAAGGGGAGAAGGCTATGTGAAAAGGGACACAGATATATCTACAAGCCAGTGAATGCCAATGATTGTCAGCAAACACCAGAAGCTAGATGGGGATACTAAGGACTCTCCTCTTTAAATTTCAGAGGGAGCATTGCACTGCCAACAACTTAATTTCAGACTCCTAGCCTCCAAAACTGTGAGAGAATGCATTTCTCTTGTTTTAAGCCACCCAGCTCATGGAACTTTGTTATAAAGGCCCTTGAAAACTAATACATAGGTCATGGTTAAGAATTATCTTATGCTTAATTTTTATTACTTACTATAATATAGGCATATACATATATGTGAAGGTAGCTAATATATAAAATTTTCTCTTGAGCTAGATCATGAATAACTTAAATCTATGAGATTTTTAAGGAAAGAAATCATTGCTACTGCTATTTTGGGTTGGTAGTAATTTCATACTGAAATCTGAGTCCATAGTTCTAACCATTGATGAAATCTTACCTGGGGTTGCTAAGGTTGGATTGATAATCTGTGCAGATTCGATTTTCTAACCTATTACTCAGCTATTTCCAAGGTTATAGTTGGGAAAATTCTTGCTTTTTTTTCTTTTTTTTAATGAAAATTATATAATGGAAAATATATATACCTTTTTTTAGCAATAAGAATTAATGTAAGAAAGGTTGAGGAACTATTTTTTTTCCTGTATTGTTAAAGAAGCTTTAAGTTACATAAATGTTGTATCAAAAATATAGGGATTCCCATATATTCCACCCCACACACACCCTTTCCCCCATTAGCAGCAGCTTTCCTTAGTGTGGTACCTTTGTTGCAAATGATGAACACATATTGAAGCATTGCGACTAACCATGGTCTATAGCTTACACTGTGGTTTACAGTTTGCATCACACAATTTAATAGGTTTTGATGAAATGTATAATGGCCTGTACCCTTCATTGCAATAGTTTTTTTTCTTTAGGTAACTTTCTAGGTTACCATAGCAGGTTACATGTTTTAGTTTGCCAAAGGGAAACCATAAATCGATTGGCTTTTATAAAGGGTGTGTATTTGGGGTAAAAGTTTAGAGTTCTAAAGCTGTGAAAAGTCCAATTCAAGGCACCATAGGAGGTGTTTTCTCACCAAAGTGAGCTGCCACATATAGAAGCAAGATGGTGGGTGATCTCTTTGCCTGGTCTCTGCCTTCCTTTCAGAGTTGTGCCATCTCCCAGAGCTCAGCTGAGGACAACTAGTCATAGGTCTCACACCAGACCTCTTCTCTCAGACTTGGTTGCACTGCTTTCTTCCCAATTTCAGTTGTAAGCTATCAGGAAAATAGGTCCTCTCTCCTGGCAGCCTTGGATGTTTGAGCCTCTCCTTTCTGTCACATGGCAGAATCAAAAATGGCAGAGGTTTCTTTTCCTGTGTCTGAATTTTTCTCTGTATTTCCATTTATATCAGACTCAGCAAGAAAATGGAGACTCAACTTGAGTCATGCCTCGTTGAGATAGTCCAATCAAAAGCCCTAAAGTCATCTTATCAGGTAATCTAATCAGCCCCTCAGCTAAATTTAATGTAATGCAAAGGTATCACACCCAGAGGAATAGGTAAGTTTACAAACATAATCTTTCTCTTGTTGGGATTCATAAAAAAAGCAATTGGGGTCCCCCGCACATTACACAGTGAAATGTCACTACCCTTGCAGGGCTTGGAAAGGAAATTGTTAAAATCAAGTTTGTCGGCTCTCAGCCTGTCAGTTATCAGAATGATATATTAAGAAATTTGGTGAGGTTGATGTAAAGGCCTACAGAAAAAGATATATTTGGACCAAATTATCAATGCTTCTGCCCCTGTCCCTCATTGGGAAAGAGTACTTCCCCTTTACTTAAAATCAAGTTAGAGAAGCTTCTGAGTGTTCAGTCACAGGGACTGATTTGTGTTCCTTGGAGTTCTGGAGATTAACTTGGCCAAGTTATCGCGTCCAGTTGTATGGTCAAGCAAGCCGTGGCTTGATTGTTACTTTAAGGATAGTGTATGGATTTAAGTAACTTACTGTAATCATCAGTAAGTTGATTGCCTCTTTGGCTGATTACATCTATAATCAACTGAGGAGATTGCCTTCAACAATAATAGAAGGCTCATTCAATCAGTTGAAGATGTTAAATGGAGAAGTGGTGATTTCAGCAGTCAGAAGAGAGAATTTCCATCTCTACTTCAACCACACAGCCTCTCCTGGGGAATTCACAGAAAAATTTCACTGGAGTTCCCAGCTTGCAGCCTGCCCTATGGAATTTGGACTTGCCCTTTCCCACAGTTGCTGAGTCAATTCCTTTTAAAAATCTCATATGGCCTGAAGTCATTTTGAAAGGGTCTCTACCCAACAAAGACAATGGTAGGTGAAGCCCAGGGACTGAGAGAAGTGAAGATGGCATTTCTACTGTCAAAGGAAGTATGGGATTCACAATGGATGAACCCTTGAGAAATCAACAAATGCAATCCCTCTCTCCAGTTAAGAATTATCCTTCCATCACCTAGAGGTCCCTTACATCACAAGAAATGGCACATGCCCTTTCCCTTCATCCCCTCTCCCTTTGGATCTGACCTCTGTAGGGTCAGACAACCTGGTAAGTGGAGGAGGAGAAGCAGCATCTTATTCTCCTCACCACTATGGGTTTCTCAGCCTGGTAGGGGCCCAAGACGGGAAAAGGGACTGTTTTACCCTTGTATTATTTGTGGTTTTGATAAAGTGGAATTTTGATTGCTGAAATGAGACTGTTAATGTGACTGCAGGGGACCAGAAAGCTGTGGATATTTCCCAGAGATTTTTGCAGAGTAGGGAAAGAACTAGCCCACAGAAGAGTGATTGAAAAGTCTGTGGGAGAAAGTTCCTTATGGACACTGAGTCTAACTCTTTTAATGAAATGGCTATACTATAATTCTTTTGACTTTCACTTTACTGTGAGACTTTTACAATGTGCTTAACATTCTGTTATGGATTAAATCGTGTCTTGCCTCCAAAAGATATGTCTAAGTCCTAATCCCCTGCATCTCAGAATGTGATCTTCTTTGGAAATAGGGTTTTTGGAGATGGAATTATGCAAATTAAAATGAGGTCATACTGGAGTAGAGTGAACCCTTAATCCAATATAACTGATGTCCTTATAAGAAGTGGAAATTTGGACACAGAGGGTAGGATGCCACGTGAAGAGTGAGTTAGAAAATGCCATGGATTGCCAGCAAGCCCCTGCCAGAAGCTCCTGGGAGAGGTATGGAATAAAATTCTTCCATACAGACTTCAGAGGAAGCGTGGCCCTGCCAAAACCATGATTTTGTACTTATAGCCTCCAAAACCATGAGACAATAAATTTCTGTAGTTTTAATCTACCCAGTTTGTGGCATTTTATGGCAGGCCTAGGAAACTCACTTCCAAGGATTTAGTTTTTACATCAGTAAATGAGCATAATATTAATATCTATCTCAAATCTTATTGTAAGAATTAAATTATTCTTACCTCAATTCCTGATACAATGTAAGCAAATATTATCTATTATTATTACCCCTGATTTTTACACAAATATAATAGTCTCTAGTTCAATATGTACCTTAATTAAGTGCTCATTAGTTAAGTTGAATTATCAGAACGATTTGGCTGAGGTGGTAGAAATTAAGGTTTCTGGTTTTGGATTAAAAGAAAGTTATGACCAAAAGCATAAACTTGTCTGATTCCCTGAGTCTGGTTGTTTTACTCAGCTGTGAGGAAGGAAGCTACAGCTTCCCTATCCAGTCTTTTTTCCAGGCTCCTTCAACAGTGAACACAGTAAAACAGATTATTAAACATATAACGAAATATATAGTTATAAAAGTCAAGGCACAAACTGGGGATTCTATTAGCCAGTTGTATACAATCATTTTATTAAAAAAAAAAAGTAAAGATATTCTGGTGATGTTCAAATGGAGTTAAACTATTTAAAAAGAAGGCATAGCTAATATTTTTAGGTCAGATTATATAGAAGTCTAAATTGCCAGGAAATTGTTTTCAAATAACCCAACACCAAAGGCATTTGTAGCTTTGTCTTTAAACACCAAGAAGGTTCATGCTTAACTGGGGACCATCTGAGAATTAATATTGCTTTGCTTTCTTTGATTTTATAATTTACAGTTCTCTGAAGAAGGAAATAAACCAATATATTACGAAACAAAAGACAAATACTAAATTCTGTATTGTGATGTTTGTAGCAAGGTGCTAAAATGCCTAAATGGGCTTCTAGAGACTCATAAGCACAAAGGTTTAACCCTGATCTTTTTAATAAAATTATATAAGCAAGTGTCTGCATACCAGGGAGAATACTCTTGCCTCACAAAACACCCAAAGGAGAAGTCCTCAAGTTCACTTGCCCAGCAACACAAATTGAGCTTAAACATATGGAAAACTTTGAATCTTCATAATGCTTTCTTTTTTTTTTTTCATTAAAAGGAAGTAAACACCCAGGAGTTTTATCTTCTTGTGTCTCGTCTCTTGCCTTCTAAACATGTTTGCAAGATTATTTCTTTGTAAGTATATAATCACTAGGATCTGACAGAATGACTTTGTGCAATTCCAAATTCATACTCCCTCCACAGCCACTTAGTTCTTGACTAGCAGTCAAAATCCCAGTGTGGGAGGTAAACGATCGGTGCAAATCCATCTAAACTTGTAAGGGTCTTTTAATATTTTTAACTAAGTTTTTATATTTGTATACATGGTATCATTATCTTTTCACAGTATAAGCTATTAATTTGTAAGAAAATAAGCAAAGTTTTTAAGAGCAGTAAATAATATAGTTTTGAAAAAAAAGTGCTTTTATAGATAAATATATCACAATTCTGTCATTTTTAAGTATACATTTTTTTTCTGTACCCAACTTGTCTTCTAAAAGCAAGTGTTCGAAATAGCTTGGGATATTATTTTGAGTTGAAAGAATTTTTAGAGGTCACCTAGTCCTACTCCTCCATTTTATGGATTAGTCTTAGACAGGTCAAGGTACTAGATCAGGCAGTAGAAGAGCCAGGGCAAGAGGCTAGAAACCAAGTAAAGGGCCTTTTTTCTCAATGACAAAAAGCAGCCCAGGCAAGTTAAAAATCTGTAAGACAGTCCTGTTTTGTGTTTATTATTTAGAATGTTGTCTTTGGCCATTTTTATGTAAGCGATTTGGTGGAATAGCTTAAGAATTTGATATTATGTTAGTTTTTTTTTTAAATATGAGAGAATGGGAGATACTCTTATTTTAAACTCATTTTTGTAAATTATCTTCTTAATTTACCTGTAGCTGTAAAACTATAGTTCAAAAATATTAGAGAAAACATTTAAGAGTTATCTGAAAAGCAGAGAAACCTAAGCATTTGTTACTAATTGTCTTTCCCTTCTTTAGTAGAATATAATAGTCTTTGTCAACATTTAAAATTTTTTCTGGGTTTTAAATTTTGTTCCCAGATATGAAAGAATCTTACTTCAATTATTTTTTAACAGTGCTCATTTTATATGTGTGTATATATATTTTAGTTTCAGGGTATGACATATTAAAAGTTCTATGTATACTCTGTGGGAAAGTACAATTCTGATAAAATCAAGTATCTCTGAGTTATATGGTATTTGTCATACTTCTTAACTACTTGATATGCCTTTTTAAAAGTGACTTTCTAAGGGTTTACTAGCTTGTGTTTTAAAAATTAACTTAATATATCCATTTATAAATTTGTATAATACTATGTATGCCTAGAAATTCATTTTTCAATAAAAATGCAAACTGAGAGTTTCTATGACTCAAAAAAGAGTGGTTTATTTAATAAACTATAATGGCAAAATTGGCAATCCATTTGAAAGGGGTCAAACAGATTTTGAATGAATTAACCTGAGCTATAATTATTAAATATAAATGAATTGTATTTAAACTGTAATTACTTTAAGTAGGATTTAAAGAAATACATTGGGTGGGAAGACATTTCTAAGCAAGACAGGAACCTTATAAGGAAAAGAAATGAAATGAGCACAGGTGACTATAGAAAAATTATATTTTTAAGGCACAAGATAACATAAGCAAATCTAAAGAAAAATGATAAAGTTCATCTGTTAACATATGTGACAGATGAAATGATATTCCTATTCAGCTAATTAGTAGTAATTAGTAGGCAAAGATATGAACCAACAACTCACTGAAGAAGAAAGTTAAACGAACCTCTATAAAAATGCTTAAAATCACTGGTAGTTAGGGTGATAAAAATTGAAACAGTAATGAAATCTACTTTTCCAGATTATATATAATTTTATATAAGTAAGTATATATATACATTAATTTTTATAAAGCTAAATTATTCAAAGTTGGTACAGATGAGAGACATTGGTACGTCATACATATTGTTGGGGTATGGATTTACCAAGAATATATTTTTTGGTAAGGTAACCTGGAAACATTCATATAATTTGATCCAGAAACCCTATATTTGAGAAGCTGTTCTTTAGAAAAGGTACTAGAATGCAAGGATATGTATATAAGTGTTTATTGTAACATTATTTTTAGTAGCAAAGCAATGGAGTTATCTATAATACCTATGGATATGGTAACTATTGAATAAATTTTATATAATTATACATTTTTGAATGAGCACAAAGAATAATTTGTAGTGAAAGATAGTTTTTAGTATATGTGGGGTAGAGAGATTAATTTTCTGTATATACCTATATTATTCTATTATTTATAGTTTACATTCTAATTGTAATTGTGTAATTGTAATTTCATATTTGTGGAGGAATGTCCATGGTGTTGTATTAATTGAATTATTAAAGAAAAATTTCATTAAGTAATTAATTCCCTGCTCCCCAATGACTTAAACATAGATCTAATTCTTTCAAAAAGCTGCACAGTATTTCATAGTTTGGATATACTATATTTTATTTTAAAATTCTGTCAGTATATGTTCCAGAAAGCTGAGGGAAGCTGCAAAAGATGGCAAAAATCCAACTTGTTGATAGTCATAAATCCATTAAAATTTTAGGGATTAAGTATTATGTCATCCAAAACCTGCATTTTACAAAGAATAAAATGAACAGCCAATGTGATGTTCAAGGTTACAGAGTTACTTTTCCGAAATCCAGGGAAAGGACCCAGTCTTCCTAAGGCCCAGTACTGCTAAACTCTTGCAACTTGTTTCCATCTCTTGCACAGAGTCCTGTGTAATATAGCACCAAACAGCATGAGTTTCAATTCTGGTTTTGCATTTACTAAATTTGAGACTTTGGGCAAGTTACATGACCTGTTTGGTGTTTAACATTTCTTTACTTTAAAATTTTGATAATAGTGCCTACCTTGTAGAATTGTTATGAGGATTAAATAAATTAATCCATGCAAAGTCCTTAGACTATTTCACTTTAACTCAGGGGACCTGAATCTCTGGACTGTCCGTATGATAGCCAGGCCCTGAACCTCAACGGACTTGCAGCTCCTACACTCTGGTTTATTGGACCTCATTCAGCTAACATGGAGGTGAAGGAGGTCAAACACCACACCAGAGAGCCAAGAGTGCCTACAACTGAAAGCAGGAGAATTGCATCCATCATCCATGTGGAATCTAAGCCCTCTCTTGATATAGATGTGGAGTGGACATAACCATCTCAGGGTCCACAGGATGGGCGAATAGATTATGGATTAGAGTGGACTTACTGATATTCTATTCATGAACTATTGTGATTAGTAATGGAAGAAAACGTAGCATTGAGATGGAGAAAGTGGCCATGGTAGCTGCTGAGAGTAGGAAGTGGGAAGAAGAGATGTGATGTGGGGGCATTTTCAGGACTTGGAGTTGTCCTGCGTGGTACTGCAGGGACAGTTACTGGACATTGTATGTCCTCCCATGGCCCACTGGGTGGACTGGGGGAGAGTGTAAACTATAATGTGGACCATTGACCATTTGGTGCAGCAGTGCTCAGAGATGTATTCACCAAGTGCAATAAATGTCCCATGATGATAGAGGAGGTTGTTGTTATGGGAGGAGTGGGGTGAGGGGGGTAGAGGATATAAGGGGACCTCATTTTTTTTAATGTAACATTAAAAAAAATAAAGACAAAAAACAATTTTAAAAAAAGCTTTTAAAAGTTTCTATGACTTAGAAATTTCTCGAGTATTCATTCACTCTTCAAAATCCTTTAAATTTCTTCTTCAGTCACCATAACTTAAGGTAAATAAAACACTTTTTGTACTGGGTGAAAATGTTTCCCTCTAATTTAAACAACCGTGTAACAGACCTGATATGAAACTAGGTAAGTAACAGTGAAAGCTGTTATTAGAGACAAATGTAAAACATACTTGAGAGTTTCATGGAGATTTTATCCTGTTTAATGTATAGTGATGTTTAAATTATTGGGAGTATATGAAGGGAAGACTTGGCTCATTAAGTAAAAGGTGGATGGTGGTTCATCCATGTCAGTTACTGAAATTGGTTGTAAAACGCACCATGAAATAAACTTCTCTCATTTGCTGTTATGTCCCTAGACACCTTTGATATTGAACATTAGACTATCAGACTGAAATTGTGGAACTTCAGTATTTAATCAGGTGACTCAGAATCAGATACATGGTTAAATACAGGAATCTGGGACATCCATAAATAAACATTTTGAACATTGTGGCTTCTGTGATCATAATATATTTAAGACATGATCAAAATTAAGTTATCTTCTAATAACTGTTTAAGAATCTAGAATTACATGTGGTTCTTTTAAAAGAGCATTCTCATTAATTTCTTTTTCTTTATTAGAGAAGTTGTGGATTTAGAGAACAATCAGGCATAAAATATAAGATTCCTATATACCACCCGATTATTAACACTTTGCTTTGGTGTGGAACATTTGTTACAAGTGATGGTAGCACATTTTCTAATTTTGCCATTAACTATAGTCCGTGGTTTCACTTAGGGTCCTCCATTTGTGTACCCTGTTCCATGGGTTTTAAAAAATTATTCTGGTATCATATATAAAATTTAACATTTCCTCTTTTAACTATATTCAGATATATATTTCAGTATAGTTAATTATGTTCACAATGTGTGCTACCATCACCACCATTCATTACCAAAACATTTCAATCATTTAAAATAGGAACCCTGTACATTTTAAGCTGCAACTTCCTAACCCCTAGTCCCACCCTCTCCCTTGGTAATTTATAATCTAGATTCTGACTATGTGAGTTTGCTCTTCCTAATTATTTCAAATCAATGAGCTCATACAATATTTGTCCTTTTGATTCTGGCTTATTTCAGTCAACATGATATCTTCCAGGTTCTTCCATGTTGTCACATGTAGCAAGACTTCATTTCTTTTTATGGGTGAATAGTATTCCATTTAATATATGCATATACCACATTTATCCATTCACTGGTTAATGGAGACTTGGGTGGCTTCCACCTTTTGGCAATTGTGAATATTGCCCCTGTGAACATTGGTGTACAAATATCTGTTTGAATCCCTGCTTTCAATTCTTTTGGTATTCAACAGAATCTAGTAGTAGGGCTGCTGAGTCAAATGGTGATTCTATACTTAGCTTTCTGAGGAAACACCAAACTGTCTTCTGCAGTGGCTACACCATTTTATTTTATTTTTTTTCCAAATTTAGAATTACTGTATTAGAGAAAAATATATGGAAAGAAGGCAAATATATGCTATATTTTGGTGGTTCTTTATTTCTTTTTTTTTAAAATACATATTTTTTAAAGATACTTAGATTACACAAAATGTTACACACAAAAATATAAGGGATTCCCATGTGCCCCACTCCCCACACCTCTCACCCTTCCCCACATTAACAAGTTCTTTTATTAAGAAGCTTTATTAGTGTGGCACATTCATTGCAATTGATGAACACATTTGGAACATTGCCAGTAAGCTTGGATTATAGTTTACATTGTAGTTTACACTCTTTCCCACTAAATTCTCTAGGTTATATCAGGATATATAATGGCCTGTATCTAGGGCTACCAGCAATGAATAAATGTTCCTATTTCTCCATACCTCTCCATCACTTTTTTTTTTAACAACAGCTGTTCTAATGGATGTGAATATTGTAATTAACTTTTAATCTTTATTACTGATTTATTACAAAACAAGGACAATGTTCTTGCTAGTATAAATCAAGTTAAAATGATAGGTACTTTATTCACACACAATAGTATTTTTTATTGTGATGGGAAGACGTTACAGTCTTGATATGAAAAAAAAAAAACAAAATCTACCCTATCAATTTTGAAAATTTGGGCTCTGGAGCCAGATAGACTATATTCAAACCTTAGCTTCACCATTTCCTAGACAAATGAATAAAATGGCATAATATTTGGACCTTCTTCAAAGGCTTACTGTGAGGACTGAATGACCTAATATGCATAAGGCACTTTGAATATTACCCAGCATGTAGGAATTATTAAAAAATCTTATCTGTTAACCTGTTAGTTTTTTTTCCTTGTGCTCTTTCACAACTCCTTTTCAAATTACTATTTTGTGCTAAATTTGACCTTGCTTTCTCCTTTTTGTTTCCATTACAGAGCCTATGTATAAGGATCTCACTTCTCTACTACTAAAATGTATATGTATGTGCTTGTTTGCATGTGTGTATATATATAATAAATAAGTGTGTGTGTAAGTGTATGTTTTGAGAGAAGATTTATCAGAAGCATTTACATGGTTTCTCTTCACCTTTTAGAGCCATCCTATTGTTACAGGCAATTGTGTAGACTATTCTATATACACACTTAAAATGTTTACAAGTCTTAATTAGTGACCATAATACATTACCCATCATTGTATATTGTAGATCACTTGTTTCCAACTTCTCTGAATATTCCTTTCATTAAGGCAAAGCTGTGAACCCCCACTTGATAGTACTTTTTGTTTGTTTGTTTAAACAATGGGAGACTTCTAAGCATTCGATTAGGGAAGCATCCACTATTGTGGCTAATATGAATCAAATTGACTTAAGTTTGGTTTTGAGTCTTGCTTTTGCTATTTACTTGCCATGTGACCTTACACAGATTACTTAATCTGACTTCCTTTTTTAAAATGAGGATGAAAGTTATACATTTCTTATGAGTCATGTAAGTGCATTCATGCAATTCATGTATGTTTCTCATAGTTCGTATAATGCTTAAAACAGGAGCTGGGGAAGTGTAAGCACCTAGAAATATGGTTGCTGCTGCTGCTGGTGTTAATCTACACTTAACTCTTGTCAACAGTCTAAAATGTTTTACTCTGTTTATAAAAGGAGCTAAGAATGAAGAAATCTCCAAGAACATCTATATAATTGGTAGTGGACCAGTATAATATCGTAATGTGTGAATGAGAATGATTTCTTTTTTTCCATGATAGTAGCATATATAAAACAGTTGCCTTTATTTGAATTTGGAAATGTCAAAAATTGTCTTCTTATTGTCAAGGTACAAAATTAGACTGCTTCTTACATCTGAAAGATATTTTGATAGTTTGGGTAAAAACACCAATGTCAAGTGACATTGTCTGTTCCATATGTCTATTATTTATTTTTCAACTTTACTACAGAATACTTTTATTTCTTAATTAGTGCAAAAGTCATGAGCAGTCTTCAATTTTGCATTGACTGTGGAAATGCAGTCTTGGAAGAATTACTTCTAGATTTAACTAGCCATTTCTTGTCCTGTCAAGATTTAAACAGAAAGAACATTCTTTTCTTATTATAAGATAGAGCAACTTGTGAGTTCTCCAGTGGCAGTTTACACAAATATTGAGACTTAGGAGGACCTTTAATGTGGGAAATTAAGAAAGTATGGCTAATTCAAAGACAAGGATTCTTAATATCAAATTCAGCAATCCAAAAATCAAACCCCAACTCAGAAAGTTTTGTGTCATTTAACCAAAGGTTGTCAAAATACAAAATAGTTCCATTCTCCAAATATGCAAGTCCACATTTTAGTTTTTCAGAACATTAGATAATACACCCACATAAAATGAAAGGAAATGCAATTGTGGGCTAAAAATGAACAAATCTGAATGAGCAATTATAAGACTTTCATCTGTGTGACTGAGGACAGCTGCAGGGTTAGAGGCTCATGCTCAGTCACTCGGCAACATTTATGGAATATCCAAAGCACACGCGGAGTTCTGGCTAATGCGATAAAATCTATTGATATATATTAAATAATAACCAACACATGTTTCAGGCATAGATTCTTGTAAGTTTCATGGGAACCTTTTTGAAGAAGGTATAGGATATTATAAAATCAAGCATTTATTGTAATGGGAATCACTGTTTGAAAGGGAAATTTATTTATGGGCCCTACTTATAAGTGTGATACATGACCATGAATTCTTTTAAATTTAAGTAAAAAATATTATTTAAAGGGTTTACTATCTATTACACCCTTTTAGTGACAGAGATACAAAATCCTTTAGAAACAGTTTCTAAGGCATCATCCTGCTAAAACAGCAATATTTAAGGATGTTTATAGCAACTGCAGGTAACTCAGAAATGGTTATTATAGTTACTGTATGTACGTTTCAAACCACATTGTGCCAAGAAAATATAAAGGAGGCAGGAGAGGGGTATTTTTCCATCCTCTTTCCTCCAGAGAAAGATGTAGAAAATAGGGGAAAAAACAACAGGAAAAAAAAATACCCTCAACATGGAAATGCCATGTGGCCTTTTATTCTCCTCTTCTTTTCTGCTTTTACAGTGGGCTATAGAATGACAGAGAGCAGGAGCCAGGAAGGAGTAACTCTCTGTCTCCCATCAGATACATGTCTACAGTCACTGACTAGAGAACAGGGAGAGAGAGGCTTCTGTTGTTCAGGACAGAGGGACAAAATCTAAAATTAAAATTCTTAAATACAGCTGTGAATCATGTACAAGGTACTTATAGCTTGTATAAAAGCTTATAAAAAAACATTTCTATAAGATTACAAAATTTAAGAGTTGAGGTTCAATAAGATTTTGTGCTAGAGATTATGGAAGATGGAGAAATAAGTATTTTCATTTCAAGGGCAGAGAAACATTATTAATGGTCCTTTTATGAATAGAATTTTAAACATTGCTAGTGGTAAAGCAATTATTTTGTTAAAGCATTGTTTTTAACCAAGGATTTAGCACAGAAGTAATATTAAGGAAAACTCTCAACTTGTCGTATTTTTCTCCTCTCTCAATCTTAATACACTTTGCTTTACCTAATAAGGCACCATGCCTGTCAGGTCTGTGTCCCATTGTTCTTAGAAAGTGCCATTGTGTATTTCTGCTATTAATTCTTTTTGGAACATTCTCTACTCTCTTCTCTGGCTATTTTAAACACTGCCAAAATGTCAAGTAAAGTTCTACCTCCTCAATAATGTCCTTTAAACTTTTTTTCTGCTGCAGTTTTTACCACCTTTCACTACTCATCAAATATTTAATTCTGATTAATATTTTATAATTACAAATAATGCAAATATGTGTTTAAACCCTGCCCAGAATGCAAACACCCTCAGCCTTGGATGCCATATTCTCTTTCTCTTATACTCTCCTCAGTGAAAATCATAGTGACAGATCTGGAAATAAAGAGCAATGGGCCAATAGGTCAGAAACTTGTATTATGATAAAATACAATCTCATACTTATAGAAATTCTAAAGTTTTAGATATTTTATTAACCAGTTACAATGACACTCTAAGTGTCATGCTGTACAACACTGAGTTCTCAAATCCTTCATTGATGTGTCCCACTTTTTTATTAATGTGTAAAATTATTTTTTTTAAATATTTAAGAAATGATTCTTGGTATTAGCTAAAATGCCTGACTTAGTGGGCTCAATTTAGCCAAACATAGAGTTGAAGCTGTTTGAGAGTAAATAACAGTGACTAATAAGGAAGCCAGAGACCTAAGGGTGGGGCAAAAACCATGCAAGATGCTCTTTGTCGTACTTGCTGGAATTTGGGGGGTGGAGTAAGTGTTCACCAGCTCAGGGAGTACCATAATATCCAAACAGGGAAGCGGAGTTGGCCCAGTGGTTAGGGCATCTGTCTACCACATGGAGGTCCGCGGTTCAAACCCCCGCCCTCCTTGACCCATGTGGAGCTGGCCCATGCGCTGTGCTGATGCACGCAGGGAGTGCCCTGCAATGCAGGGGTGTCCCCGCGTAGGGGAGCCCTATGCGCAAGGAATGCACCCCATAAGGAGAGCTGCCCAGCGTGAAAGAAAGTTCAGCCTGCCCAAGAATGGCGCCACACACAAAGAGAGCTGACACAACAAGATGATGCAACAACAAAAAAAGAAACACAGATTCCCATGCCCTGACAACAGCAGAAGCGGACAAAGAACATGCAGCAAATAGACACAGAGAACAGACAACTGGGGGGGGGGGAGGAGAAGGGGAGAGATAAATAAATAAATCTTTAAAAAAAAATACTAATTTAAAAAAATCCAAACATATTTGTATTGGAAATGTCAATGTTAAGTAAATATATTTTAAATGAGGATTAAAATTAAAATGTTAGAATAGGTAGTGGAGGAAAATATTTCCTTTCTCCGTTTTTATCATGAGTTAGGTTATTTTCTTACTGTGATCTTCCCCCAACAAAATGATAGAATGGTATAACCTTTCAAAACCATCTGATGTCAGCGTTATCCATTTTCCCAAAGGTCCTTATAAATGCTTTGATATTTAAATTGTTTTTTTTTTCCCCGTAGCTTAGTCTGGAAGATTATTCTTTTCTTCTTTTTCAAAATTGGTTTAACTCTGGCATATCATATGATTTTCCATGTGATTCTGTTTTCCAACATGACTTTTAGTGATTTGCTACATTTTCTAATTTACTTTGTAATTGATTGTGTTTTACTTGCACTTTATTTTCAATGCTCCATTTAACAATCAGTGATGGGTTGAAATAAAGAATTGAGCAAGGAATATGGAGTAATTAAGATTAAACTGGGAGATTTAAATGGCAACAGATTTTATAGGTGGTTGGTTCAGTTATGAATATTTTCGAGTAGAGATGAGTTTTATTTTCAATCCTACCCTATAAATTCAGGGATTTGAAAAATGAATACTGAGGTAATGGGGGACCTCTATAAATATTTGTAGCTAGAGGTTTCGAGAAAGTATCTTTGGACACTAACCAGTGTCAAGGCGGATGGTCGCATCTCCTGAAACATCCCCACCTCTGGACATACCCCAACCACGTTTCAAACATTGTCACTGGCCCTTTCGTTATCCCTTTTAAAAAACCATCCATTTCTATTCTCTTCTTCCTCCCTTTCTCTTTAATGTTACTTCATTAAAAAATAATGCATCAATTCCTATATTATAAATCAGTTCTTTAATTTATTTTATGCTTATTCATACTATTCAATTTTTTTTTTCCTTTAGGAGACTAATTAGAAATTTTTCACTACAAATTAACCATGGTTTAGATTTTAAACTTTTTCATATAGTGCTTATTGAATTTAAATAAAAGTTTTTAGTCTATCACTCACTACCGTTTAAACTAAAATCCTGAAGATTGTCAAGAGATGATTTTGACTGAGATTTTGTTTAATTTTTCATTATATATGTGAACCTTTCATGGAATATTGGTGTGTATGTGTGTGTGTATATATATTTATATATGTGTATATTTATATATATACACACAAACATACAACATTTTTCCTTCTTTTTAATCTACGTCTTTAGTCTGAATCTTAACAGACAAAATGAAGCTTAGTAGGGAAGTGGAAAACTCATCTTCATTATTGTCCCAGTAGCTCAGATAAAATAGTCTCCACCTTGAACATTTAACATTACTTTTAACTGTTCTTACTCACTTGAAAAGAACAAGCTACTATTGAAAAGGAGCAATTCTTTCAAATTGACTTCCATGAGAGATCATTGAAAAAATTCCAGGTTTTCTCAACCTTATTGCATAGTTACTATAAAAATAAACAACTGACTTGTAAAATCAAAGAGAAACAAAAGAAGATTAGATTATGTGATATCACTGAATGGATAAACCTTAGATCGCCAGTGGCTAATTTGTTTATATTTCAATAAGCAGGTCTTTAGGGGATCTATACTGTAATATAATATAAGCTCTAATTTTACATTTAAATATTCACTCCTTTTTAGGCTCTTAACATTTATTTTTAAATGATTTTACGCTTCCAACCAGATGTGCCTGAATATCTACATTTTATTTAAATCTTGCACTCTTGCTTTATTCAATATTTAAAACATTGTGTCTGTCTATGAAAATAACTCAGACACATTGTTCTTTACTAATGGAAATTATAGAACTACAAGTAACCTTAGTGATGTTATGGAACTCCTCTGAGTATCATTTTCCTTATCGGCAAATTTGAGCTAATAATATCAATATGAACATGTGATATTTGTATATATAAAAATTATAGCATATATATGATATTAATAAATTGAGAAAGACAGAAACCATATTTTCTGCTTCTCTGTTGTACCAGTTTTAAATTTGAAACATATCTAAAATCAGGAGTTTCTTCTTAAAATAGAACATATTTATGTACCAAAGGGGAGGAAAGCACTAAACAAAATCCTGTTAATTCCAGTTTTGTAAATGATAACTTATTTGTACAGATGTCTCTAAAAATATGCTCATGGATCATGTTGATGAAAGGATTGTGGACAGTTGTATTTTGAGTTTGAGAGAAAGCAAAAGAGAGAGAAGAAACATTTGCGTTACATTAAAACATGTGTCTGGGGAAAGCGGATGTGACTCAATGGATTGGGCTCCCATCTACCATATGGGAGGCCTTGGGTTTGCTTCGTAGGGCCTCCTTGTGCAGCAAGCTGACTTGCACCCACGGAGAGCTGACAGCCCACGCTCACACAGAACTGATGGCCTGTGTCCGCAGAGAGCTGGTGCAGCAAGATGATGTAACAAAGGGAGACAAACAGACACAGAAGAACACACAGCAAATGGACACAGCAGATAGCAAGCAAGCGGCAAGGGGGAAGATAAATAAATAAAATAAATCTTTGGAAAAAAACGTGTTTGGACTGTTATCCATTTACCATGGAGAAGAATGAATTCTTAGACTCTATCTGTCTCAGGTGCCCCAATATGTATATTTAGAACATTTTAAGGAAAGTATTAGATTGGTGCAAAAGTAATTGCAATTTTGCATTGTTGAAATTTGTTGTTTGCTATTAGAATACACTCTTAAATAAATGTGGTAATGTTATACATCATTTTAATGTGCAGTTCTTGCTTTATACTTTTTGCTAATGACTACTTATTACTTGCTACTTATTTTAGTCTATGGAAATGATGTTAGACAAAAAGCAAATTAAAGCAATTTTCTTTTTTAAGTTCAAAATGGGTCATAAAGCAACAGAGACAAATGGCAACATCAGCAATGCATTTGGCCAGGAACTGCTAATGAATGTATAGTGCAGTGGTGGTTCAAGAAGTTTTGCAAAGGAGACAAGAGCCTTAAAGATAAGGCTTATGGCCAGCCATCAGAAGTTGGCAATGACCAAGTGAGAGCAATCACTGAAGCTGATCCTCTAACAACTACATGAGAAGTTGCCAAAGAACTCATTGTCAACCACTCTACAGTTGTTTGGCATTTGAAGCAAATTGGAAAGTTTGATAAGTGGTTGCCACATAAGCCGACTGAAACTCCAAAAAATTGTCAAATTGTCATCTTCTCTAATTCTATGCAACAACAATGAACCATTTCTTGATCAGATTGTGACATATGATGAAAAGTGGATTTTATATGACAACCAGCAATGAACAGCTCAGTGGTTGCACTGAGAAAAAGCTCCAAGCACCTTCCAAAACCAAACTTGCACCAAAAAAGTCATGGTCACTGTTTGGTGGTCTGCTGCCAGTCTGATCCACTACAGCTTTCTGGATCCTGGTGAAACCATTGCATCTGAGAAGTATACTCAGCAAATTGATGCGATGCGCCAAAACCTGCAATTCCTGAAGCTGGCACTGGTCAACAGAAAGGGCCCAATTCTCCTCCATGACAATGCCAGACTGTATGTCGCACAACCAATGCTTCAAAAGTTGAACTAATTGGGCTATGAAGTTTTGCTTCATCTGCCATATTCACCTGACCTCTTGCCAACCAACTACCACTTCTTCAAGCATCTCTATAACTTTTTTTTTGCAGGGAAAACACTTCTACAACCGGCAGGATGCAGAAAACGCTGTTCAAGAGTTTGTCAAATCCCAAAACATGGATTTTCATGCTGAAGGAATAAACAAACTTATTTCCCATTGGCAAAAATATGGTGATTGTAATAGTTACTATTTTGTTTATTAAAGATGTGTTTGAGCCTAGGTATAGTGATTTAAAATTCATGATCTGAAACTGCAATTCCTTTTGCACCAACCTAATAAAAGAAGGGAAGAGCACTCACTAACAAGGACAGACTCCTCTTTCATATGGATAGGAATGATATAGGAGCAAATATCACGCTCCTATGAAACAGTTGACAGGTCATTTTAAAAATAACATATGTGAGTTAAAGTAGAAACCTAAACTTAGGAAAAAATGCACTCGTGTTTTTTTTAGAATAATGGTCTTAGTCATGTATATTCTTGGGAGCATATAATAACAACGCAGATATGCTGTTAATCTTTGTAAAATATTGTTTAAAAGAAACAATAACAAAAAATCAAATTCCAGGAATACAGTGTGATCCTTAATAAGGGACAGTGACCTTGAGCTCTTTAAGGTGAGAATTGTAGGCAGTTTGGGTAAGAATGGCAAATCTGTAAGGAACTGGGTGATCCTGATACAGTGTTTAGTCTGAGAACCAAGATCACAAGTCTATTTTCTGGCAATATCTGTTCACAGGGTATAATTTCTAGGCACTTTTTCTGCTTTTTGCCCATTTAAATGTATTTTTTTAAGTGTAAGAAAGTATGACCTAGTGTTAGGTCCTGGTTCAATGAGGCTCGAAGACAGACCAAGGTTCAGGCAGAGAAGTTTATTAGATTGCGGCATGGCAGGTGTCTGAAGAGAAATTTCAGCCTACCCACATGGTGGGGGTCTGAAGAGACTTCAGCCCACCCATCTCACTGATTTGGAGAGTATTTTTGAACTGGCAGAGTTGGAGAGGGAAGCAAAGATATGGGGTGGAAAAGTAGCATGCTTGCTGTTCTCAGGGTAGGGAGTGACTTTCTGAGGATTGACTTATTGTTGGGGGAGAGAATGTTCTGTGGTTTGGCAGGGATGTGAAAAGAGCAGGGGCTGGAATGGAGCATTCTGCATTTGGACATATAGCTTGAGCTCAGGGTCAATAATTCACAATCTAACATTCCTAACTTTTGGTTGATAAGAAAAAACAACAAGGGGAGATTGGGGATTGGGGTGGCTATATCATCTGGCTGCTTCCTGCTGTCAATGGTGAGTGTTATGTTTTGTTGTTTTCTTTTTGGCCTTTGTGTTAGTGTCTGGTATTGAATTTCATGCATTAGGAGGAGGTTATCCATAGCTCCCTGGCTGATGTTCCACACTGCTGTTTGGATGTGCTGTGTTATAGCTTGGAAAATATATGGTCCTGCTGATTTAAAAGAGTTATTAGTGGGATGAGGATGGGAATTACCCATGAAATTTAGGTTGGGTTGTGAGATTACTGGTTCCCAGAGTTTGAGGAGAAGGAGTAATAAGATTAATATGAGAGGGGTTAAGAGGGATAAGAGAGTGGTGGTAACATATATTCAATATCGACCATTAATGGTTGAGAGTGAAATGACATAATTCGGTGGGTTTAACAGTATATAAGCCATTTTTATTAGTAAATAACAAAATACCAAATAAGAAAATTTTATGAAGAAATTTTAATACAGTATACTTTTCTATTTCTTTATAAATTTTAAGTTTTATTCAGTAACATTAAAAATCAATTTAAGCATAAGAAGAGTTTACATAGACACACATAGAGTTTCAGCAGGAATAGGAGACTTTAGATTATTAGCTGTAGTTTCATTACAATGTTTTTGAGTGATTTTTATTTTTCCATGAATTTAAGATTCTCAACCAGTAGGGCTGCATAAGCCTATAGTTAAAATGATTTTATTTTTCCTAGTTTGTATAGTTTGAGGCATAGGTAACAATAAATTATTATTATTTTTTATTTTGGGCTGTAGGGCGCCTGGCATTTTAACTTACAGTTTCAGTGCCTTTGTTGGTTTTGCTGTCAGCACTCACTGGAGTGCTGAATTTAAACTTAGTTTATTGTTGCAAAGATTTTTTATTGCCTTTTAGCTGTTTCATTAAAAGGTCACTCATTTTTTTAAAATAAAAAGTTCAATTAGTTTTCTGATTCATAGTTTAAGACTGCATGAGGTGACTAGTAAATAGAATTTCTTGGTAGCTGTTAATTTGGGCTGGCATTTTATATAGGGCCCTTACATTTTATCAGGCAGCAAATAGCTGGCTGGTTACAAGAGTCCAGTTGCTGTCTTTACAGTAGCAAAAGCATAACTTGCCCCTTCTGAGAGTGGGAGGGGACTGATGTACGGTCGTCAGAGTGTGATTAATATTTGTGGGTGATGTTCATGAGTTTTTGGTGAGCAACAGGCAACTGGAAGTGCTGCTACAGGATTCAGTAGCCATGATGTCTGTTTTTCTTGCAGAGTCACTCTGCTGCTTCTCAGGCTTCGATGGTATGGTTCTGGGTTTTCACAAGGACATCTGTTTTAACAGTTCTGAGAGGGGTATTAGAGGAGTGGGTGGGGATATAAACATTGCTGGCAGGCATTTCAGGTGTATTTCTACAGATTTCTTCTTCACAGAGGGTGGTTTACAACAATTCATTGTTTCTGTCTTATTTCTAGTATCTGCAATTTATCCCTGGATAGGGATGGCAGTTTTCAGAGAGACCAGGCACTAATGGGTTAAGGCTTTTATTTGCAACAGAGCATGGTATGCTGTACATGGTTGATTTTCTATTAATTTGCTATATTGTAATTTGGCCCCTTATTCAACTGTGATTACAACCCAAAGGGTATTTGTTTAGAATGTTGTCTCTGCCACAAACTCTACCTAAAGCTTTTGTTGGTGCTGGCTATATCTAATTTACAGGGTAAATTAAGGTTTACCCGCCTTAATGTTTGAAGCTGTGTTTCTGTTTTGAAAGCAGCTTGCTGGGGGGGGGGAGGGGGAAGCAGGGGCAGTGTTCTTATTTCCATGCACAACGTTTTCTGATTAACATATACAATGATTTTAACATTTGAGCTAAATGAGGGATGAAGGGTTTTAAGTACCCCAGCAAGATGGCTGTCTCCCACCATCTTTTAAAATTTAATCCTTGGGCTAGTTCTCCTAATCCTAAAGTAAAGCAAGTCTAATGGCTTTTCTAGTTACTCTTAGTAAATAAAAAGTACTTTGATCATGCAACTTTGAATTTAATGATTATATTTTTTTTCTCTATTTTTATTGTCTTTTTTTAAAAGATACATAGTTCACAAAAACTATTACATTAAAAATACAAGAGGTTCCCATATATCCCACACCCCATCCCCAAAATGATTATATTTTGAAATCCCACAGAATAATTAAAACTCTGAAGCTGATTTGAAGTTGAGGCCTACTTGCTCTTTGAGCAGGTCTGCTGAATAGACTATATGACTACAGTGCTCAACTTCTTTTCTCCTTTCCCACTTCTCCTTTAAGATCCTGCTACCCTAGGGCTAGAGCAGATGGAAATGAGGAGAGGAAAACTTTTATTTAATCAGTTCTGACATGGGCATTTTTGGCCTGAGTTCTCTGAATTTGGCTGGAGTTAAAAGTTACCTATTTCTTATATATATGATCTCCCAGGATTTCCCCCAAACACCTGTAGCTGTAGCTGAGTTCCCTTGATGAAACTGCATTATTTATTCTTATGCTGAGGTCTTTATGCCTCTCTCAGTGGTCTTCTTGGTTAGGACCTAAGATGACCCTTCACCTGCTCTTTCATTTATGTGGCCTGAACTGATTCATGGAAAACCCTCCCACCTTCTTTTTCTTTAAGAGTGAGTACTTGCTGATCCCCATGAAGGAATTACCTCCTTTTTGTGCCTCCATCAGAAAAGCTTTGCAGGTGGTCTTTCATCTTTGGATTTCCAGGCAAAGGATTCCAGGGATCCCCCCCTCACTTCCCATGACTCCTCTCTATAGACTTGGGATCAGAGATGCTGCTTCCCATTCTTCCAGTTTCAGAAATACTGTAGGTCTTTATTCAGTGTGGCTGAGGAGTTTAGGAGTCATCTCACTGATTCTTGGCCCCAGTAATAAAGCACAGCCTGCAACCTCACTTTGGAAAACCATTTTAATATCTTGTTCCAGAAGCAACAAAGAAGATATTTTCTCTTCAATATTCAAAAAATTCCCCAAAAATCCCTCTGTCATCTCCTTTATGTTAAATATCACTTACACCTGAAGTAGCATAATTTCCAAATCCCCCCCCCAATATCATCTTATCTGTTTTCACTTGGATACTATATAGTTCATGAGAGTTTTTAAAATATGTGACAAGTAAGTTAAAGTAAACCTACCAGACCAGCAGAAATAAAAAAATAACACAAGATACATAAATCAAACCAAATAAGATAGGGTTAACATTTTACTTTGATTACTACCTAAGAGAAGAATGTATCATGGGATTTTTAAAAAATAAGAAAAAGCGTAGGATCCTGAGAGCTCTTGACTTCCCAAGAGTTATCTATCCTATGAAATAAAAGAATAGAGTAATTTATAAATTATTATATGCATATAAACAACTTTTTAGATTTCTATGCAATGTTTTCCTTAGATGGCTAAACTAGATGTGAAAGCATGGCCTACTTTTTCTCAACTTGTGCCTCATAGTTTGGATACTTCTATTTTCTCCCTGAGTCACACTTTTACAGAAAGCACTTCCAAAATTGACTCATTAAAAACAGACAATTCTGTGAATCTTAATCAAAGATTCATAGTTTGTATTCATATGGCTTGCAACTCTGTGAATTGCCAAATTTTGTTGAATTATTTATATAAAGATGAATACATTTTAACTGTTCTTTAATTGGCAGTATCTAATAATATCTCCTATTTGGTACTTGCCTTCTGGACATTAAGAGAATGGTTCTGAAATTTTCAATTGGCATTTTAGAAGGCTGGCCTAGATAGTCCTATTTCTGGAAAATTACTGATTTATGCCAGAGCTCACTTCTTAAAAATACACCACTTTTTGTCTTTATCCTAATTCAATCCATGGGCTCTTTCTATCATTTTCTTCAATCTTTTGCCTCCTAACAACTGATGACCTGGAAAAACTTAATCAAACACCAACCTACAGAATGAAAACTTAATAAAGGCAGTATGCCACCATGGCTAATCCAGACTGAGTGGATTTTAATTCCTTCTTTCTCACTCGTTAGCTGAGTTACATGAGTTAGGTTTCTTAAACTCTCTGTGCCATAGTTTTCTTATCTATGATAAACAGATAATAATCGTTCTTATTTCATAGAGTAGAGATGAGGACTGAATGTAATAATAAGCATGAAGGGTTTTGAACAGTGCTTGGAATATAGGAAACACTGTAAGTGTTTGCCTGTTAGTATTTGTAAAATAATAATAGCTAACAAAACCCATGACAAATCCTTATCTTTGTCCTTTAGTAGCAGGAATTATATCATTCTCAAAATTTGTTGCATAATAAATGAAATTTGATTAACCTGAGCAACTTCTCTCCCATGATAACCCTTGCTCTATCCTTAGCATACTGGCTTGAGATGTTTAAAACAACAACAGCAGATATAGGACACTAGAAATTAAATGGACAAGATGTTTTATTTTTAAGAGATATTGATCACAATTTGAATCATATGGAAAAAGGATCAGAAATGCCCTTTGCTGATCAGTATAATTTGATAGTTATTTTTCCATATTAATTAATGTAACTTTAAAATGGTGAATGGTTTCTATCCAAACCGAACCTTTTCTAATATATTGTATATTTTCTAAGTTATCACCTATATGCAGTCAATAATGTGACACATGTTAAAACCGACCCTCAAATTCCAATATTGATCATATTTCTACACCAATCAATACTAATCTCTCAGGCAAATTAGTCTTTACATTGACAAAAACAAAGTCATTATATGCATATTAGTCAGATGTCACAACACACATTGAATTGATTTAGGAGGTGAGTGAAGAAAGTACAGGTTTTTATATTACTTGGTATTTTAGACTACTACTCTTTATTAATTCTCTACTACATTTTTACTATTAACAAATTATTCCAATGTTTAAACCATGAGCCATCTGCTCAGTAAGTGAAATAAAACGTGCAAATTTTCCAACCCATAAAGGGATTCATTAAAATTATATTTTTAGCCCTTCAATTTTTACCTTTCAAAACAGATTAAGAATTTAATCAACCCCATTATTTATAAATATATAATGGGGTTGATTGAATGTATATGAATATATGGTGGGGTTTTTTTTCATAATACTAGAGAATTTGGCATTGGTGTGAAGGATCAAAATCTGCCTTATGATCACATTATTCTTGGAGTGGGGAATGAGGTTGGAAATTACTAATTGGGAAACTACTGAAATGGTCTACAAAAGCATTTGATAAAGAAAAGTCACTCCTCACTTGTCTACTTCAGAGGCAAGTTTTTCCATTCAAGACTAAGCTTTTCAACTATTATGCTTCTTTTATTTTCTTATTAATCTAACTTTTTGATATACTTTCCCCTCCTCCACCCCCATAAAGAATCTCCAACTCTATCCCCAGGTCCATTGAGAGCCAAAATTATCTTTACCTCAGAATTCTGGGATAGAAACCATATATACTAAGGTAAATTATAAGATTACTATGTCATATTAATACAAGTTGAAATTAATAAGTTGTATAATATGAAATTGTTTATATTCAGCCATATCTGACCTCCAGAAAAAGTCAAACTAACATGATTTTTTCCAAAATATCTGGTTCTTTCTCTACCAGTCAGCAGTCTTCTACCGTAAAATAAACCATATAATGCTACCATTGTAATTTTCGGCTAGTTAGGCTGCTGCTTTTTCATTCTTATGACCATACCCTCGATTCTGTTCCCCTCATCTATATAGCTTTAGGGACATTCTCTTTCACTCCATTTAGAGTCCCTTCCTATCTCTTTTCCATGACTAAAGAATTAATATCTCATGAAGGAATCTAGTCACATGTGTACTGTCTTAGAACTCTTTTATATATCCTATAAAGAAATGATGAGTCAAACCATTTTTTTGGTTCCTACCATCCTCTTGGGCATGTGAGACAGAGCTACACGCAGATGGGAAAAATAGTCTAAATAAACCAGTGCTTTTCAAATTCTTGGGGATTGTCAATCATTTTTTTCCCAACAACTCTTGAATGAAAAATGGATTTTAAGAAATAGGAGGGAAGCAGATGTGGCTCAAGTGATAGGGCTTCTGCCTACCATATGGAAGGACCTGGGTTCAATACCTGGGGCCCCCTGGTGAAAAAGAAGAAGAGAAAGCATGCCTGCATGGTGAGCCAGGGTCCATGTGGTGAGCTGAGTGCCTACGTGGCAGGCGAAGTGCCCTCGTGGTAGCTGAGTGCCTGTGCAGTGAGCCAAGTGCCTAGGCGAGTGCCCACGTGATGAGCCAAATGCCCGTGCAAGTGCCCATGTGGCAAGCCAGTACCCATGAGAAAATCCAGTGCCCACATAGTGAGCCAAGTGCCCGCATGGTGAGCCAGTGCCTGTGCAAGTGAGTCATGCAGCAAGATGTTGACCCAACAAGAGGGAGACGGAGGGGAGAATCAAGGTGAAGCACAGCAGAAACCAGGATCTGAGGTGGAGCAGGTGAGGGCAAACCTCTCTCCACATTAGAGGTCCCCAGGATGGAATCCCAGTGAATCCAAGAGGAGAAAAATGAGAGGAGAAGACAAAAAGAGAAAGAGATACAGAAGATCACACAGCGAATGGACACAGACAGCAAAAACTGCAGGGTGAGGGGTCGGGGAAGGGGAAAGGAAAATAAATAAATCTATCTTAAAAAAAAGAAATAGGAAATGAAAAAAAATGACTTCCAAAATACAATTTCAGTTCTTCTTATTTGATTTAATAGATATACAATTACAATTCAATAATATGATCACACCAGGAGTAAAGACGTAACATGAGTAAAGGAAATAATTGTATAATCATAACGTTATACATTGAAAACAATGCCTTGACTATTAATGTAGAAAATCATTATTATACTTCTAACTTTTTGTTGTTGTGCAATAGTAATTAAACAAAAAGTCATGAAGGAAACAGGATATGCACAATCAGAATGGTGTTTCTGTATACCACTATTTCAAGCTTTTAGTGAAAAATGAGCTTTGCTTCTTGTGAACTAAACTAGACTAGATCATTGGCCATGCTGCTCACAAGGAGTAATATTCTATACTGTTTCCATATTTTAATAACACTAATAGTAGGGAACTAGTTTAGTATGCTGACAGGAATAGGGGAAGAAATTTTAAAACAGTTTTAAAATATTCATTTTAACTTGAATCCAAAATGAAACAAGTAATGTTATATTTTCAGAAATCATTTTCAATCCTTTATCAAAAGCCACTTATAACAGTTTATCCTATAAAAAGTTATAGTTAAATTTAAATTTTTTGATTTAAGAATTTGATTCCAGATCTAAGAATTTCCTATATATTGATCTTCTTTTAATGGAAAAAAATTCAAAATTTTCTATTAAATTGCAAGCTGCTTGTTGTAACTTTTTTTTTTTTTTTTTACAAATATGCAGTATCAAGATTATTACCTACTTCACTGATAATTGTAGTTAAATTGTTATGGGTCTTGACATACGAATCAGTAGAAACTCTTTCCTTCTACACTTCTTATTTTATTTTTTTTCCCTTAGATCCTATCTATCATTAAAAATAATGTATTCTTTATTTGCATGGACATATTAAGACCATTAAAAATATTGCAAATATCAGACACATTTATATATCCGATCTTCATTTTTAAATTCTGGTACCAAACATTTTTTGCCAATCAGAAACTAAAAGTCTGTTCCGTAGTTCAAACATTTGCAACAGAACTTTCCCCCTGGTAACCATCATACCTTAGTACGTGATATTAGTTGATTATGATCATCTCCCAAATAATCACATGACAAAGAGAAATTTTGAGTTTAACACATAAAATGTGATTTATATAATTTTCAATATATATATATAGCTAAAGCACACTGTTTAGGTCAGCTGTCTATTTTCTTTCCCTAGGAAAATATTTTCAATGAAGGAAGCAATGTGTGGTTTATATTTTGATGCAAGCTCCTTAATCTAAGTAATGCTCCAGAACCATTTCCTGCCATTGCATTTGCCATTTTGAACATAGTCTCACACAAACCAGAAAATATTTCCCCATAAATTTAAATTCCAAACAACATTTGCCGACACTAATCATGCATTTGAATGAAGCAGTGTTGAATATTTACTGTCAACCTCTGTACTCATAGTGGGTTGGTAAATACTTAAGAGGTCAACACTGGTCCATGGACTATACTTTGAGGAGCGGTCATCTCAACAGCTGCTGCAATAAGATCAGACATAGACACAAGAACCATCCTTAGAAATGCAGAATGAATGGGACAATATTTACTTTTGTCCATGAATCATTCTTGGCTACATGTTGTCCTTGTACCTTTGCCTTTTTATTTCCAGGGATTCCATGTTTTTCATTTTAAGAAAGTGTCGTTTTACTCATATGAATTATTGGATGATTCGTGGAGATGTATACTAGGCTTCCTATGGCCTTGAGAGTATTTCTCTATTTATCTCTCTAGCATGGAACTGATAATGTAATAATTTCTTAATCAATTTCAATTTATTGGTCTATGTCAGGTCATGGTTTAGTCTTGTTTTCCATGGATGATAGGAAATGACCTTTCCCGATTATCCAACGTTAGCTTAGACTCAGCCACATAAGGAGATTGCATTTTGTTCTCCAGAAGGTCCAATATTGCTGTAGAAGGATTTTCTAGGGGACAGTTGGGAATACAGGCTGCCAAATGTGGATTAGGCTGCATTAAGAAAGACTACACACCCACCCGTCCTGAATTCTAATGCCGTACTCCCTTCTGGTCTATGCGTGCACCCCAGACCATAACTCTCAGAAAAACTGCCTTTCAGGGAATTGTCAGGAATTGACCTTTAGTGATTTTATCATAGCTTCAAGGCTTTAAAGCTATTAAACTCTTATATGAAATGGGCTTAGTTCTTATAAATAAGGGTTAATTATTGTAATTTGCAAAATTTAATATAGGAAACACTAAAAATAAGGATTCTTGGTTTCTAATATTTGAGGTTCATGGAGTTTCCCTGTGGAGGGCCTAATCATTTCTTTCTCACAATAGACTTCTAATGACTCATTTGACTTCCTTTTAGGTTTCCCCCCACCCCACCTCAACTTTTTTCCTCCTACTGCTGCGAGAGTAATCTTGCAAACACAACAGGAAACATCATTTTCCTGTTTCAAAATTCTTAAAAAATTCCAGTTGGATATTTTAGTCATTAAGGAATTGCTGCTAATTTTATTCAATGTGCAATTGGTATTTTGGTCATGCTATGACAAAAAAGAAGAATCCTTCTTTTCTATTTATAATAGAAAAGAAATAAATGGATGTTTAGGTGTTAGAATTATGTGTGATTTTTATTTCATTCTTTGGTCTTTTCTTCATTTTCTTCTTTTTCTGGAATTAGATATATTATTATTTCAAATATAAAAATGCCAATATGTACCATTATTACATGAAGAATATCCTTCAATTGTTTCTCATTGCTTTCTTTATAATATCTAGCTTTTTAGAACAGCATTACAAGACTGACTACTTTTTAGTCATAGTTCCTTATACTTTCTCTCAACCCTGTAGTCCAAATATACCAAGGTATTTGCAATTTAGTTTTCTGCTCAATGTCCTCTTTTGCTTTTGTATATTTGTACTGTTCTCTTTATAGTGAATTCCCTTTCCTCTTCTCAACATTGCTAACTCCCGTGCTGCTTTAGCAACTGCTGTTTATGCATATTATTGCACTTGAACTGTGTTTTGCATAATGAGACATTTCTAACCCCGTTTTAGACAGTGAGCTACTTGGCAGCAGATAAATATCTATCTTTATAAGTAGCAGCATATAGCAAGTATTTAATAAGAGTTTGTTGAATGAATGGTTGGTTAAATTTGTAGACCTGTGGGCATTTTCTCTTACACAGTGTCTTGGTTAGTCTTATGTATCAATTTGTTTAGGTTATAGAACCCATTTATTTAATCAAATACTAATTTAGATGTTGCTGTGAAGGTATTTTTTAGATATGGTTAACATCTATGTACAATCGGTTGACTTTAAGTAAAGGAGATTACTCTTGATATCGTGGATGGTCCTCAAACAATCAGCTGAAGGTCTTAAAAGCAAAACTAAGATTTTTCTGATGTGAAGAAATTCTGCCTTATGAGCGCAGCATAAAATTTTCTCTCACTTGCCTGCCAGCCTACCCTACAAATTTGGACTTGCCAGGCTCTACTATTGTGTGAACCAATTCCTTAAAACAAACCCCTTGTTTTATATACGTATTTGCATATATGCACATACATATGTACATATGCAATCTATATGCACGTGTATGCAATAAATGTATACATATATGCAATACGTATATACAATATCTATGTGCTACTGTATGTACATCTCCTACTGGTTCTGTTTCTGTGGAGAACCCTGACTGATCGCTCAGTATACCTTCTTTCCCTTATGTAATTCTGAGACAAAGTTTTTGAGAATAAGGAAAGAATCCTTGGTATTTCAAACTCATTTAGATAGATTGTGGGATTAAGATATAAACTTTCTTTTCTTTTCCCACCAAAATTCTTTCTCACTCTCACTAAAAACATTCCAAACTGGAATTAGAGATAAACAAACAAGAATATACTCATACATGCTTTCTAAACAAAACAAAACAAAAATCAATGTCCACCATACTTTTTTGGTATTTTAAATATCTGGCTTCTTTCATTTCTTTATGTGGACAAAGTATAGTTTACACAGATTTCCTCAATCACAGGAAAGTCTGGAATATATTTTCTTTAAATGAAGTTAATATGCCAAATTACAGGCTTGATATAACTAAGAAATATTCTATGTATGTTAGAAATTTGGATTTTTGTGGGTTTTTTTGGTGGGTTTTTAAATGCTGGTTATAATCCTATAACATAGAAAAATAAAACAGTGCTTTACAAGGGGATTCTTTACTGACTATCCATTAACACATTAGAAGTTTATTTGAAGAAGTGGAAAAATTTAATCACTTTTTAAAAATCAATTCGCCTACTTCTCATAATTAAATTTTCCTTACTTAGCTCTTATATTTTTTTCCCAAAGCAGCATTGTCTTATCTGAGTATCTTAACCTCACTAAGGAGCATTTTACTTGTTAATCAAGTAATACTTTCTTATACAACAGCAAGGAGAAATTCATTACTTGTAAATTTAAGTAAATTTTGCCAAGCATAATGGGTTAAAAATATGAAAATACGTGGCTGTAGAATGAAGAAAACGTATTTTTCTCAAATTTATTGTTTTGTACCATTTGGGTTTGGGGGGAGGGAAAGAGGGGCAGAGAGAGAGAGAGGCCCATTTAGTTGTAACCATTTAAGAAGTTACATAGATGTTTCTATCTAAGAACTAGATAATGTCAAGCTGGTGGGAATTCTGGTAATAATAACTTCACTTAAATCATTGTAATGATATAATTTCTGGAATTCGGTTTAATAGCTGCAAGATGTTTCATGTTATTGTTTCTATATGAATATCTGTATATATTATGTTCTTCCCTAATACCAAAAATTTTAAGAAATAATCTTACCTCCAGTAAAAAACTGTTTGTCTTTAAAAAAATCTCCTCAGTAGTAGTTGCTTGAAGAATCTGACTTGGTTGAAAAAGCAAGGAGACATTTTTGTTTCAGTGATGCATTTTATGTTCTTTTGAGGTGATCACGTACTTTTTCCATCAATAGCATATTCTATGGAAAATTAATATGAAAAATATCTGCTTCCAGAGCACTGACAAATAAAGTAAGAAATTATGATTTTTTAAATATAAAGGAACATAAAATATAAATGTTGAAAGTTCAATGATTAAATACAAATATTATATATGGATATGTTATAAATCTTAAAATACTGCTTTTAGAGTGCTTTTAGCTTATTTTAATTTCTTGAAGCATTTAAAAATATTGCACATGAATTAGTTATAAAGAAATTGTTTCAAGGATAATATTTAAAACTCATTAAAAGGGTGTTTGGCAATGTGGGATATAAAATTAATCAGAAAAATAATACCAGAAAAATAATACCAGGCATCTAACCACCTCTACTATTTTTAATTTTTCCCACCACCAAGCTTGTCTTCCCCTTTACTTTAAAAACCTTTGGGTATGTCAAACAGAAGTTTGCAACTCCCTTCCAAGACACGCCATAATCCTAGATGACTTTAATGTTTATGCTGATGACCCACCATTTCCTTGAATTTCTTAACTGCAGCGATTTTTTTTTCATTTTTATTTTCAGTACATTAAATTTACCCATAAAAACATTCTAAAAATGTACAATTTTTTCCTTTTTAACAAAGTATAATAAAACATAAAAATTCCAAAAACAGAATACTTGACATTTACAATTCAAAATCAAATTAGCAGAATATTAAATATTTACAAAACTATATCTTTTAAAAATATTTATAAAGTTACATGCAATTTTGTAGAATTGACATAAAAGAATGGCTCAAAAACGGGAGAATTTTCCTTCATTCCTAAAAAGAAAATATGTCCAATAGAAGCCGTGAAGATTCTTGAGTACACAAGGTTTTTCGGTATCAGTACCAAAGCCTTTATCCTTTTTGTGCATGTAAGAACGTATACATGGATTCTCTTAAGAGACAAGTAGGCGAGGGCGTGTCAGCGCACGACCCTCTGCCCCTCCTCGGTTACTCGTGCAGGGATGCTGACCCTTGGCCTCCACCGGCAAGTATGGAGTTTTCTGGAGTATTGCAAGTGTCGACGAGAGATGCTCACGCTCAGGCAGGCCCCTGGACTCGGGACAGTTCGGCCTCTTCAGAACCCAGGCTCTAAGTGTCTGTGGGCGTTCTCTGCGTTCTCCGTGGAGACAGCGGACCCCGCTCGCAAGCCACGGGCCGCTTCTGTGCCTAGTGGGCAAGAGGGGTAGGGGGCGGTTTCCCTTACAGCTGTCGTGCCATCAGTTACCAGTGCGTCAAACTAGCAGGGCGTAAAAGAAACACCACTGGGAACTGCAGCTATTTTTATATCCCATACATTTTAGCACCACTTCTGTGGCAATAGGTGAAGAAATATTAACAATAGAAATGGTTTTATATCTCTTTAGCTGACATTTATTGTTTGCTTCCCTAAAATCCAATTTGCATTCTAACCGTAAACCTCTATTTCATTTCATTCATATCTCTTTTGGGATTCCACATTTGTCTTGAGGGTTCTCCATCCTTGAGATCTCCATGGAAGCCAGTTAGGAATTGCAGTCTCCTCACACAATAATTCGTTTAAACTGACATAAGGTGGTCTAATCATGTTGCTAGGGTTTAATGTATACCCAGGGGACCTGAATCTCTGGACTGACCATGTGATAGCCAGGCCCTGAGCCTCAAGAGACTTGCAACTCCTACACTCTGGTTTATTGGACTTACCCCACTCAGCTAACATGGAGGTGAAGAAGGTCAACCACCACACCTGGGAGCCAAGAGTGCCTACAACTGAAAGCAGGAGAATTGCATCCAGCATCCACATGGAATCTAAGCCCCCTCTTGATATAGATGTGGAATAGACATAACCATTCCAGGGTCCACAGGATGGAGGAATAGAGTATGGATTAGAGTGGACTTACTGATATTCTATTCATTAACTATTGTGATTAGTAATCGAAGAAAATATGGCATTGGTGTGGAGAGAGTGGCCATGGTGGCTGCTGGGGATAGGGAGTGGGAGGAAGAGATGTGATGTTGGACCTCTCCTGGACTTGGAGTTGTCCTGGGTGGTGCTGCAGGGACAGTTATGGGACATTGTATGTCCTCCCATGGCCCACTGGGTGGACTCTGGGAGAGTGTGGGCTATGGTGTGGACCATTGACTGTGAGGTGCAGCAGTGCTCAGAGATGTATTCACCAAATGCAATGAATGTCTCATGATGATGGAGGAGGTTGTTGTTATGCAGGGAGGAGTGGGGTGAGGGGGGTGGGGGATATATGGGGACCTCATGTTTTTTGAATGTAACATTAAAAAAATAAAAAAAAATTTAAAAAAAGGTAGTCTAATTACATTCAGTCTCACTTATGGAAGTTTGGGGAAAAGCCTTGATATTTCTTGTTGGATATGAAAGGATGTGAAGCCGGAGTTGTTGTGGCTATCTTGCTTCTCTGAAAGAAAAAGTTTGAGCCTGTTGCACCTAAGAACGAAGCGAACAAATCACAATTTACACCCAAGAATGGATAAATACCAACTCCTGATATTTGGGTCTTGAGTCCTCTGTATTTAAACAAACTCATTCCTTGGACTTTTTATTCACTTGGGCCAATGCATTGCCCTTTTCCTTTCATTTAATGAATTTTTTGACATTTATATGAGCCTTTCTTGACTTATACTGTCTGTAATCCTAATTTCAAACCTAGTTTCAGACTACAATTTCAAATCTTTCTAGTTCTCTGTCTCAGTCGTTTCCATTTCACTTCTTATTCAACCTTACTGAAATCTCTAGTTCCTTGATTCTTTAATGCCTAGAATAAGTCTTGACACATTGTAGGCCTTCATAAGTATCTGTTGAGTGAATTAATAAATGAGTGAGTTAATGATCAACTTCTCTATTTTGCCCTTTCTTCTCTTTGGCACTTTCCTTAATCTTGTTTATATGTGAGTATGCCAACAACTTCCTTGGCAATATCCTTTTTCCCCTGTCCTATAATCTTTCACCTCATCCCCTTGGTAAAACTTTAATTCTTGATCAATCCAACTGCCCTGTCTTCTCCATGACTACACATTAGCTGCAAAATGTATAGGACCATGACTGCTACTTTGTTAGAAATGGATTCTATCATCAAGGAACTCTCTAAAATTCCTGCTCACACACCTACAAACTTAACTTCATCCTTACCATAATTTCTTGCTTAAAATAGAAAGAGTAACTCTTCTTCTTTCCAAGGTATATTCTTTAACCTGGTCTTTCAATTTCAATTTCTTCCCACTTGGTCAGTGCCTTTCTTTCATCAGTTCTCCCTTCCCCATCTTAAATCTCAAGCATTCTTTTTCTTTCTTATAACCACTTAGATTCCTCTTGAAATTAACATTATCTTCCAGTTTTATTCTCTCCTCATCCCCATAGCCAAACTTCTTAGAAGAATTGTCAATACATATTATCTGAATTTCCTCACCTGTCATTGATTTCTCAAGTCAATGAAATCTGGATTTTTCCCATATTCTCAAGGGCAGTGGCACTTGCCACAGACACTAGTAGGTTTTCCCTACCATCTTGTCTGCCTTAAAAATGAAATAGGTACTTTTCAGTACTCATTTTTGTTGACTTAACAAAACATCTGACATTCTCTAGATCTGAGGTTCTTAACAAGGGGTCCATGAGCTGGAATTTAAGTTAAAAAGAAAACAAACATTATTCTTGTGGGGATGTATTGATTCAGGTGTGATATATTTATTAAATAATACATAGTATAGTGAGGACTTAGTAAGGGGCCTGTGGTTTTCACCTGACTGGCAAAGGGGCCCATGGACCAATAAGGTTAAGAACCCTGTTTTAGATTATTTCTCTTCTTGGATTTTCCATGTCATCATAACGTCTTGATTTTCTTCCTGCTTCTCTGACTATTTATTCCTCTCTTCCTTTTCAATTTCCCTTGTGAATATTTTTCCCTGCTCATCTTGTAAATATTGTTTCTTTTCAGATGTATGTCAGCTTCTCTCTTGTTATCTTGTTTCATATATTTACCCTATATTAACTCTTAAGTTCAGTGGCTTTTTTTTTTTACAGTCCTTATATTTATTACTTCCTGTTATCTCTAGATGAGGCTTTTACTGCTTTCTATTACATGTACTCAGCTATTGACTAGATATCTTCCCTTAGCTAATTCACATTTCAAGGAAACTCAACATATCTAAAACTGAATTCATTCTTTTTCCCTTTTCGAAACCAGCTCATTCAAACTCTAGTCCATCTACCCATTGTCATCTCTGTGAATGGGATTATCTTCTGTGTAGCTGCACAAACTTGAAGCCTAGGATTCATTCTTTAGCTCTACTTTTCCCTTTTCAATCACATTCTATGACACTTTCATTTGTTATTTCTTCCTAAAAGTATGTAAAAATGTCCATTTAGTTTATATGCACTGCCAGTACTTTAGTCATAGCTATGCTCATCTTCCATATGGACTATAGCAACAGTCTTTCATAGTGTTTCCTCTCATCCATATATTTCTTGCCTTCTTTTAATCCATGTTCTACATTACATTCATTACTATCTTTTAAAATGAGCAAATATGAACATATCATTCTTCTGTTTAAAAGTTTTGTAGCTTTTAGGATGGAGGCGAAAAAAAATGTGATTAGACTTATGCCACCTTCTTCAACTTCAAATTTACTCGTTTCCTTTCTGCATTAGAGCCACAGCCAGACTTGTTTCACTTCCTCTAATTAGCCACACTTTCTCCCATCCTAGTGACTTTGCTTTTTAATAGTCATATCTTTTCACTTTTCATCTTTTACCTACTGAATTTTCATTCACTCTTCAAAACTCTTTCTTAAAACTCAGCTCTTTAGGAAAACTTTCACTGATACTTTAGGCTACATCAGATCTCCCTGTCATAATCTGTTATAGTTTCCCGTACTTTGTTTCTTTTTCTTTTCATTTTCTTTCTTTCTTTTCTTTTCTTTTTATTCTTTTCTTCTCTTTTATTTTTTATTTGTGAAGTTGTCAGTTAATGAAACAATCACGCATACCACACAGGTTTCCTATACATTGCCCCAACAGCAACACATCACATTGTGTGTGACACATTTATTACAAATGATAAAATAACATCATCATAATATTACTGCTATCTTATATTTGATATATTTTTCCCACAAACCATCCTGTTATTAATACCATGTATTAGTATATGTTATAATTCATAAGAAAATATTCTCATTATTGTACTGTTAGTCACAGTCCATCATTCATCATGGGACTCACTGTGATTTAAGTTCCTCTGCCTTGTACAGATTATGTGCTTTTGGAAACCACATATCTGATAAGGGTTTGATCTTCATTCTACATAAAGAGATCATGCAACTCAGTGATAAAAAGCCAAGCAACCCAATTTAAAAATGGGCCAAATACATAAACAGAAATTTTTCCAAAGAAAAAATACAGATGACCAAAAAGCACATGAAAAGCTGCTCAACATCACCAGCTATTAGGGAAATGTAGATCAAACTACAATGAGATACCATGTCACACCTTACAGAATGGCCATTATTAAAAAGGCAGAAAACCAAAAGTGTTGGAGAGAATAAGGAGAAATGGGAACACTCTTTCATTATTGGTGGGAATGGAAAATGGTGTAGCCTCTGAGGAGGACAGTTTGGCTGCTCCTCAGGAAGCTAAATATAGCACTGCCATATAATTCAGTAATCCTACAACTAGTAATATAGTCAGAAGAACTGAAAGGAAAGATGCAAACAGACATTTGCACACTAATGTTCATGGCAGCATTATTCACAATTGCTAAAAGATGGAAACAACCCAAATGTCCATTTCGGATGAATGGATAAACAAAAGGTGGTATATACATACAATGGAATACTATTCAGCTACAAGAAGAAATGAACTTGGGTTCCATTTGACAACATGGATAAAGCTTGATGCCATGATATTGGTGAAATAAGCCAGACAGAAAAGATCAAATATTGTATAGGCTGCCTTTTCACAATCTTAAAGTCATTTGAAGGACAAAATATTTAATTTTGAGGAGGTGCCATTTACATATTTTTTTTCTTTCATAGCTTGTGCTTTGGATGTAAGATTTAAGAAGCCATCACTGGGAAGTGGATTTGGCTCAATGGATAGAGCATCCACCTACCAAATGGGAGGTCTAAGGTTCAAACCCAGGGCCCCCAACCCGTGTGATGAACTGGCCCACGTGCAGTGCTGATGTGCACAAGGAGTGCTGTGCCATGCAGGGGAGTCCGCACGTAGGGGAGCCCCATGCGTAAGTAGTGCACCCTGTAAGGAGAACCACCCAGTGCAAAAAAAGTACAACCTGCACACATGGAGAGCTGACACAGCAAGATGACACAACAAAAAGAGACACAGATTGCTGGTGTCACTGACAAGAATACAAGCGGACACAGAAGAACACACAGTAAATGGACACAAAGAGCAGACCACTGGTGGGGTGGGCAGGGGAGAGAAATAAATTTAAAAATAAAAAATAAAAAAAAAGAAGCCATCACATTTCAAAAAATCTTGAATATGCCTCCCTACATTTTCTTCTAGGCTATTTATGGTTCTAGCTTTTATATTTAGGTCTTTGATCCATTTAGAGTTAATTTTTGTGTAAGGTATGAAAGGGGTCCTCTTTCTTTCTTTTAGCTATGGATATCAATTTGTTGAATAGACTTTTCTGACCCAGCTGGGTGGGTATGATAGTGATTAAAAAAATCACTGGACAGTAGGTGTGAGGGTCTATTTCTCAATTTTCAATTCACTTCCATTTGTCAATATGTCTATCTTTATGCCAGTACCATGGTTTTTTGTTTACCACTACAGCTAAGTAACATGTTTTAAAGTCAGGAAGTGAGAGTCCTTCAAACCCCTTTTTCTATTTCATGACAGTTTTGGCTATTCAGAACCCTTTAACCTTCCAAATAAATTTGATAATTGCCTTTTTCATTTCTGTAAAAAAGGCTGTTGGAATTTTTATTGGGATTGTATTGAATCTGTAAATCAGTTTAGGTCAAATTGGTATTTTAACAATATTTAGTCTTCCAATCCATGAATACAGAATGTCCTTGCATTTATTTAGGGCTTCATTTGAATTCCTTTAGCAATGATTTACCATTTTCTCAATACAGATCCTTTATGTCCTTGGTTAAGTTTATTCCTAAATATTTGATTCTTTTGAAGAATAAGGTTCATAATTATATACATAAATATTGAGGACTTGACATATTGGTCTGTTTTCTTTTATTAAGCACTGCCCATGTTCTCGAGAAAGTCTTGCCCCTCTTTTTGAGAACATAGCAGGATTCCCCAGTATAGGAGTTTAATATTTTCTTGTTTATTCCACCCACAAGGATAACACACTACTGCAAGATGAGCATTTTGATATTCCATGAAAACATGTCCCAGGGGCACCCTATCCCACATATCTCCCAACTCCTGACAACCTGCACCAGTAATCCTCCACCTGCCATGTTTGCCAAAAGAACATTCCTATCACTGTAGTTTTAACCAAATACCTACAAATACTCAGAGTTCACAGGTTTCATCTCCGGCCCTCTCCCCAGTTTCATGGGTAAGCCAACCCAACCCCCTCACACTACTCGTCCTTACATTCCAGCACCATCAACCCCTTAGTGATAACCATAGGTTCTGAGGGGAGGAGAGGCAAGAATAGAATAGGTGGAACATAGAGCATTTTTAGGGCGTTGGAATTGTTCTGTATGATCTGGCATTGATGAATACAATGGATATTGCCAGAACTTTAAGCAAAACCTATAAAAGCATATGATGCCAAATGTAATACATAATGTTAATCATTGACAATAATTAGTATCAATGCCTCAATATTTGTTCATCAATTACAACAAATGTACCATACTCATGTAAGATGGTATGAATAGGGGAATATGTGAGAAGGGAAGGGGGTAGAGTTTAGGTTAATTCCCTATATTTTTATCTGACTTTTCTATAGCCTAAAGCTTCTTTGAAGCTTTGAAAATAAAGCAAAAAATATATCTATATAACATACTGGGGGAACATACAGAAGAAATTGTCACTGTACATAAAAGATAACATATTTCATGGTGAAGAAAGACACAATGAAAAATTCTTTTAATTTTTAAAATTTTTTTAGTATTTTTAATTTTGTATTTTATTTGCTTAGTATTTTGTTTCTTATTTTTATTAGTTTTATTTTTATTTTTGTTGGCTTCATTTTTAGGGAGGTTTTGGATTGCAGAAAGGTACCAACTGTGGAAGGGGAGGATCACTGGTGTGGGGTGTCGGTGTTGGGGGTTGTGTGGGGAGGCATTTACCTGGAGTTAGGGTTAGTTGAGCCCTGAATCTCAGCAGAGCTGCTGTCAACACACACACTTCAGTGGACTCGCCCTGGACAACTAACAAAATCATGATGATGGACAACGCCCGTCCCCCAAAAACAGAATATTTTCAGCTGCAAGCAAGACAGTTCCATCAATCTGCCCCATGGGATCTAAGCCCCTCCCAATCAGAAACAAAGTGGACATCATCCTAAAACCCTCAAAATGGAGGAATGAACAAACATATGGTGGGAATGCAACTATGAACTAAAGTAGACATTATTATTCTAATAATGAAGAACTTATAACATTGAGATAAAGGCAGTGGCCACCAGAGGTTCTGAGGGGAAAGAGAGAGAAGAAATGTATAATATGGGGTATTTGGGGGACATTAGAATTGTTCTGAGTAACATTCCAATGATTGATATAGGCCACTATACATTTTGTCAAAAACTATAAAAATGTGCAATGCCATGTGTACACTGTAATGTAAACTATTGATCATGGTTAGTAGCAATGCAATATGTGTTCACAAATTGTAACAAATGTACCACAAATAATCAAAGATGTTGTTAATGAGGAAAAGTGAGGGAGAGGAAGCAGGTAAGGTATATGAAAATCACCCTATATTTTTGAAGTATCATTTATGGAATCTAAAGCTTCTTTAAAAATAAAATTTAAAAAATGTAATTCTTTTAGTTGTTATTGTGAATGGATTTTTTTCTGACTTGATTCTCAGATTTCTAATTAGTAGTGTATAGAGATGCTACTGATTTTTACATATTAACCTTGTGTCCCACCACTTTGCTGAACTCATGTATTAGTTCTAGCAGCTTTGTCATGGATTTTTTAAGGATTATCTAGGCATAGTATCATATCAGCAAAAAATGAACATTTTAATTCTTCCTTTTGTATTTGGGTTCCTTTTATTTCCTTTTCTTGCCTCATTGCTCTTGCTAGAACTTGAGCACAGTATTGAATAATGGAGGAGACAGTAGGCATCTGGCCCTGTTCCCAATCTCAGTGGGAACAGGGAAACTTTCTGTCTTGCACTGTTGGGTAAAATGTTAACTGTGGGTTTTTCATATAGGCATTTTACCATGTTGAGAAAGTTTCCTTCTATTCCTATCTTTTGGATTTTTTTTTTATTAAGAAAAGATGTTATGGAAACGGACTTTGGCCCAGTGGTTAGGGCGTCTGTCTACCACATGGGAGGTCCGCGGTTCAAGCCCCGGGCCTCCTTGACCCGTGTGGAGCTGGCCCATGCGCAGTGCTGATGCGCGCAAGGAGTGCCGTGCTACACAGGGGTGTCCCCCGCGTAGGGGAGCCCCACGCGTAAGGTGTGCACCCATAAGGAGAGCCGCCCAGCGCGAAGGAGGGAGCAGCCTGCCGAGGAATGGCGCCGCCCACACTTCCCGTGCTGCTGACGACAACAGAAGCGGACAAAGAAACAAGACGCAGCAAAAAGACACAGAAAACAGACAACCAGGGGAGGGGAGGGGAATTAAATAAATAAAAATAAATCTTTAAAAAAAAAAAAGGAAAAGATGTTATATATTGTCAGATACCTTTTCTGTATCAATCAAGAGGAAACAGTGATTTTTTTCTTCTTCAATTTATTAATGTGATATATTACACTAATTGATTTTCCTGTGTTTAACCACCCTTGCATAACTGGGATAATACCTATTTGATCATGGTGTTTAGTTCTTTTAATATGCATTTGGTTCCATTTAGCAAGTATTTTGTTAAGGATTTTTACATATATATCCTTTAGAGAAATTGGTCTGTAATTTTCTCTTTTTATAGTACCTTTGTCTTGCTTTGGTGTTAGGGTGATATTGGCTTCATAGAATGAGTTTGGTAACATTCCTGCCAGTTAAATTTTTTGGAAGAGTTTGAGCAGGATAGATATTAGATCTTTGAATGATTGGTGGATTTCACTTGTTCCTGGCCTTTTCGTTTTTGGCAGGTTTCTGATGATTGTTTCAATCTCTTTACTTGTGATTGGTTTGTTGAGGTCTTCCGTGTCTTCTAGGGTCAGTGTAGCTTGTTTGTGTATTTCTAGGCATTTGTCCATTTTGTCTATGTTGTCTACTTTGTTGGCATACTGTTGTTCATAGTATCCTCTTATGATGTCGTTTATTCCTGTGGTGTTGGTGGTAATGTCTCCCCCTTTGTCTGATTTTGTTTACTTGTATCTTCTCTCTTTTTAGTTTGTCAGCCTAGCAAAGGATTTGTTGATTTTGTTGATCTTGAAGAACCAACTTTTGATTTTTTCTATTCTCAATTTCATTTATTTCTGCACTAATCTTTTTTCTTTCTTTCTTCTGCTTGCTTTAGGATTCATTTCCTGTTCTTTTTCTAGTTCCTTCAGGTGTGCAGTTATATATTGTATTTCACCTCTCTCTTCTTTTATAATGTAAGCATTGAGTGCTGTAAATTTCCCTTTGAGCTCTGCAAATTTCCCTCTGAGCACTGCCTTTGCTGTATCCCATAGGTTTTGATTTTTTTCTTGTTTTTATTTATCTCAAGATATTTACTGATTTCTCTTGCAACTTTTTCTTTGACCCACTGATTATATAGCAGTGTATTTTTTTGATATCCATATATTTTTGTATCTATCCTTTTTCGGCCTGTCATTGATTTCCACCTTCATTCATTGATGATTAGAGAAAGTGCTTTGTATATTTTCCATCTTTTTAAATTTATTGAGTACTTTCTTGTGACCCAGCTTATAGTCTATCCTAAGAAAGGATGCATGAGCCCTTGAAAAGATTGTTTATCCAGGTGTTTTGCGGTGTAATGCTCTATTAATTTCTGTTACATCTAGTTAATTTGTCATGTCATTTATGTTCTCTGTCTCCTTATTTTCCTCTGTCCAGATGTTCTATCCAATGCTGAGAGTGTTGTCCTGAAGTCTCCAAATATTATTGTAGAGAAGCCTATTTCTCTCTTCAGTTTTGCGAGTATGTATCTCATGTATTTCTGACCAGCAGGGTTGGTTGTATAAATATTTATGATTGCTATTTCTTTTTGGAGAATTGCCCCTTTTATTAATATATAATGACCTTCTTCATATCCTGTAACAGTTTTTCACTTAAAATCTATTTTTTCTGATATTGGTATCAGTACTCCAAATCTTTTCTGGTTATTATTTGAAAGGAATATCTTTTCCTAAACATTCAGTTTTAACCTAATTGTGCTCTTATATCTGAGGCAGGTCTCTTGTAGACAGATGTTTTTATCAATCCTATCAGTCTGTGTCTTTTGATTCAGTCATTCAATTAGCAGTCAATGTTAACACATATGTTTGTGTTTTGCATTGTTATCAATATCCTCAGATCATGTTACATTTTTCTATTATTTTCTCTTTCTGATCTCTGTTCAAGTTCAGATGCTCTGTTCTCCAATTCATTTATTCAGTCCTTAACCAATGTTAAGCTGCTCTTATTTGCCTCTGATGTATTTTGACTCTCATCCATTGTGTTTTTCATCTCCATAAGCTTTGTTATTTTTGTTTGCTCTCTTTCAGATCATTCTTTATGCTCACCTAGTGTCTTCTTAATGTCCTTTGTTGCTTTAGCCATATTTTCCTTCAACTTCTTGAGCAAATTGAGGAGATTTGTGTGAAAATCATTGATTAGTTATTTAAAAATCCTGTGTCTCATCAGGATTTTTATTTGATCCTTTGGCTGTGTCATATCTTCCTATTTCTTAGGATGGCTTGCAATTTTTTGCTGATGTCTAAGCATCTGTTTATGTGAATTTACTCTGATGGTAAATTTCTCTCTCTTACCTACTATTTTATTTTATTGTTTTTCTTTGATTTTTGTTTCAACTCATTCTGAATCTTTAAGATTTCCCAGCTTAAGTTATCAAAACATGTTTAGGGTCCACTACTGGGGGTAGACCAGATTCAATTGCTTGGATATGAGAGACTCCAAAAAGCTTTTTTAATTATTGCAGATTCCCATCCTGTCAGCAAATGACTGTATTCAGTGAGCCTTTACACAGAGGTGTGTCTTTCAACCTCCACTCACTAGTCATTCTAGTCTGAACAGGGTCGAGATTCAAAAAGGTCTCCAGTAACCAAACTAACTGAACAGGAACCCATTTCTTCCCTCTGCTACACCCTCCTTCCTCCCAGGGAAGAAAGCATCTGATCCTCTCTCAGCTGGCCATAGTGAACCAGGGCTTTTACCCAGGATGTTCTCCTTGAGGGTGGAGGATGAATCCCATTCCCAGCCATGGGGGCTAGTAAGTCACTGTTTTTGTTTCAGCCTCTTCTTCTTTCTGTCCCTTCTTCTCCTGGATAATGTGCAGCATTCTCCCATACAGCAGGTCCCCAAAGCAGCAACCTCAAATTGCTTTTTGCCCTTCCTCCATTGATTTTGTAACAGAATTGAGTCCTGCTGCCCTTCTCTGATGCCATCTTTTCAGAGGTCCTAACTTGATTTTCTTGATTATAGATAGTAATTATATATTTGTACGATGACTCAACTGAAATGTCCCTTTTCTATCAGCTTCTATGCATATTTTTCTCATCCTTTTATCCCAAGCATCCCATACACTTCTTGCTAGATATAAATTATTAAATACATATTTTTAAATGATTATAGAGGTATTTTATAATGCACTGTTGTAGGCAGAATTATGGTCTCTGAAAGATGTTCATATCCTAGTCCACTTCACAGAACTTGTGAATATGTTATTTTAACAGGCAAAAGAGACTTGCAAATGTGATTATATTAAGGGTGTTGAGATGGGGAGATTATTGTAAATATTCTTGGGTGGTCTAATATAATTGCAAGAGTCCTTTTAAGTAGGGAGGGGGAAAGGAAGATGGTAAGGGGCAGGAGAGTACCAGAAGGAGATGTAACAATGGAAGCAGAGGTCAGAGTGATGCAGCCACAACTAAAGGAACGTGGACAGCCTACAGAAGCTGAAAGGCATGGAATAGATTCTCCCCTAAAACCTCTGGATTAAATTTCTCAATGTAAAGTTACAGATTCTTAATATGAATGAAATATACGATCACATAATGGCTTTCTTTAATCCCATCAGTGTTATTTTGGTTGCTTACTAAACCAAAAACATATTATAATTATATATGACACCTAATTTTCCATAATATTATGCTCTCTCTTCCTTAAGGCTTTTGTGTATTCTGTTTCCTTTGCCTCAAAATTCTCCCATCTGACCACACCCTCTAAAATCAAGGGAATTTTCAAAGTCTGTTTAGAGAAAATATTACAGGATCATTCAATGTATTTATTATTTCTAGGATTTGTATAACTTAGAAAGAATATAATCCTTATATTTTGCTATCTGTTGAGTATGCTAAGCTGGGTTGACTGATCTCTGAGATGAATCAGTCATACAAAGTAGGAGCCAAAAGGGACTTAAGTTTTATCCAGAATACCTCCTCTTTTTCCTTGAGGGCACTGAGATTGAAAGTCCTCACTGATGTGTCCAAAGTGCTGTTTCACTTGGCCCAGGGCAGAAAGGTGAGAGGAGATGATAAGCCAGTGGCATAACTTTCTCTGCTACTCATGGAAGAACAGAACAGAGATGGACAGTTAGATCATCTTGTAAAATATGGATACACACATTAAGCAATTTTGACAGCTCAAGTATTATGATAAATTTTGCAGTGTGAATTTTAATATTGCCACCATTCTTCCTAGAGCCTCCACTCGGACTCACGAGGTGGTGGAATGTAGTGGCAGTGGTGGTAGGGATGGTGATGCTGATGCAGGGATGGATCCAGATTTTGTGGCTTCTAAAGCTTAAGCAATTTTGGGAGCTCCCTTTTGGAAAAGAAATATAAAACCACAATTGTAAATTTAGAGGTGAAAATTATTATTTAGACTGAGGAAAGAAATCACAATGTCATACATCTTTAAAAACTGAAAAATACCATGACTATCACAAAATCCTGATAAATTACCTGATATATTAATTACTGTCCAAGCACCTCTAATATACTCTCCTATGTCTTTGACTGCATGCTCTTTGATCACCTCTTTGTATGACAATTATATGCCATTTTCTACAGAAAGAATGAAAGACCATCAAATCTTTTCTCAAGCATGAGTGAATTTTTAAAAAATAGCTAGTGTATAAAAGTTTCTTTCAGTCTCACACCTTTTCATTGGTAGTGTTATGTAAAGTTTTAGGGTTGTTGAGAAAATTTGGATAACCTCTATCAAGTTCTTTGTATATAAGAACTGGAGTAAATTTTCAAAGATCAGGTTCTGGCTTAGTTCATGGAATTAATCATGTTTCTCTCCTAATATACATATACTTGTGGTGCTAGGTGGGCCCTACAGGGAATACTCACAATGCACTATGCTCTCTGGCCTTGTACTTCTATTAATAGTGAGTTGGGCAGAGTGGTCATCAGGAATATTCTTGGAAGCCATTCCTACTCTTAGACCACCAGCAATTGCATATGTAGACATAGAAGTGACTACAAAACATTTGGTTAAATACAAAATATATTTAACCAAATTTGTTCCCAACTCAACTGAACACCAAAAAATGCTTGTAGCAAGTCCAGTGGTACCCAAAAGTATGTCACAGAGCAAGAAAAGTGGAAAGAGCCAGTGGTACTAACTGAATGTGGCTAAACATCTTTTTCATACAAATTTCACAAAACCATTTGACATGGAACATATTTCTAGGGTCCCTCTGAGAAATCTGGAAAAGCCTCAAGCTACTGAGAATTCAAAATCTTATGCTTTATTAGCCTTGTGGCACATTTTTCTCTATTTTCCACAGATAGAATATTTTAGAGTTTGCATGAACCAAGACATAGAATGATGAAATGACTTCTTTGGGAATAGTTCGAAAATTCTGAAGAGTGGAAGTTAATTCAGAATTCCTTCAATTGAAGAAACAGACTAGGGATAGCAGTATAGTGACAAAGTGGAGGTAAAAAAGGAGACGATCACAGGTATCAGCTTCTTCAAATAATAGCCTATGCTGATGAATTAAATATGCATAGTGCTGCTTTTTCTGTATACTTTGTCTATGATATTTGTCATCTTAAATTTGATGAGTACTGTTTTATGTCAAGGCTTCAATTTTTGGTAAAGCATTCTGAATAGGTCAGAGCCCAACACCATTTAAAAAATAATCTTTGGATATCTGGTTCTTTGAAAGTGTTGTGCTACAATGCAATTTTAATAGTCTTTACTTAAATTTTGTGTGCTAGATAACCTGCTGTAATCCTGCCAAGTTCACTGAAAAAAAAATCATCCTATATATGTTCCGGTTTATACCTAGACCTGTGGTACTATATTAGAACACAACATACTTCAAACAGATGCATTTAGGTCATCCATCATCCAATAAGAAATAGGAGAATACAACTGTAAACTCCTTGGGGTAGAGAATTCACATTTATCTCTTTTTCCATTTAAAAATTTATTAATATTAAAGTAGCATTCATACATGAACAATCATAAATAATAAGTATAGAGTAAAAGTTGTGATTTTACAAAATAAACATGCATAACATCATGCAGGGGCCCCCTATCCCACCAATACCTTGCATTGTTTTGATAACATTTGAAAAAACTTATGAAAGGGCACTGTCAAGATTTACTACCAATTATAGTCCACATCTTACATTTGCTATATTTTCCCCCAAACCACCCTATTTTTATTTGTTCATAAACTGTACAAGTTACCTAAAATGTACAGTCAATGGCATTTGGTATAATCACAGCATTGTGCATTCATCACTTCAATCAAAATGATTTTCATGTCTCCAAAAAGAAAAACAAAAACAAACCACCATCATACCCATATATTATTTCTACTAATTACAAATCCTATGATGTGTTTTCACCATTTCTTTTCATTTCCAAACATTCACAAATAACTTTTTACCAATACTGCTCAGCTTTCCATTCTCTAACCATATTCTATTCTCTGGTGACTTATATTCTAGCTATTAACTCCATGAGTTTGCTCATTATATTTTGTTCTTAGTAGTGAAGTCTTACAATTTTTGTCCTTTTGTGCCTGGCTTACTTCACTCAACATAATGTCCTCTAGGTTCATCCATGTTGTCATATGCTTCACGACTTCATTTCTTCTGACAGCTGCTTAATATTCCATTGTGTGTATGTACCAAAATTTGTTTATCCATTCATCAGCTGATGGACACATGGGTTGTTTCTATCTTTGGCAATCATGAATAATGCTCCTATGAACATTGGTGTGCAAATGTCTTTTCATGTTACTGCTCTCAGTTCTTCCAGGTATATACCTAGTAGTGGTATGCCAGGCCACATGATAAATTAGTATCTAACTTCCTTAGGAACCACAAAAAGATTTCCACAGTAGCTATACAATTCCACATTCCCACTAGCAGCAAATAAGCATTCCTATCTCTCTATATCCTCTCCAACACTTGCAGTTTTCTTTTTTAAACAAATAAATTTTATTGATACATATTAACAAGGCATCAGTCCATCTAAAGACTACAATCTATGGTTTTTGGTGTAATCACATATTCATGCATTCATCACCCCAATTATTCCCAGAGCACTTTCATCATTCCAATAATTATAATAAACAAAAACAAATGAACAAATAATACTCATCAACCCTCAATCTCTCTATGCTTTGTCTGCCATACATAGCTGCTATTCTTTTTTCTTCTCTGTAGTATATTTGAATTTGTATTTTGTTAAAGTGTTATAAATGCAATATCACCCATATTCATGTTTTATACGAGGTTTTACTATCTTATACAGTTCCATGTTACAGTTTTTACTTTCCTTCCAGTAATATATATGGCCTTAGACTTTCCCGTTCAACCACTGTCATACCCACATAATAACTCTGCTATTTACAAACATTGTAATATGCTTTACCCATATATATATATTTTTTCCTTTCAGGCTGCAGCACTTGTAATTCTTGTATCAGTAGCATACCGCTACTGATGGTAACATATTCTATTAGTTTTTATTTGTCTGTGAAGACTTTGAACTCACTCATTTTCAAAGGATAGCTTTGCCAGATACAGAATTCTTGGCTGGCAATTTTTCTCTTTCAGTACCTTAAATACATCATACCACTTTCTTCTTGCCTCTGTGGTTTCTGATAAGAGATCAGCACTTAACCTTTCCAAATTTCCCTTCTATGTGATGCTTTGTTTTTCTCTTGCTACTTTCAGAATCCTCTCTTTATCTCTGATATTTGTCATTCTGCATAGTAGGTGTCTGGTGGTAAGCCTATTCGGATTTGTTCTGTTTGGGGTGCATTGTCCTTCTTGGATATGGACATTTATGTCCTTCATAAGGGTTGGGAAGTTTTCATTCATTATCTCCTTAGATAGTCTTTCTGCCCCTTTCCCATTCTCTTCCCCTTCTGAGACACCCATAATGTGAATGTTTGTGCACTTTACATTGTCATTCAATTCCCTGAGACTCTGTTCCATTTTTTCCAATCTTTTCTCTTTCTGTTCTCCTCTCTTTTCCAGTTTGGATGTTCTGTCTTCAAAATCCCCAGTTCTGTCTTTGAACAATTCAGATCTGCTTTTATGTACCTCTGATGTATTTTAATTTCATCCATCATGTCTTTCATTGTCATAAGGTCTTACTTTTCTTTGCAGGCTTTCAAGTTGTTCTTCATGCCCTCCTCATGGCTTAATATCCTTTATTTCTTTAGCCATATTTTCTTTAAATTCTTTGAAGTGATTTAGGAGAGTTCTCTGATTATCACTGATTATCACTGATTGTCTTAAATCCTGCATCTCTTCAGGATATTTGGTTTGTCCTTTTGGGCCATCTCTTCCTGTTTCCTAGTATGGCTTGTAATTTTTTGTTGCTGTCTAGTTTGATGGCTAGTTTCTCTCTCTATTGCCTATTGTTTTTAGGTTTTTTTTCACAGCTTTTCTTTGATATTTGGTTTGACTTATTCTAGGTCTTTAAAATTGGCCAGCTTAAGTTATTAATATTGGACCAGGGTCTCACTAGCAAGTCACAGATTTTCTCCAAGGGGTAGGATATAAAGAGAACCAAGTTTTTACCCATGCAATTTCCAGACAAGCCAGCACATGTCACTCATCAATGCACCTTCCCATGGAGGTGTTTCATTTTGGGCTTTCCTGTGTTCATGAGTTGAATCTCCAGATCAGAGAGTCAAAGCCAGCTCTAATGGCTGAATTCACTGAAGTAAAACATCTCTACTCCCCCTCCCTTTTCCCTTGAAACAGCTGACAGGGAGGAAGAAGTCACTTCTCCTCTGAGTTGGCTGCAGTGAGCCAGAGGTTTTACATCAGCTTAATATCTTAGGATTGTGAGGGGAACCCATTCCAGCTAACAGGGGGACTTGGTAACTCATGTTTGTTGTTTCAGCTTCTTTGTCTCTCTGTCCCTCACCCTCCTGAGAGTTTTGTAGCACTGTCCTGGTCTATTAACCCCCAACGCAGATCCCTCAGACAGCTTTTGGCTCTTTCTCCATTTTTTTTTTTTTTTGTGAGAGCATTGAGTTCTGCCTGTTAGTTTGACACCATTTTCCCACTTACATTTATCTTTAAATCTTTCATAACAACAACCTGAGAGATTATAATCATAGAAAATAAGTAAATGTTGATTAAATAAATGGATCAATTTAATAAGAAAATGAGTAATTATGAATCACTTCTACCAATAATAATTTGATTTCAAATTTACTCTGATTTAGGAACAACTTTAGATGAAATACATACAAAAAAACCAGTATCTCTTATGTATGAAACTATTTTTATCTGATGTTTTTCAAGCAAATAACCATTTTTAAATCTATCTTTTTAGGAAGAGTTGGAGAGAACAAAATAAGAAATAGAGAGACTTTGAAGATGTATTAATGGATATATTTTTTAAAAAACAAAACAGAAAAACAAAGGGACTATGGATGCCTGTGGTCAATACCACTGTGATAAGTGTCTATTTGACTATTACAGTGTTCATTGGTTTGATTTCAAATGTTATTGGCTCTCTACCTCTGAGCACATCATAGGATTAGATTGTCTATCAGTTGAAGACGGTATTGCTATACTACCTGCATTGGCCAATAAAATGAGAGCACAAGTGAAAAAAAGTTAATAGCTCATGAATGGTACAACATTCTCTTTCTCTCACTCTCTTTCCTTTGCCCTGGCAATTGTCAAAACGTGGAAATGGAGTCACCCTCAGTCTGAGTCCCTGAGAGACAACAACAAAGAGCATTGTTCAGGTGATCCAAATAGACGTGGAGTAGGAATGAGAAATGGATTTGTTTTTTTAAACAAACTGAGATTGAGGGATTGTTTGTTACTACACATATCCTAGATGATGCAGACTAATATATCTATAAATAGATAAATATTATGACAGTTTGAAGTTCTTTTATGACTACCTCCCCCCCTCCCAAAAAAAAAGACTGTTTTTGAACTAATCCCTTCCTGTGGGTCTTTGGCTCTTTTGATTAGACTACTTCAGTGAGGAAACACAAGTTGTGTTTCTATGCACTCACTGGAGCTTTATATAATTGGAGACACAGAGAGAAAGATATGGGAAAAGGGAGCTCTGCCATTTTGCCCCAGTCATGTGAGAGAGAAGACTCCAGGTTCATCTACTGCTGCAGAAATGCTGAGGGGTCGGTCCTTAAGTCTAGAATCAGTAGAACGCAGACATGGAATGAGGCCCCTGAAGGGCTGGGCCTAAGGAGCAGCTCAAAGCTAAGAAGAGTCCTGCCAGATGCCTGATCACCACATGACAGGATGCCAGGAAAACCAGTAGCTGACTTGATAAGAAAGCATCTTCTGATGTCTTGGTTTGGATATTTCATGGGCTTGGAACTGTAAGCTTTTATCCCAAATAAAACTCCCATTATAAAATCCAACCCTTTTCTGTACTTTGCATTGGCAGCCCTGTGGCAAACTAAGATGGACAGATAAGTAGGCAGGCAGATGGAGGTATGTGATTATATATATTAATAAATATAGATACCTGAAAGATATGATACAAAAGAAATAAAAATATTAGTAAATGTTGATTGTTACTATTTGATTTTTTAAAATGCAGAGAATTCAAGTTTTGGTATTGAATTTAGGTAGACTTACATGGATTTTTGAATTATTACAGCATATTAACCACAGTAAGCCAAATATTCTATATTGCATCATTATAATATCTAAAACAGATCACTAATATATTTATTTTTCCTGTGCATATATGACTCTGAGCATAAGTAAAATTAAAATTGATAATTATAAAATACACCTCTGTTAAAATCACATATAATCTTTACTCTGTGAAAGTAAATAGCAATTGATTTCTACAGCCTATAATGTACTCTTCATATTATTTTTGTAAAGCACGGAGTACCCCAATAGAAATTTTGTTATTCATTTAATTTTTTTTTTTCAGTTGACTGATCAATTCTAAACTGGCAACATATGGTAAAATTGTGAGTTACGTGGGATAAATATATTTAAGTAAATTATTAACAATATTTTCAGAAATTGAGTTTATTTCACTATATACTGCTTATGAATATTTTTATATATATGCTTTTTTGCTTACATATTTTTAATTCTCTGCTTTTAGGGCTGGGTAAGAGTAAAAAGAGTATCTTTATGATTAATATTGGAATGGCAGATCTACTAATTTGTGAATAAATGACCATTACTTCTCACAATACCACATTTTCTTCATATTTATACAAATTAAGGTGCTCGCTTTCAAATGAATAGTGAATATATTATGGAACTTTCTGTTATGCTCTTTCTGAGAAGGATGCTGCTCAAAATCTGTCTATATTTTTCATATGATCTTAGCCTAGTCAAGAATAATTTTCTACATTCTAATTTTCTTTATCTCAATTATGAATACTTTCAAAGAAAACAAACTTCAAAGACATTAGTTTTATCAGTGCCTAGTAGGGGTGGGAGTATGGAATGTTATTAAATCATATATGATTGCTTGAAATGATTCAATATTTTCTATTAAGTTAATTGAGTTAGGATGAGAAGAAAGGTATATTTTTACTGCTTCCACACAGATAAGCTTATCATTTCTTTCAAGAACAATTATTTCTTTTCAGTTCTCAGTTTTGAATCTTCTCTTTATTCTAACCTATCTTTCAAATGTAGTTCTTTTTTCTTTTAGACCTTGAAATAATTCCTTCTTTTCAATTATCTCTGTGCCAAGACTAGCATCTAATGCCTGGATTCTTAAAACAGTGTCTTTCTATGAATTGCAAACCTCTCTTTCAATGATTCTTAATTCATTTTGAAAATAGATTCTCTTGGGAATCTATTGAAAGCTAACTATCTTCACTTACTCACTCACTCACTCACTCACTCACCACAGCCTTACTCACACAGACAGAACTCGGAATTCATTCACTTATAAGCAAAAATTTGCAAGCCATTTCTCTTTCACTAGGGTGCCAAAATTTTTTAAATTAGTGGGCATTTCATGGTCTATAAGTCACCATATTTGAATGCTGGTATAGAACATAAATTTTAAAGACAGGTAACATTTATGAAACCAGAGAAATAGGAGGAATGGGTGAATGGTTTTTTAGAGTGGAATGCATAATCAAATATGGAGAAATGGAAAAAGGAGGTAAATATCACTTGCATTTTATAACTATTTCTAAACTCTAGATTATAGTATAACATTTTAATGTGGTGTTTCATAGAGGGGCCACTTAGAGGTTTGTTTGGTATTAAACCTCAATAACATTCCTAAAACAATTTAGTAGCAGGTTTTCATAGATGATTACTGAGTAGATGCTAAGTCAAATATATTCACTAAAAGGAATTATGCACAGAACCAAGAAAATTTGAGACATAGATACTTATTTATTGATTTTTTTCAATAGTTTCAACTGAGTGGATAAAAGTACAATTTAAATTATTTTTCTCCAATTGCTGATGCTAATTATGATTTTAAATTTCACTTCCTTGTTTCCTTAATAATATTTCAGCAATATCCCAAAGCTTTGTGGTCTCCTTCACATATTAAGAGGCTACAATGTCTAATCCATTTGGAAACTTCAATCTCATCTACAATTAAACACCTGCCTTCTTCTGAAAGCCAGCGCCAGCTTTAGGGAATAGGAGTGGAAGTAACATTTGTTCTTGGAACCTCCTCCCACTTGTGGGGCTCTCGTTCTCTAGACTCCTGGAGTGTGGCAGAGGATAGGGGAGGTGGAAAGGAACAAGCACATCTTGCTAAGTTCGGGCTGCTGTTAGAAGCTTTTGGCTAACGCTGTCTGGAAGTTATGGCCCTCTGCATGGCTGGTGTCTGAAGTTTCCTCCCTATGTAGCACAGCAGTGCGTGCTTTAGTGATCTTCCTACTATTGGACATCCTCTATAACTAGATTTCCTTAATATCAAGTTAGAAAATGATTGAGATGATGTTCTCTGAAAATGTTCCTATGTCTGTATACTAGTTTGATAACCAAGTGTGACAGAGAAATTTAAATAATGCTTCATTGCTTGTGAGGACAGGGAGCAGGCAGACAGTTATATGGAATAAGAAGGTGAGAGAGAATTTCTCGCAGAGAGTTGAGGGTGTGCTGGGGTTTCTGACCCTGCAGTGGGAGTCCCAGAGGATGGAAGTGGTGGGAGAATGCCTGGGTTGGTGGATTCTCTGGAATAGGTGAAAGGGACAAGGCAGAAGCAAACTATGGTTAAGAATTAGAGAAAGGGAGAGAGCAAATGACCTCAAGTGTATGGACAGGCCTCAAACTTCCTGACTTTAGTTACTTCCTTTTAGGTTCCAGAAGAGAACTACATGTGAGAAATGCCCATTAAGAAGGGGTTTCTGAAGACCCAAGAAAAATGTTCATAAGAAAAAGTCACTTAGGCCCAGGAAGAGCAAGACCGGATCAGAGCAGTAAAAGTTACTTCATGACGACTAGTGTACTTTAGGTTCACCCCTGAGACAAATATGTATATGTGTCTATAATTGTGGGTGTCGAGTGCATATGTATAATATATGTATCTTTTTACAAATACAAATATAAATATGTCTGACATTTAATCTCATTTGGCTAAGTAGAACTGCAATCAACATTCTCTGGTTCCAACTGGTACTACCGGAAATACTGTTTACTAGGGACCCTTGTCCTTCATACCCCTAAAATCCAATTTGTGTCTCTGTAGCCCCTTAAACTGATCAAAGCTTTGCTCAGCTTCTCAGTCCTTCATCTTTTGCTAGTGAACTAGCAAATGCTTCCAGGAGAAAAGAAGTAATGAATGTTGGACTCTATTCTTTGTATTTCCCTTCTCTCTGGGATCATGGCCTCTCAGGTCTCCAGGGCCTTCAAACTGATATAATTTGAGTTTTGTATATTGGTCTGCAATATGGTTTTCTGTAGATAGTGCAGTATATTATTAGAGACACAAAATGTAAAGCATATTTAAGTATGTCATTCTCTGTAGAATTTGTGATAATCTATTGCAGAACATTTGAATACTGTACTAAAAAATATCTCTACTGTGCAGTAAATAGCAGCATATACACCGTTTAGGGGGTATATAAACTAACTGCTTTTAAGACACTAACATATAACAGATAATTTGGTTCAATAATTGATTATACGTGGAATTTCCTACATTATAGACTCTACAACTTCATGACATTAGGAAAATTATATAACTGTATAACCTGTACCTCCAGCTCTGTGCTGTAGCTAGATCCAAGTTTCAACAGGATTCCTGCTCTTTCATGTTTCAACTTCATCTCTTTCATTTTTTATGATTACTATCATGTCGTTTCTCTCTTGTAATTAATAAATTATTAATAGGTAAAGGGCTTGAATATGAGTGATGTAAAAATAATGATGACAAATATAAAGGACCTGAAAATGTCTCAGTATTCCTTCCTCTTGATGACTAGTCTCAATGTAGGTTCACTGCTTATAAAAATGTTATTTATTTCATTTCCCAATGAGAACCTTGTCCCTCAATAAATTAGAGGAAATGTCATTTTATTACTTCACATAACTCAACACAATGAATTATTACCAATGCACATTAATGTACTCTTTCCCCAGAAACCTATTTCATATAGCTTTACAAACAAATGAGAAAAAGCACATGAGAAGAATTAGATATTTAATCATTTATTAGTAGTTCTAACTTACAGCTTTGACATAATGTTTTAAATAACAGTGATTCAAGTAAAGCAGTTAGCTATGAGTTATATTCTTTCAAATATTTGTTTCCAGAATTTCAGATGTGAGCAATTTTTACCACAATCTCTGGATGTTCATTTTAATTATTGATGCATCTTATAGATGGTTTGTGTGAATAAATTTTAGAGGAAAAATATTCCTTCTCTTTACCACCTTCAACCACAAGCATCAATTAATATTCAGGGACCACCCATGGGAAAGAGAGTGAAGGAAAGAGTTACACTGAACCCCTAAGCATGTGTGCGCACATACCCATGATATACTGGAAAAGTTTGATTTCTAACAGCTGTAGATCACCAATAACTAAACTATCTATGTGAATAATTTATCAAGGCTGCTTTTCATGCCTGACATGCAAACATTGTTTGTAGGAGTGTGTTGATATCACCATCCATCTTTTCCATTTAGTTAGTCATCCTCCTCCTGAACTAAAGAATGAAAATGTGCAATTTTTTATAAAATTTCAAGATTCAAGATATAATTGCTTTTGCATTTATTCAGTTGCTTAATGAGTTCTGAGGAATTTAATACGTCTTGTTAAATTTTATTTTGGGTTTTCATATCCTCGTAGTAAGTGACTATCAGATTTAACATATAGAATTTGTTACAGACAGATGAATACATTTGGTTCATTTCAGCATTGATTACTTAATCTTGCTTCGTATCCTCTTCATCACACATTTTCCTACCTACATGGATACAACAAAATATATGGCTTGTTGGACTAAGGAATACAGAAATAGATGGTAGCAATCAAGAAAACTTATATGTAGAAAAGAAAGAAAAATCATGAGATTTAGTCATGATTTTTATTTATAAAATAAATAGTTATTTACAATGACCACTGTAGTAATTATCTTAGCAAGCATAAGTTGAATGCTTATGAAGTGCCAATCCCTCTTCTAAGTTCTTAGAGATCATGACACCTTAGCTTCACAAGGGGAAGATCAAAAAGCAGAAATGATAGTGAAGAGGCTGTCTTCAGGGATAAACTGGGATAGACTAAGGAGCAAGGCTGGGAAGATACCTGCAATCTTGGTATAAGCGGTTTTTTTTGTAATGTGTATCTCCAAGTGATAGTCCTTTGCCATTTAAATAATTACTACTCATGTTTTGAAAAATGATTTTATTTACATGATTCATTACCTATTTGGATATATAATTTGACCCTACGTAAACACGTATTTTACTTGATAGGCATGTTCCTATTTGTACATGCCAAAACTGGGAGGTGATGTGTTGCCACAGGACTTTCCATTCATCTTTTCCACTTAAAAATGCTATAACTAAATTTAAATAATTTTTCAGAGACATTTTTAACTTTGTAGTACAAGAAAATTATAAATAGGCAAAAATATATTGATTGTTAGGTACCTTGAGAAATATAAAAATCAGTAAGAGGTGATTTATATCTCTTGGAACTTTACGACATAAAGGAAATAGTAATTATAGGTAGGTAAAAATGGTGTTAGCTAAATTGCAGGTAAAGAGAATAGCAAGGGTAGATGTTTGAGGAAGGAAAATTTTACCTTTTATAGACCTTTTGCTCTTACAACAGAGAAAAATGATGTACAGATTCTCAAAGATACCTAGGACTTAGTCTCTATTCTCAAGGAGCTGTATAAGAGAATGAACTCCTGTCTTCTTCTGTGTTTCAAGGAACAATCAATTCACTTCTTAGCTTCTTTTACTCTAGAATGGATACACACTAGTCCCAACCTTTAATGTTGAATTCTCCCCACACTGCCCAATGTAATGTCTGCTCATTTCTCTTCCCTGGTTTTTGCAGAATTGGCCTCCTTAAGCTGTACATGCAATGCTTTATGTGTCTTTTCCATATTAATCAAGTAATGTTGCAAAAATAAAAGTATCCCTTGTGTAGGTATTTGAGATTATTTTATGAATCCCAAAAAGAGAAAGATTATGTTTGGAAACTAACGTATTCCTCTGGGTGTGATATCTTTTGATTATATTAAATTTAGTTGAGGGGCCTTTGGTTAGATTACTGCTAAGATTGCCTTGAGTGCTTTTTGATTCGACCACATCAGTAAGGTATGACACCGGTTGAATCTCCACCCCCTTGGACACTCACACAGACAAACACACAGGAAGAGAGAGTACTGACTGTCATTTTTTATCCTGCCATTTGACACAAGAGAGAAGACCCAAATATCTGATACCCTCGGGAGAGATGGACTATTTTGCCTGATAGCTTACAGCTGACCCTGGGAAGAGTACAGGACAGCTGAGAATGATATAGGAAGCCCTAAGAGACAAGTCCTGTACTAGCCTACAGCTGAAATTGGGATGAAGCAGAGAAGCTGAGCTTGAGAGAAGAAGACCAGAGAGGAAGGCTGAAATCTGCAGAGATTGTCTGCCATTTTGCTTTAACATGTGGCACCTGATTTTGTTGTGAAAGTACTTTTTACGATATCCTGAGTTGGACTTCCCACTGCCTTGGAACTGTAAGCTTTTACCCAAAATAAATAGGCTCTATAAAAGTCAACAGATTTCTGGTTGTTTGCATTGGCACCCTTTTGGCTGACCAAAACACCTTCACTCATAGTTTCCCAACTTCTCTTGGCAGAAAGAGATGGGGAGTTACCCAAATCTGGAGAAAGGTTTTGGTTCTTACAGTAAGGGTGATTTGCCTGATGATGTATGCTAATCAGCACAGCAGAATTCTCTAATAACATGGCTAATTACAATGCTGACTCTGGCTAAAATATTAGCCTATGTGAAACGTTTATCTTGTCCTCCAGCACCAGTGGTGTTCATGGATTGATTTCACTGTAAGTCTAGTGAATATGATGAATTTTAAAAAGCAGCTTATTGCTTTGTTATAGATCCAAATATATCTTAATGAACGTGGAAAATAATTGCTGTAAAGTAAGTTTGAGGTTGACTTCCTTAAGATTGACATAAATAATATGTGTAAAAGAGTAATTAAAATACAAGCAGGTAAACTCCCTCAAGCACTGTTATAATGATGGACATATTCCAAAAGAGCTCCTATCTCCTCAGGGCAAATCCTGGAATCCCCTTTTCAGATTCTCAGACACGATGTTGGCATATCATTTTGGTTGTCAGGGATATATTTTAGGACAAAACCACATCAAGAAATACACAAAAGTACATGCTGTCTTTTAGGATGAAAACATACAATGACTTTAAGAATCAGCTCCTTAAGAGGATTTTGTTTTGTTTTGCTTCTGAATATTTGTGACAAAATCAGACTAGAAATTAACACCCTTTAAATTGATCATAGGTGAAAGGAAACATGAATATTTTTCTTCCAATTATGTCTTGGACTGAAGCTAAAATGAATTTGAGGTATAGCTCATTGTTTGCTTTTACTGGGTGATAAGGTGGTAGGGTATTAATTCAACCATTTCATGATAATCCCTTTTGAGATATGTGTTCTTATGAACATCAGAGTTTATGTGCTCTTTCCTGCTATAAGACACTGAGCTTATTGTCTAAACTGGATCAAGGCCTTGCCAACTCCCTCCCTGCACAGCTGCTGGCAGGTCATACAAGCCCATGTGATCTTGCCAGCTCAGGCTACTGTCTCCTGGGATTGTTTAGATCCAGGGAATTAATTGTAAGAACCTACATTTCCCCTTCAGCATTTTCTCGAGTGGAGTAATTCATTCCGTTAAAGCAGTAGTTTACAAGTCTGGCTGCACTTTGAAACCCCAGAGATTCAGATTAAATTGGTCTGGGGTGAAACCCCAGGTATCATATTTTCTAAGGTTCTCCAGATGATTCAATTGTATAACCCAGGTGGAGACCGCGGCATCAGATGATTCAGGGAGACACCAAGCCCATTCACTTATGGCAGGGGAGGGGTGTATCATGACTCTTAGTATCCTTTACACATTCTGCCATTCATTCCATGGGTGAGTCCATTCCACTTTATTTCCTTTGTGTAGAAAGATATCACCAAGTCTCACCTGCTGACTTAGCTGTGTTTAATTTTGGGTGCTGAATCTTGCTTTGTGTACTTCCTACTGACATAAATGTAATATCCCAGTTTTTCTCTGGTTCCCTCTGTGTGGCTGTCAAGCACTCAGACAATAATTTACCTTGGCTTCAGGTCCTGTGACCACAGGCCTGTCTCTTCTCTCAGTCGAGAGGAGAGACTGGACCATCATCCATACTCTACCAGGTAGGCAGGCTCCTGAGAGCTCAGAGTGCACATACACCAACTCAAACAGTTTGAAACAGTATCACCTAACACATTCCCCAAAACCCTGTTTCAAAGACGTAATGAAAAATCATCAGCATTTTAGTATAGAACTATATATGTTATTAAAATAGTTAAGGGCAGGTAAAAAAATTTTAGATTACTTAATGCTAGGTTATGGGTCATCTCTGTTGCTTCTCCCCTGTATTAATGATTCTAATTAAGCTGCTCTAAATACTTTTAATCAAAAAGTATAATTACTTTTATAGTTTTAGTGTGAAAAATATAATCTATGAATAAATTACAGTTGATGAATATGGTGATATATGTCATGGAATTTAACTTGGTAAAAATTAATTCCATATGATAATAAAACATTGAAAGAAATTTGTCCTTCAAAATATACACATGAATTGAAATATTTAGAAACAAAATCTTTATGCTCCATGCCTTACATTTTAATTGTTTATATGGCTAGTGTGTTTTCTTTCCTGTTGTCTCAGGGTGATAAATTCCAGTGGAAGAACTCTATTCAAAAAGAGGCAAGTAACCAGACACTAAAATTTTCATTTAAATTTTATGCCTTGGCATTAAACTTCCTTTTGTGTTTTTCAGCTTACTTATCAAAATAAAGCAGCCACTAAAATATGAGATATGTCTTAGAATAGTGAGTTGTTGTATTGGAAAACTGGTAAGATTTATTTTTAATAAAAGGAATATATGTGAACTCCCTTGTTCCAATAACCTGGGTTTCCAAAGTATATGTGTTTAATAGTAATGGCATTAAGATTACTCAGTATATTTTAGTGGTTTCGTGCTTGGCTTAAGTTTATTATTTGGAGTCAGCTAGAGAGGCATCCTGCCATTTCTATAAAGTAGGATGGACACACATGAAAACATTTAATAACTCCACAGGATTATGCTGTTGCAGTTATGATGAGACTTTTTGCCCATAACTTTCACTATTCAAGAGGAAGATCCAATAATATTTTCAAACTGGACTAGAAGTCAAGCATTTGGGCAAAACCAAACAAACAAACAACAACCTGGCTCAGTCACAGAAGTGTTATGCAATTGCACTGTTTGAATTTGAATTCTTTAATTAGAAGTAACAGTCACCACTTGAGGTACTTCTTAAGTCAAATGACAAATTAATAATAAGGGTACTGGGCATTCCCCAGAATCTAGGTGCAGAAATTCATCCAAGCCTCAGATAGCTACCATAAGCAGGGAAATGAGAAGTCACTGGGCCTTCCCATTCCTCGTTATTCCTCCCTGCCTGTCTGCTTTCCTGTCTATTTTTGCAAGCAGATTTTCTCTACTCTGCCTGGTGGGATTTAGCTGCCCTCCCCTCTCTCTATCATTAATACATGTGACAGATCTAGTCATACTCCAAACTGAACATTTAAGTGGCTCTTGGAGAAAATGGTTGTTCCAGCTTAGTTCAGGGACCCCTTCATGACCAGTGATGGCCTGGTGTCAGTGCCACTGAGAGCGACCGCTGGGAGCCTGGCCCTGTGCCTGAGGAAAGGGGATGAGCTAAACTGATAACCAAACCGTGTCAACGGTCATCGGGAATGCACAGAAGAACCCAGGGGTATTAGAGCTCAGGAATATTACAGCCACATTTCCCTCAGCCTGGACCTCAGCATGAGGGCCAAGTACCTGCTTTCCCAGCCCATTTGTTTTTCCCAGACACACCTGTCACCTCTTCTTTTTCCTTTACTTACACACCAGACAACTAGCCTACTCCTCCCACAAGACTCCAATTTGATGTCTTCCATAACCCCAGAGCTTAAACTAGCATATGATCTACCTTGGTAAAAGAAAAAAAAAAAAAAAAATAGGAGGAAGGGGAAGCAAAATTAAAAAGTGGGGTGTTCCTTTTCCATCCAACTTTCTCTTAGCACAACCAACATTGCCGCAGTAACAGACCTAGTATTTCATCATCATCAGTAATTTTAATAATAGCTAATGGTTACTGGGTGTCCACTACGTGTGCAACACTAGACTGGTCCTTGTATGGTCACGTGTAAGACTGACAACAACGTTATAGATAGATACTCATCTCCATTTTACGGATAGGTAAGTGAAGCTGAGAGAAATTAACTCTCTGGAGGAAACGTAAGCCGTAAGGAATGGAGCAGAGATTGAACCCCAGGCAGTCCGATTCACTTCCTAATCTCTTAAGTATTTCTTTTTCATAAGGATCAGGAAGCACTTTGAGTTCTGTGAGTGCAAGTCTGCTTGGCCAGCATCCCTTGACTCCCCGCCTTGTCCCTTCCCCTCTAACAGTCTCTATCAAGACTCTCATTCCAAATGTTTGTCTCCTGACTCTCCAGATATGCAGAATGTTCCTTTACTCCAGTCCTTTGGGCCCAACAGTCACACTACTTCTTTCATGTAACATTTGACTTTCCCTAGGGAAAGTATAAATAGGTCAAAGTTTATCCTCTCCATATTCTCCCAGTATCTTAGGAAGTCAAAAGGAAACAGGAAAGAAAGAAGCTTAGTTCTGAATTAGGCCAGGGAATAGATGGTCCAAGTCAAATGCTAGTGAAAAGTGAGGTATTCCTCCCTGGAGCCCTCAGTTCACTAAAAAGAATTATGGAAGTCAGTTTGACTGAAAATGTCCTTGATGATTTATTCATTTTTCCAGAAGTGTACATCTAAGTATTTTCTCCTGTCTCAGGTCATAGGGATCTCATCAATGGTTGAACCTGAAGCAATCCATGTGTCATCTGCCAGCAGTTACTAATTGGGGTTCTTAACCAGATTTCAGGGCATCCGTGAGTTTGAACTGAAATTAAAAAAAAAAAAAAAAAGTGGGGATGTGTTGTGGTGGGTGTGATATATTTATTAAATAATACACATATAGTGTGGACTTTGTCTGTGGTTTTCATCTGACTGGCAAAGGGGTCTGTGGAACCAAAAAAAAAAGGCTAAGAACTCCTAAATTAGAGGGAGAAAGGACAGGGCATAGTGGAGTTAGATGTGTGCTGGCATTCCTGAAACTCTGATACCCACGTTGGTTGGTATATTTGATTAGGTCACAATTCTGCTGGAGAGTAAACATCCTTTACATTTGTACAACCAGAGGGAAAATTAAATATCAGAATGGTAAGGCCTTAATGTAGACAAACTTGTATTACTTTGTTTGTTAATGTGTCAGAGAATCCTAAAATAAACAGATCCAAAACAGAGATAAGGCATTTTTCTATTAGAAATTTACAGGGAAAGCAAACATTAGAGGATCATGTCTAATCTTCAGTAAAACCTGATGACGTGAGAAGAGGCAGCATATCATTGTGGTAAATGTTTCTCATGCTTAAGTAGACTTGAAGCACACCTCTAAATTTTATTTCCATGAAAACTTCAGGGGAGTGGACATGGCTCAGGCAGTTGGGTGCCTGCAAATGGAGGTCCTGGGTTAAGTTCCCAGTGCCTCCTAAAGAAGATGAGCAGACATTGGACAAAATCAATGAGCAGACAATGAGAAAAAGAAAAACAACAACAGTGAGCGGACAATGCACAAAGCAATGAACAAAAACAAAAACAAGCCAGAAGCAGATGTGGCTCAAGCAGTTGGGTGCCTGTCTCCCATATGGGAGGTCCTGGGTTTGGTTCCTGGTGCCTCTTTAAAAAAAGAAAAGAAATGAGCAGACAGTGAGCAAACAGCCAACGGAGAATAAAATAAAATAAAGTTGCTTAAAAAAAAAAAACTTCATTAATTTACTCTATGATGGTGAAAATTTACATATGGGCAGGAATGAAGCTTGCCATCATCTTTCTTTCTTTTTATGGAAAGATTTATTGCCATCTAAACATAATTTTTGTAACATTGAAAATTAAAGGAGAACAGTCTGTTTAAAGCACTCTTTTGCTTTACAGGCAAATGAAGTGCTACTTACACATAATTTCATGAATTCACTATGAAAGTCATTGAAAGCTCTATGTAAGTCCAGATTTTGCCCAGTTCAAGTCCTTGTGTGTACTTGAAATATTAAAACGATAAGTGTTGAAATTAATTCTGAAAGTGAGAGCCTGGTTGTTCACATTCTTCGTAAAACATTTTCAATTTGGTATATTTCAATTTCCTTTCAAGAACATTAGAATCTATTTCTGCTGGAGAAAGAAACAATTGGATCCATATCTTACCTATAACAATCAATAAGTACATAGTCCACTCATTACACTTTCACTGCAATAGCTAGATGTTAAGCAAGCTCAGTCACTTAGGCATTTTGAGAAGATGTATCCTTCTGCTGTTATGTCCACTAATTTCTGATTCCTGCCTGGGGGAATTTAGAATAAATATCACTCTGTTTTCTGGTGGCTAGTGTAACTAAGAAATATAAAGTTCTGCCAAAAATATTGAAACATCCTTTTCAAAAAGGCAGTTAAAACTTTAAAGTCCAGCTTCATTGGCAAATTGTGATTTAATTCTTTTTTCTTAAAGTGAATTTATTCTCTCTGATCCACAAAGATAGGGAGATACACATTGACTATCCCTAATAACTGCCTTGCCTGTAGCAAGTATTACAATCTATCAGGACCCTTAATTTGCTCCTGTGACCCATTTTGGTCGTCAGTGGTCCTGCTAGGTTTCTGGGGGTATTCTCCAGTTTTCTACTTTAAAGTTACTTAAAGAGAATAAGCATAAAAATATGTATTAGTTTGCTATTACTGCCTGTAGCAGTTTGATATTATTTACGAATTCCAAAAGTAGATATTGGATTATGTTTGTAAACTGATCTGTCAGAGGTTTCACTTTTACTTGATTAAATTATGATTAGGGCTTTGATTGGGTCATGTCCATAGGACACTGAGTTCCGCCCCCTTGGTAGGCAGGGACTCACAGAGAAAATGACAAGGTGAGAATTTTAATTTTGGAGACCCAGGAAGTAAACACACAGAGAGGCAGATACATGAAGAGAGAGAGGAAGCTCCATTAGATATAGCAGAGGGAAGAGATGAGACTTATTCCAGCCTACAGCTGATATTGAAAAAAGCTGGGACCATGGAGCCTTAAAAGGAAGAGGAAGCCTGAACCTTGGCAGATGTCTGCAGCCATCTTGCTCTAATACTTAGCAACAGATTTTTGGTGAGGGAAGTAACCTACGCTTTATGGCCTGGTAACTGTAAGCTTCTACCCTAAATAAATACCCTTTTATAAAAGCCAATGAATTTCTGGTACTTTGCATCAGCACCCCTTTGGCTGCCTAATGCACTGCCTTAACAAATATCACAACTTTAGCCGATTAAAACAGCATGTATTTTATAGTTCTGGAGATCAGAAGTCTGACACAGGTCTCACTAGGTTAAAATCAAGATATCAGGGCTACATTCTCTTCTGGAAGATGTAGGGGAAAATCTATTTCATTGCCATTTCCAGCTTCTAGAAGCTACCCCCAATCTTTGACTCTGGGATCCTTCCTCCATCTTCAAAGACTGTGAGGTCACATCTTTTTGACAATTCTTTTATTGTCACGTCTTTCTTAGACTGCAGTTGTGAAAGCTCTTAAGAACACATGTGGTTAGATTGGGCCCACCTGGATAATCCAAAATAACTTCCCCATCTTCAAGGTCCTTAATCTTAACCACATCTGCTTAACTCTCTTTTGCTATTAAGTTAACATATTCAAAACCCCAGGGATTAGGATGTGGGGCAATTTGGTGTGGTGTGTATGCATGCATTATTCTGCCTACCATAGAACAGGCTGAGACATCAATATGCAAAACCAAGTAAAAAGTGTAAATTAATTTATTTTCCCCTACATAAATGATCTTTTGCAATTCTCACCATGTGAGGTATTTTAACTTTGTTGTTGATTATTCACACTTTAAAGATGTGAAAATTGAATTCCATAAAATTGCCAAAAGTCATTCTTCTCTTGACAGTTGCAACCAAAGGGTGAATTCTGGCCCTTCGGCTCAAGTCCCTCTTCTTTCTGCCATTCCAGATTGTTCACAATGGAGCAGACAGAAAAGGGATGATCTAGAACAGAAGTTCTGAACCAAGGGTCTGTGAGCTTGAATTGAAATTCGAAAGAACATTATTCTTGTGGGGATGTGTTGGTGGGTGTAATATATTTATTAAATAATACACAGTATAGTGTGGACTTAGTAAGGGATCTGTGATTTTTACCTCACTGGCCCAGGGATCTGTGAGAGAAATAAATTTAAAAAAAATCTTTAAAAAATAATCAGCTGGTGGACCTGTTAAAATGCAGATTTCCTGACCCCAAACTGAGTGACTGATTGTGTCTGGGGGAGGCCTGAAAATTGGCATTCCTAAATAAAGTTGGCAGGGGATACTGAAGCTCCTGGTCTGGAACCAAACTTTGAGAAACAATGTTTCTCATTGCTTCTAATTTAGGCAAACTCTGTATTTCAGGGATTTAGGGAACATTGAGGTCCTAAAGGAGAATGTGGAAAAACTGATAAAACCAGAGACTTCTCACTGGCTCCTCTGTCAATCTGCCAGTCTCTTTCATAATATATGATTAGGCACACTCTTATTCTAAGTGGAAGGCCAGACCCAAAGTAAGGAAGGAAAAAGAAAATTTATGTTTGCTAGATTTTCAAGTAGAGAAAATGAAAGGAAAAGGAATGGGGCTTAATATAAGCTGCTCTAAGACCTATTTGAAGACCTTGACTCTCTATACTAAGGGAAATTTTTAATCATTCATTCCTCAAAAGCTTTTGTCATTAGTGTTATATGAAGAGCACCATGCGATGGCAATGTCAGCAGCTGCTTGAGAACCACTGGACTAGGAATTTTCTGTGGCGCAGAAGTTTTTGTCCTCAGCATCATCACCTCATCTTCAACCTTAAAGCCTGAATGAGACTCTACCACCTTTACCTCTTCTGGGCTATGGTCATGAACCATGGTCACTACCTTCTTATAAAAGCCTCAGTACTGACCAGGGCTCTCCATCTGGTAGTCTTTGGTGCTGGCGTTTGCTTCTTCCTAAGTCGACCCTGATTGTGACCTGCGCTGGCTCATGCAGGCACTGTCAGCAACCCTGAATTAGACCCACCTAGCCTGCCCTCTGCACCACAACCTCAGTCAAGGTCTTGCCATAATGTTTTTGCCTGTGTCTTTTAGAATAGGATCTGGAAAAAGACCCCATCTGACTTCTAGTTATGGCCTATGTGAAAATTTTAGTGCAAATTTTATTAATATCATTTTAGCCAAGTTAGTTAGCATGAAGAGTTGTTTATAAGACTCTGTGCACTGAACTACTGACAGCAGCTGTCAGAGTGGTGAACTTAAATCAAACGTAATTGAGATTGAAATGGAATGTAGTTATATAATTTGAGTGGTTCTGGCTTACCTCCATTAAAAGATGTCATGAAACCAAGCTTATGATGGATGACTCATGAAGCCATATAGTTATGACTAATTCTCCATATGCATAGGGCCCTTGATTTTGGACCAATGTTCTTTCCTCAGGGACCTTCTTGAATTCCAGGTATTATCAGCAAAGCAATCAGGTGGCTGGTCCACACCCCTAGATTTCCGACTTTAGGCTGGCTAATCGGAATGCCTGGCACTGTAGAATTATTTTTATGAAAGTTTCAAAGGCGTTTCATCTGACAAATTCAAATATAGGAAAACTAGTGGTCCATTAGAAAATTTAACTCGAGTTACTTATTTTCATTGCAAAATGGTAAAAATGCAATTCCAGTGGAGAAACTTACATTATTCATTATTTTTATTATAAAATTGACCTGGGTATAAAATAGGTTGTTGCATTTTCCGATGTGATCTTTAACAAGAACAGAGTAGGAGACAATTTCAGCATAACTATAGAACACTGCATGATTGAGTGAGTGAAATATAAAATTTTCAGTACTGGGTAGAACTCTCACCACCCATTAAGTTGGAAAATGTGAGAAGTAAGACTTCTGCTGCCACATTCTTTGGTTAAGAGTCCAGTTTTCTTGATACAAAAATATTTAATAAAATACGTATTCTATTTCGTTTTGAGCAATATCTTTGAAATATTACTAACCTCATGTCAGAGGTGACTTAATCTGCAAATTTATCAGCTAGCAAACCATTATTATTGCTAATAACCCTTATTCACATTACCCAGAGAATGGCTTCCTCTTCCATTCCTTAACAAATGGAGTAGAGAGTAGTAGGCGTACATCAGGCGTACTGAAGCCTATTAAATTTTCACACACCATTAGTCCCCACCTCCCTTAAAGTTTGGGCATATATTTTCCTTTATTTCATTTTCTCCACTCAGGCAATTTCCTTCTACTAAGCAAAAATACTTAGTGAGTTTTCATGCAGTTTAGTGTAATTCTATTTTCTCTTTCTAATAGTTAAAAATACTTAAAGCATTGGCTCAAGAGGATATGTGAAAATTATGCAATTTGTTCCATAACAGTATTTCAAAATTATGAATGATCTGCTTTGGCTATATGAGTACTGCCAAACTCCCTATACAGTAAGTAACTTAAAAACAAAGAGAAAATAACCACCAAAAGATTTTTTTTATCCTCTCATCATTCATCCTGATTACATCACAACAAAATGTTTTTAAGTTTGAACTCGCTGTGAAGACATCTACTTTTCAATAGTCTTCCATTCCTTAATTGACTCCAAGCCATTTATTTAACTCTTTTTGCACAGTGATTTCGCAATTTCTACTAAGATTTCTATCAAATTAGGTAAAACTATTTTGAGGGAATGCTATGCCAACAAAAAAAGTAGGCCTTCTTCCTAGATTCTAATAATTTGCTCTGTTTCTTTCATGAACTTCCTTCCAAAGGGGAAGGGAAAACAATAGTGAGTACTCTGACTGGCCTAAACAGGTCAGAACAAAATTGCTCATGGTGTTCAAGGTGATCTCTAAGCAGTTCTTACCAATGAAAGCATTCATATGCTAATCAGTACCAGGAATGTCTCCTGCCACAGTCTTTTTGGATCAAGGCTTGAACCTAGAGTCAGAATACCTGTTGTGAACGTCAGCAGAAGCAGCTCTGTTTCTCAACAGCTCAGGCCAATAAAGTCTGTGAGTGTTCTGAGGTAGTATAAACATATTGCGTGACTGATTTGATTGCTCCCTTTTGAGTAACAAAATTTAATGATTAAAGAATATTATAGATTTTTATAGGAAAATCAGGCTGAATAATTTCTAAAAAATAGTATTTATATAAAGTCAAATACTTTATATGTATTATTATATATAAATGTCTTATTTATTTTAAATACATGTCTTATTTTGAACCAATCTCAAACTTATAGAAAATTTAGAAAACTTTTTACCCTAAATCACTTGATATTCAGTTGGTAGGTTTGTCAATAACCCATCATCCCCAATACTTTTTTGAGTTTTGCCTATAAAAAGAACATTTCCCTATATACCCAAATTACAAACATACAAGTCAGGAAATTAGCACTGGTACATTATTACCAGCTAATTCTCAAACCCCATTCAAGTTCCATCAATTTTAATAATATTCTTTACAGAAAAATTATCCAGTTCCAAAGCACACCTTTTATTTATTTCCATATCTCTTTCAATCTGGAGAAATTCTCCAGTCTTTCCTTGACTTTCATGAAGTTGACACTTATGAAGTTTACAGTCCATGTTTTGTAAAATGTCTCTGAATTTGGGTTTTTCAGATGGCTCTTTGTGATTAAATTCAGGGTTGGCACCTTTGCCATGAATACAACAGAAGGGAAGTTCTGTTCTTCTCTTTGTGTTCCATCAAGCAGCACATAATTTTAATTAGTCTGGTTTTTTTTTAAAGATTTATTTATTTATTTAACCCCCCCCCCCCCCCCCCCCCCCCGGTTGTCTGTTCTCTGTGTCTATTTGCTGCATCTTGTTTCTTTTGTCTGCTTCTGTTGTCGTCAGTGGCACAGGAAATGTGGGCGGCGCCATTCCTGGGCAGGCTGCACTTTCTTTCACGCTGGGCGGCTCTCCTTATGGGCGCACTCCTTGCGCGTGGGGCTCCCCTACATGGGGGACACCCCTGCGTGGCACGGCACTCCTTGCGCGCATCAGCACTGCGCATGGGCCAGCTCCACACAGGTCAAGGAGGCCCGGGGTTTGAACCGCGGACCTCCCATGTGGTAGACGGACGCCCTAACCACTGGGCCAAGTCCATTTCCCTGATTAGTCTGTTTTAATTTCCTGGTTGTTAAAATAAATACTGTGCAATGGGTTGGCTTCAACAATACGAATTTATGGGTACATGGTTTTGAGGCTAGGAGAAGTTCAAAATCAGTATTTCATCAAAGCGTTGCTGAAGACTGTGGTGTTTTGGGATTGGTTGTTAAGTATCTTGTTTTTTCTATCACATGGCAAGGCACACGGCAGCCATGCCTTTCATGGCTCTTGCTTCTCTCTGTGACTTTCTCTCTCCATGGCCTTCCTTACAAAGCCTTCATAAATAGTATTAAGACCCGTTCCCATTCAGCCGGGCCACACCTAACTTGAAGTAACCCCATCAAAGGTCCTATTTAAAAGAGTTCACACCCACAAAAATGGATTAAGATTAAGTTTTTCCAGGGCACACAGGTTCAAGCCACCACAGTCTCATTCTGGTGATTTTAACTTTCATCAGTGGATTATGGTGGTATGGTCCAGCCTTCTTTAGTGTAAAGTTATTCTTGGAATTGATAAGTTTTAGTGTGTGTGCTTGGGGTAGGCAAATTATTTAATGAGTCATGATTCATTTTTTGGATTAATTTATTTTTATTACAGAAGTTGTAGGTTTACAGAAAAATCATGCAGAAAATACAGACTTGTCATATTCCTGCCCTAATCTTTAACGTTTTTCATTACTGTTGTGCCTTTGTTTCAATTGATGAGAGAATATTATGTGTACCATTAACTGTAGTCCATATTTTACATTAGGATTTACTGTTTGTGTTGTATAATTCTACAGTTGTTTTTCTTTTTTAACTTTTATTCTAGCAACATACATTCCCCCTAAAATTTCCTCCTTTGACCACATTCATATATATGATTCAGCTAATTACATTCACAATGTTGTGTTACCATCACCACCATACATTACCAAAACTTTTCCATCACTCCATGCAGAAACTCTGCAACAATTAAATATTAAATCCCCATTCCCTACCCCTACCTTAGCCCCTGGTAACTTGTATTCTAGTTTCTTACTCTATGAATTTGCTTACTCAAATTATTTCATATCGATGAGATCTTACAGTATTTTTTCTTTTGTATCTGCCTTATTTCACTCCATATAGAATCAGACGAAGTGCCTATCAAAAGATGAATGAATAAACAAAATTTTGTACCTCTATAATGCGCTATTACTCAGCTGTGAAAAGGAATGAAGTTCTGGTACATGTGACAACATGGATGATATTTGAAAACATCATGATAATTCATTCTATCATCATTTATTTTGTTGCTCAAATTGACCCAGATTATGCTATTGATATTTCGAGTTGGCTTCTTTGTCCTTTTGACATGTTCCTTTCATGCTTAAAGAACTTGCTGACTTTCTGGCACATGAGGGTCCTGGTTTCTCTTGTATTTTAACTACTTCAGCCCTAGAATCAGCTACTTCCCTAAGGATCCCTGGTTCCTTCTGTGAAGAACAGTTCCTAGAAACCAAGATCTGGGTTCCAGGTATGTTGGTAGTTATTTGGTTGTCACTGCTCCCAAGATCACTCGCCAGTGAACAGGGATGGAGAAAAAATCACATGCACATGGAAGCGACTGTGGCTCAATCAGTTGGGCTCCCATTTACCATATGGGAGGCCCTGGGTTCACGTCCTGGGGCCTCCTTGTGAAGGCAGGCTCACCTGCAGGTACCACGGAGAGCCGCCTCAGCAAGGTGACGCAACAACAACAAAAAAAGGGAAACAAGCAAAAACACAGAGGAACACTTAGTAAATGTGCACAGAGAGCAGACAGCATGCAAAAAAAGCTGCAAGGCAGGGGGGATTAAAAAAATTACGTGCACACAAATATGCATGTATACACACACTACATAAATATACGTACAAATATATGCATATACACACATATACACACCAAACTTCTATCTATATTAATATCTACATTTAGCTGTATATTGAATACCATGAATTTACATCCACACCTTCAGTTCCAATCTAGCATCACATAGTTCATTGGAATTATTTTCTTTTCCATATTTGTAAGTGCAGTGAGAACCTGGTTCCCACAGTATATTTGCTTATTTGATCAATTGCTCTCAAGCAGTCAATCTTTGTAAACTTGCTACCACACATTCCTGCCCCACCCTTCCCCATCCACTGTGGACCTTCTCCTTAGACCACCCAACCTCTGACACTCCAGATTGTACTCTCATGGCCTCCAGCTCCACCATGAATATGTACTTTTTCCATGAGCTTGTGTCGGGCACCTTTCCCTGGGCCGAAGTTGCCACCTCCTTCTCACCTCCACATGTGTACAACTTCCTCAGCCTGCTCTTGCTTAATATCCTGTTACTGCCTGTTGCAATGGCTCCTCTCTGTGCCTCCTAACAATTGTACATACCACACATTCACATGTAGCAATGGTTACCTTATTTGATTCCATGAATGTCTAAGAAGAAATGAGAAATAGGAAGATTTATATGTAATATCTTTGATGTTTATAGACACCAGCAAGAGTGATACCATCACCTCAATATTTTAGGTGAGGGGGCTTGAATCTAGGCTCGCAGACAACAAACCTTATTTTTTTGTACTCCATCATACTTTTTTCTTTCACTAATATAAGGTAAAAAGGATCCTCAGCTATATAAAATACTTATGAAGACAAAAACTCAAACAATCTTATCTTAATGGTGAGACAGGGAAGTTTAAGTTGCAATTCCTGGCGCCTTGACTAGTGGAAGACAAAGCCGAGTATGATGGGAGGGAGGTTGTTAATGTGGGAGGAGTGGGTGGGGGGATGGGAGGTATACAGGAACCTCTTACATTTTTTAATGTAACTTTTTTTGTGTGATGTATGCATCTTCAAAAAAATGCAATTTACAAAAATGATGTGGTGGGGGTGTGTGGAGTGGGTTATATGGGAATCTCTTTTGTTTCTTGTTTTTTTATGTTTTTTAATGTAACATTCCTTGTGATCTATTAACTTCAATTTTAAAAAATTAAAAAATTAAATTAAAAAAAAAAAAGCTAAGCCTTTTAACCAAAGGAAAGGGAGGTTATTGTGAAATGACTACAAAGTGACTGACAAATGGGCCAATCAAAAGAAATTCTGTTTTTTTCTTTCTTACCATATCCATTTCAGCTTCCACAAAAGAACATAGAAAAAAGTGGGATTTGAAGAAAATGTTGTTGTGGCAGTTTGATATTATTTATGAATTCCAAAAAAAGATATTAATTATGTTTGTAAACTATTCTTTTCTTCTGGGCATGACACCCTTCAATTGTATTAGATTCAGCTGAGATGACTTTGATTAAATTATGTTAAGATTAGGGCTTTGATTTAATCATGTCATTGGAGTACAGCTCAGCACTGAGTCCCAACCCCCTTGTGGGTTGATAAAACACACCCTCACATGGAAGTAGATCCAGAAAGTAGATGGATGGAAGGAGAAAGAAGGCACCATAGACATAGCAGAGGCCCTGGGAAGAGAGATGAGCCTGAGAGTCTACAGCTGACCTTGTGAAGAGACCAGAGTAGCTGAGCCCAGAAAGAAACAAGCCATGGTGGGAGAGATGAACTTCATGCCAGCCTCCAGCTGAGACTGGAAGAAGCTGGGGCCATGGAGCCTTAAGAGGAAGAAGGAAGGAACTCTTCTAGACATTGCCTGTCATCTTGCTTCAACACATGGCAACAGACTTTGTGTAAGTCTTATTGCACCTTGAGTTGGACTCTAGGGCCTTGTGACGTAAGCGTCTACAAATAAATATCCCTTATAAAGTTAACAGATTTCTGGTACTTTGCATCAGCATCCCTTTTGGCTGACTAATACAGTTGTAAACAAAAAAATACTCCAATTAATGTATCATTTGGGTGAGTTATTTATAATGACATGTAACTAACCTCCACAAGACGTTTCTTCTTCATAGATTTCTTAGAAAATAAGATCGAGTACTCAAATGGTAGTGACTTCTACTTGTTATTTTTTTTTTATTTTTTATTTTTTTTAAAGATTTATTTATTTATTTAATTCCCCCCCCTCCCCTGGTTGTCTGTTCTTGGTGTCTATTTGCTGCGTCTTATTTCTTTGTCCGCTTCTGTTGTCGTCAGCGGCATGGGAAGTGTGGGCGGCGCCATTCCTGGGCAGGCTGCTCTTTCTTTTCACGCTGGGCGGCTTTCCTCACAGGCGCACTCCTTGCGCGTGGGGCTCCCCCACGCGGGGGACACCCCTGCGTGGCATGGCACTCCTTGCGCGCATCAGCACTGGGCATGGCCAGCTCCACATGGGTCAAGGAGGTCCGGGGTTTGGACCGCGGACCTCCCATATGGTAGACTGACGCCCTAACCACTGGGCCAAAGTCCGTTTCCCCCTACTTGTTATTTTTAAATCCCTCGTCTATTATTTAATACATTGACCTGGAAAATAGTTGGTACTCCATAAATGTTTGTTGAATGAATAGAGAGTAATAATGTAATAATGCTATAGCCTGTATTAGTTTACCAGACTACTAAGAATATATCACTCAACGGGTTGATTTAAACAATTGGAATTTTTTTGCTCGTGTTTTTGAGGCTAGTTAAGTCCAAAATTTAAGGTGTCAGCAAGATATTCTCCCAGAAGACTTTGGCATTCTGGTGTTGGCTGCTGGCAATTCTTGGTTCTTTGGCTTTCCCTCGCATGAGGCAATGTCCTCTCCTTTCTCTTCTAATTTTGTTAACTTCTGACTTCTTATTCTTCCACATGACTTTCTCTTCATAAAGCCACCTGTAACAGGATTAAAGCCCAATCTCATTTAGTTGGGCCACACCTTATTAAAAAAAAAAGTCTTCAAAGATCCTATTTACAATGTGTTCACCTTCATAAAAATGGATTAAGACTAGAACAGTGTTTCTTTTCTGGGACACATAATGCAATTTACCACATGGTCCCAAAGGAAGTGCCATACTCAGCTGAGAGAGAAGAAATACATGAAAATAGACAACATTTTTGCTTTCAATATATTTTTTAGGCCAGTGGAATTGTACAAACCAAAGCTGTTCTTAAGAAGGTAACTGTTGAAATCTGACCTTCACTGCTCACCCACCTGTTTAAATTTCTTTCTTTATGGTCATACTCCTCTTCCCTTCTTGTGACATGGTGAAGATTAAAGTATTAGACTGTTACAATGTTTTTTTTTCTTTCTTTTTTTTTATTGACTTTGTAATAATATTACATTAAAAATATATATGTGAGGTCCCATTCAACCCCACCCCCCCACCTCACCTCTCCCCCCCCCAGCAACACTCGTTCCCATCATCATGACACATCCATTGGATTTGGTAAGTACATCTTTGGGCACCTCTGCACCTCATAGTCAATGGTCCACATCATGGCCCATACTCTCCCCCATTCCATCCAGTGGGCCCTGTGAGGATTTACAATGTTTTAACTCTGGTTTGCTTTGGAAATATAGTTTTGATAATCTGCAATAAATATATTAATTAATGTGGTGAACGAATTTTATTTCCAAATTATAGATATTATTAATATTTGGCATGCCAAACTTTTGCAGCAATCTTTTTTTTAATCTGTTGAAAGTGGCATTTAAAAGATTTTAACAAGCTAATAATATATACTAGTATCTATTTTATGTGCAGAATAAATTGTACTAATTATAAGTGGAATATATGAATATTTGGCATACAACCAGTTTTAATTGTAATTACTTTATTGAAAACATTCATTGAGGATGATGAAGTAATCTGGTAGTTTCTAGTTTTATCCAAAAAGATGAGAATTTTCCTGGATAAAGAACTAATAGAAAGCCACAGAAACAATTCCTTATCATTGTCATTTTCACTTTATTAGAACCATGCTACCACAATGACTTCTGGACTCGTGGGAATCTCAGACAGCCGGCTTTTCATCCTGTTGGGCTTCGCTATCCATCAGGTTGTATTCAACTCTGAGAATGTTGGAGTTCCATTAAAAATTATAAAATCATTATTAAGTATTTCATCACCTTTGAAGTCAATTGCAATTCATGTTGAAGAGTCATGAAACAGAAAATTCCATAGCTAAGGAGAAATTAGAATAAAAAATCTTTGATTTTCATGGCTAAGTGCAATGAGATCTACTTGTGTTTTGTTGTTGTTGTTGTTGTTTTGTATTAGCCCTATTTTAAGGTCAAATACTTCAAGGACAGTAAGTTTTCCAGCTAGCAGGGAAAACTCTAGATGTTTTAGAAGAGTTCTAAGTTAATCTTAGCTCTCTCATGTCCTCCTATTAGAAGGTACTCTAAAAATAACAGTGGGAATAACAGCAACTAAAAACTTAAATTTATATGTTAACTATGGAAAATGCAGAGAAACTGAAAGAAATAAAACATATCACCAGCAATCACCATATCCAAATATAACCACTGCTATATATATATATTCTCTAATGTGGACCTCTCTCTCTCTCATATCCTTTTTTCTCTTTTCCCCTTTTCTCTCTCTCCCACTTTTTCTCTTTCCCTCTCTCACATTTGTTTGTACATGCACACAAAATCAGTACTTTTTTTAGAAATGACAGGAAATGCAAGACAAAATCCTAAACTGGGAGATTACTGCTTTTAGGATCTGTTCCTTCTCTCCAAGTTTGATTCTGCTTTCCTGGTTTGTGGATTACAGGTAGCAGTAACAGATAAAGAACATGTATTTTTTTCAGACTCACAGGTGGTAGGAAAGAATGTGTACTTCTGGGTTACTTGAATAAAAGTCTGCAGATTAGCTCTGATTTTCTGATTTGGGCTTATTTACTTTGGCTGGAATCCTATGGCCTAAGAATCAGGAAACGCAATAGAGGAAAAAATAGGGTCATTTGTCAAAACATTATAATGAGGTTTTCAAAAGAAGAAGTGACTGCTAGGCTACAAAAATATCCATCATGCTTGTTTAATGGTGTGTGAGTGTGCTTGTGCATGCCTGTGCAAGCATGTACATGCTTGCATGAGTTAATTTTTTAAAATAAAACTATGATAGCCATACAGATAGGGACTTGCTTCATTTATCCTGCATGCTTCTATTTTGGAAAACTTCCATATGTCATTATATATTAAGTTATTAAATTAAAGTCTGCCATCTCCCTACCTCCAGCCTTTTATGCCTCCTTGATATCCCAACCAACTCCCGCAGTGACATCTAGGACAACTGAACAACAGTGAACCTTCACACGCATCATATCCTTCAGTAAAAGGAGGACCATACTGATAACAGGATCCTCCCACTTTAGAAAAAGGTAATTGTTTACAAAAGCAAATATATTGATTTATATTTATAGGAGGCATTTTCATCTAATATGGCATGTGTGTCTGTAAGAGGTTGCTAGAGAGAAACTGCATCTCTATAAAAAAATGCCAAATGCTAATATGTAATTCCTGTAGGACATTCCACTTTCCATGTTTCATTTTAGTCCACAGTTAATTTATTTAACCAACTTCTTCCAGAAATGAAAGAAAATTACAAAATACTATGCAAACTGTAGAAACTCCACATTAGAAATGAAAAAAAAAAAAACAAATTAAAAAATGTTGAAAAGTGTAGAATAATCAAGTACAATAACATTTATGAGATTTTTTTGAAATGCCCAATATTTCATAATTGATATGTTCCTGGAAAGCTATGATGCAGGAGATATTTTTTGTTTTTTATTTTGTTTTGTTTTGTAGATCAAAACATTTAAGTTGCACTAGGATAGTAAATCTTTGACAAAATTTATAAATAGAAAAAAAATATGTTTAAAAATGTAGAGTAGCTTTCCCTGGTCAATTTACATTTTATGGTTAGATTCTTTCAGCTACTTGTTAAAATTGCGCATATTTGTAAAGGAGTCTTCTTTTTTTCTGTTCCCCTACTGCCTTAAAGGATATCTCACATAGTAGAATATTCTCTCTCTCCTTATTTTAACTTTTTATCTGATGATCTGATGAAACAAGACAGCTAAAAAGGCACCATAGAAAAAGCATGCAGGTATCTTTGCAAGGAAAGAAGAGAACAAATGAAGAAAAGAGAAGAGAAATTACAGGATAAGAAAATTATGAGAGCTTCCAAGATGAATGGTTCAGGGGAAAGAAGGACAGGAAAATAGGGAAAAGAAAGTTCTTTCAAAGGAATAAATTCAGATTTTCAGATTTTTTTTGTCTCTGCCTATTACAAGGGATAACAATTAGCTTTTTTTTTTTAATTTTATTTATTTCTCTCCCCTTCTCCCCCACCCCCGTTGTCTGCTCTCTGTGTCCACTCGCTGTGTGTATTTAGCTTTTTATTTCATGAGAGCAAGTGTGGATATGGAAAAAGTAAGGGAGGGATCAGGTTATGGACGGTTCCTCAGTTCTCCCTGTTTTCATTGGTGTTACATCTCCTTGTTCCAATCATAAAACTTGCCCTTCATGAGTCAGACAGGGTACAACATAATATGAAAGCCCCGAAGATAATCACATTTTCTGATATAGTAAAAATTTACTTTAGAGTAGTGTAATGTGGTACAAAATTAATCATAGTGTATTGCCTCTTTGTTTCTTATGATATTTGGATTTAAATATATTTTTGCTTAATATATCTTGTTTATTTCAACCTTTGTTTCTATGATGACAAAAATTCTTGTATAAAATTCAAATTTAGATTTTCTAAATGCCTATTTGGACTTAAAAATTCCAACTATATCTTCTTCATTTATTTCTTCAGTAAAAATAGCTTCTATATATACAACTCTGGGCATGTTATTCATTAAACCTAATTATTTGCTCTCATGATTAACTTATACATTCACAGTACCCTGACTGAATTTTGGTAATGATTTCTCTGTGCTGAGACATTAAAAAACATTAATTCCAAATTGAATCTGTTTATGTATGTTGTTTTATATATATTACCTAATATGATGATATATTATTATATATAATATATATTTCACACATATACACAAATATAAATTTGTTTGCTATATAATATATAGAGCATACAGAATAACTATGTTTTATTTGTATTTTATTTTGCTTAAAATTATAAAAATTGATATCTTCTTCTAAGTACTTATGTCTCTTCAACCTGACTCAACTTTCATAAGATTTGTTGTTTGTGTTTTTTAATTTGCTAGTTTATTTTATGTCTCTTTGTGTCTTGTATATTTCATACTCTTTTTTCTAGACTTTTTATTAATTGACTGTTAAAAAAGTGTGCACTCAACTGAAATATGTCACTTAAGGTCTTTGCCTTGGAGAAACTTTGGGCACAATCTCTCATGGAATATTAACACATTGGAACAGTGTGAAAGTAGTGTTGAAAATCTACTTGAGCCATCTGAAAATACAGACTATTACAGTTGCCAGCTTTTCTTCCTTCCTCCCTCCTTCCCTCCCTCCCTCCCTTCCTTCCTTCCTTTCTTTCTTTCTTTCTCTCCATTCATATTTGTTTTCTTTGTTCTTAAGCCTGAAAATTTTTTTCCTTTTAAGGTTTTATACTAATTTTATTCATCTCTCAATTTAGATCATTACCTGTTTGCCAAAATACTAATTGTGTTATACTGAGAGCTATAGCTAGGGAAGAAATCTTCTTGGGAATTCCTTCTTTACATTTTTAGAGTCTAATATTGTTGATAGAATGGTCAAGAGAAATAGCATTCTTCATAATCCCTGTGGAATTCCTTTCTCTTTCTCCCCTATCTGCACTCCTCAGCTATCTTGGGTCATTTCTTAGGAAGGAAGTGAAAGCCGCCAGGACAGGTCTAATTAGCTTGACCTCAATTGTGGGAAGATCCAGCTCACTGCCAGAACAGCAATCTCTTAGGGGTCTGCTAAGGATCCTATATACTCTAGATTCTGCTGTAAGCTCCTTTTTGCAAAGGGAATACACAGGATACCAAGGGGAGCTCAGGGAAGTATTCACTGTAGGTTCCAGGTAGTTGAACCAAAGCTGTACAGAGTTGCGTGACATGAAGGACGAGATGAGTGGTGCCTCCGACTTGCTACATGACTCCTGTTGGTCACATCAGGATGAATGGCTTGGCTTGGGCCAGATCTTGGATTGTGCAAGGGGTGGGTGTTCACACAGATACTTTAACCTCTTTGTCCTGCTTTGCTTCAGTCTTTTCTCTTTCTCTTTTGTCTGGATGTCCCCACCCATGAACTCACTCTCCCCCTGCCACCCACACACAAACACACAACTTTTTCCAACTCATCACATTTCAAATCAAACCTTGTGTCTTGAGTATTTGCAGCCTCAAAGATCAGCTGAAAGATCTAAGCCTTTACCTCCTGCTCTTCTGGATTTCTGCTGTCCTTGAAGAGGGAGGATGGAATGTGCTAGGGTTTCTGTATTAGAGGAGTATAATGATGACTTTGTTCTGCTTCGGAAGAGAAAGAATTGGTAATGGAGCGGGGCAGGGCTTTCACTCCAGGCTGTAGTTTATTTTCTCCCCAAATATCTGAAATCAAACATGCTTCCCATTGTGATGATTTATTTATTTCCAAAGGTCCCCATCTGGTCTACAAGAGAAATTCATATTCCTTCTATTAACATAACTGTGACCTTATTTCTTACAAACAACTAACTAATAACTCTGTCCTTATTATAACACAAGACCATCCGCTTTTCTCTGCCCTGGGCTATGTTAGAAATTGTTTTCTATTAACAGACAATGAAGGGTGCTTTGCCTATTTGCTTCTCTCCAATTCCTAGATATCTTTTTGAACAATTGGAGAGATGGGAAAGAAATTCAATTCACCAAATCACTTATAAAATAATTTGTCCATTGGTGTCCTGAAATTAGTGAACTAGGTGACACCTAATGTCCAATAAGGCTCTTGCTTTCTTCATTCCCCGCTCTGATCAGTATAGGTTTTATGTCCTGTGCTAAATAGAAAAGTTTCCAAATACCCCTATGAAGAATTCAATTTTATTTTTATTTTTTCAAATTTTCAAGGTCAGATAATCCAGAACTGAAACTATAGGTGCATTTATTAATGAAAGGAAGACATGTAACAAGACAATCTACAAAATTTAGCTCAGAGCATCTATGTTAAGTGTTCTTTGAGAATAATGAATATTTTCATTGCAGGCATTTATATCCCTGAATCTTCTGATGGCTATTTCTGCTTAACGTTGAAAAAAATCATATAAAAGTGCTCCTGGCTGCTGTCTGCAGAGAATGAATAGCCTCACAAATAGACATTATTTATTTTTAGAAATAGCTATCAAATGCTACATTCTTCTTATATTTGTATAAATGTACACTTCATACTTTCAATCATTACTAAAAAAAAAAAAAAGACCTACAAGCTCTTATGCTTTTTGTAATAAGATGATAGATAGAATTTATCAGGACTTTACTTTTTCTGAGTACTCACATTTCCTCTCACCTAGATTCTGGAAGCTGCTGCTGCTTTTTTGCTTATCTGAAGCTTGCTATTTCTGCCCTTAATCCTCTGCTCATCTCTAAATCACAGGTATACCATGGAAAGCTCTTCACCATCCCTGGCCCCCACCACCCACATACCTACCTTTCTTTGAATCTTTCTCTTTATTTCTTGACCACTTTATTCTTTTCCTCTTTGCCAATTGCCTGGACATTACCAAATATCCTTTTATTTACTGACTACTTTTCATCTTCTGATTTTCTGATATTATCTATCTGATTATCTGGTATAATATATGATATAAATGTATTTTCATCATTTGGTTGCAGGATTTTATCTCCTTTCCAGGGGTGTTAGCAAGGGAAGGTTATTTGAGCTAATGATATTGTGAGAAGATAACAGCAATTGAATTTTATCTTTCCTCTATTCCAAAATGAAGAACCATTTTCCATTTTATGAATTTATTGATCACCTCCAGTGTCATGTGTCACCTACCCTGAGAATACAGATTAATTATAGTTCCTGAAGTCAAGAACCTTACAAAGTAAACTCCAGAGAAGTATCTGATCCATGTGGTTGCTTTGTTTATTATAGCTGATAATTCATGTCTTCAAGTCCATTATGATGGCAAATTAATGTAATTCTCCTCATCTATATTCTAGCTATTGTTGACATTTGAATTACATGTTAACCACTTTAGTCTTCTAGAGAGTAAGATATTCTATAATTTTTTAAAAAATAATTGAGAGGTTTCTAAGTTCTTGACTTATAAAGATTTTTTTCTTCCTGTGGAAATCATCATAAAATATATCTCTCCCTCCATTGCCTTTTCTAGATAACTTGGTCTAGGAGATGGGAAAGGTCAGGGAGTGTGATTTCATATTGAAGCAACTGTATATAACAATATAAAATAGTGAACACAAATTAAGATTCACTTTATATGAAATAGGTATACATTAAAAAATATTTTCATACTTTTAAAATTATTTTTTGATGGGAAAACAGTATTTTTTACATTCATTGGGAAAAAACAGTTAACATTTATTAATTGCCTACTGCATGACAGTGGCTATGCCTTATACATGTTATCTTATTCAACTTCCTAGATGAGCTACTGCTTTGACATCAAATACTTAGGTAGTTTATTCTATATACAATGTTAGTAACTTAAATATTGGAAAAATGTAACACAAATTAAAATGTATAGTCTTAGTCTACATTTCTTTCATGTAGGTAATCTTTTCTTTGTGATTCTTTTACGTGCATATCTTAAAAGTGCATCATTCAAGTGTCTACTCAAATTATCCTTCTTTTCCAGAAGCTATAATTCATAATTTCCTTTCCACTTTCCTTTCTGATTACTGCAAAGCTCTGTTTCTCAGACTCTGGTTCCCATTTTTACTTTTTTCTAGTGTCAATATCAAGGGAAGTCTGCAGTATTAGAACTAGAAATCATAAGAATTCACAGAAAAGGAGTGATAAACTTCTGAGAACATTTCCATTTCCATTTCCCGCTCTTTAGTTTTCTTAGGTTGCATTTCCCAGACTCTGTCCTTCTTATTTTGCTGCTTTTTACCCAAAACACCTTGTTCCCTTCTCAGTTTGCTTGAGAGACTGCTGAGTGGAGACGTTCTAAAATAAATTCTGGATTTGCTTCAGTCCTTTAAGTATACAAGTATCTTTCCTTATCTCTTCCTATGGATGCTTACATTTTCTTCATATGGGAAGTGGAGAAGAAAATGAGATGAGGGACATTGTTACTAGTAGTAACCTATCTTAGACAACATCAAGAAAGGTTTTGATATCAGGATGGAGTTTAGGAAAAGTCAGTAAAATTATATTTACTTCTATAGTGGATCAAGATAGAAATTCTGACAAAATATAATCTAGTTCCTAGGACACCCAGAAGAGGGTGATAAAGAACCAGTAGGGATTGTGGAAAAAGGGCCTCAGATTTAGCAGATAACGTTCAGCTGTCTTACAAAAACAATGGAGAAAGAGCCAAAAGCCCCAAGGGACCTGCTTTGGGGGTCAGCAGACCAGGACAGAACTTCACAATGCCCAGGAGGGTGAAGGACAGAGAGATGAAAAACTTGAAACAACACTGTGAGTTACTAAACCTCCCGACCACCAGGAGGGGCTCCTCTATTGCACACCCAAGATATTAATCTGGGATAAAATCCCTAGCTCATTGCAGCTGACTGAAAGGGGAGCTGACATCTTCCTCCCCATCAGCTGTTACAAGGCAAAAGGAATCAAGGGGCTTTCCTTCAGTGAATTTGGCCAGTGAAGTCTGCTCTGAATCTCTGCTCCAGCCAAACCAAAACAAAGGAAAACTGAGAGAGGTATATCTATGTGGAAAGCTGCACCAATTAGTGCCATCTGCTGACCTGTCTGGAATTTGCATGTACAAAACCAGCACTTGATTTCTCTGTTCTTTAACTTTTGGGAGAAAATCTGCATCCCATTAGTGAGTCCCCGACACAATTTTAATAAATTCTAAAGATTTAGGATAAATTGAACAAAATATCAAAGAGGAGCTGTGAAAACGTAATGGCAACAGGAACAGGAGATATTGCCCAGCAGAGTAAATTCACCAACATATTCAGATGCCTAGACATCAGCAAAAAATTACAAGCTATACTAGGATACAGGAAGAAATGACCCAGACAAAGGAACAAATCAAATATCCTGAAGAGATATAGGATTTAAAACAATTAATGATAATCACACAACTCTCCTAAATCAATTTAAAGAATTAAAAGAAAATGTGATAAAAAAGATAAAGGATATTAAGAAGACACTGGGTGAGCATAGAGAACAATTTGAAATTCTGTAAAGAAAAGTAAAATGAAAGACACGATGGATGAGATTAAAATACATTAGAGACACATAAGAGCAGATTTAATTTGCTCAAATATAGAATTAGTGATTTTGAAGACAGAACATTTGAACTGGAAAAGACAGGCAATGAGAAAGAGAATGGAAAAAATGTAACAAGGCCTCAGGGAATCGAATGACAATGTGTAATGCAAAAACATATGCATTCTCAGTATCCCAGAAGGAGAAGAATATTGAAAAGGGGTAGAGGGAAGCAGATGTGGCTCAACTGAAGGAAGGTTCACCTACCACATGGGAGGTCCAGGGTTCAAACCCAGGGCCTCCTGGCCCATGTGGTGAGTTGGCCCAAGTGCAGTGCTGCCGCACACAAGGAGTGCCATGCCATATAGGGGTGTCCCCCGCATAGGTGAGCCCCATGCACAAGAAGTGTGGCCTGCAAGGAGAGCAGCCCCATGTGAAAAAAGTGCAGCCCAGCCAGGAGTGGCACCGCACACATGTAGAGCTGACACAGCAAGATGATGCAACAAAAAGAGACACAGATTCCCAGTGCCGACAACAATGCAAGCAGACACAGAAGAACATACAGTGAATGGACACAAGAGAGCAGACACCAGGGCGGGGGGTGGGGAGTGGAGAGGAGATAAGTAAATAAATAATAAATCTTTTTCTTTTTTTTAAAGAAAAGGGGTAGAAAGAATATTTGAGGAAATAATCACTGAAAACTTCCCTACTCTTATGAAAGACATAAATATCAATATCCAGGAAGGACAACACACCCCAAACAGAAGAAATCTGAATAGACCTTCCCTGACACACCTAATATTCAGAATGAAAAATATAAGAGATAAAGATAAGATTCTGAAAGCAGCAAGAGAAAAGCAAAGCATCACATACAGGGGAAACACATTAAGATTAAGTATAGACCTCTCCTCAGAAACTGTAGAGGAGAGAAGAAAGTGATATGATGTATTTCAGATATTGAAATAGTAAAACTGACAGTCAGGAATTTCTGTATCTGGCAAAACCGTCCTTTGAAAATGAAGGAGAATTCAAAGTCTTCATAGACAAACAAAAACTGATAGAATATGTTACCAAAAGACCAGAGTTACAAGAGATACTAAAAGGAGTGATGTAACCTGAAAGGAAAAAACAAGGATGAGAGACTTGGAGAAGTATGTAGAAATGAAGATTTTTAGAAAGAATAAATTAAAGGGTTAAATGATAGACTACAGTACAATGTGATAACAGAAGCCAAAGGGCAAAATGGATAAACTGTGGTATTTCCTAACAATGGGATGCTAGTCAGCAGTGGCAATGAACTAACTACAGCTACTTGACCAACATGGATGAGCACCCACAATTCTAAGTTGAGCAAATGAAGCAAGTAATAAAAGAATACATATAGATCTATTCCATTCATACGAAGTTCAAAATAGGCAAACCTGAACCATATTTTTAAATTACACTTATGTTCATGGCAAAACTATAGGAAAAACTTATCAATTAATATCACAAAAATCAAGAGAATGATTACCCACACAAGGTGGGTTATGATAAGGGAAGAGCATAGAGGACTTTGGCCACCAGCAGTGTTCAATTTTTTGGCCTGGCTAGTGGTTACATAAGTATTCACTTTATAATTATTTAATTATGTTAAACTACAGATGTAGGATTAATTCACTTTGTTTTATTTGTTTTATATTCCACAATTTTCAAAAAGTAAGAGCTAACACACAAGAGAGGAAATTTATCATACTAATGCAACGTGTTATTAATAGGATGGTATATGGGAACTCTGTATTTCATGCATGATTTTTCTGTAAATCTACAACTTTTCTAACAAAAAGAATGTTACAAAATAAAATAAATTTAAATAAAAAAATATAGTGAGACATTATTTCACATATATTAGATGGGCCACTATTAAAAAGTCAGCAATCTATAAATGTTCGCGAGAATGTGGAGAGATAGGAACACTTATTCACTGTTGGTAGGAATGTAGATTGGTACAGCCACTGTGGATGACAGTTTGGCGGTTCCTAAAGAAGTTGAATATAGACTTGCCATGTTACCTGGCAATACCCAGAAGAACTGAGAGCAATGTTACAAATAGACATCTATACTGATGTGCATAGCAGTGCTATTCATGCTTGCCAAAAGTTGGAAACAACCAGCTGTCTATCAACTGACGAATGGACAAACAAATTGTGAATTATACACCCAATGGAATATTATGCAGCAGTAAGAAGAAATAAAGTTGTGAAACAACGTGGATCCATTACAATATGGATAAACCTGGAGGACATTATGTTGAGTGAAGCAAGCCAGACACAAAAGGCTGACTACTGTATGATTGCCCGATTATGAACTAAATATAAGATGTAAATATAAATATATTATGTGAAATATGATTATAGATAAATTGCATATATAAGACCATTTTTCTTTGAAGCTGAACAAATGCAGGTTCATACTACAAAATGTTAATAACAGGAAAAAAACCATTATACTAAGTGAAGGAGACAAGACTCAAAGTACTACAAATAGGATTCCATTTATATAAATGTAAATATAAATCAATTTATAAAGATGAAGTTAGATTAGTGGTTATGTAGGTCTGTGGAAGGAATGCTAAGGGGAGTGGAAGTCTTTTTGGAGTAATGAAATTGTTCTTAAATTTTTGAGGTGACAAACATACAGAAGCATTGTGATTATACTAAAAGCCATTGATTATACCCTTGGATAGATCATATTATATGTGAATATATCTCAATATAACTACTTAATAAACAAATAAATAATTATATAAGAATAGCCAGAAATAGCACTATGTACAGCAGGGAAAACAGAGATATTGAGAGGTGAGGAATTTGTCTGGTTTTTGTTTATTATGAAAACGTTCTAATAATGATTGAAGTGATGAAGGCACAACTATATGATTATACCAGTATCATTGACTGTACCCTTTGGATGAATTGTATGCTTTATTAATCTGTATCAATAAACTTGTCTTGTTAAAAATTTAAAAAAAGCCAGTAAACTAAGACCTTTTCTACAAGACTTGTCTTATTTAAAATTAATCATCATGCCCCTTTCTACTCTTGAAAATACACTCTTTGTCCTTCACTTTGTCCACTTCTCCTTACTGTTACCTTGCTGTACCCTAGCTTCAATACTTGGAATTCACCCATTGAAAGAGCAAAAGAAATAGTTACATTATTTCCAACTTTAGATGTAAATACATCAGAAGGCAACTTGACTCCCGGTGTTAAAGAGTCATCATCAGATTTTCCTTCCAAAATGTATTTTCAGGTATCTAACACCAAGCCTGCATGTTCACCGTTAGAAAACTTGTTCTTTAGGCTTTTCATAGGCTTTTTTTTTTCTTTGCTTTTAAGGAAATCATATTAAAAGGCAAATTTCCCAAGGGAAGCAATTTCTAAAGATTTTATTAGCACATAGGAGTGATCATGACATATCTAGGAACAAAATTCCCAGAGAATAGGTCATAAGACATGTCACTGGAAAGATGCCCCTTTCCCCCAGGAGCTTTACTACTTTTAGATAAACACATTTCATAATCAGTTTCTTTTTTATGTAAGTTTCTGTTAAATTTACTGAGCTGTAAGTATAGACTATCTCCTGATTACTAACACTAATATCTATTTAAAGATAATCCAACATAAAGAAATCTTTAGAAAAGAAAATATTTAAGCACAATTTAAATAATTTCCTAAGAAAATTTCAAAAACCATTACCTGCTATTGTTTCCAGCTCAATTTTCCTTAGTTATTTATATCTTGTTATACATATGATATATATATATCACATATATAATATATATTATAGAGGTTTTAACCATTTATTCAGTTAATAAATATTATTGAGCACTTACTTTGTCCAGATAATGGTTTAAGGGCATAGCACTGAATAAAATTCTCAGTTCCTCTCTTCTAGATACCCAGGAAGTTATAAAAATATTTTCATTACATGCTAATAACAATATCCTTACCCTGATAATATTATTTTCTCAGCTGCTGGATGAAATTTTTCTGACTCCTATTAAAATAGTTTTATTTTCACTATAAAAGAAAAGCATGTTAGTTACAAATAAACAAATGAAGTGAAAGGTATGTTTTGTAAATCACCCTCTTCCCACCAAATATTCTTCAAATGAACACTTCTATTAATTTAGTATATACCCTCATAGATTTCTTATAAATATAACCCCCAAAAATGAGATTTTGCATAAATGGGATTGCATTGACTCATACTACACTTCCTGTTCTGTTCCTCTTATCACTCACAGTTACATTAGCTGTCATTCTAATTTCAATATTTATTATTCCTTTCAATTACAATTTCTACATTGTCACTGCTTGCATGTATTCCACTCCATGAATTAATATGCCCCAGTCAATAGATATTTAGGCTTTTTCTCTAATTTAATCTAATTTTAATCTAATTTAATCTAATTTTCACTGTTTTAAACAATGATGAAAATCACTACTTTGCTAATATTTGCCATTCTTGAACTATTAGTAAAGTGGAACAATTTCTCACATAGATCAGAAGCCCTATTCTCCAAAGTACAGATGAGCATTTGGGTGTAAGTTGGATTTCTGTTATAGACATGGCATTTTGCTGTTCCTTGCTACATTATCTCTGTATTCTTCAGGGAGAAGTCTACAAGGGCATTTTCTAAAATCCCTTTTCACTAATGGTTCACAGTTATATTCAGCTGATGAGAGAAACTTACAGAAGATGGGGAAAGGAAAAGGAGGAGAAGCCAATATCTTCTAATGGCCATTTTGGGCAGAAGCACAGACAGGAGCAGACGGTTGTTTGCAGCTGCTTCCCAGTGAGGTCCTGTGTATCACCTCGTTTGCTGTTACAGGCAGCTGAGATGATCCCTTGTGGCTGCCCTGCAAACCTTACATTTTTCAATTTTGATAACTTAGGTACCAGTTTTCCTGACCATTTATTCTCAACACTTTCAGAAGTGGTTGAGTTTCTAATTACTTGTTTTAAACACTTTATCCTTAACAAGACTTCTATTTTCCTAATTAATCTTTGACTGATAGTATATTTAGTATCAAAAATACTGAACTGTGTGATAGTGAAGAGTATGTGTCACCCTAAAGTTCTCATAATGAAATTAAATCATGTAGTTCAATAATTTCATTTTCTCTTTAGAGATGAGGAAATTAAAGTCTATGGAGATTATTTTATATCTTAATATTACTGGTTTCTTAGGTTTAAAAAGACAAAATTTATTTGAAAATCTTTTTGAAATTAAATATTTTGCATAGATTTGATTTTGTATTGGCTTATTGCATCTAGCTCAGTCATAAATGCAAGTAGACATTATGCAAAAATGGTAAATAACTTTTAAAGATTTCTAGTAATTCTAATAGCATATGGGTATTGTGGGTGTTTGTTGTCTACAGAGAATGCAGCAATAGTGTGTCAAATAGTTGTTGAGCATGGATAAGCAGGTGTTCTGTGAGCTTGAATAAAAAAATCAACTTACTATCTTTTTTTTCTCTGTCCTCTAACTGAAATCAAGCATATCCTTCACTTATGAATATATGAAGGAAATTACAGTAGTATTCATTTCACCTGACTGGCAAAGGTGTCCATGGAACAAAAAAAGGTTAAGAAGCCCTGGTTTAGACCATGAGCTCTGAAATTCAGATTACCTGAATTTGAAACAAGCTCCCATCTACATGTGTGAACTTGGACAAGTAACTTAAAGCTATATTTCAGTTTTCTTATTTGTAAACTGAGGTCATAACATAACTTCCTTCAAAAATTTTTTTTTTGAGGAAATAAGACATGTAAACACATGAAATGATGTTTAGTGTATTGGAAAAAAAACCCAGAATTTTAAAATTTACTGTAGTTGATGTCAAATTGATTTATTGTTTTGAAACTAATCTGTTATAGAGATCAGTTCTGATGACCTCATTGACTAAATTTGCAGTCCTGATTTAATTTGGATCAGTGAACTACTGCTGAAAATTTGCAACAGTTCTACTTAGTTAAATCCAAATGGAACTTATACAGATGATTCTTTTAAATAGCAGAAAGAAAAACAACCAGAAGAAGCACATTTTAAATCCTTCAGTGATTCTATATCTTTCTGAGACAGACAAGTTTCTATATTTTATCTTTTAGGCTTGTCTTTTTGCTGCTACGTCTGGTGAAGTGTTGCTGTATCAGTTTATGTTAGTGACTGAGCATGGAGCTCAGCTGCTGCTTGTATTTTCCTATTGATCTCATCTATTGAAGGGTAGTGAACTCCACCACTCTATAATCCAGTCAGAAAAGACCAGTAACGTAAGAGATGGTTGAAATGAGACCAGATGGTAATATCAGTGAGACAATAGATTTTATCATATGTGGCAACTGGTTCTTTGAACCAGCAAAGAGTGCATTTTAGAAATAAAAAACCTGAGATATCTGTTGGATTAAGATAGCTAATTTATATGATTTTTGAGTACATTAAATTTTTTCTAACTACATTATGGCCCATTTTCTTAATAAATATATAGTAGTTCTGCTAAGAAGACACTCTCATAATGACAGAGTATCTTGCACAAAGTTTGCAAAAGAATGTATCATGTTGACTCATGTTGCATTTTTCAGTATATTCAGTAAGCCTAGTTGGATGCTTCAATCATTTCAGTACACATTTGAAATTAAATCTGTAGGTATATATATCTATATACACAAATAGAGATCATTTTATTCCACTGATCTTCAGAATACGATATATGTGATGTAACTAGAAATCCTCTTATCTGGAAAGGTGTGTGGGTAAGGGATTTTTAGAATCCTTAAGAAACATCTTCTGGTGAGTGTACTTTCTATGTTGTATATATTGTATATAATATTCTACATCTGACCTACTTATCTATAAAGTAATGCAAACATTCAGCACAAAATATGTCTTGGAATTTGAATTTCTTGTACTTCAGGGGTCAGGAAATCTGGAATTAAGCCAACTATCCCAATTAATAGTGATTGTATCTAATATTACTTATACAGTTTAAGGACAGTCATGGATAGAGAAACACAAAATATTGCAAATGTTATTCATTCTCCAATTTCAGATCAAGTCTATGTTTTTGGACTTTTTACTCTGGTCATTTTGAGGTGGCATGTACAATCAGATGTTCTATATGAGAATTAACAAACCATTAGTTGTTAAATGGGAGAAGAAAACATATTTATTCATAACTACAAGTATATCCTATATTTGTATCATATTTCTTCTTCACAGTATAGATAATTAACATTAAAGTTTGTCTTAAACAGCGTATTATTAGAAGCAACATGGAATTTTAGAAGAAGCACCGTGCTGAGATTCAGGAGGACATGGTCATAATCATGAATTTCGATATGGCACTTAAGTTATCTCTTGACCCTGGTATTCTTGTGAGTGGAGTTGTAACATAAGGAAGTTGGGAAGTGATATCTTAAGGATTCTTTACAAAACATCTGTACTTTACAAATGTAACAACAAATAATGGATCCTTATATTAGCCCTATGAAATAAATATTATTAGCAGTTTTTCATAAATGAGAAAAGCCAAGTTGTGAGAGGCTAAATAACCTGTATGAGCTATGTGGTGTCTGCAGATGCCAGGATGCAAATGTCTTGACCTCAATCCAAAGCTCAGAAATACTATTCATTACCAGTTCTATAAAATTAGTGCACATAATTGTGACGATCAATTTTCTTATCTTTGTTTATTTTTACTATTAAGATTCTAAGATATTTGTTTACATAAGAGAAATAAATACTAGCATGTAAACTATTTGTTATTGTTGCTAAACCCCTTTTGATCCTTTAGTCTGAAGTTGAAGCAAGAGAAGTGATGAAGATAGATCAGTTCCTCCTCCTCTCATATAACCAAGAAATAGCATTGTTTCTTATTTCTTATATCTCCATTGATACCTCTCGGTGTCAGAGGTAGGAGTCATCAGATATGACTGTTCTTTGAATAGTACATTTATTGAAAGACAAAATTTAAGAGTTAAAAACTTTCATCTTGGTTAACATCAGATTTACACATTTAAATAGTATGTAAAATATTAAATATTTACACATTTAAATAATATGTAAAATACTGGAGGACAGCAATACCTTTCTCTAGTTTTTCCTCATCTACTTCTATGGCTGTAAATACCACTTACAAGTTTGCAACCCAGAACATTTTGTAAAAATCCAGACGTACATAAACAGTTACCTGCTTTATAGCCCCAGTTAGAGACCTGATATAAGAAACTTAAACTTTTTAGTGTGAAGCAAGACATACATCAAATAGGGCCTTCGCCCTTCCCCCACCTGCCCTAACACAATAACCACTATTCTAACTTCTCACAACAAAGATTCTTTTGAGTGGTTTTGAATTTTATATTAATCTCATTAAATGCATTTATAATACTTGCAAAGTTCTTTCCTTTATTGTAGTTGTCAAGATTTTAATTTTATATATATACAAGATTTTAATTATATGAGTGTATATATATTCTTATTTGTTTATTGTCTGTTTTACACAAGTTCTGTGCTTCATGAGTGCAAGATTTTATTCAAATATCATAGCATCTAGTAGAATATCTGACACTAGGTCATCTCTAAATAATTGAATAAGTGAAGCACAATAAGTAAAATATAACCTTTTTTTTTTTCTTATGCCCATATATGTGTTTACTTATAACTATGGATTTTCAGGTTACTTCAAGTGTTGGGGAGAAATGGAGCATTGATTTCAGCCATAGTTATTGGGGTCACATTTTCCAATAACAAAATTTAATTAAATATATTTCCTTCTGGTGTTATTCAACTAAACACAAAGTAATGTTGTTTTTTCATATATAACCATTAAAAATTCAAACACACTGCAGTATTTTTACTTACTTTTCATTGAATAGAGAATAGAAAGAGAAAGATCTTGCAGTTCTGGCTTATATACCAAGCAGGCAATAATATTCTTACAAAGGACAATATCTGGCATTGGAAGTTCATTCCTCTGGCAGACTTCATTAGTTGCAGCTCTCATCCTTTCCTTGTTTATTTGTTTCTCTTTCTTTCTCTCAACACTTTTCCTTTTTTGTCCTACTTCCCTCTCCCCACCAAGTTTTTTTCAGTCTGTCTGACAAGTCTTTAGAACTACTCTTGGCACCCGTGGGTGTTGCTCAGCCTCCAGCGGCCCTGGGACTGATGGGGAATGGGACACTGCATGGTTGAGCAAAACCAGGCTGGCACTTTTGTAAAATATCTTGTGGGTGTAATTTTTGTTTAGAGTTCTTGTTTCCTGTTGGCATATGAATGAATTGTCTCTACTGTACCAGATTTATTAGTTCTTTATTTTTCTATGCAGCTGTAATTTTGTAATTTAGGGAACAAAAAACGTCATATGCAGAGATTAACAGTCTCCTGAATTTGAGAACTTTTCTTCAGAAGCATATTTTTATATGGGTCTCTGAGCAAACACCCAAAATATCCTATGAGAGTACAGGTTAAATATCAGTAAGGCAACAAAATAAAGCAAAACAGAAGCAAACCATGTCTTCACATTCTTTCTGTTCAGGGAGCCTCTTTACTAAAGAGTAAACTGTAATCAGGTATGTTCTAGCAGCATTCTCCTTTATGTCCTTTATCTGCTCAATGAATGGCCTTTAATTCTATGGGAAATTGTAAATGTAAAAATAAATTAAATAAATGAGCCTACTTTTTCTTTTCCATATAAAATAATGCCTTAATTTAATCAGTTGTTAAGAAAACAAAATAGAAAATATATTTTATAAACAAATTTTTAAATTTCATCTTTAGCAATTTTTACGTGGCATACATATACACATGCATATACATATATATTCACATACATATACCTCATATATACATACAGATGCATACATATATATGCTAGCATTTGGTAATGTTAACTTTTCATCTGATGTCCTAATATCCTAATATGACTCTGGTATTGCATTTTATCTGTATGTATGTTAAGAACAAATGTGAAATGAAGGATAATCGATATTTTTATGTTCAGTGTGTCACCTTGATACACACATTAAAGATTCTAAAAATTCCGTAATATTTTTATTTAAGTACCACTTCTGTGACTATGTCTGCAAGTTTAATAAAAAGGCAAATTGACAGTCAAATATAACTACAAATTGTTTATTATTTAAAATGATTGTGCTAATATGTTTATATATATAGGTGCATTTATATAAATGTGTGTATGCATGTACATGTAACCTGAAAAGCTTTTAGGTTTGATCATGACTGTTCTTATTTAAATACCCAAAGTGGTTGAAGCAGAGTATCATCAACCATGGATGCTTTGCTTGGCTTTGTTTTGACTTGATATTTCAGGAGCATGTGAAGAGTAGAGAACAATGCTTGAAGAAGATGGTAGCCAGTAACATCAGCAGAGAGATCCAATGACCAAAAATAACCCGTGTTATTGGTGAACAAAGTGGCCCTTTTGGGGTTGCTGCAAAAGTTTGATAAGCAGCATAATGTTGAATTTAGGACACATTGATTAACCCCAATTCTCACCCATTGTTTCTCCGCAGGATATTTTTGCTGTGAATGAGAGAGCAGTCTCTGGCCCCCAAGTGACTACTTTTGTGAATAACTTTTATTCTAATCAGAAAAAAAATAAGAATGGGAATGTTAGGAAAATGTACCTACTACTCAGTCAAAGGTAAAACAAAGACCAAACCTGTATATCACATTATCCTTTATATTATTGGGCTTCTAAAATCTTTCATAACATATATGTTAAGTGGTGTGGGGGGAAAAGCTATTAAGATAGTATCCTAAAAACTTGCAGTACAATTCCACTTAGGGAAAAAATTTAGTTGCTTTAAAAGATACCTTGATTAGTATTTAGTGACTTAATGTTTTGAACACTTAGAACTGCTAAACTACCATTTTCAGAAGTTAATCACATGACTCACTCTCCTACAAATATAAGATGAACACAATGTCAAATATTTATTCAACAAATTAATGAAGGAACCAGCAGAATGATAAAGCTGGTGCTAAAGATTAGAGGAAGAGGGCTATTTAATCATTGGAAAAAGTTTTGGGAAAAGTAGCTAGGTTAGATATGTAACTGCTTAATATCCTACAAGGCAATAGTCTATAACTTTTGGAGTAATGTTTTCTACTTGACTGAAATCATTTGCATCTCTACTGGACAAAAATGTATACACTAACTTTTATTTTTGCCTATTTGGGAATTTTAATTAAGAATAAACAGTGAGTCAAACAAAAGTAGATTCTCTTAAAAAATTAAATAAGCCTTCGAGAAGCTAATTAAACAATGTTCCTATATGAAATTGAAAGGATATGCTGCCTTCTATTTGCCTTATTTCCAAGTTTTGGATATTTTTCCTTAAAAGAAAAGTCACTAGCATATAGGAAACACTCCTTAAATGTTTAATGACAAATGGCTTAAGTGGATAGATCTTGAGGGCTTTGCTTAAGCTTAAAGATCAGAGAACAAAACTCCTCTGCATAAGATGTGAATTTCTATTTTTTTTTAAGATTTATTTCTTTTTTATTTATTATTTATTATTTATTTATTATTTATTATTATTCCCTTCCCCTCCCCCGCCATTGTCTGCTCTCTGTGTCCATTCACTGTGTGTTCCTCAGTGTCCGCTTGTATTCTCATCAGTGGCACTGGGAATCTGGGTCTCATTTTATTGCATCATCATGCTGCATCAGCTCACTGTGTGCAGTGCCATTCCTGGGCAGACTGCACTTTTTTTGCACGGGGCTGCTCTCCTTACAGGGCGCACTCCTACATGGAGGACACCCCTGCGTGGCACGTCACTCCTTGTGCGCATCAGCACTGCACAGGGGCCAGCTCACCACACAGGTCAAGTTTACCTGCCAGAGAAAATAGTTGCCTGTTACCATCTCCAGGGCAGTGGACTCAGCACCTGGAGGGGAGCAAAGAACCTAAGTGTCCACCCCAAGAACAGCACTCCTAGGCTCTGAGCCCACTCCATGTTTTGTTTTGTTTTGGTTTGGTTTGGTTTTAAGCCTAATCAGGTGTTGGGATCACCAACTGCAGCACAGTGCAATCAGGCAACATTTCGTCACATAGAGAAGAGACAAGGTAAGGTCAGCTTCACTAGTGGGTGTTGTCCCCATAGCCACCCAGTCTCACTCTGCAGCTGACACAGGGGATAAGTACAAACCCCTATTATGCCACAAAACAAAGGGCCCTGCTCTCTCTCTGTGGGGAGTAGATATATGTTGGACAAAGCCAGGAAGCATAAAATTCACCTACTTTAGCCAGGAAGTTTCTAGTGAATATTTCTATGGTTAAGGGAAGAGGAGGAAAGAAGGTACCAGACACACTGTGAAGTGATGAGCTTTGCCTAAAGGCCCTTCTGAAAAGGGAAGGGACTCAGTCCACATTTATCATCACAGCCTAGGAGCCATTATAGCACATCTATTCCCTAGCGCAGGCTTTATTTGTGGGTCGCAGGCTGCACTTGGACCATCCCCTACCACATCTACTATTTAGGAATTCACTTTAAACTCTTTACTCCATGAGCACCACTTTTTATAATTAGAGACAACTTAGAAGGAAAGTAGCATGATCTCCTGGATTATAGCTGTTGCCTTCATTAAGCACAAATAATAGAAAGACTCCATTTAACTTCTTACTTCCCCTACACAATAATATGGTGCTGAGATTATTGATGTCCCCGTGGCAAACTTGCCTCTGGCTAGGGCCGTAATCATTGCTGAGCATCTTAGAAAACATGCCTTTCATGATGTTAGCCTCCAACCTTCAAGATGAAATACTAGCCATACTAATAAAACTACCAAAGTAATAATACTACATACTAATAAAACTTCCCTGACCAAATGGTAGTGTTTATATTTCTGAATAATCTTTATTAACAGTTTCAACCACTTATAATTTCCTCGAAAGTAATTTCTTCAGTATCCATGGCCATATAAAGAAAACTAATTAATTACAGTCTAAGTGTTGAGACTGTAATGTTGAGGAAGTAATTGAGGATTAAGAAAGAACAAAGTCAGTTTAGTTTAATATAAACAGTGTACTATCCTTCTGCAAAGCAAAATGGAAATGTACATTGTAAAGATTAAAATTGCCCTTTCTGTCAAGCAGTTGAAGAATTGTTGTTTTTTTTAAATCTAATTTATAGAAAACCTGTATCTGCACTTTAGGATGATTTCTTTCAGATATTCATCTGATGAAATGTTAATATGCACACTGAAGGACTTTGGGGCTATATAATAATTCTAATAACCCTTATGAAACTATGCCAAATGATTTAAAAATTAGAAACATGGCAGATAATTAATTTTTTTTCCTCCACATTGGCCCATAGATAACTGAAAAGAACTAAAATGCAAGTTCCTGTAAGGGACGGAAGGGATATACCTCCTGCTAAAATGAAACCTGACAAAAACTGCAATTTAAAAAAAAAGATTGTTTATTGAGGTTGCATTTAAATATGCTAAAGAAAACAGCCATGCCTCATTACAAATGTGAGAGTGTATAGACTATTCTGCTGAATATGATTTTGTGGAAACGTTTTATAAATTCTGCCCATGTTAGATTTATTTTTTTCATTAAAATATAGAATGTTCCTCAACAATTTCTATCCCTTAAGAGAATTATAAGTTATCTGTTTGTTACATTTTTTATATTTAACGTGAAGTTTGTTTGCCTGTTGCATTTGACCTTGAAAATGAGAAAATAAAGTAATAAAATATTGCTTTAATCTTACTCCTGTTTATTACTTCCATTTTTTCCTTTTTGGATAAATAAATGTCTGCTTCTGGTGTGAGGATAACATTTTGAGTAGGAAAGAAAGCAACAATAATAAGGAGCCTATCATTCTTGCATTCATAAAGCCATTCTTAATAAATAAATAATAAAGTCCTTCATAGTAATATGAAGGTGAAACTAGACTTAATGTTTTGATATAATATACAAAAACCAATAGCATGAAGACTGTTTTTTTTTATTTATTAAAAGCCTTTATACAAAAGTTTAGAAGGAAATTTATTTTCCTTTTATAAGTAATTCCATTTCCAATATTCATTGAACATTAAAATTAGGACAATATGGCTGAATACTTAGGTCCATATCAAGTGGTCCGTATAAAGAACCCTGTCTTGGAAAACAGTTCTTATATACTTGTGAATTTTTCTTCTGACCCCTGAATAAAGTTACCTAGTGCCTCTTACTGGCATATTTGGTTGATAGCTCAGTGTGCTTCTAAAAGTGAAGGAGCAGGCATTACATCAGCACCACTCTTATCTCTCATCTGATGCTTTCTCATCCTTCTAGTCTCACTTTCCTAATGGAATTTAAAAATAAGTTGAAAGTATGTATACTTTTGACAGCTGTAATGTGTACTGCTCAGCAAGATAATATTAGATTTAGCAAGCTTTATTTGTCTTAAAAATTATTATCATATCTTTGTCAATACATTGCCATGTCTGCTAAGGTCATCTGATAATGTATCCTGTTTACAAGAAGTTACTTCATATTCAAGCTAGGTAAGGTGTCCTAGCTACCACATAAACCCATTAGCATCTTGAAGAATGCATTTAGTTATACTGCTGACATCTTATCTCTGTGGCTTCAACTCTGTATTCTGAACTTATAAAGTATAATGAAAGTAGTGTACTTCAAAATAATGCAGTAGAGACAGATTTTGAATCTTAGTTACTTATCTGATTTTTTTAAGTCCAAATGACTTTTTTTTTTTTTTTTTTTTTTTGCAGTAGGATTGATTTGGATTTTCAGTCAATAAGGCCCATAATCCCTTTGGGATCAAAGGTTTTATTGCATGCATTTATTATATGGTACATGTTTGTATTTTTTTTACATCATATTAGCCTGGGAATGCTTTCAGAGTAACAGTAAAGTAGCTAAAGTAAAGTAGTTGAAGTAAAGTAGTAAAGTAGCTACAGTAAAGTGGCTAACAGTAGCTTTTGACTTAGTGTTCATCCCCAGAATCATTAGAAATCCAGACCTGCCCTTTAAAATCCCTTCCTTATAGTACAACTGGAATAGTTTTCTGAATTCCTTTTTACTATCTTGGCTACATTGTAACACCTCTCTTTCTTTAAAGATCCCTTCTTAAATAACCATAAATAGGATCAGATTCGGCTGTATAAGACAGAAAAAAGTCAACATCTGTATGATAGAAGTTTGCTTCTCAGATAACAAATGGAAGTCCAGAGATGTTTGTCCAGTACTAGTATGGAGGCTCCAAAAGTTCTACAGGGACATAAAGTTCTATCTCTCTGTTCCAACATCTAACACATGGCTTTTATTCTCAAAGAGAATTCATGGTCTAAGATGGCTGCTAGAGCTCTAGTCTTTACACTCAAAGTGTAAGGAAAGAAGACTTAAGGATAAAGTGGGTCCTTCAGAGCTAAACTTTTTCTTTTAAAAAAAGCTTCCTAGAAGTTCCAAATGACACTGCTACTTATATCTCAGTGAGAATTTAAACACAAGGCCATGCCTTACTTCAACGGTGTCAAGGTGCCCAGTTACAAATTAGTGCTCTCTTAGAGAAAAAGGAGGAAAATGGGTATTGGGGAAGGAAACCAGGAGTGTCTCCCATACCATGTGACTTCTTTGACCCCTTTACTGACGTCACTCTGACCAAAGGTAGCCACTGCCTCAGCATTTGTTTTTGAAACACTCCTCCCCTCCTACACCCCAGACTTTACATCAGCATATCCACTTATATGACTTTTCCATTCCATTCCAACAGTTGCTATGTTGATACAGGATAAATTCTATTTTTGTATCCATCTGCTTCTTGTTACATTCAGTTCCTAGGATTCTGCCTTGCATTGCCTGTTTTGTTATTGTCCTTAATGATATAACATTTTTATTAGATGTTCCCTTGCCTGCGAATTTGGCAATAGTTTTGCTGAGGGTAAGTCAGAAATCAGTCTTAGCTACATTAGTCATGCCTAGACCTCCGTCAGGTTCCTGGAATAAGAACATACATCTCGACTAAGTCTCTCCTCAGGGTTAGGTTTTTCCCACGAAGAATCTTGGTTAGAAAGTGAAAGTGCAGATGACTTTCTGGAGCTGCTTAGGAGTTTCACCCCTTGATACTAGCTGTAAGCCTCAACTCTTGTAATCATTGCCTCTTTCTGATACAACTTTAACTCTTATAAGAAGTGTTCTACTGCCCTCCCCTAATACATGGTAGAACCCACAGCAGGTACCCAGTCAAAGCCTCCTCTCTGTAAAACAAACTATGGTTATCAGTGTAGATGTATACTTAGCCTGCTTTAGTCTGTCCTTAGAATTGTGTTGTGACTGACAATACCTGTATAAAATTTGCTGAACTAACTTGTTACTCATTTTAAATTTAAGAATCAAAGCAAAGCATGCTTTCTCATTCCTTTTTGCTCAAAAACATACTGCTATAATAAATAACCTAACCCAGCTATTCTAGTTTTAATCAGATTAGTTAAATCAAACTCAGAATTGATGAGTTTTGACTGTACCTACCATCACAATCAAGATAGAAAACATTTTTATCACCTCCCTTTCCTTCCATTCACTTATGATTGGCTTCTCACATCCTTTAGGTCTTGTTATAAATGTCACCTTCCCCGAATTCCTTCTCTGGCCTCCCCATCTAAATAGGTCATCTCATTATATCCTATTACTATTCTGTATTTTCTTTTCTTCATAGCATTTATGGCAATGCACAATTGATTTTAATGTGTTTACTTATTGATTGTCAGGTTTTTTTGCAAGTTTTACAAGAAAGTGGATTGTGCCTGTTTATCTCTACAATGTTTGCCTGGTGTCTAGCAACCTGTGGTAAAATCAATCAAGGATATATGTACATGACATAGGGATGTTATGTTTCAGAGAACCTGTGTTATTTTAAATTTTTACTTTTGATTAGAAGCATCGTGGTCTCTGTGCAGCTTATAGAAAAATTTTACCACAATTTTGCTGTCCCTTACAGAAATATCTATTAGTCCAGGCTGAGTATATCTTCCTCATCTAAAATGCAAATTTTGGCTTAACTTATGACTGTATTTTTTATAGCTGTAATGGGGGAGCAGTAAAGGTCATGAGCTTTGATCTTGAGGAAGCTTTTTACCCTTTCCTGTGCTTCAGTGTTCTCGTTTGACTATGAGTCCTGGTTTCATTGCCTCAATGGATTATTATTTTTTGGTAACTGAGATTTCTACCCATTTATATATGCTTCAAATTTACCTTGGCCATGCTGAGGAAAAATGACAAAAAGATTTGAGAAACACCTATCTACCTTTTGACTAGAGTACTAACTCCACAATGCATTGGAAAAATATTCTAGAAAGCAAAAGAGGGAGAGTATTTTGATGGGAATATCAAACAAACTTGGGGCAAGAAGAGACTTGTTACAAAGATGGTAAGTGTAAGAAGAATAAATTGTCTCACTGGAATTGCTCTATCTTCCGTATGGTTCTGCTTATGTGGCATGACTTGAATGGAATATGGAATACAAAGATTTGATTTTAATGTGTGCTTAGGATATCCAATGGGGAATCTAGGAGGAGCAACGCAATAGATTATTAGTTAAATATCGCTTTTGACTTAAGCAGTATACTATACATTTTATATAGATTATTTTACTTAATTTTCTTAAAAATCCTGGAGAAGAGATGTTCTTTTCCCAATTTACCAGAGAAGGAAATTAAAACTCCTTAGATATTCGGTAGGAGGAGAAGAGTAAAACCCAAATCTCCAGAACTTCACCACTCACCTGTAGATTAACTTGGATCACTGCTTAGGGTAAATATAGAATACACACACTAAACACCTCCTACAAGGTCATTGTATCTAAAGGAATTCGTCATTTACAAATAACTGAAAACCTAACTGAGAGTCACTTAAATAAGAAAATTTTATTTTCTCATTCAAAAAGCATCCTGGGAGAAGGCAATCCAGGGCTGGTGCAGCAGCTCAGTTAGGCTGTCATTGACCCAACGTGCTTTCCATCGTTCAGTTCTGCCATCTTTAACATGGCTTTATCCTGGCAGTTGGAAGAAGTCTGCTATACCTCTTAGTATTGTGTGTCTTTCTAGTTATGAAAAGAGCATGGGGTTAGTGGTATAAGGCAAAGAACTCCTCCTCACGAAGTCCAATTATTGTCTTTGTGAAGGTGCTCTTTCTCTAGAGAGCCCTGCCTACATTTCATTGGCCAGTATTTATCCCGTGGCCACTCTTTGTTATTAAGGAGGGTGAAAAATCAAGAATTTTAGCTTTGTAGACTTTGTGGTCAAGATCGGCGAGGGAAATTTTTCAAGACTCTTGGATTGCTAATTCTCAGTATCTGACAGACATTACCTTTATTTTGAAAAGAGGGAAATAAAAATCATTAAAAGGGGAAACAAAACACACGACAGAAAAGCAGACTGTAGGAAAAAAATAATCATTGAAAATATATCAGGTCTCCAGTTCCCCAAATTTATTTCAGTTGCTTCTGTTTACCATTAGTGAATTGCAGAGAAGTTGCAAGTTCCAGAACTGGAAATGAAGAAATACTCTTCTAATTTCAAGAGAGGCAAAATGCTGTTTCTTTAAATTGCCATTTGGAAAGCCTGCTGAAGGGCACTGTCCTTGATCCTGTCTTTTGCTTTTGCTTTTCAATTGACATTTAAAATGTGAACCAGTCCTGCTTATCAAATTTTAGAAAGCCTATCTGGGAGCACCACCTAATATAAAGGATGAAAGTGCCAAAGTTTTAAAAGCTAGCTTAAGAGACTAGAAGAGCAGGCTGATATAGCATAGAGAACCTCTTTTGTTAGAAAATTGTAGCTTTACAGAAATATCATGCATAATATACATAAAATACAGGATTCCCATATACTGCCCTATTTTTAATACCTTATGTTAATGTAGTACATTTGTTATGATGCATAAAAGAACATTTTTATAATTGCACTATTAACAATAGGGTTCACTTGTACAGTCTGAAGCAGTTTGATTTAATTGATGAATTCCGAAAAGAAATATTGTATTATGTTTGTAATCTGATCTGTACTTTGGCATGATTGAGTTATGATTAGGGCGTTGCATCCCCACCCATTGGTGGTTGGGAACTCACACGTAAAAGGCATGGCGAAGAAGAGAGTGGGGATTTCTGATGTTAGAGTTTGATGTTGAAGACCCAGGAAGTCAGCACCCAGAGGAAAGAGACTAGCACCAGGAAAGAAGGAAGCTTAAATCCAGAGAAAAGCAAGGAATCTTAAATCCAGAGAAAAGCAAGCCCCAGGAACTCAGGAACCCAGGAAGCCTGAACCCTTACAGATGTTGGCAGCCATCTTGCTCCAAATAGACTTTGGTGAGGGGAGTAACTTATGCTTTATGGCCTGGTATCTGTAAGCTCCTACCCCAAAGAGATACCCTTTATAAAAACCAACCCATTTCTGGTATTTTGCATCAGCACCCCTTTGGCTGACTAATACATAGTCCTATCCTTTTTCTTTTAATTTTTATTCTAGTAATATATATATACAACCTACTACTTCCCATTTTAACCACATTGACATATTTAATTCAATGCTGTTAATTACACTCACAATGCTGTGCTACCATCATCACCCTCCTTATCAAAACTTTACAATCAACACGCATAGAAATTCTGTATAATTTTAGCATTAACTCCCTATTCCCTTATCCCAACCTGGCCCTAGCGACCTATATTATATTCCAGATTAAATGAATCTATGAGTTTGCATATTCTAATTATTTCATATGAGAAATCATAAAATATTTTTCTTTTTGTGTCTAATTTCTTTCAACATGATGTCTTCAAGGTTCATCCATGTTGTCACATGTATCAGAACTTCATTCCTTTTTAATGCTGAATAATATTCCATTGTATGTATAGACAACATTTTGTTTGTCCATTTATTGGTTTATGGACACTTGGGCTGCTGCCATTTATTGGCAATTGTGAATAATGCTTCTGTGAAACTTGGTGTACAAATATCCATTGAGTCCCTGCTTTCAGTTCTTTTGAGTATGTATTATCCCTAGAAGTGGGATTACCCAGTCATGTGGTAGTTCTATACTTAACTTTCTGGGAATTGCCAAATTATCTTCCACCTGGTTGCACCATTCCACATTTCAACCAGTGATGAGTGAGTATTCCTATTTCTCCATATCCTAACCAGCATTTGTAATTTTCTGTTTTTTGTTTTTTCATAATAGCTATTCTAGTGGTGTGAAATAATATCTCATTGTGATTTTGATTTGCATTTCCCTAGCAACTAGTGATGTTGAACATCTTTTCACATGCTAAAAAAGACATTGTTAAATTGACCTGCATTTTTGTTGTTGAATTGTAGAGTTTCTTTATATATTCTGGATATTAAACCCTTTTCACATATGTTGTTTCTAAATATTTTCTCCCATTGACTAGGTTATCTTTTGACTTTCATGATATGTCTTTTGATGTACAAAAGTTTTTAATTTTGATGAGGTCCCATTCATCTTATTTTTCTTTCATTGCTTGCATGTTGGGTATAAATCCAAGAAACTCTTGCCTAACACAAGATCCTGAGGCTGCTTCCCTGTATTTTATTCTATGAGTTTGAGAGTCTTGGTTCTTATATTTAAGTCTTTGATCGATTTTTAGTTAATTTTTGTATATTATGTGAGATAGGGGTCCTCTTTCATTCTTTTGCATATGGGTATCCAGTTCTCCCAGTGCCATTTGTTGTAAAGACTATTCTTTCCCAAATGAGTGGACTTAGCAGCCTTGTCAAAAATCAATTGGCCATAGATGTGAGAGTCTATTTCTGAACTCTTGATTCAATTCCATTGGTCTATATGTCTATCCATGTGCCAGTACCATGCTTTTTTGACCACTGTAGTTTTGTAATAATCTTTAAATTCAGAAAGTGTGAATAGCCCAACTTTGTTCTTTTTCAAGATGTTTTTGGCTATTTGGGGCATTTATCCTTTCAAATAAATGTGATGATTGGCTCTTCTATTTCTGGGAATGTATTAGAATTTTGATAGGGATTGCATTGAATTTGTAAATCATTTTGGGTAAAATTGGTATCTTAACAATATTTATTGCTCCAGTCCATGAGCATGGACTGTCCTTCCATTTATTTAGATATTCTTTGATTCCTTTTATCAAAGTGTTGTAGTTTCCTGTGTAAAAGTTTTTACATCCTTAGTTAAATTTATTCCTAGGTATTTGATTCTGTTAGTTTCTATTGTAAAGGGAATTTTTTTCTTGATTTCCTCCTCAAATTGTTTATTGTTAGTGTATAGAAACACTACTGATATTTGCATGTTGATCTTGTACACTACCACTTTGCTGAATTCCTATATTAGTTGTGGTAGATTTTGGGGGGATTTTTTCAGGACTTTCATTATATAGGATCATGCCATCTGCAAATAGGGGAAGTTTTACTAATTCCTTTCCAATCTGAAGGCCTTATTCTTTTTCTTGCCAAATTCTCTGGCAAGAACTTTTAGTACATTGATTAACAATGGCAATGTGGATGTTTTTGTCTTGTTCCAGCTATTAGAAGGAAAGTTTTCAGTCTTTCTCCAATGAGTATGATATTAGCTGTTAATTTTTCTTATAAGCCCTTAACCATATTGAGAAAGTTTCCTTCTAGTCCCATTTATCTAAGTGTTTTTATTAAGAAAGGATGCTGGATTTTGTCAAATACCTTTCCTGCATCAGTTGAGATGATCATGTGTTTTTTTTGGTTTTTTTTCCCCTTTCTTTTTGTTAATGTGAATAAACAATAATTGATTTCTTTATGTTGAACTGCCCTTGCATATCTGGGACAAATCCTATGTGATCATGGTGCATAATTCTTTTAATGTATTGTAGGATTTGATTAGCTAGTGTTACTGGATTTTGTCTAGATTCTTAACTATGCTGCCAAAATGAATTTCAAGAGCAGGTCTGGTGAGTTAGGCCAGGAATTTATTAAGGTAGGGAGGGAAGAGAAATGGGAGAAAATAACAGACCATGGGTCCCAGGTAGGGAGGAAGGGGCTGAAAAGTGATAAAGTGGGCTGATTTACAGATTACAACTTCCCACTACAGATTATAAATGCCCTTGTTTCACTTGTGTGGCAACCATGGCAGGGGATAAACTGTGAGAGCAGGGTGCAGAAGGCAGGAACAGGGGTCCAAAGGTGAAAAAGCAAGTTCAGGCCTTGCACCTGCTTTTTGAACTGTTAATTATTCCACCCCTTTGCTAATGGCATAGGAAGGGTCCTAGCTGTTTACTGTTTTGATTGATTACCTCACCCATCAATCTCCCCAAGAGGGACCAATGATAAAGTCCTTGGGGAATATCCAGGACTTCTCCTGGCTTCTGGAGGAAATCTTTCTATGAATGGCAGAACCTTGGGGAAGGAGGGCATGTCTTCCAGCAGCCATCTTCGGACTATTGATGTCCATGTGGACTTCTTGCCAGGTTCAGATCCATCTATTGATTCCCTATCTTACTAGCTGGCTTCATTCGCCCCTCAGAGAGTTTACACCTTTATTCTTACAGGGGTGCTAAAGGGAGATGATCACTTTTCTATAGCTACTTCCTGCTGGTTAGGAGCAGTAAGCCGTACCTGACAAGGTGTAAAACCCTCCTGCTATTCTACCTAGTTGGAGGAAGATGGATCTGCACTCTTGGTGAAGCTGGATGAAGTCCCCAATTGGCTAACAAGATGTTGATTCTAGAAGAAATAAACTTGATTAGAATTTTAAGAATATATGTCCCACTTAGAGGATTCTGGACCTCTAAAGCAGAAAAGGCCAGGTGCCCACAAAGATTGCATTTTCCCAAAGTTGTTGGGAAACATTATTCTTGCTTCAGTTATTTTATGCTAATGGTTAACTCTAGGGAGAGACCATAATAAGCAATTGAGTTGGGTATAAATTGCCAATCCCAGTTCTTATGGTAGAGGAGATGAATGAGAAGAGGCATTGCCCTTTTAGTTACAATATAGGGAGAAATTACAGGAAGTGAAAACAGACAAGATTTCTTAAGGAGTGCCTTGGTTTGCCCTTCCCTTAGCAATAGGCATTGGGCTAGAGTTAGAGGGAGCAGTTGACTTTGACGTAGACTCTACTTAGCTTTTTCTCTTGAAAAGAGATTTCAAGCCATCCAATGACTGGCATTTGTGCATCCCATCAGATGCTTCTGGTGAGCTGGTACTTCCTTGGGCAGCTGACTTCACTCACGATTAGTACACCAAGCTGGATATTCCTTTAACTTTAATAACTGTAGGTGTGATCAGAACCACAGAATAAAGTTCCTTACATTTTGGCTCTAATTGAGAATGAGGCTTGTTTTCTTGCCAAGTTTTGATCAGAAACTGGCATGTCCTGGGTGAGGAAAGGTTGTCCATAGACCATCTCAAAGGGTCTAAGCTGAAATGGTTCCTAGCCACATTATTTGCTGTTTTCTTTCTGTTGGGAAATGCTTAGCCCTGGCAAGATGGCATGTGGATTTGCCAGTCCTCCCCAGGGCATGAGTGGGACAGGTTCTGGAGTAAGGGCTAGGAGGGAGACATGGGCTAAGCACGTTCATTAATTACTTAGAAAATGAAGTTTACCAGGACTTTAACAAGTTCAGTATCCCTCTGCATGTTATCAAAAAATAGAAAAGATATCACCATAAACATTAGTCATATCTCTAAAACAGGATATAGGTACAGTATGTAATATTAATTAATGTACTGCCCAATGCATAAGTTTCTCTTTTAGCTACAAGAGATTTAAGTTCAAGGTTTGCAATACATTATATGCTATCTCTTCATGGGAGCCATAATGCCAATTGTGTTTGTTTGAGTCCTACTCACAGTACTTGGGTGATCATTGCATCACTTGGTTTGTTCTTCACACAGACAGCAAGCTGCAGCACCATTGACCCTAGAGAGAAGGTAGGAAGGTAGGTTCCAGTATTCCACCAACCTGGTGCATAGCATCCTTTGGCACTTTGAAACAGTGCCAGTCTGGAGGTGATATCCATTGTACATTGGACTATATTGAGCCATCATTGGCTTCTGCAGGAGTTTAAAACTGCAACATAGTCTCCATCTACTTCAGTAGCATAACCATAGATGTAGTAGATACCTTTATGGTTTTAGGGGTTAGTGACCAATGTAGCCAGTAATTCATATGGAGAGGCAACCTGCATTGTATTGAAGGCCTGGTTTGAATGCACAAGACAGTTGGACAATGCCGAAGTCTATCTCTTGATTTTTATATACTTTTAAAATATTTCCAATGCAGTATGTAATATAATTTCAGTTATTATCCTTCTGCTGTTTTATAATATAAAGGCATCTATAAATGATCTTAGCTCTTAGTTACAGCTTCGTAAGTTTTTACCTTAAGGTGAATTGGGTACTTTTATTCACTAAGCTACAAGAATTTATTAGTAACAACTCTGTTAACTTTTTCTGTTTTTCCAACAGTCGAATTGATTCCACTTGTGATTTATACATCAGATCCACTTACAAGGCAGTATTGACATTTAAAGTCTAATTTTAGTTTACATTTCACTCTTATTCAATTTGTAACAGGTGAACCCCAAATCTGATTTCCTAGGCACAAGCAAACTGACAAAGTTAAACGCAATTTCAAAGTTGAACACAAAGTTAAGCACAGATTAAAGCAGAAGAATTTTGTATCTTTAGCATTTCTAGGAACTCTTTGATTTTAATTGATGGTATATAAGGTTTCTTATTTTCCAGGAGAGGCTTAGTAACTGGTCAGAATCTTGATGTCTATTCACACCTTTTATAGGCATAACTGAGTTTAAACTGAGAAGGGTGTTTCTAAAAGCAGTTAGTCAAAGTTTGAGGTTTATTTCCTCATTTCTTTAAGGAGACACAACATGAGGTTTCTGGACCTCAGATCTATCAGTCTTTTTTTCTTACACTGGTTTAACCGGAATTCATGGTTTCATACAGAAGTTGCTCTTGGCTATACTGTGGCCATACAGACCAGCAGTAGGCAGAATTTCCTGGGGAGTTTACTGGTGGGCTCAAGACCATGCCCATTATTCTAGGAACAATGGAGAAACATTTTCAGTTGACTGATCTGGAATCCCAGAATCCTAGTCTGACTAAAATGTTCACCGCTCCACATAATTTGGAGCTGATGCTCTGTTCTCAGAGACCTGAGAAATTTAATTTTCAGAGTCTTGCCTACAGGAGTCCCTGTGAGTGACCTAGGTCCGGGGGGATGTCTGATTAAATTCCAGAGATCAGACCAATGCACTGAAGTTGAGTTGGTGGAGATGTTCTGAGCAAAGTACCCCAAATCATAACTCCTGAGATGTGTCTCAGAGGCTATTTGGCTGCCCTCTGTTGAGCTCTTATATTTCTTCTGGAGTCAGTGTAGATTTTTATTTGTTTCTAGGAATTTGTCCATTTCATCTAGGTTTTCTAATTTGTTGGCAAATAGTTGTTCCTAGTATCCTTTTATGTTCCTTTTTATTTATGTGGGTTCAGTAGAAATATGCCCCCTCTCATTTTTTATTTTATTTCCCTAGTCTCTCTTCTTTTCTTTGTCATTTTAGCAAAGGTTTGTCAATTTTATTGATCTTTTCAAAGAGCCAACTTTTGGTTTTGTTAATGCTCTCTATTTTTTTAATCTCTATATCATTTATTTGTGCTCTAATCTTTGTTATTTCTTTCCTTCTGTTTGCCTTTAGTTTAGTTTGCTATTCTTTTTCTAGTTCCTCCAGGTGTACAGTTAAGCCTTTGATTTTAGCTTTTTCTTCTGCAGTATAAGCATTTAGGACTATAAATTTTCCTTTGAACACAGCCTTCTCTGCATTCCATAAGTTTCTTTTTTAAAGATTTATTTTTTATTTATTTCTCCCCTCCAATTCCCCTGGTTGTCTGCTCTCTATGTACATTCACTGTGTGTTCTTCTGTGTCTGTTCATATTCTCATTAGGCTGCTCCAGGAACTGAACTTGGGATCTTCCAGAGTGGGAGAGAGGTGATTACTCTCTTGTGCCATCTCAGCTCCCCTGTTCTGCTATGTCTTCTTATTTTCTCTCTGCTGTGTCTCTTGTTGTGTCATCTTGCTATGCCAGCTCTCCACATTGGCTGGCACTCCTACATGAGATAGCATTCCCATGCAGGGTGGCTCTCCTGCTTGGGGTCACATTCTCACATGGGCCATCACTCTGCAAGGGCCAACTCACCACATGGGCCAGTTTGCCCTCATTAGGAGGTCCTGGGCATCAAACCCTGCACCTCCTATATGGTAGACAGGAGCCCAATTGGTTGAGCCACATCCCCGTTTCCTGATCCCATAAGTTTTGATAAGCTGTTTTCTTTCATCTCAAGGTATTTACTGATTTCCCTTGTAATTTCTTCTTTGGCCCATTGATTGTTTCAGTGTTATTTAACTTCCACATATTTGTTGATTTTTCAGTTCTCTGCCTGTTGTTGATTTCCTGCTTCATTCCACTGAGGTCAGAAAAAATTCTTTGTATAATTTTAATCTTTAAAAAATTTATTGGGACTTGTTTTGTGCCCTGTTCTGCTAAGGAAGAAGCAGAAACTCTAAATGCTATGCAAAGGTAGTTTTATTCAATCAAATGAATTTCAGGTTATATCAAATGATTATAACAATGGAACAATCACAAAAGAAAGTAATCAATTAAAGACATAGGAAAGAATCAAAGTACATACAACCACTCACCAAATCAGGGGAAACCTCAACATCTGATCTTCCAGATGGCTGGGGAACCCCTTTTGCAGCCCATCAGAGTCCTGATTGGAAAGACAGTCCCAGGCAGAGCACCCCCTTCTGGGTGAGGCTTTACCTGGCACCTTGAGGACCATTCTTTTTAAAGGGTTCCAAACCTCAGAACTCCAATGAGTTCTGCAACTCATGAGGAATGACCTCATTGAAAGTAACCAAATCCATGGGGGCGGGTGTGGTGGCCAGCTCTCCACAGGAGAGACACAGTGTCTCAAGGGGTCTTTGTTCTGTTCTATTAATGGTACACTGAACAGGAACATAAAGTTTTCAGCTTTTAGTTTTTCATGGGATACAAATGGGACCTGCAAATGCCACATCTGGTAACTTATTCCTTTTAAACATTTGTTTTTGTGGTTGCTAGGTGAGGGGGTTGCCTGCATAGCAGCATTACAACATTCCAAAGGACAATGGGGAAGTTAATAATTCACAATTCTAGGCTAAAACAGCAGACACTATTGATTAGAAATCTTAAGAATTCACAAATCTTAACAATTTTCTTATAGTACATCATGCCCCATCATGTGTTCTATCCTGGAGAATGTGTACTTAAGAAGAATGTATATCCCACTGTTTGGGGTGCAATGTTCGGTATATGTCTGTTAGGTCTAGTTCATTTATCAGATTATTCTCAAGTTCTATGTTTCCTTATTGATCTATCTAGATGTTCTATGTATTGATAAGAATGGTATTTTGATGTCTCCAAATATTGTTCTAGAATAATATTTTTCCCTTTAGTTTTTTTCCAATGTTTGCTTCATGTATTTTGGGATGCTGCAATTAAGTGCATAAATATTTGATTATTTTTTCTTCTTGGTAGATTGACCCTTTTATTAATATATTAATATATAGTGTCCCTCCTTGTCTCTTTTTTTAAAAAGATTTATTTTTATTTATTTCTCTCCCTTCCTCCCCTCCCCCATTGTCTGCTCTGTGTCCATTCACTGTGTGTTCTTCTGTGTCAACTTGTATTATCAGGCAGCACTGGGAAACTACATCTCTTTTTTGTTGTGTCATCTTGCTAAATCAGCAACCCATGTGTATGGTGCCATTCCTGGGCAGGCTGTGCTTTTCTCATGCAGAGCAGCTCTCCTTGTGGGGCACGCTCCTTGTGCATGGGGCTCCCCTACGTGGGCATGCCCCTGCATGACATGGCACTCCTTGTGCACAGCAGCATTGTACATGGGCCAGCTCGCCACTGGGTCAGGAGGCCCTGGCTATAGAATCCTGGACCCTCCATATGGTAGAAGGATGCTCTATCAGTTAAGCCACATCTGCTTCCCCCTTCATTGTCTCTTGTAACAGTATTCATTTAAAGCTTGTCCGATATCAGCTCATTTTTGGTTATTATTTTCATGATTACCTGTCTCTATTCTTTTACTTGCCACTTATTTTTTCTTTGGGTCTAAGGTGCATGTCTTGTAAGCAATATGGTTGGTTCATGCTTTTTTAAAAATCTATTCTGCCTATATGTGTCTTTTGAGTGGGGAGTTTAGTCCATTAACATTCAGTGTTATTGTTGTAACATTAGCCATTTTCTCCTTTATTTTTAATATATCATATATTTTTGTCTCACTTTTCCTTTACTGTATCCTCCTTTTCTGTGTAGTTGATCTTTGTGATGTATCTAATTCCCTTCTCATTTATGTTTCTGTATATTTTTTAAATACTTTTTATGTGGTGCACAACCAATGTTTGTAACCTATGAATTTGAAAAAATACCAACTTAACTTCAGTAGCATTTGTGTTCTCTGCTCCTATATCCCTCTGTTTTCCCTGTTTATTGTTTTTGTAACATTATCTCTTTATGGTTTGCATGTCCATTATTAAGAAATACGACTCTTGTTTAATTGTATTTTGACTCCTTTAGGAATTAAAGAGTAGAGTTATATATTGAGACAACAGTATTATTAGGTTTTGCATTTACCCTTTTAATTATCTTCCGAAGTTCTTCACTTCTTCAGCTTATGGCAAACCATTCTGTCCTGTCTTTTCCTTTCAATATGCAGAACTCCATTTAGCTATTTTTGTAGGGCAGGTCTCTTGTTTATGAACTCTCTCAGTTTCTGTTTATCTGTGAATATTTTTAAAATCTCCCTCATTTTTGAAGGACAGCTTTGCTGGATAAAGAATTTTTAGCTGGCAGTGTCTCTCTTTCAGTAACTTAAATATACCATAACACTGCCTTCTTGTATCCATGGTTTTTAACTAGAAATCATGTCAGTCTATTCTAGACAGAAGATCAAGAAGAAAACCTAGAACTTGTATTTGACAATTCTCTTTTTTCTTGCTGCTGTCAGAATTGTCCCTTTATCTTTTGCATTTGATATTCTGATTAGTGTCTTGGAGTAGGTCTATTAGGATTTATTCTGTTTGGAGTGGGTGATGCTTCTTGGGCATGTATATTTATGTCTTTCTTAAGAGTTTGGAAATTTTGGGCCATTATTTCCCCAGATATTCTTTCTTCCTCTTTTCCTTTCTCTTCACCTTTCAGGACACCCATGATGTGGATATTGATATGCCCCATGCTATGACTCAAGTCTGAGATCCTGCTCAGATTTTGGAACAACTAATAAGAGAACTTCAAATAAATCTCCTAAATCAATTCAGGGAGAGGAAAGAAAAGCGAAATAGAAATCAACTAATGGTGAAGGGAAAATTGAGCTTCCTGTTTCTTTGTATGGCTTGTAATTTTTTGCTAATGTCTAGGCATCTGATTATTTTGATATGTTAACCCTGAAAGCTAGGTTTTTCATCTTACCTAAGGTTTTATTGTTGAATGCTTGTGTGTTAAGGCTCTTTTTTGATGCTTGATCCAACTGATACTAGACCTTTAGAGGAGACCATGTTTAACTGTTTAGGTTTTTCATCTCTTTTATTTATTTATTTATTTATTTTTATTATTGTGGGTTTTTTTAAAGATAAATAGATCATACAAAATGTTATATTAAAAAAACATAAGAGGTTCCTATATACCCCACTTCCCATTCCTCTCCCCACTCCTCCCACATCAACATCCCCTTTTATCAGTAAGGAAGATTCATTGTATTTGGTGAATACACCCTGGAGCACTGCCACACCACATGGACCATAGTTTAAATTTGAATTTCTACTCTCCCAGTCCATCCAGTGGGTTATGGCAAGATATATAATGCCCTGCATCTGTCCCTGCAATATCATTCAGGACAACTTCAAGTCCTGAAAATGCCCCATATCACACCTCTTCCTCCCTCTCCCTGCACTCAGCACTCCTATGGCCACCGTCTGTACATCCATGATACAATTATTTCCATTGCTAGAGTCAGAACAGTTCTATAGGAGAATACCAGCAAGTCTACTCCAATCCATATTATATTCCTCCATCATATGGACATTGGGATAGTGATGTCTACTCCACCTCTAAATCGAGAGTGGCTTAGATCTCACATGACTGATGGATGCAATTCTTCCTCTTGCAGTTGTGGACACTCTCAGTTCCCTGGTGTGGTGGTTGACCTCCCTGTCAGCTGACCTGGGTAAATCCAATGAACTGGAGAGTAGGTGTTGCAACTCTGCTGAGGCTCAGGGCCCAGTTGGCACATGGACAGTCCAGAGATTCAAGTCTCCTGAGCATACACAAACCTCAGTGCCAACCACAGGCTCAGTAAAAGTGACAGAAGAGGCCTATGTAGTGAGGTCACATCTGAGTCCAACTCCATCACATTCAGGAGCACAAATTCCAAAGTAGGGCCCCCTGGCAAGGCACTGAACTCCGGAGCCATGTATTTCTTGCCCTTGATATGCAACACAATTTTTAAGATTTCACTTTTTTTTTCACCTCCAGGAGATTGCTTTCTTTCCTCTATTCTTTCTCTGAAAGTCTTGATCTCTTCTGTTTGCTTTTGTACAGAATTTTCTACCCAGATCCTATGATTTCTTAAATTCTCTCCCTTACTTAGTGCTCCCTTTTTCTTATACTTCTCATTTCTGGGACCCATATTGTCTTACAGCAGCTCAGTCTACCACCCCATTTTTATTTCTTTGAAGCTTTTCTGCCTCTAGTTTCTTCCCCACTAGTGTATTCTGCTTTAGGGACCCTAATGGGGTCAACAAAAGGACATATTTACATTTAGGTGGTCCAGTGAACAGAGACTAGATTAAATGAGGATACCTCTTACCAACAGTTCTGTAGCAATCACTTTCTCTTTTTCCCCTGGGGGCCCTTTTGCTTGCAACACTCTTCACTGACTGTACTCCATCCTGGTCATCTGTGGATTTGGGTCCCTCTGCCTGGATATGCATGGGATTCTGGTTTGTTGCTGTGAGTGGCTCTGTGGCCTGAATCTGTTGCAGTAGGAACCTGGGCTGTGCTGCCCCTGTGTAACTCCCAAGCTACATGGGGACAAAAAGAGGGGTTAAGGTATAGACTGGCAGGTCTGGAAATAAAATCTCTTACTTTGTTGTTAGGATATTAAAATTGATATAATCTGTCATCGATTTTATACAGATTACCAGAGTTTATTTGTACTCATTTATATCTACATGTATGGGAATGTATATCAAGTCTATGCAAATTTATCTCTTGTCTAAGTTCATGTATCTACTATCCCAGTCAAGAAACCAAACAGTTCCAATACTGTTTTCTTTTTAGCTTAAATCATCAATTATTTTCTCTCAATAAAAGTATAAAAACTTCATGATTAAACAAATTCTCCCTAAATTCTCCCTTCTGTGGTCAGTTTTTTCTGTAGTTGTTACTGTAGTAACAAGTTATAGGTATGGGCAAAACTGTCATAGAAAGGAAGTAGATAATTTTATTAAAACAACTGCTCAAGGAATTATAATTTTACAGCTTCGTCAGATGAATTTATGAATACAGTAAAAGCAGAGTCTATGGTCATATCCACATTTTTACTTTGGACAAACAAAACTCTAGGGCATGGCTGTGTATTATGTTCTGGGAACCAGGTGGCCTTAGCAGGAGATTGGGTGAAGCATATCTGGCATTATAGTTTTTACAGTGTGGAACATCTAAGAAGGAAACCAGAAGTTGTCATCATTAATGAGGAAGATGTGGAAAGCCATTTAAATATTTTATAGTGCAACCTTAAACATATTTCTGAACCTGCTTTCTCTGGAAGTCATGGGTTTGGAAGTAGATAGTGTAGAATGATTATATTTTTCTTTTGTTTTCTTTTGCTATATACCAAGATCTTAGTCGCTTAAAACAACTCAGTAATATTATTGCACAGTTTCAATGAGTCAGGAGTTAAGAGACAAGTTTTCTGGATTCTCTACTTAGAATTTCACTGGGTTGAACTCAAAGTGTTGGCCAGGGCAATGATCTCTTTTGAGGCTTGTGGTTCTCATCCAAGGCATTTATTCAGGGATACCTATTTTTTTCTGGCTTTTGGACAGGAGGCCATTCTCAGATTCTGGCCATGTGGCAATCTTGCAACATGGCAGCTTGCTTTTCCAAAGCCAACAGAAGAGTTTCTCTTCATTTTGCTATGGTGGAGTATAATGTAATCAAGAAGATGATATCCGATCAAATTCACAGGCCCAGTCTAACTCGAGGGAGGGATTTTACACTGGTGGGAGACACTTTAGAATTCTAGAGGTGAGCTTTCAGAAATGATGCTCTGCACATCAGTCTATCCCTAAAGTTCATCATTTCAGTCATACTGAAGTTTTGGGCCTCTTGTCCAAACTGAGATTCTTATATGACAAAGGAGCTGGGACTCAAAGCCTAGGCATGTGTGTAAAGGGTAAAAAAAAAAAAATATTTTTAGCTGATGACATCATATTTCTCCTTAGAAAACATATATTTTTGCAGAAATTTTCTTTAAAATTGAGATTCCAAAAACCAGAATGTCAGTTTATGCTAAGGTAATCAGAAAAGGTATAGATTTATCTGTAATGCAAAAATAAGAATGTGAAATCCCTCTGGACAATTGCCAAAGGAAGATATCAGAGGAACATAGGAGAAAACAGGGAATAGTCAGTGTTGACTAAACCAGTGAGTTTTGCTATTTTCTGTTATCTATAAACCTCTTTCATTCCTCAAGTCTTCAAAATATATTTAAGCCTCCAGGAAAGCATTAGTCTATGGATAATTAAAAGTTCCTTTACCCTGTAAACACATAATGAGTAACCAACAGAATCAGTTTTAAACCATTTAATTGATCAGTGACAACTTGCTGCAGGCATCAAGCTTCTGAGGGTCAACCGTTCAGTACGTGGCCCACTTCTAAAATTTATCCCAATCAGAACAGTCTTCCATCAATGAACATTGTTCTGAAAGTCAGTCAACTAATAAGTTGCACACTTGTAAACATGCTTCTAAAGTTAAACTCCACAAATCCCTAAACTTTCCACTGCTGAAAGTTCCACACCAATCATCCTTCCTCAAACCCTAAGATCCTATCTCAGATTTTTTTAGAAAGACTATTGTTCAGCAACTCCCCCTTGCTTAGAAAGCATCAAATTCAGAAATTTATTTCAGATATTGAGAGGAGGCCTCTTTCTTTAACACTAAGTAGTTCACTCTGCATGATTTGATTGCTGTGAAGAGAACCATAAAAGGGGTTATTTCCCAACAGGACTGACTGAATGCAAAATGGAAGCATTTACTTGAGGATGAAGGAACAAAATGTTCACATGGCTCAGAAAATGTAAATTCTTGGAATTCACAGAAATCTTTTCCAGTCCATGGAACGTGTATGCTTGCTTATTCTTCTCCTCTTCCTTTAAATATAAATTCCATGATAACTGCTTGCTTATTGTCAAAGAAAATTGCAACAATGTTAAATAGGCAAGGATGACATTATTTAACAGTTATTGCATAGGGGAGTGAGACCAGATCTAAGCCAAACCTGAGCTCTCCTGAAACAAAGCATGGCAGGGGTTTATGTGCTGACATGAGCTAGTGGAGAAGCACTGGACAATTTTTGGGGGTTGATCAGTAGGATGGGTGAGTGGTTTACTAAGATTATGAGTTAGGACCATTTAGTTTGGGATGCTTTCTTTTGCTGAATTAGACTGTCTGGATCTTGTAATTGCTGGAGAGGGAGGAAAAAGGTTAGCCTGAATTGTATATGGGCTAATATGAGGGCCCTAGAATCAGGGAAAAAAAGCTTCTCTAATGCTTAGTCATGCTCAGGGAACATTAAAGCTGTCTTGTTCTCATTGTTGTAGCTTCCAGTACTTAGAACTGTGTCTTAAACATAATAGGAGTCTATATCTATCTGTGGAATGTGCAGTGGATTTCATTTTCCTTTACTTTCTGAAGAAGGTTCTCCATTTTACTAGTAATGTAATAGAGTCTAAAAAAAGTAACACAACTTCCAAAAGGTGAATAAGTAAAGGAGTAGAAGGTATTTGAAGACTGAGGTCAGAGGAGAAGACTTCTTGCTAGTCTCTACCATGGTGGAGCACGTTAGTCAATGGGGATAGGGTGTGTGGCTAAGAGCTCATGCTTCAGAGCCAAACTTCCTCTGCTCACAGCCTGACCTTGTTATTGTGAATTTTGGCAAGTTACCTAACATCTCTCTGCCTCCATTTCCTTATCTTTAACTGAGGACATTAGTACCTACCTTTGGTGATTGAATTTAGAGATTAATTTGGGGATTAAATAAACTAACATCTAGAAAATATTCATTAGATATAAGGTAAGTTCACAGTTCTCTGCATAAAAAGTGTCATCTCCTACATCAGAAGAAAATATTCTCCTCCAAACTCTGTATTCCTGCTTCTGGATCCATCTTTCCCATTTTTCTCCCATGACAGCAAGTTGTCAATTTCCTTTCATGTGCTCTGGATCCCAACTCTTCATTTAATCTCTGATACCATAACCTTAATCTCCCCCCTGCTTCTGGGTCATTCCCATCAGCATTTTCATATTTTAAAATCTCTCTCATTTTTAAAAACTCTCTAAATCCGTACCCTTATTCACCTACCATATTTACAGACTTGAAAATTTTATTACAATTTCATTCTCAATTTCCTCATTTCTCACTTACTTAGACCATATCATCCCTTAATTTCCATTCCTCCTTTGCCTGTTCATCGTCTTCAATATAGTTTTTAAATACTGGATTTCCTAGAAGATAAGAAAACTTCTCTTCTGATTTTATATCAGTAGTTCTCAGACCTGGCTGAATATTAGAGTCACCTTAGGAGCTTTAAAAAATTTTTAATGTCCAAACAGCAACCCCAGAAATTCTTATTTAATTCATTTGGAGTGGGATATGGGCCTCCATTTAAAAAACCAGGAAGAATTTCTAATGTTCAGCTTTAAACTCTCTCTTCTGTTGATTTCATTCACAGCTATAACTCTAATTACTATATATGAGATAAATCTGTATGTTTTATATCATGGGAAATTTCAGCCTTTATAGATGGCTCTTGCAAATAGCCTCAAGAAATCTGAGGTCTTAAGCCTGATCATAGACATCTGACTAACATCTGGCATAGTTCAGTGTAAGAAACTGAAGAGTGCTTTTAATGATGTTGCACATAGGTCTACTAGTAGCCTCCTCCATGCATTCTTTCCCTTGAGCTCAACTCAATTTGTTGTTTAGGTTTCTAGAGTAGAAGATGGCCCTTTGGAGAAGAAAGAAGCAATAGAGTAGAAAGAAAGAACTTTAAGGAAGACAAATAAACCAAATGAAAAGCTATCAGAAATCAAATTACAGAGAGAAAAACTTTAAAAAATCTTTTCCCACTTGTCTCTTTCAACTCCTTCGTGTTTCTGAGGGATTCATGCTATGGGAGCTTCATAATCATACAGAAAATATGAGGCTGGTATAAACCTTTCCTGGGGATTTAAACTTAACCCCAGGAAATATTTCTTAGATGGTTATAGAGAGAGTAAAATGAGTTACTGAATGTGAACAAATCTGGACAGTACTGAAAAAGGAGTAGGGACTTATCAAAGGGATTTCCCTTTCTTGGAAAAACCTATCCATGGACAGCCCCTCTTTGCTGACATTTTGGCTGGTAAACTGTAAGATTCAGTAGTTGTATGTTTCCTTGTATTTATATCGTGGAACTATAGAGCTCCCTTTTTATCCCCTTGTTCTTATGAAGAATGCTTTAATTTGTCTTTCTTATAGATTTGCACAAAGTAAGTAATGGAAAAGAGATAAAGAATTTCAAAATTAGATAACTTTTTTTTCTCTATCAATTCAACTTCATTAAACCCTATTGCAGTTCAATTAGTGCATTATGATTTACAACATTGGTTTGCATAATCCTGATTACTTAGATCTTTGAAGGCACCAACTACTAATCAAATACATTCTCTGTAGTGACATATTTCCCCCTAAGTAGTACAAACACATGCCCCCCATAATATATACCTCCTAAGAAATTGTTTTTAAAAGTATAGCTAAAGTTCCTGGCTTGATTTTAGTTAGTTTGGAATTAAGGGGACATATTGAGTATTGTTTAATATTGGTAGTTAGAGAACTCTTTAATCATGTTAAGAATATTTGCAATCCCCTGTGATCATTTGAAACAGCATTTCATTTCAGGGGCCCTGAAAGAACCAATTCACCTATACCAACTACTCGAGATATAAGCATACATATGCACTATATAAGCTAACCAATTTTGTGCAGAGAATTGTCTGATCACCTAATAATTTACTGCTAAAAGTGTAAGAAAATTAGTTGTTTCTTATTTTTCTCATCCACTTTTCCCCAAACATCTATAATTAAGTTACTAACAAGGATAAGAATAAACCATACTGATCATCAAGTTGAATCACTTAATCCTACAGAAAAGGGAAATGACTTACCCAAAGGCAAGTGGTTTGGAACTGTATGTACCCCAGAAAAAATATGTGTTCTAAAATCTAATCCCTTTCTGTGGATATAAAGTCATTGGAAGGAGGAGTTTTGATGAGGCTACTTCAGTTATGGTGTGATCCACCTCAGTCAAGATGAGTCTTAATCTTATTACTAGAGTTCTTAATACAAGAATGAAATTCAAACAGAGAGAGAAACCTACAGAAGAGACTAGACCTTGATGGAACCTGGAAGGAAGAAGGAAAAAAACAGGAAATGCTTCCAGGTGATTTTTCATGTGAAAGAGGAGCCAAGGATCAACAGCAGCTAGCCCCAATACACCAGTCTTCAGGAAGAAAACAACACCTTGCTAATGCCTTGCATTGGACCATTTTCCTGGTCTCAAAACTGGGAGCAAATAAATTCCCATTGTTTAAGCTCAATGATTTCACGATATTTGTTTAGTTACTATACAAAACCAGAAAAGTGAAAAAAAATGAAACTGAATTTTCTGTCTCCTTATTCTAATCAACGGTATTTTATGTGGTAAAATTTCCTGTAATTCAACTTTTTCAAATTCACTATGCTTATTTTTTAATTGTTTTTTAAAACATCTCTTTCAACCACTGCCTTCACACCTCTTCTTCATTTCTGGTAAATAAACAAGAATGAATTCTTCATGAATGTATTTGAATTTTAGTTCTTTGCTGCTATGTTTCTTTAAAACATTCTAGACAGAGAAAAGTTTGTCATATTTAAGAAAATCCAGGTCATAGCTTTCTTAATTTGGATATCTCAAAGCTTTCATTCAGATTTGGAAGGGATGTAGTTACACATGGATAACCTTCTCCTAATAAAATGGTTATTAAGTATCACTAGATTTTTGAAAAACTGTGCATGACTTTTTTTTTTCTAAGTTCCAGGGCTGGGGATTGAATCCAGGAACACATATGTGGGAAGCTGGCACTCAACCAGTAAGCTACACCAGCTCCCCCAACTTGGTTTTTTTTCATTTGTTTGCTTTGTTTTGTTTTTAGGAGGTACCAGGAATCAAACCCAGAAACTCATACATGGGAAGTAGGTGCTCAACCACTTGAGCTACATCTGCTTCCCTACATGACTGTTTTTATATCTTGCTATTTTTCCCAAACACTCTAAAATTCTTTTTATTTTAAGAAATATCATTGCTAAAAGTATAAAATGAGAGGATTGTTGCTCAGATAAATGTCAGTCTTCATTCATATCCTTCCATTAAATAAATATTGGTTTTCTGAAGAATAATTTCTAACTGAAGAAAAATTCTTATTTAAATTATAAGAGAAAATTTGATTGAACAGTTTCTTTCTGCTTTAGTTTTTGTTTTTAGGTTTTGGCATAGGTATAGATTATGCGACCTTAATAAATTGAATTGTGGTTTATTGTACATTATATGCTGTTATGAAAATCAAGGTAAAGTTTGATTGAACTATTCACATATTTATTAAACCATAGTAAAATACAGATTAGGCACATTTACAGTAAACAATTTTTAAAATCCTCTCAGTAGTCTTAAAAGTCACAAATATTCTTTCTTGCAAATATGCTCATTAAAAATTTCACTCGTCATTCTAGTGTTTTATTTCAGTTTGCTTGTCTAACCCTGTTTTAGCTAAACAAAGAGCTTAAATTTGATAACTTAATAACCTAATTATGACCTCACTGGCAATTTATGTGTTAACATGTTTTTAAAATTCTATCAACTAAGTTGAAATATATGCCTCATATATTGTAACGTTCTCATGTATTTCTCTGTATTATGTTTTCTTGGTTCTTTAACATTCAGATATAAAGCATTTAATAAGATCTAAAGGAGAAAGTCTATCAAATCCTGAGAACACAATTTTCCCTCTTTTATTACTTGTGAGTGGGAGGAGTGCATATTAGAGCCAGGCCCAGACTCTGAGGCCCTCAGCCACCCCCTTCGCTGTACTTCTCTTGGCTCATGCTCTCCCACACATTTTTCTTCTAAATTAAACTGTTCATTAACACTGTTCCAACCTTTAAATCATTTTTTTCCCACAACATTTATATGAACTCCCCTTTTGTCAGCAAAAGGATGACAGTTAAAATAGAGATATTTTGGAAGCTGCGTAAGCATTCTTCTGAAGTTTGACTTTAATGCAGTTTATAGTTACACAATGGGAAGATACCATAAATCAAGGTTTTCCAAATGCTTTTCTAATATCTAAGAATGTAACTTTCAGTTTTGCACAGATAGGAAGTTTCTAATATCTCAGGAATGGAAAATATGATTTAAAATATAATGTGTAGTTAAGACTTTTTTCAAAGATGTCAATATTTTCACATTTTAATTTATGACAGTTGGAAATTAGTTAAATGATTTAGTATCTCTTTAAGTGCATCCTTCTCCCACAAACAAGAAGGGATAAAAATAAAGCTGAAATAAACAAAAGACAGGAAATTAATGTTTTATACACTTGTTTTAAGTGCATGATATTAATACTATTGTGTAAAGTAAACCTTAAACAGATGCTAGCAATAATTTTATGGTTGATGCTTTTATGTTACTGTTGTCTGTTCATTTCTAAGATGTCTGGAAAAAAAGAAACTAATTTAATTTATTTAATCCTTACTGTGTATCAAGCCAAGGACCTTTTATATTTCTTGCCTTTCCATGATTTTAAGAAGAAAATCCTCTATACACTGTTGTCTGCTACAGAAAGTTATTAACAGGTACCAGTTTTAGACCTGTGCAGACATCACTTAATCATGCAATTCAAGTTTCTTTTATACAAAATACTAACTGCTGTTTGCCAATTTCTTGTGATTTATTTATTCCTAACTGAATACCTTTTGCTTATGTTCTAGTTCTGTCTAGTGTCAAGAAAATTACATGACAAGCTCAAACAGGAAGCTGTTAATATCCTTTCTTAACTATTGATTGAAAATTTGGCTCAAGTTAAAGGTAAGAAATTATTCTGTTTCTTAGTGATCGTCACTCATCCTAGCTGAATTAGGGGAAATCTTTTAAGATGATCACATATTACACTCTAATAACACGTTTGAGTTATTTCATTCTTCCATACTAATGGAAAGATGGCTTACTATTTTAGCATATACTGTTAATGTAAAATGTGTGACTGGTCCAGCAAAGGAAAAATATATGAGCTAAGGAAATTTTAGATGAAAAGTCAGTGGGAGAATCACATGGTGAATTCAATTTTAAAGGGTTATTTTTACTATAAATTTGTCTCTAACATTTAAAACATTGTTAGTGTTCATTATATACATTATACTGCAAAAGATCTTGTTTCAAACTAAAACAAGGGAAAAAAAGAAAGCTAATTTGCTTAATTACCATTTGCACTGATATGAAAAATTATTTTATTTTTCCTCAGTATTCCTGTGTTCCACCACAAAACAAATAATTAATATTAGTTTGGATGATCATAAAAGGACTCTTTATAAAACAAAAGTTTAAAGAATGTTTTGTATTTCAATGAGAAAGAATTAAAGTTTGCATTTTTTAAGAAGAAACTTCATTGAGTTGCCTTTTTTAAAAAATCTTTTGCTCTCTTTTACTTAAAACAAGTTACCTTAATTTGGGCAAAATTACATGAAGAATGATGATTGTAAGCTATCTCTAATTATAAATATGAGTAGTGAATTCAAATTCTGTTTGTGATATAAGATATTAATATTTATTTTTATAATTTTCTATATTTAAGAGAATTTTTCTATATAACTGACATTCATCATGGGTCTAGAGATACAAGCTCCCAAAATATGGACATTTAAAAAGAAACTTGCCATACTTACCTGTGAGAGCATTATATTTATTGTATATACACAATTATATATAAGGACTGAACTGAAAACTTTTCTTATGGCTCTTCCGAAGGAAAACAAACCATAATATGGTAATTATGAAATGACTGGCTGTAAGATCAACTTTTCTTAATACCTGAAAGAATCTGGACCTGCACAAAAAAGAATCTTTACAATTTACCTTTGTTTTAAAGTGCTAGCATCAGAGCGAACCAGCAAGATGGTGGTGGAATAAGGAACTCCTAGAGTCACTACTGCTACAGGGAAGTTAGTAAACACCCAGAGCTCTCTGGAACTAGCTGAAGCACCTGTTTGGAAGCTCCAGGAGGCCAAAAGAGTATCCTGCAACATTCTTGAAGGAATGGAAGGAGACTGCCCACCTGCAGAGAAGATTCATAAGTAAAGCACTCCATGCCACGGAAGGCAGTGCCCATCCTCCACTAGAGGCACAAGCTGCCTTGGGAGCTGTTCCATGGATGAAAGTGAAAGCTCCACTTCCCCAAAATGGAGAAGGAAGAGACTGTTGGGCACCAATTTCAGCTACTGTTGAGTAAATTCAGTGGGCTAAAGTATAATCCTAAGAAGAGCTAAAGTTTGAACCTGTCTAAATCAGAAAGAGGCCAGTAGCCACCATCTTAACTCTGCACTTGGCATAAGGGGAAGCGGGTTGGACCGAAAATCCCAGAGGTGGTGGGGACTGGCTTCTTTCCATCCATGTCAGATTGCAGCTTAGCCAAGGTCCCAGCCCCACCTCCAGCAGGGACGAAGCTGCAGGGACCTGCTCCAGCCTCCCTGGGAAATTACTGACCAAGTTGTGAAGCCCAGTGATCATTTATCTTACTCTGGCAACATGAGCCACCCAAAAAGCTATTCTGTGGCTGAAATTGGAAATTCCATTTCCCAAAAACAGGGGAGGAGGAGATGGCTAGCCATGGATTTTGGCTACTGATTGGTAGACTCAGCTGGCTAAGATATAACCCTGGTAACAGCTGGGATGTGAACCAGCCTAAGTTGGAAAGAGTCCAGTGGCTGCCATTTTGACTCTTCCCCCAGCCTGAGTGGAAATCAGGCTGACTGAAAATCACAGTGAAGGTAGGAAATGGTTTCTTTCACCCAGATCAGCCCCCAGCCCTAGATTAGACTTCAGTCCCACCTATGGCAGGGAGGAAGCTGGCAGGCCCTGTGCCAGCCTATCCAGGTAACTGCAGGTAACTTTGGCTGGCACAGACTGAAAATCAGAAATCTACTGGGACAACTTCGGTCATCTTGGCCCCATACTGCATGGATTGCTGCCCACACCTGCAGCTCCATCCTGCCCCAGGCAGGGGAGAAAGGGACGTGAAGCTTTATCAGTCTCTCTGGGCAACTACAGTCTACACCTGCATGAATTGGATTATTCCACACAGCTGTGACTTTGTCCCTACCCCTGACAAAGGAGAAAGTTGGAAGAAGCTTCGTTGGTCCCTAGCACAATGATGGTAGCTTGCGCTTTCACAGTGTACAGCACCAACTACATGCTTACCTCCTACTGCACAACCAGGAAGGGAGAAAGGGCAAGAAAACCTAAACTAAAGAGAAAAACTGCTCCCAGGATAAATACTCTAGTAAGCCAGGTGCCAAGACACCAACAAAAAATTACAATCCACACCAAGAAACAGGGAGATATGGCCCAGTTAAAGGAACAGGGTAAGCCTCCAGATGACATAAAGGAGTTGAGACAACTAATCATAGATGTTCAAACAAATCTCCTTAATAAATTCAATGAGATGGCTAAAGAGATTAAAGATATTAAGAAGACACTGGATGAGCACAAAGAATAATTTGAAGGCATACATAGAAAAATAGCAGATCTTATGGGAATGAAAGAGGCAATAAATGAAATTTTAAAACATTGGAATCATATAATAGCAGATTTGTGGAGGCAGAAGAAAGGATTGCTGAGCTTGAAGAAATGATCACTAAAGTGAACATACAAAAGAATAGATGAAGAAAAGAATGGAAAAAATTGAACAAGGTCTCAGGGAATTAAATGACAGCAAAAGGCATGCAAACGTATGTGTCATGGGTGTCCCAGAAGGAGAAGAGAAGGGAAAAGGGGCAGAAGGAATATTTGAAGAAATAATAGTAGAAAATTTCCAAACCATATTGAAGGACATAGATAACTCTGTCCAAGATGCACAACATACTCCCATCCGAGAAAATCTGAATAGACCAACTCCGAGACACATACTCATCAGAATATCAAATGCCAAAGATAAAGAGAGAATTCTGAGACCAGCATGAGAAAAGCAATGCATAACATATAAGGGATATCCAATAAGATGACATGCTGATTTCTCACCAGAAATTATGGAGGCAAGAAGACAGTGATGTGATTATTTAAGATACTACAAGAGAAAAACTTCTAGCCAAGAATCTTATATCCAGCAAGACTGTCTTTCAAAAATGAGGGTGAGATAAAAATATTTACAGATAAACAGAAACAGAGAAATTCTAAGCAAGAGACTAGATTTTCAGGAAATATTAAAGGGTATGCTAGAGCCTGAAAAAAAAGACAGGAGAAAGAGGCCTGGAAGAGAGTCCAGAAATGAAGATTATATTAATAAAAGTAACAAAATGTCAAAAGAGTGGTGAAAATAAAATAGTCAGGAATAAACTTTACCAATGATGTAAAGCACTTGTATTCAGAAAACTACAATTCAATGTTAAAAGAAATTTAAAGAGCCCTAAATAACTGGAAGAACATTCCATGCTCATGGATTGGAAGACTAAATACCATTAAGATGTCAATTCTACAGAAATTGATATAAAATTGCACCAGTATTAAAAAAAAAAAAGAAAACATGATCATCAAATTCATTTGGAAGGATATGGGGTCATGAATAGCCAGAAACATCATAAAAAGGAAAAGCGAACCCTCATCTCCAGACTAGCTATAGTGGTAAAAGCAGCATTGTACTTGCCTAAAGACAGCCACATAGACCAATGGAACCAAATTTATGGTTCAGAACAGACCCTCACATGTATGGTCAAGTAATTTTTGACTAGCCTGTCAAACCCACATGGCTGGGGCAGAACAATCCATTCAACAAATGGTGCTGAAAGAATTGGATATTAATAGCCAAAAGAAGGAAAGAGGACCCCTATCTCATACCTTAACCAAAAATTAACTCAAAATATATCAAAAACCTAAAAATACAAGCAAGAACCATAAAACTTCTAGAAGAAATTGTAGGAAAATATTTTCAAGACCTGGTGGTAGGTGTTGGACTCCTTTTTAAAGGAGATAAGAGGAGGACTGAGTGGACTACTGATGGTTAATATATGTAGAGGTTTTAATTAGCTTTATTGTAAAAGTGTGGAAATGTATAGAGTGAATGGTAACAGTGAGTAACAGCTAGTTTATAAATGGGGATGTGACTGAAAATGGTAGTCTATGGATGTAAATGCCAATAGACTACTAGAGAATAATCTAGGAACAGAATAGCACAATAAATCAAGAGGTGGATGAGAATTGTGGTTGATGGTACAGATGCAAAAGATCCTTCATGAGCTAGAGCAAATGTACATCAACACTGCAGGGTGTTGGATTGTGGAGAAGCATCGGAAATATACAGCTGGAGTAACCTATGGACTGTGGTTAGTAGTAATCATATAATATTCTTGCATCTATGCAAAAGATGTACTATGTTGATAATGAGGAAGTATGGAAAATGTGAGCCAAATGTATACTGTGGTCATGATAACAGTCAGATAATATTATCTTATCTGTAGCAAATATTCCACCACAGTGTGGTGTGTTGATGGAGGCGTGTTGTTTAGGAATTCTGCACATGTGCATGATTGTTTTTATAAGTTTACAACTTCTGTCATAAAAAATATATTTAAAAAATAATAGAGTGGTTTGGGGGAAACACACCAAATATAAGATAAGGACTATGATTAGAGTAAGATTTTGACAACATTATTTCATAATTTGTAAAACGTTTCACAACAATGCAAGTTGTTAGTGGATGGTTGATATATGGGACACCTGTATGATGTTATACATGTTTGCTTTGTAAGTTCACAACTTTTACTATACACTTAATTATTTATGTTCATATATAAATGATATAAAGATAATAATAGCATTGGTTGGGGGAAAAATACTTTGGCAATGCTCTTTAATCATTAGTTAAAAAGGTTTAACAACAATGCAAGTTATTGGTAGTAGGGTGAGTTATGAGAGTCCTGTATGATGTTACATATGTTTGTTTTGTAAGTTCACAACTATTGATACAGTTATTGTTTATGTATGTTTATGTATGAGTGATATACTTCAATAAATTATTTTTTTTTAAATGCTAGCATCAATTTCACAATTAACAAGTGTTCCTAATTTTAAGTGTTAGAATTTTTCTTGCCTTTTTTAGGCTGCAGCCTAAATTCATACTCTCTGATATGCAACTGTCTCATTGCAGTATCCACATAAGAAGTATCATGTTGGTGACAAGAAGAAATGAATAAGCAGTTGTTCATTTAAAATGAAATGGTGGGATATGTGAGACAGTCTGTTGATACTTACGTAATACTTCTTGCAGTCTTGTTCCTAACATGTCTCTAGATTTTTTCTTGTCCTCAGGAGATCCACTGGTTTAAATACTCAGTACCTTTTTACAAGGAGAAGAAAGCATTTATAAAAAATATGAGGAAGTCTTGTTACCATTTCATAGGTGTTTTTGTTCATTCTTCCAGACATTTTCTTTATGTGTATAGAAGCACTCACCTCTCTGTGAGTCAGTGTTCCAAGAGGAACAATAGTGAAGGAAATTAGTAGCCTGGCTTCTTTCTAATTGTCATGTCTTAAAGTAAAATAAACTTCTTACATTCAGTTTTGCAAATGTTTTCTGCCTGGAAATATTTTTTTTCTTTATTATATAAAAATGTAGAAATTATAACTAATATAAAATATGTAAAATAAACTTACTGGTCTCAAAAAGAAGATTAATGAGGCTGATATAACTTTTGAAAAAGTAAAAAAAAATTCCACAATATTATTATTATTATTATTATTATTATTATTATTTAGGAGGTACCAGGGATTGAACCTAGGATCTCATACATGGAAAGCAGGTGCTCAACCACTGACCTACATCCACTCTTCAATAAGAGCCAGTTTTTTTGTTTGGTTGTTTTTGTTTTGTTTTTAAGTGTTACTGGGGATCAAAACCAGGACCTCTTACATGGGAAGCAGGAGCTCAACTACTTGAGCACCATCTGTTCCCCTCTACAATAGTATTTTGAATTCAAAAGATATATTCAAATTATTAAAGTTTGTTTTGAACTTGGCAGCTTAATCGGTACATGTTACCAATGGGCTCGACCTTAGTGATTTAAGTTTTATTGACTTTAGATAGATTTGACTTTTCTGACTGTACCCTAGTCTGCCTTTTTCCATCAACCACCTCACAAATACAGAGACCTAGCCTCTGAATGAGAGAGTGAATTAGCTCTCTAGCGGCTCTCCAGCAGCCCTTTAAGACATCTCTAAAGTTCCGTTACTATGAATTAGCAGCTTATTTGTGCAGGGGGAGGGCAATGGGTTTTATTATACAAAACTAGTATCCCATTCTGCTGTCCAACATTAACAGTTTACATTGGAGTTTTAGGAACAGTACATCAATAGCTTAAATTTCCTAGCAAACTAAAAGTAAACAAGGTGCCTTCAGCTATATAATAACCACTGAAGTTAGCTAAATACGATTTTAGCAAAGAGACTACCAAATATTTTAAACTATGAGCACTGCATTTGGGGGTATTTGTTTGTTTTAACTTTTTCCCACTTTTTTAAATTAGAGAATTTGTACATTTACAGAAAAATGATGTAGAAAATAGAGAGTCCCCATATATTCACTCTGTTATTAACACCATGCTTTAGTGTGGTGCATTTGTTAAAACTGATGGAAGAATATTATTATGATTGGACATTAGCTATAGTCCATGGACATAAACATTACACTGTTTATGGTGTATAGTCCTTTCTTATTTTTTTAATGTTTATTTCTAGTAACATTTACGCAACCTAAAATTTCCCTCTTAAACCAAATGAAAATATATAATTCAATACTCTCAGTTACATTCTCAGTGTCGTGCTATTTGGTGGTGTTTTTAAGTTGTGAGTGGATAGCATAAGACCATGTTCACGTATTTTTTCATTTTGCATTTATTTATTGAACTCCTACTAGGTACTCATTACTATGCTAGGTGTTGGGCATGTTGCTCTTTGACAACATGAGAACAGCTTCTCTTTTTTAGGAAAAAGAAAATAAGTAAAATATTAATATAATGGCAGAATATGGAATTATTGGCAAAGCAAAGGCTAGGAAACAGAAGCTAGCCATGGAGAAGGCTGCAAGGGCAGTGGCTTCAGGATGAAGGAACTGTATTATTCATTCCCCCTCCTCAGGTTAAGCAGTGCTCCACAAGCATCAAAGGATTCTGTCTGTCCAGACACTGAGTCAAAAGGGAACTGAACGAGAGTTGTTTAAGTGAAGTAAGAGCAGAACTCCAAAGGGATACTTCATTGAGGGCCAAAATCCCACACAGATTTATTTGCCTCTAAACTATGTTTTCAAGGAAATTTCTTCTAAATCATAGTTTAGGAGACTTGCTGAACTTTTTTTACTTGTACACAGTAGCTTATTTCCTTTCCCTAGGGTGGGTAAATTAACAAGGTAAATTAACAAGCTTTATTGCCAAGGCACACTTTCTTTCTATATGTAGACTGAATCTCAGTAGTCATTTATAAAGTCTCAATAAGAAGCATCAGTACAGTAATCAAGTAGCAAATTAGATTGTGTAAAGGTATAGATGGGAATTCTTTCTGGTCTATGCATCTTACATTGCATATATTACTTCAAAGAGATTATTTTCTTTCATTATCTTTTACTATTGGCAGTTTATTTCAAAATGAATCTTCCATAGTCACCTAAGGAATATATGGCAAAGTTAGATTTTAGAGAATTTTTAAATTAACCCTTAATGCATTTGACATCTTAATATACACTTGTGTTTATGTCTTCTCTTATTTCAGAATAAAAACATGCACATTGTTGAAATATGGTAAAATAGAGAGAAGTATAGAGGAAAAATTAAAAATCTAATTGAATTCCAAGACAGTCATTGTGAATATTTTGGAGCGCTGCCTTCCATACTTAGACATATACATACACACATTAACACATGTACACACATACATTGTATCAATCTGCCTAAGTGGGATTCATTTATGAGCATCTGGTCTTGCAATTTAGCTTTCTTTGATTTTCCATTTCCCCATCACCACTGGCAATGTTAAAGTCTCCAAAGCCAGTATTTTGAGAGAGGGTTTTCATGTTCTTTTTCCCTTTATCTTATGTATCTATCCTAATTTGTATTATGTCACTTCATTGTAACATATGGCAATTTTTAAATATCCAAAAGAAATGGAAAGAATTTTATAATCCCATCCAACACCCTTATTGTTTATGTGTGTGAATTTTTTTAAGAAAACTTCAGACATTATCTTTTTTCAAATCTTTTTTAAACAAATCAATTTTATCAATACATATTAATAAAGCATAAAATTCATCCAAAATATACGGTTTACGTTATTTGTTATAATCACTCACTCACACTTGTGCATTCATCATTTCAATCATTATTAGAGCATTTTCGTTATTTCAATAATAATAAACAAAAAACAGACAAAAAAAGAAAATTCCTCACCTTTCAATCTGTCTATGCTTCCTCCATTTGGTATAATCAATAACTTTTAGTATAATCACAATGTTGTACATTCATCATCTCAAAAATTTAAGAACAATATCATTAGTCTAAAAAGAAAGAATCCATACCCCTTATCATTCCTTTCTCAACCCTATGTAACCACTAATCTAATTTCATCTTTATAAATTGAGTTATATTTACATTTTATATAAATGGAATCATGCAATATGTAGTACTCTGTGTCTGGTCTCCTTCTCTTAGTATAATAGTTTGTTCTGGTTTTTTTTTTTTGTCTGATATTAACATTTTGAGGTATTCACTTACATGTGTTCAGCTTCAAAAAAAAGGTTCTCACATATGTGATTCTACCCATGTTCATATTTCATATAATATATCTGTATTTCACGTAGTATATTTAGCTCATAATAGGGCAATCATATAGTAGTTATCCTTTTGTGTCAACATAATGTCCCCCAGATTCATCCATGGTGTCATGTGTTTCACAATTTCATTTCTTCTTACTGCTGAATAATATCTCATCGTGTGTATACTCCACACCATTCATCAATTGATGGATTCCTGGGTTGTTTCCAATTTTTGGTAAACATGAATAATACCGCTATGAATATCAGTGTGCAGATGTCAATTCGTCTCACTGCTCTCAGTTCTTCTGTGTATATATCTAGCAATGGTATTGCTGAGTCCCATGGCAAGTCTATATTCACTTCCTTAGAAACTGCCAATCAGTTCTCCACAGTGGCAGTACCATTCTACATTCCCACCAACAGTGAATAAACATTCCTATCTCTCAAAAGCCTCACCAACATTTACAGTTTTCTGACTTTTTAAGAGCAGCCAATCTAATAGTAATAGACGTGAAATGATATCTCATTGTAGTTTTTGTTTTTTAAATATATTTTTAATTTATTTTTAAAAGATACATAGAACACACAAAATGTTACTTTAAAAATATAAGAGGTTCCCATATGCTCCACTCCCCAAACCCCCACTTTTCCCATATCAACAACTTCTTTCATTAGCGTAGTACATTCATTACATTTGATGAATACATTTTGGAACACTGCTAAACAGCATGGATTATATTTTACATTGTAGTTTACACTCTCTCCCAGTCCACTCAGTGGGTTATAGCAGGATATATAATGATCTGCATCTGTCCCTGTGATATCTTTCAGAAAAACTCCAAGTCCCAGAAATGCCCCCATATCACACCTCCTTTTCCCTCTCCCTGCCTTCAGGAACTCCTGTGGCCACTATCTCCACATCAATGTTATAATTTCTTGCATTGCTAGAGTCACAATAATTCTATAGTAGAATACCAGTAAGTTCACTCTAGTCCATATTTTATTCCTCCATCCTGAGGACCTTGGTGTGACGATGCCCACTTCACCTCTGAATTGAGAGGGAACTTCAAGCCCACACAACTGGTGGATGGAACGCTTGTGCCTGCAGCTGTAGACTCTCTCAGTTCCTTGGTGTGGTGGTTGTCCATCCTCACCTCCTTGTTAGGTGTCCTGGGTAAGTCTAATGAACTGGAGAGTAAGTGCTGCAACACCGTTGAGGCTCAGGGCCCAACTGGCACATGGACAGCCCAGGGATTCAAGTCTTCTGGGAATACACCAACCCAGCACCAACCACAGATTCAATGTAAGTGACAGAAGAGGCATGTATGGAGAAGTCACATCTGAGTCCAACTCCATCATTTTCAGAAGCACAAATTCCAAAGTAGAACCCACTGGCATGACACTGAACTCCATAGTCCATCTGCCATGACCAAAGGACCTGGGTGCCTCCATAGCTCTCAGGAGCACCACTACTTGAGGTTGTATATACTTAGGCTGTTTATGAGATCCTCCTGATGTGTGCATAAGCTTGACCCTTCTGATGAACTCCCAACTCATCTTGAAGTCTCTTAGCCATATAGACTCATTTGTCTTTACCATTTCCCCTTTTACTCAAGGTCTTTTTCCAGTGTCTTCACCAGCCAGTTCTTGGTAGTAGTCCCTCAGCACCAGGGAGGCTCATCCTTGGGAGTCATGTCCCATGCTGGGGGGAAGGTAATGTATTTATATGTTCAGTTTGACTTAGAGAGTGGCCACATTTGAGCAACATGGAGGCTCTCAGGAGGTAGCTCTTAGGCACCCTACAACACTAGGCATAGTTCACAAACATAGTCATCAGTATCAAGGGCCTATCATTGAGCCATTCTTCTTCACTGGTCATTGCCTTTGCACTTGGGGAATTGTTGCTGTTCCATTGGGGAATACAGCAGTGTTCCCCAGGATGGGAACCCAGCACTCCCTTAGTTGTCATGTGAATCTCTATCCATTGTGTCAATACCCAATGAACATCCAAACATATCTATATACCCTATATGCATGCTCAGGTGAACTCCCTCCCATGCATCCCCCATCAATGACACCCCACACCAATGCTCCTCTCCTGCCATAGTTGAACCCCTCTGTGATCCAAAACTTCTTCAAAAATGAAGCCTGATATATTACCAAATTCAATTAATAGAAAAATGAAATAGTAATGATAGGTTTAAATCTTAGAAATAAAATACATAATAATTTAGGAAAACTAAAACAAAGTAAAGAAAAATTGGGGTATTAAAAAATTGAAAAATATTATAAAAAAGAAAACTTTTTTGATGTTTTGACCTTCATCACTGTAATAGGTGTTGTCCTGTATGTACAGTGGCAAGGCAGTCTCTTCCATTTCTTCCTCAGTGTCTTACCTTTTTTTTTTTTTCATTATGTCTTCAAAGAAGTTTTAGGTCACAGTAAAGTCACATACGGAATATAGGGTACTCCCATATACCCAGCATCCTCTCTCTTTTCCCCCTTCCCCAACTATGATAATTTTACATGTGGATGTTACATTTGCTACAATTGATGTAACAATATTGAAACATAGTTACTAACCATAGTCAGTAGTTTACATTATGGCTTATATTTTAGACTGTACACTTTTATAAATTTTTGGTGAAATTTAACATGACCTGTATCCATCATTGCATGATCATGCAGAACAATTCCACTGCCCCCAATTTTTCCCTCTTCCATCTATTTTATTCCTCTCTTTCTCTTCCTTGGGGCCCACAATGACAACCAAGTTTCACTGCTTGAAGGACAAGATTCATAGATACTTGCAACAACACTGAGAGCTTGACACACTAGTCTGTCCTCCCCCATTTGGAGCCACCCATGCTCTCAAGAGACACCCTCCCCTCTGTTTAAGAACATCAGGCCTACCTGGAAGGGGGTATAATACCTTCCAGCTCATTATATGGGTCTCCACTAACTGACGTAACACACTGTGACAAGATGATCACTCACACACTCACTAGAAATCTGCCCCAGGTGCACTCTGTGCCAAATGCCCCCATCCAACACCATAAACCGGTAACCCTTCCTTATTATATTGTCAAAAGAATTTTCTCAACATTATAGTTTCAACTATGTACCCACCAATCCCGTGTTCACCTTGTAGTTTTGATTTGTCTTTCCCTAATTGCTAATGATGTTGTACATTTTTTTATGTATGTTTTCACCATTTGTATTTCTTCTTTGCAAAGTGTCTTTTCAAGTCTATTCCCCACTTTTTAATTGGATAGTTTGCCTTTTTATTGTTGGATTGTATGGACTCCTTGCATATCATGGATATTAAACCCTTATTCAATTGCCTAATACATTCTCCCATTTGAGTCAGGTGCCTTCTCACCTTTTTGACAAAGTCTTTTGAGGTGAAGTTTAATTTTGAGGAGGTCACATTTATCTATTTTTCTTTTGTTGCTCATGCTTTGGACATAAGGTTTAAGAAACTACCACCTACCACAAGAACTTGAAGATGTTTCCTACAATTTTTCTAGGAGTTTTATGGTTGCTGTTTTTCTATTGAAGTCATTAACCCATTTTGAGTTAATTTTTATATAAGGTGTGAGATAGAGGTCTTCTTTCTTTCTTTTGAATATGACTATAGAGTTCTCCCAGCACCATTTGTTGAACAGATTGTTCTGGCCAAGCTGGGTGGGCTTAATAGCCTTGTCAAAAATCACTTGACTATAGATGTGAGAGTTAATTTCTGGGTTCTCGATTAATTTCCATCAGTGTATCTGTCTGTCCTTATGCCAGTACCATGCTGTTTTTACCACTGTAGCTAAGTAATAAGCTTTAAAGTCAGGAAATGAGAGTTCTCCAACTTCGTTCTGTTTTTTAAAGACATTTTTGGCTCTCAAGGCCCCTTACCCTTCCAAATATATTTGATTATTTGCTTTTTTATTTCTGCAAATAAAGGCTGTTGGATTTTAATTGGGATTGCATTGAATCTGTAAATCAGTTTGAGTATAATTGACATCTTAATGATATTATGCTTCCAACCCATGATCATGGAAAGTTCTTTCATTTATTTAAGTCTTCTTCAGTTTCTCTTAGCAATGTTTTGTGGTTTTCTAAATACAGATCCTTTATGTGCTTGGTTAAGATTATTCCTAAATATTTGATTGTTTTAGTTGCTATTATAAAGGGAATATTTTTCTGATTTCCTCCTCAGATTACACATCAATAGAAAGAAACGCTATTGATTTTTGCATATTAATCTTGTATCCCACCACTTTGCTGAACTCGTCCTATTAATTCCAGTAGCTTTGTTGGCAATTTTTCAGGATTTTCTAGATATACCATCATGTCACCAGCAAACAGTGAAAGTTTTACTTCTTCCTTCCCTATTTGGGTGCCTTTCATTTCTTTGACTAGCCTACTTGCTCTGGCTAGAACTTCTAGCACAATATTGAATAATACTGTTGTCAGTGGGCATCCTTGTCTTGTTCCTGATACCAGTGGGAAAGCTTTCAGTCTTTCACATTGAGTACAATGCTAGTTGTAAGTTTTTCAAATATGCACTTTACCATATTGAGAAAGCTTCCTTCTATTCCTATCTTTTAGAGTTTTTTTATTCAGATGGGTGCTGTATTTTTTCAAATGACTTTTCTACTTCAATCGAGAGGCTCATGTGATTTTTTCTTCTTCAATTTATGAATGTGGTTTATTATACTAATTGATTTTCCTGTGTTGAACCACCCTTGCATACCTGGGATAAAACCCACTTGATTATGGTGTATAATTCTTTTAAAGTGCTTTTGGATTCTGCTTGCAAGTATTTTGTTGAGGATTTTCACATCTATACTCATTAAGATATTGGTCTGTAATTTTCTTTTTTTTTTTTTTAATGTAGTATCTTTATTTGGTTTTGGTATTAGGGTGATGTTGGCTTCATCAAATGAGTTTGGTAGCATTCTTTCCTGTTCAATTTTTTGGAAGAGCTTTAGGAAGATTAGTATTAGCTCATCTTTGATTGGTAGAATTCACCTGTGAAACTATCTGGTCATGGCTTTTCATTTGGGGAGGTTTTTGATGACTGTTTCAATCTCTTCACTTGTGATTGGCTTGTTGAGGTCTTCTATTTCTTCTAAAGTCAGTGTAGGTGATTCATGTGATTTTAGAAATTTGTCCATCTAGTGTACATTTTCTACTTTTTTTGGCATTCAGTTGTTCATAGTATCCTCTTATGATCTCTCTTATTTCTATTTCTCTTATTTCTATTTCTTATTTCCATCCTCTCATTTCTGTTTTTTTTTTTTTTTTTAATTTGTGTTTTCTTTTTTTCTTTGTCAGTCTAGCTAGAGGATGGTCAATTTTATTGATTTTCCCAAAGAACTAACTTTTGGTTTTGTTGATTGTCTCTATGGTTTTTCTGTTCTTGATTTCATTTATTTTTGCTCTGATCTTTACTATTTCCTTCCTTTGCTTGGGTTTAGTTTGCTGTGTTTTTTTTTCTAGTTCTTCCAAGTGTGCTGTTAGATCATCAATTTTAGCCCTTTCTTCTTTTTTTAATTTAAGCATTGTAGGCTATAAATATTCCTTTCAGCACTGCGTTTGTGGTGTCCCATAGGTTTTGATATATTGTGTTCTTCTTATTTTCACTCATTTCAAGATATTTGCTGAATTCTCTTGCAATTTCTTCTTTGACCCACTGACTTTTTAAGAGTGTGTTGTTTAATCTCCATATATTTTTCAATTTCCCCTTTTCCATACATTATTGATTTCCAACTTCATTTTGTTATGATCAGAGAAAGTGTTTTGTATAATTACAATCTTTTAAAGTTTATTGAGACTTGTCTTGTGACCCAACATATGGTCCATCTTGGAAAAGGATCCATGAGCACTTGAAAAGAATGTATATCCTGCTGTTTGGGGATACAATGATCTACACATGCCTGTTAAGTCTAGTTCACTCATCATATAATTCAAGTTCCCTGTCCCCTTGTTTATCCTTTTTCCAGATGTCTATCCAATACTGAGAGTGGTGTATTGAAGTCTCCAAATATTATTGTAGAGACATCTATTTCTCCCTTCAGCTTTGCCAGTGTGTGCCATGTGTATCTTGGGGCCTGAGATTAGGTGCATAATTATTCAGAATAGTTATATCTTCTTGTGAATTGCCCCTTTTATTAATATATAATGACCTTCTGTCCCTTTTAATAGTTTCACATTTAATTCTTTTGTCCAATATTTGCATCACTACTCCAGCTCTTTTTTGGTTACTATTTGCATGTAATATCTTTTCCCAACCTTTCACTTTTAACCTGGTTATGTCCTTACATCAGAGGTGTGTCTTGCAGGCAACATATAGATGGCTCATATTGTTTTTATCCATTCTATCAGTCTATGTCTTTTCTTTGGGGAGTTGAAGCCACTAACATTCAATGTTATAACTGTGAAGGCATTACTTGCATCATCCATTTTGATCTTTGACTTTCTGTTGTCATATCATACTATAGTCTATCTTTTACCCTTTAATTTACTCTTTCTAAACAATAATCTTCATTTCTACACTTTTCTCCAAGTCTCTTGCCTTTGTTTTTTCCTTTCCAGCTGCAGCAATCCCTTTAGTGTCTCTTGTAACTCTGGTCTTTTGGTAACATATTCTATCAGTTTTTGTTAGTCTGTGAAGACTTTGAACTCCCCTTCATTTTTAAAGGACAGCTTTGCAGGATACAGAATTCATGGCTGGCAAACTTTCTCTTTCAATATGTTAAATTCATCATACCACCTTCTTCTCTCCTCCATGGTTTCTGACGAAAGGTTAGCACTTAATCTTATCAAGATTCCCTTGTATGTGATTATTTGCTCTATCAAAATCAAAATCCTCTATCGCTGATATTTGTCATTCTGAAGAGCATGTGTCTCAGCGTAAGTCTATTCGTGTTTATTCTGTTTGAGGTTTGTTGTCCCTCTTGGATGTTGATATTTATGTCCTTCATAAGGGTAGGGAAGTTTTCAATATTTATTTCTTCAAACATTCTTTCTGCCCCTTTTCCAAATCTTTCTCCTTCTGGGACACTGATAAATGCATTTGTGTGTGTGTGTTTCATGTTGTCATTTGATTCCCTGAGACACTGTTCCATTTTTTTCCATTCTCTTCCTTTTCTGTTCTCCTGTCTTTTCCAGTTCAGATGTTCTGTCTTTGAAATCACTAACTCAGTCTTAAAGCATTTCAAATTTGCTCTTATGTGCCTCTCATGTATTTTTTAATCTAATCTATCATGTCTATTATAAAGTCTGTTACTTTTCTTTGCAGACTTTCAAATTGTTTTTATGCTCATCCAGTGTCTTCTTAATAGCCTTTATCTCTTTAGTCATATTTTCTTTCAATTCTTTAAATTGATTTAGGACTGTTGTGTGATTACATTGATTAATTGTCTTAAATTCTGAATCTTTTCAGGATATTTGGTTTGTTTCTTTGTCTGGACTACCTCTTTCTGTATTCCTAGTAAGGCTTGTAATTTTTTGCTGATGTCTAAGCATCTGATTATGTTGGTGAATTTACTCTGATGGCCAATTTCTCTCTCTTGTCTATTGTTACTATTTTTTCACAGCTCCTCTTTGATATTTGGTTCAACTTATCCTAAGTCATTAAAATTGCCTAGCTTAAGTTATCAAAATCATGCCAGGGACTTACTAATTGGTTGCAGAATTTTTCCCAAGGGCGGGATAAGGAAAGCTCTAAAATCAGTGTTTTGTCTAAGTAATTTCCAGACCAGCCAGCAGATGATGCTCATTGGCACACCTTTCCATGGAGGTGTATCTCTCTCAGGTCTCCTTTATTTTCATCTTGGCAGAGCCAAGATTAAATGCAGCCTCTGATGAATGAATTCACTGAAGAACCCGCCCTCCACCCCCGACTCACCCTCCCTTTTGCCTTGTAACATCTGACAGGAAGGAAAACATCTGTTCCCCTCTCAGTCAGTTGCAATGAGCCAGGAGTTTTACCCCCACTGAATATCTCAGGGCTGATGAAGGAGAGCCCTTCCCCATAGCTGGGAAGTTTAGTAATTCACAGTTTGATGTTTTGGCTTCTTCATTCTTCTGTCTCTCACTCTCCTGGGATTTGTGAAGCACAGTCCTCAACTGCTGATCCCCAAATCATGCCCCTCAGGCAGCTTTTGGCTCTTTCTCTGTTGTTTTTGTGAGAGAGCTGAGCCTTAGCTGCCTAATTCAATGCCATCTTCTCACAATCCCCCCAAACACTATCTTTTTAAATCCATAAATTTTAATACTCTGGTATGTAGTTCTACCAGAGAAGGACTTATAAAAATATAACTCCATACTATAAGGATAATTAACAATAAATAAATATCTTACTGTCATTAAATTCCTAGTGTGTACTCAGTATTCCTCAGTTGTCTCAAAATGTCTCTTTACACTTGGTTTGTTCCAATGAAGATCCAAAGTCGAAAATGTGTATTTGATTGGTGTGTCTCTCAAATCTGTAACAATCCCCCCTACCCCTGCTTTTTTTCTTGCCATTTATTTGTTGGAAAATCAAGTCATATGTCCTGTAAAATATTCTACAGTCTGGATATGGCTGATTGAAATTTTATGGTGGCATTTTGGATAATCTCCTATATCCATATCTTTTATTTTTATCTGTTAACTCTTAGATATTGAGACCTGATTAAATTTATATTTAACATTTTTGTCAGGAAGCAAATAAATCCAGCAATGCCACTTTGTAAAAAATCTTTTTATACTAAATTTTTTTAAGAAATGCCTCTTTTAGTAATGATTAATTAGTGAGTCCCGTTTTATCAGCCTGACTTATATGTTAAGTTTCCTGCCAACTTTTCACCCTAATAATTTTAGTAACCACTAATTGCCTAGATTCAGTATTTCATTAGGGTTCAATAACTGTGAATTTCTGTCTTTGTTATGCCTAATATATTTTGGGCATTGAATATAGGTTCCTATATGGAGTTCAAGACACTATCTTACTTTTGGCAACATAACCAACCATTTTAGTTTGCCCCAGAATCTCCCAGTTTTAGCACTGAAGGTCCTTTGTCTGGGAAACCTCTCAACCTAGGCATGCCAGGTCAATTGGTCATTATGTTCAAACCAGGAATTATCTATTACTTTTAGTTATTCTTTTACATTAATCAGGAAAATATGGTAGGGTGGAAGGACACTGGACATCAAATAAAGATATCTATGTTTGACTCTGGTTTCCATCTTTCGGGAAAATTACCTACATTTTTACGGCTTGTGTTTCTCATCATTTATAATATCTACTTCACCTATAAGTGAAAATGGCAGAGGGTTCAATGAGCATATGAGTGTAGAAAAGCACTATTGAAATATCAAGGATTATTATTCCCCATTTCCATTCATGTTTCTTCTCTCACCTTATACCTGAAGCAGCTGGTCCTTCTTCTTTTCCATTTGGTATTACTCAAAATATTTAATGTTCTGTTTGGACTCCACCATAAAGAACAAGGGTGTCTAGGAATCACAGATATATTAAAATGACAAGAAATCTTATATCATCTGGTTTCCTAGGCTTTAAGCAACTTTGAATAGGGAATAATTAAATGCTTGGCATATTATAAGCCTCTGTACATATCTTTTGAGAAAATTAAAGAATGATAAGTGAATGGATAATGATTGAAACCTGACCTGTCATCGCTCAGATAAAGAAAATGTGTAATTTGCTTTTGGTGAGGGGGAGAGCCAGAACTTGGACTAGAACTTGGGTTTTTTACTCCCATTCTAACTAGTACTTTTCCTATAATAACAAATTGCCTATAAATGTTAAACAAAAAAATGTGCAACAGTTAAGGGGATTATAGCAATCTAGAAATATTGAATAGAAGAGTAATTAGGGTTGATGTATATAATTAAGTTTCACAACTGTAGGAATCAGTATTGGACTCAAATTATGAGAGAGGATTCCAATAAAGAGCGTTGCTCCATCACAGAACAAGCATCCCAGCTGGAAGTGCTCAAACAGGCTGGGTAAGCATCTGTTGGAGGTTTTACAGAGGAAATATGTTGTTGTTTTTAGAGTCCCTCCTAATTTTAAGACTGTTATTCTGTGAAATAAAGTAATCATGGGAACAACCCTCCAATCACTCTCACAGAAATGACATCTTCACTGGCAGGGACCCATCTCTTCTTCAACTACTAGACCAGCACCAGTGGTGGAAAGGTAGGATAAAGATTTGAGCTTTAGTCCTTCCAAAGTCCAACACTGTTGAGGAGCACCCCTTTTCTTATCCAAATAGTTGGGGCAATGAAGATGATTATGTGAGCAAGTAGGGAGCAAATCTTCATAGGTTTTGTTTTTACCATAAATATGCTATTCTTTCCTTCATTCTCACTCAAATCCTTATTACCTACTGTCTAATTACTGAAAGAGCTTCCTGACTGGTTTCTCTTTGGTCTTTCACCATACTAATTCACCATTTGGCTATCTTTCTCTCTTTTTTTAAGTTGCTGGATCTGTCCTTTGCACTTAATTCCAGGTTTTTATTGTCCACATTTTAATGCCCTTTAAAATTAGCCTCTTCTGAGTGAACAAGTTGCTTGCCTTTGCACAACAGAATTGATATGATGTTCTCCATAATAAATTATGTAACCTCTGAGGCAGAGAGCTCTAGGAAACATGTATTACCTTAACTAATTCTCTTAACCTCTCTAAACATTTTTATTGTTATCTCCAAAATGAGAATAATAATGTTTAACTTACAGATAATTGTCAGGAATAAATAAGGTACTTGCACAGTGCTTGGCACGCGGTAAGGGATTCTTTGCTGGTCACTACCCTTCCTTCACACCACGCTCCCTTATGTTCATTATGCCCATAGAGTTATGTTAATTGGACATGTCGTTAATTTTCCATATAATATGAATTCTGTATATCTATTAGTTGCCTTTTTAAAGATTCAGCAATGAAGCAAATTAATTAGAATCAAACTAGTAGTGCTATTTATTATACATGTCAATTTAATTTAAAAATAAAAACGAAAACTGAATAATTAAAAATGTCAGAAAAACTGAATTCCTGCCTTCTCTTATGAAAGGTTAAATGCAAGAAGGGACATGTTTCTAGTAATAAAGGTAAAAATGCTATTAGTCTTTACATTTTATGTATCTAAGAACATCTGTGAAAAGCAGTGAAGTCAGAACACCATTTCTTTGATAATCACTTACAAAGTGGTTACCAAGTCTCAGCTGCACCTGTAGTCATTTTTTTCAGGTTCAATAAAGCAAACTTAACTATTTCTCATTTGCTTTTTGCTTTGGTATTCCTTCCCTGTTCATGCTCCTTGTTTCTCACTGTTCTCCCTATAAGTGAGTAGGGCCTAAAGAGTTTTCACAAAGCCATAGACCATGACCAGTTGACCTATACCTATACCCTAAAGATGTTTTCTAGCAACAAACAGACCATGCACACTTCAAGTGTTCCAAAGTATATAAATTCATATTTTCATTTCACAGTTAGGAATTCTTCAGGAAACGAAACTTTTCTGATACCATCTCATGGGAACTTTTCTGTTGCTGCTTTGTTTACCACTGGTAATTTTCCCTCACCAACTTGCAAGTTTTGTTCTTTAGTGTTTACTTTGGCAGGTTATACATTTTCTGGTAAAGCAAACTCAATTTCATTTCATCATCACAGACAACCATTCATTTAGACCCCAAGCTGCTCAAAGACATATTATATAAATATTTGATTAAAATAATGGCATTCTGACTCTCAAGAACAGGTGTAAAATCATAGTCCCATTTATAAGCCACACCAACACAGTTGAATAAAGCAGCAGTATCTCTAAAAACCTGACAAATTAAAGGCAAGCACAATAACTTCAACTTGACTCTGAATTCATTTTATTTTTGGTCTTCCTTTTCTTTTCTTTTCTTTTCTTTTAAATATAAATTTTTATGCATTGGCCTAATTTTTAGATGCCTATAATATTCATAACAAAAGCACAATTGCTCTGGAGAGTACACATTATTTTGCTGTAGGTTGTTGCAACTTTAATGGAACAAGAATGAATAAAACATAAAATGTTAGATATTGAATTTAAACTGGGACTATGACTAGCAACCATTTCTCAGCCACTTCCAACTTTCTACAAAAAGATTTAGGAAGACAAAATCTAAGAAGAAAGAGATATAAAATAAATAGCTAATAATAGTCTGGAAGAAATTTCCACTAATAGAAAGGCTGTCATAAATGAATTGAGAATATAAGCCAAGTTTACTCGTACTATGCTGCCAGAAACAGAACATACCTCTTGGTATGAAGAAAGATCATATGTAATTTTCTTCGACTTCTATTCCCAAATTCAAAAGTGAATATTTTGGCTGAAGAGAAGAATCAACAGCAATCTCTCTGTTTCATGGGTGCTGCTTTGTGGAACAGTCAGAGTGCTGATCTCATCATTCTTCTCCTGCCTCCATACCATCCTTGATACTCATTTATAAATTAAAGTCTCAAAAAGCAGCCATCAGTAGTTGAGGAATGGGGTGGAACTTATACTGCTATACCATATTCTTAGGTTAAGTATGAATAAAGGCAGGAAAAATAGTAGCAGTTCATATTAGGGATTATAGTTGTTTTTGGTTTGTTAGTTTGTTTCCAAATAACCCAGTTACTAAAAAGCAAAAAGGGTAGATGAATAATTCTGTAAAAGTCCCATTTAAGGCTAAAAAATATATCATCCCAGATTTCTGGACATTGAGACTTGGTCCAGGGAAGTGGATCCAATTATTCGAAGTGGGGGGAAAATAGAACCCTCCATGCACTCTATTTATTCGTAATACCTGGGCATAGATAGATCTTCCTTTATTTGAGGAGGATTAAACAGAAAACTTCAACCATAGATAGCCTTTGAACAAGGAATTTTGATTCAGCTTGAAAGTTCAGAAAAAGAACATACTTTTTACAATTATTTTCTACAGGACTTAGGAGAAAATTTAGAAATGTTTTTAATCCTCTCAAAAGCATTCAAATAGACAAAAGCCTTTTGAAACCAAAAGATACAAAAATTGAATATAGCAAGATTAAAAAACAAGAGTTCACTAGTTCCTAACAAGCTTGCCAAGACGGCACACAAGGAATGCCTTTAATTCCCCTCTTTAGCACAGTCCTGAAGTAAACAAGCAGTTAATGCTACACAGAAAATATACAATCTCTGAGACCCTACAGGGAGATAAAAGTTTCCTGGATCCAGACAGAGGGAAAACAGTGGTCAAGAGTGGAAAATGACCAGGCTGTTACCCACACATAGGCTAGGAGTACTCCCGGGAGAGATGTTGTTAGCTGTGATTATTTTTTCCCTCCCACATAAAAGAGGAAGGAATATTAGCCCCATCCATTCCCACTACAAGAGGCAGAAATGCTAACCCAGTACTGGCCGGGCAGCAGGAGTGATGGATAACTTCATGATATTGCCTGAGCCACTTTCTTTTGGGAAACATATAGATGTAGGGAAATAGAGTCCTCTCTATCCCAAAAGCATTTCTTCTACTTCTTACCCTCCACAGTCCCCAGGCTAAGAGATAACCAGCACCCCTTAAGGCGATATGTGGAGATTTCTTGAGTGACAAAGTCACTAGCCTGGGCAATGGGAAACTAACATGTGGCCCAAAATAGTCTGTACTATTAGAAGCATTTTGGTTCTTTATCTCACATAAACTATATTCATTGCGGTAATACTAGCTAATGTGAAAAATTAACTCCAATGGTGGCTTACTTAGCTCACCAGAAGTTTTACTTCTCACGCAGGAGAAAGTACAATAATGTTCCTGATTGGTGGGTAGGTTTCCTTCTCTTGGTGTTTCAGGAACCCAGTCTCCTCCCATTTTCCATCTCTACCAGGCCTAGATAAAACCTCGAAATTCTTTGCATCCAGTGGAAGAAAAGAGGGTAGAGGAGTCATACCTGCTTCTTAGTCATCTTTGTCAGAAATGAGATACAATATTTGTACTCTCATTTCATTGATACGCATTGGTCAACTATGATGCAAGGGAAGATAAATGTAATTCTTGTATTATTAGCCACTTCTCAGAAACAACTGTGTATTTTGGAAGGAGGAACCAAATGTGACACTTACCCACCTATGTCACACTCAATCCCACTTTTGTACACTTTTATACCCACATATAAAACAAACACATCCTTCCCCAAGGGAGACAACTCAGAGCCCCAGCTGCACTCTTGGTGCCTGGCAAATGTGTAGACTTCTTCATCAGTCTGGAAGTAGTTTCTTGTGGTTTGATGATCTATAAATTAGAAGAAAAGCATTCTGCCCCTCCCATCCCATTGCACCAGATAATAGCAATAAAAACTTCCATCAAACAGAAAAGAAAAGAAACCCACAGAAGTCCCTGGTTCACGGAAAGTATAACACTCAGCTTAGCCAGCCATTTGAAGTCGCCTGGTTTGGCAGTGCAGACTGTTCCTTAACTAGATCCTGATTTCCTCTCTGAGAGAAGCTGGCTGTGTATTTTCTTCCACGGCCCCATACTTCATTCCTGGGAAGATTTTCCTTGTCCATCATCCTCCATGACCAATCCATGACTAAGCAGGCCCTGGGGAGCAGCCTGCTGTCAGCTGGCACATGTTTGGGTGTCAAAGGCTTGTTTTATATTCACAGGCTTATTTAGGCTAGGTTCCCGGTTTGTTTGGAAATGTGATTTCTCCCCAAATCTAGTAGGCTTCTAGTCTGTTTGCAATCAGTCAATTCCATGTGCTAGAAATCACTTCTCGATTTCTTTTCAGGTCATTATCAACAAATCTGATTTGGTGGTAGAAGAAAATTTTCTTTACCCCCATTCTGTTTCTCCCAACCTAATGGCAGCTCCCTTAAGGCCATTTGAAATAATAGGTTTAAGTAGAAAAAAATACCCTTAATTTGTTCTTTGCTACATGGCTGAATGCCTGTACTTGAGAAGACATATGTAACTGGGCTATTAAAATCTTTTTTTTTTTTTCAGTTTTTTCTTACTTTTTAGGTAGTGGCAGCCATCAGCCTATCAAATCCTGCGAAGTCCCATCTTTCTGGATTCTTCTGGTTCTCTTTATTCCTGCCTCAACCTGGTTGATACTTACCTGAAATTCTCTTTTTCTCATATTACCTTGCTAAGAGCCAAAAGGAAAAGCCAACAACATGGCACCTTTACTTTCTTTCCAATCTCCTCCCTTATAGCTATAATAGGTTTAAGACATATGAAATGCTTTTTTCTTTTTAATTGTTTTTTTATTGACTTTGTAATAATATTACATTAAAAATATATATATGAGGTCCCATTCAACCCCACCCCCCCACCCCACCTCTCCCCCGCCAGCAACACTCGTTCCCATCATCATGACACATCCTTTGCATTTGGTAAGTACATCTTTGGGCACCTCTTCACCTCATGATCAATGGTCCACATCATGGCCCATACTCTCCCCCATTCCATCCAGTGGGCCCTGTGAGGATTTACAATGTCCAGTGATTGCCCCTGAAGCACCATCCAGGGCAGCTCCATGTCCCAAAGACGCCTCCACCTCTCATCTCTTCCTGTATTTCCCCATACCCATCAGCCACCATGTCCACTTTTCCCAATCCAATGCCACCTTTTCTATGTGGACATTGGATTGGTTGTGTCCATTGCACCTCTATGTCAAGAGGAGGCTCAGATTCCACATGGATGCGGGATGCAATCCTCCCACTTTCAGTTGTAATCACTCTAGGAAATGCTATTTGACCTAATGCAAGGGGGAAATGGAAAGGAGAAATGAGTTTATATGGCTACGAGTCTCTAAAAAAGAGTCTGGAGGCTGGCAGAAGGATTGCCCTTATGCACAACTGAGCAGAGTCTGAGAGACAGATAAAGCAGATACAACCCCCAGATATTGGTTCCTATGAGGGCTAAAGAGACCCATGGGAGTTATGGTCATGGCCGATGGGGTTAACTACCAGGTCAGATGGCCCCTCTTTGGAAATGGTGTTTATATATGATGAATCTGGACTCAGATGGGATCTCTCTTCATAAGACTTTCATGCTAATGTGCTGGAGGTGCAGTTAGTGTTGGGGTTTAAGATATATTTAGGGGATTTGAATCTCTGGACTGACAATGTGATAGCCCAGGTCCTGAGCCTCAACAGACTCCAGCACCTACAATCTGATTTATTGGACTTACCACACTCAGCTAAGATGGAGTTGAAGAAGGACAACCACCACACCATGAAATGCTTTTATCCGAGTTACCACATACCTCCCATTTTTTTATCCTCTGATATCAATTCTTTTTCTTTCTCCTAAATGATCACTAAGCTACCAATATGTATTTTGTTTTTTACTGTATGGAGGAATTTCATTTTGAGTTACAAATCAGCTGCTGGAATAAATAATTGTAAAATGTTAATAAAACATTTCAAATGTTTTAAGTACTCACTGTACTATTTTAAGCATTCACTAACAAAACAGTGAAATCATTTGTAGTTTTCTGCCTCCTAATGTCTGATAAGCCTGTAAAAACTATTTTCATAAAATAGAATCTTTGCTTCAGGTCACCCTGCTGAGGAAAAGCTTTGAGGAAAGCTGTGGCAGTACTAACTCTCTAGCTCTCTCGGCTTGTTAATTGCCCAGGGGCCATGCCTTTTCAAAAGATTGAGCAGCTGCTGTTTGATGAAACCACCCACATGTCTTTTCCAAGAAATGAAGGGAATCTATGAAATAGAAATCAACCATAAACAAAGACACTGTAAACTCCAGCCATCCAACATGTTCAAAATATTCTGTAATCAGTTACATAGTTAATGCATATCCCAGAACTCTAAAAATGTGCTTGGCTAATGTAAGCCCCTAAAAATCACCAAAGCAAGATTATCCTGGCCACATATTAAAGACCCACACTCTCAATGCTGCCAGAAGTCTTTTTCATGTACTTTTGTTTAAAATTTCCACGTTCTATTTCGTTTCTTAGTATTCTCTAACGTAGTTCCAAAAACTACTGATTTTGAAAGGAACCTTAATAAATAGCAAACTCTTCCTTAATCAAGTTCTGAGAAATAAGACAAAAGTCAGTGGATATAAATAAAAAATATATTAAAAAGTAAAATTTTTAAAAAATTTTAAAAATAAAAATGTTTTAAAAAGTCAGTGGATAGAGGACATAATTAACAGCACCTATCTTCCTAATGATAGCAGCTGTCTACACTAGTGCTACAGCATGGAACAGTAGTCTCTCCTGTTCTTTATGTTCCCCCCAAGAGGAAAAGGGGAAGAATTGTGCCAAGCATGCCCAGTTTATCATTCTCAAGTCCCCCAATCGAATAAGGTCATACCTTCTCCTCTAAGGAAAGTGAATCAAGGGGGTGAGGAGAGGCCAGAAGTATCAAACAGTGGTGCTCCTTCCACACAGAAACATCAGGAGGGTGGGAGAAGTGTCCCCCAAAAATAAAGATAGTCTTATTTCCAGATTAATCTGTAGGTTAAATACAATTCAAGTAAAATTCCCAGCAGATATTATTATGGAACTTGAGAAACTCATTCTAAACTACATATGTAAAAATCAATATGGTGAATAAATATATGAAGACATGCTAACGCAAATTCACCATTAATGAAAAAAATACAAATTAAAACAACTATGAAATACTGCTTTATACTGAATAGATCTTTTAAAATTAGAATTTTGGAGTATTAAACTATTTAGAAAGGTCTTGGCTCCTTGAGCATCTCTGGGTGTCTCTCCTTGAGCTCAGCTCTGGGCCAACCTGGAGTTCTTTCCCATACATAGCTGGATCAAAAATGGCTGCTTCTTTTTCCTCTGTCTCTTTTTCTCTGTGTCTCTTTTTATATCACACCCAGTAAGAAGCTGCAGAACTAAACTGGTTCATGGCTCACTGATGTAGTCAGATCAAAAGGCCCCAAAGGAATGGATTAGTTCAAAATATAACCCTTTCTTTTTGGAATTCACAAATGAACTTCAAACTGTCCAAACTATCTTCAGTGGTGGAGAAAATAGATAGGGACCTATTACAATCTCATTTTTCACTTGTAAATAAAAAATGCTGATATAAATGAAAGAACATTATATATTTTTCACATACATATTTGTCAAAATGCACATATTAAAGTGACTGCTTATGGCTGGAAGGAATTGGGATCTAGAATAAGAAATTGAACAGAAAATTGTGAGGGCTTTGTGCCAACTAATGAAATAGAACAACATAAACTAAGGGAATAATGCTTTTAACTACTTGTTAATGAAATTCAAATAAAAAATCCACAAAAATAATCTCAGGAAAGTGATGGATAATTTCAGGTATGCTGGATATTCAGTGGATAAAACCTGTAATATCGTTAACATCCACACTGGCTTTGCTATAATTTAATCAGTAATGTTGATGATTAGCAATGCTGAGATGCCCTTCCAGAATGATGAGTAAAACAACACAGATGAAAACAGTCAGAAATCTAAGAATAGAAATGGAGGACACAGAATTCTTGAAAAATAAAGCAGAACAAATGAAACAGAGCCATTAATAAATTATACGACTGGGTAATAAAAATAGTGCTAAATATTCAGCTCAAAAGAACCTAGCCAGTTCCAATATTTCAGTAAACTCAAATTACTAAAAAGAGACACATGCTTAGACCCATCATGTCAATTACTTTGTTTTTAAATTACAAGAATATGGGCAAGGGGAAGAAATTTGCAATGCTGTTGGAGAAAATTATATTTATAAGGACTATATAATGACCTAGCAAGAATCTTAGTATTATGTTTCTCTTCTCTAAATTTCTTACCATGTGCACATATTTATTTTAAAATCAGAAAGTAGATATGTAACTAATTTACAATATTAATAGTAAGCATAAATTAAATAGCCATTCAAGGGATATCATTGTGCAATAAGTTAAGTTGGTACAAGTAGACCAGAAAGACAAAAACCTGCACATGGACTCATACATGGGACTGATTCTTAGAGCAAGACTTTACCAATAATACATCCTAAACCATCAGCATGTATTAATAACCCAAGTGATAAGAATTTAGAAGAGAACTAGCTCTCCAAAGGATTTTTCACTAGTTGCAGCACAGTAGAACATTAGTATTTCTGATGAACAGATTACTTTTTAATATACTAAAGCTTATATATCATACTGTGAATCAATAGAACACCAAATTATCTGTTAATTCTAAGCTCCTGACCCCTTAAAGGGCTTTCTTCAGGTAGCAATATGCTGCCAGCTATTGAATGTTTTAATTTTAAAAGCTGTTCTTTTGAAGATAATATGGTATGATGACAATTAATTAATATTAAATTAATAGCTAGGGTTCCAAATTAAGAATCACTTCCTGGCAATTTTTTATTACCTATTCATTTAATATCCACTGTATATTTTGCATTGCAACCCTAGCTAAAATGGAAAGAGTCTTGATTTCTGTTACTACTGCAGCTGGAAAAGTTCACATTACCAGGATCCCCTTGGTGTCTGGGTTTTTTCTTTCTTTTCTTGTAGGTGCCTCTATGATATATGATGGAATTGAAGGACTTAGAACAGAACAATGTTTCTATGTGGATAAACCATTTAATACTTCTGCTTAGAAAAAATTACGTTCCTTCTAAATATTCTTCCTGTGTCCCATTCTACTTCACACTTATAACCTGAAGAAAGTCAGATATATCTGAAGAAAACTGTAGCAATGATGGTTTTTATGAGAAGAGGTAAGCTTTGGTTTCAAAGAACAAAGAAATGAAAGAAAGCCGAGGTGCAAAGTGGTCAGGTGGTCTATTGGTAATACAGAGTTTCAAATGTTAAAAGTTGTAGTCATTAATATTAATGATCCAGAGGCCTAATATTTAGCAGAAGTGAACTCTAACAGCAGGCTGAACATTATTAAAATTGCTGCTTATACACAAGAATGTGATACTCTTTCCAATACATGCCACCTTTACTATTGACTTGGGTGCACCAACCTGGTGTATGAAAAGTTGTTAAGTATAAGATTTTTGCTGCATACATGCTGAATATTGGGAAGAATACTTCTAGAAAAGTTTGATCTGTGGAGCGGTGGTCAACAGCAAATTGTTACTAGTTCATGATGAGATAAGTATAGAAATTGAAATTGTTTAGAAACTTTTATGGCAATTCAATATTGTCACAATGTCCAAACATGTGGTCACTAACTCTTGTGGTAGAATAAGGTATAAATCAGTCTGGACAATGTTAAACTTGAGTGCTTACTGGGTATTTTCTTTCATTGATATGAATGGAATTTAATAATTATGTAAATCTATACTGTAATAAAGGCATTTGATTGCTTTATGTTTTCTGGAAAAACTGCTAAATGCATTATCTTAAAAGCTGGGGTGGTTCTAGATTTTGTAAGTTACTTCAATTTCAGGACCATCTTAAAGAATAATAATTTAAAGTACTAATATAATGTTAAATGCTAGGCCTGGAGGGCCATGGAAATGAGGGGCCATGAAACTTAAGCTCATTGTCTTTATGTTATATCAGACTCTTTGAGAATAGTCTTTCTCCTCATCACCAGAGACTTTTCTTTATACTGAATTTATTTATTGTCATATGCAAATCAGTCTAACTTTAAAACACTGTTCGCAATTGTGTTAGTCAGCCAAAGGGGTGCTGATGCAAAGTACCAGAAATCCATTGGCTTTTATAAAGGGTATTATTTGGGGTAGAAGCTACAGTCACAAGGCCCTAAAGAGTCCAACTCACAGTACCACACGAGGTACTTTCTCACCCAAAGTCATTGGCCATATGTGAAATAAGATGGCAGGCAATGTCTGTGAGGGTTCAGCCTTCCTTCTTCCTCTTAAGGCTCCATGGTCCTAGCTTCTTGCAATCTCAGATATAGGCTGGCATAAGGCTTGTGTCTCTCCCAGGGCTTGTTTCTTTCCAGGCTCAGCAGCTGTGTTCTCTTTGCAAGGTCTGATGTAGACTACCAGGCAACTCATCTCTTTTCCCCAGGCCTCTGCCCTATCTAATAAGCTGTCTCTACTTCCATGTTCTTCATTGAGAATCAGTTTGTATAGCCCATCAGGGGCCATGCCCTAATGATGTGGTCAAATCAAAGCCCTAATCTTGATTTAATAAAGTGAAAGTGAAACCCCTGAATTGAATACAATCAAAGGGGTATCATGCCCAGAGGAATAGACTAATTTACAAACATAATCAATATCTCTTTTTGGATTCATAAATAATACCAAACTGCCACAGCAATATTATGGTTTTTATATTTCGGGGCATGGGAATACATCAAATTAGAAGGAAACTATTTAAACCTCATTACTACAGTATAATTGTACCAAATAAACTGTGAACAAAGATTCATTGAATTCCAAGTTACAGTCCATTTATTATATACTAGTCATCACAATATGGGAGACTATCTGCTTCCACAGGATTTCTTTTGCTTATTAGGAATTTCCTTGAATAAGCTGAAATAAAATAATTTAAATTCTCTCTTGGTTTTTCTTCTAAAACTATACATTAAATAGAATTTATTCTAACACAAAACAACTTAGTTGAAAATTTTTAGATTATGTGACAAAAAAGGAGAAAATTAAGTATACATTGATGATAGTTTTTAATTGGTGTCTAAAAGATGAAGACTAAATGTTATTTGTGCTACAAATCTAGGTGACTAACCGCTTTTGACCACATCACTATCATAGAAATAATGTTGCTGTTATCAAAAGTAGACGTTATTCACTAGGTTAATCATATTTGATTAGGGATTTTTAAAAAAGGAAACATTTATTTTACAACAGAGCAGAATCATTTTACTAGAACTCTACAGTTCCTCCTTTAAATTTGTCTCCTTTTTTTTTTTTTTGGTGGTGGTGGTTTCTGTTCCCTACGATTATATGTATATGGACCATATTATCCTAAGAGCAAAGTTTTAAATAAAAATGGAGAGAATACTTTTACAAATATTCCTTAAATCATTTCAATGTGAAGTATTCTGTAATTTTTATGCTGTTTCTAAATGACAAACTTTTTAGATAGTTTTCAAAAGGATAACAGGAAGTACAGTTTACTACATTTTAATGAGTTATGAAGATGTCTAGTTCCTAGAACGCTCCACAAAACTCGTTTTCTTTTGCTGAAAGTAACATTTAAGATTCATATGTAAAAATCTTGGTTAATTTTTACCTTGAAAAATGACTTTTTAGTATTGTAGTAAAAAGGAACCTGGCCCTATGGAGGACTGACTTTGTAAATGAAAGGAGTCTAAGTAGCAGGTGGTATCTTGAAATCTCCCATAGAGTGCTACAGACCCCACACTATAGTTAGCGGGCAAGTGAATGGGCATATTCAAAGGTGAACAAAGAGCAGAACCATAGTCATTGAACTAAGAAGTCATTGCACATTTTGGAGACAGGGATATACTAGCTTAGATAATTATAAGGGGTAAGAATAGAAATGTGAGTTAGAATAATCTAGAGCAAGGCTATCCAATTGAAATATAGCATAAGCCTCAAGTGCAAGCCACATACATAATTTAAAATTTTCTAGTAGCTAATTTGAAAAGTAAAAAAAAAACAAACACATTAACTTTAGTAAACATTTTATTTCATCCAATATGCCTAAATATTATTATTTCAACATGCAATCAAAACAAAACAATGAATAAAATCATTTAAATTTTGTTACCATTCTAAGTCTTCAACAATCAGCTATTCATTTTGCACTTAACTGCACATCTTATTTTGGACTTGCCACATTTTAGTGCTCAGAAGTCATATGTGGTTACTGGCTATCATATAAAATAGTCCAGCTTTAAAGTTAGGGAGTGACTAATGTATTAAGGATAGAGACTCTGGGTTGAATCCATTCATAGCAACTGGTGCCAGGATACCTTTTGTTTCAGTGCATAAAATGGGGAAATTAATTACCTAAGTATCAGAAAACCTCAGTTTCAAAGCCCCTTGGAGCAGCTCCAACACACCACCGCTACTGTCCCCATAATCCTGGTTTCATTACCCTGACTTTAGGGGAGCAATCTATACCACAGTGCGCTGTGTGTCCTCCCATTGGCAGCAAGGGAACTGGTGGTGTTACATACACGCTAGGCAAATGGAACTTGTTCTTATAAATCTGTTATATCATAAACTCCAAGTCACACAGTTTTCAGATTTTAACATCTATGAAATCTAGATGCATCTCAAAATTAATGCGTTTTACCATATCTCTCAGCCAGGTAGCAGTTTTGTAGATCTTGTCGTTTGGCACCTTCTGATAAAAGCATGGAAGTGCCAGCATCAAAATTTGTAGAATGAATATCAGTGGTGGGAAAGAAAACCCAGGATACAATAGCAGAATATATTTTAAGAAATATTGTATCAACATGTTCTTATAGGCACAGATGTTGTTCTTTTAAAAATCCTAACATTGATACTTATTTGAAAACTATTTTCAGAAAAGTTAGGAAGAAGTTGGAGAACCAGCTTAGCAGTTTGTTTCACTTATGGTTGTATTTTTTTGTATGCTACTGGAGTAATATATGATAAAAATCTATCAAAATCAAAAAAGACCTTTCAATATGTATAAAATAAAGTTTAAGTGAAAAGAAGACTTGCTTTGAAAAGAATTGGCTTAATTGGCAGCTTTTTGTTTGTCTTATTGATAATAAAAATAAGGGTTTGTCTTGCAATAGGGGACCTTATATATAACGAAATATGATAATTTAATGAGAACTGTTTTCAACTCTGCTACATTCTTCTAATAAGAAAAGTTATGAATTCCTAATTAGGAAACTTTAAATTAATTATTTTAATTTATCTGAGGAGAAAGAATATTGTATCTATAGGAGATTTGTAACTATGTGGAATAAAATGCATGCCTGAAAGTATGTTCCCCTACCTTCATTCTCATGTTCTGAATGGAAAGAATGGGTAATATTATAATTCTCTTATTACTGGTGAATCTAAGGAACAAGCACTCTCTTTAAAATAGAAACTTCTTTAGTATGAAATAATACATAAACACAGAAAAGGGGCAAAAACTAAAAGCACAGTTTAATGATTTATCATAAAGTACCCACAGACCAGGAAAAGGAATACAATGTTACCAGCCACCTCAAAAAAGCTTTTTGTGCTTTGTTTTTGTCTGCCAGACTGATAGGACAAGTTATGACACAGCAGATTGGCTTAAGCAACTAGAATTTATTGTCTCATGGTTTCAGAGGCTAAAAGTCCAAAATCAAGGCATAGCAAGCTTTCTCTCTGAGGTTTATAACATTCAAGTGCTAGCCTGCTACAATCCTTTGGGGTCCCTTGGCTTGCATGGCTGCCTCCAATCAATCACATGCAGTCTCTGTCTCCTTGTTCTGCTCTTCCCATTTATGCTGAATTCCTGCTTCCCGCTGTGTGGCTTCCCATTTCTTCTCTTTCTAAGGTCTCCAGTAATAGGGAATAAGGCCCACCCTGATTAAGTTGGGCCACACCTTAACTAAAAATTTCTTCAAAGTATTGCCAGATTTTCTCTAGGTCCTTGGTTAAGGTACAAGAAATGAATTTCAAGAGAAAACCAGCTTAGTTAAGCCAGTAATTAATTAAAGAAGGGAGGGAAGAGAAATGGGAGAAAATAACAGATTAAGGGGCCCAGGTAGATGGAAGAAGTTGAAAAGTGATAAAAAGGGCTAATTTACAGAGACTACACTTCTCCATCACAGATTACAAGTGCCTTTGTTTCACTTGAGTGATGTTCCAGGCAGGGGAGAAGAAGGCAAGATCAGGGAGTAAAAAGCAAGAACTGGGGGATGGGAGGAGGGGGGGTTGATTTCCTCTTGATTTTTTTTTTTTCCCCAAGATTTATTTCTTTCTTTCTCTCCCCTTCCCCCCCCCCACCCCAGTTGTCTGTTCTCTGTGTCTGTTTGCTGCGTCTTCTTCCTTGTCTCTTCTTCTTTGTCTGCTTTTTTGTTGTTTCAGTGGCGCGGGAATCTGTGTTTCTTTTTGTTGCGTATTCTTGTTGTGTCAGCTCTCTGTGTGTGCGGCGCCATTCCTGGGCAGGCTGCACTTTCTCACTGGGTGGCTCTCCTTACGGGGCACACTCCTTGCGCGTGGGGCTCCCCTATGCGGAGGACACCCCTGCATGGCACAATACTCCTTGCGCGCATCAACACTGTGCATGGGCCAGCTCCACACGGGTCAAGGAGGACCAGGGTTTGAACCACAGACCTCCCATGTGGTAGATAGATGCCATAACCACTGGGCCAAGTCTGCTTCCCCCTGCTTGCTTTTTGAACAATTAATTTTTCTGCCCCTTGGTCAATGTTGGTGGAGGAGTCAGTTGTTTGCTGTTCTGATTGATGATCCCCTCACTCAGTCCCTCAGGAGGGCCCAGTGATAACGCCCCCTGGAGCATATCAGGGGATTCTCCTGGCTTCTGGAGGAAATCTCATTCTGAATGCAATTTCTCGCAAGGGTCTTGCAGCAGCCATCTTGGTGGTACTGAAGACCATGTGTTCAATGATGGCAGTTTTTCTGTGAGGTTCTAGATCCATTTATTGAATCCCAACTAGCCTGCCTCAAAAGGGTCCTATTTGCAATGGGCTCACTCCTATAGGGATGTGGACAAAGATTAAGAACACATTTTTTGTCAGGATACAACCCAATTACTAAGCCTTCTTCCCCTGATGTTCATGGTAACCGTTTTCCTGTTTGCATCTCTAATACAGCTTAATTTTGCTTGATTTTTTTTTTATTTTTTAAATTTATTGAAGTATATCACTCATACATAAATATATATAAACAATAAGCTTACAAAACAAACATAAATAACATCATACAGGACTCTCATAACACCCTACCACCAATACCTTGCATTGTTGTTAAACCTTCTTAACTAATGATTAAAAAGAGCATTGTCAAAATATTACTACTAACCAAATTATTTTTCCCCAAACCCACCCTATTATTATTATCTTTATATCATTTATATATGAACATGCATAAACAATAAGTGTACAGAAAAAGATGTGAAGTTACAAAGCAAATATACATAACATCATACCAGGGTCTCCTACATCAACCCTCCACCAACACCTTGCATTGTCATGAGATGTTTGTTACAAATTATGAAAGAATACTGTCAAAATCTTACCACTAATTATAATCCTTATCTTATATTTGGTGTGTTTTCCCCCCAACCCACCTATATTAGTCAGGGTTCTCTAGGGAAACAGAATTAGCAAGAGATATCTGTCAATAGTGTGTGATTGTGTTCGAGTCTTTCATGCAGCCATGGGGAGGCACAAGTACAGGTTCCACAGGCAGGCTGCAACCAGGGGCTGCAATGAAAGTCCAATGAAGGTTCTTGATGAGTTCTGGGAGATGTTGGCTGTCCAAAGAAGAGCTGAGAAATTCTCTCTCAATGCTGGAATCACTTCCCCTTTTAAGGCATTCAAATGATTGGTTTAAGTGTCACTCATTACTGATGGCAATATCCCTGACTGATGTAATTATAATCAGCTATCTATGATTTACCACTGCAGTAAAGTCAATGGTGACTAAATTCCATAAATGCCCTTATACTACAGTTAGCCCAATGCATGCTTGACCAAACAACTGGGCACAATTACCTGGCTGAGTTGACATAATAGCCTAACCATCGCAGTCCACCCCTTGTCAACTCAGCAACAGGACACATTACCTTAAACCATACTTAGTCTCTAAGTAAAAACAATAACAGACGTGCATATATATATATATATATATATATATCTGCCTAACAATGTTTGACTCTCCTGCATACAGCTAGAAATACATTAATTCCATATAGAATAAAATGCAAGGTCTTGGGTAATATTCACTCTCAAACTTGACATCCTCAAATATTTTGACAAGAAATAGATATAACTTGTTATATGATAAGGGAAAAGTTTGGGGAAGAAGCCAAAGAAATTGCTTTTGAGTACATATATACTCATCATCATAATGAAACAAGGAAGAAAGATCCATGACCATTATAGCCCTCATTTCTGTAACTGATCAGGTGGTCAAAGTTCATATTTATCACTACCTTCTTCCACTACCCATTCCATGTTTCCATTACCCTCAGCAAGCACTTCAGCTGGCCATGGTTCTTTGCGTGGTGGGGAGACCCAAACTTTCATTCCTGAAGATTATAGGCCATTATTAGTCCTGCTTGGATTGGGTTGTTGCATTTTCTGCTGGCTTTAATCATAGGACATGGAGGTACTAGGAGATACCTTAGAGGATCTCCTGTATTCCAGGCAAATGCTACTTTATCCCCATTATATAGATGCAGTCCTATTTCCCCTTGATAGTTGGGATCAATTACTCCAGCCAGTACAATAATTCCCTTCTTTGACTGTTGATTCAGAGGAAAGAGGAGCCCAAAGTGGCCAGGTGGCAGTTTTAACTAATCAGCAGAGCTTGAGTTTGCAGGGATAGAAGCAAAAATTTTTCTAGTGGGTAATTAGGGGTAATAGTGAGTGATGCCACTTCCATTTCCACCCCTTGATTCCTGGACTCATGGAGAAACAGCACCATAGAGGGATGCTGGTTTAAAGCACACACAGCTTCTGGGAGAACATGGCCCCAGCCCTGCAAGGTATTGCCACCTGGCTGGTGCTGTAATTGAGTCTTCAAAAGACCACTCCACTGTTCTATCAGTCCAACTGCTTCTTGCTCACTAAGTCCTATCAACATGGTATCATCAATATAATGGATCAGTGTGAAGGCTTGTGGGAGGGAAACACTACGATCAAGAATCCTGTGGACAATATTATGACATAGGACTGGAGAGTTGATATTCCCCTGAGGCAGGACAGTGATGGTATGCTGCTAGCCTTGCCAACTGAAAGCAAACTGTTTCTGGTGGTCCTTACTAATAGCAACTGAGAAAAAAGCATTTGCCTAATCAACAGCTGCATACCAGGTACCAGGGAACGTGGTGGTTTGCTCATGCAATGATACCACATCTGGAACAGCAGCTGCAATTGGAGTCTCCACCTTGTTAAGTTTATGATAATCAACTGTCATCCTCTAAGATTCATCTGTTTTCTGTACAGGCCAAATAGGAGAGTTGAATGGGGATGCTGTGGGAATCACCACCCCTGCATCCTTCAAATCCTTGATGGTGGCACTAATCTCTGCAATCCCTCCAGGAATCTGGAATTGCTTTTGTTTAACTATTTTGCTAGGTAGGGGTAGTTCTAATGGCTTCCAGTTGGCCTTTCCAACCATAATAGCCCTCACTCCACAAGTCAGGGATCCAGTGTGGGGATTCTGCTAGTTACTGAGTATGTCTATTCTAATCATGCATTCTGGGACTGAGGAAATAACCACAGAATGGGTCCAGGGACACTGGACCAACTGTGAGACAGACCTTGAGCTAAAACTCCATTAATCATCTGATTACCCTACTCTGACTGGTGGACCACAGTGATATTTTGGGTCTCCTGGAATTAATGTCACTTCTGAGCCAGTGTCTAATAATCACTGAAATGACTGATCATTTCCTTTTCCCCAATGCATTTACTCTGGTAAAAGGCCATAGATCTCCTTGGGGAAAGGTGAGAGGAAGATTAACAGTATAAATTTTGGACAGTTTAACAGGATCCTTCCCCAAGGAGACCTGGCCTCCTCCTCATTCAAGGGGCTCTGGGTCTGTAAACTGTCTTAAGTCTGGGAATCGATTAAGCGGTCATGATTCTCTGTGTCTATACCTTGAGTTAGGGTTTCGTTCACTAGGCCTAGAACTCTTCTGTTTATACAGATCCTGAAGCTATTTAGTAGACTGCCCATTTATTACACTGCTAGGTACCCCATGGATATATTAGCCAATGCCATACTCTGCACAACTCAGACTATTTTGAGTGCTTTTTTGAATCTGCCTTTCATGGTGGTAGCCACACCCACCTTGACTTTGGCAATTAACTGCAGATATTTGACTTTTACTAGACTGACATCGAATCATCCCCATAATGTTTAAGGATTATAATTCCATCATAGCCCTTCCTACAGTAATATATGGACTACAGAGAAGAGCAACCACAGAGCTCTTCAGGGAAGATGGAGTTAGTCTTACAAATTTATTCCTCACAGTCCTGGTTAAAGGTGTGTCCTCTGGACATTCCTGGGGTGGGTGGGCAGCTCTCAAATGGTAAATTCATTCTAGCATTGCAATCTCCCTAAGCCTTTGAATTCCCTCTTCTACTGTGTACCAGGGCAAATATGGCATCTCAGCCTGAGACATGCTAGGCCATCTTTTGGCCCATGTTTCAATCAGCCACCCAAACAAACTGTTAGAGCCCTTTCTAATCCCTTGAGCTACAGCATTAAATATTTCTGCTTAGTGGGCTCATATCAATAAATTCAGCCTGATCCAACTTTATATTCCTTCCACCATTTTCCCATACCCTTAATATCCTTCCTACACATACTCCCCTGATTTCTGTCTATATAAGTAGGAAAACTCATGCAGTTTTGAGAAAACTCAAGCAGTTCTTTCTGAGTATACCTTACTTCCTCATGGGTCACACTTTGTATTTCAACTTTGAGGGCTTGTTGTAATTGTAGTCTAGTAATAGATCTTGAAGACAAGAGAAGTGGTGGAGGTGGGTAAGGAGACGGATTAGAAATGCCTTGCAAGTTACTGACCTCAGGGCATTCCCTTGCATTTTATTCTGGTGAAACAGGATTAAACTCTTCAGGCAGGGGCTGGAAGGCAGTTTCCTGAGGGCAGAATGGAGCCTCAGCAGTGCATACTAGAGTTTGGCTGGTACATGTCTCAGAGCTGGGAGGAGGTCCAGACTCCCTGGGGCAGGCCAGACGCTGGGCAGGGCAGGTTTCAGTTTGACTGGTACCCACCTGAGGGCTGGAAATTGTTTCAGACTCCCTGGGGCAGGCTGGAGGCTGGATGATACAAGGTTGACAAGGTGTGGTCTCCACAAGGCAGGCCATGGCAGGCTTATCAGGTAAAGACTCAGCAGAATTCAGGGCTCCAATGTCTCCATCAATATCATCATCATCCCATTTGTCTCCATCCCAATTCTCTGGATTCCACTCTTTTCCAATCAATGCTTTCAATTTAACTGCAGAAACCCTGTGGGGTTGTGATTTTAGTCTAACTCCACACTTGCACAGTGAGAGTCTGAGTTTGGTTCTCAGATATTTTGAGCCTATGGCTACAGGAGACAAGATTTTCTTTCAGAGCACACATAGAAACTTTTGCATCATCCATTTGGTGTTTAAGCTTCAAATTTGAAGTCTTTAACTTATCTCTTTCTTTTGTAACAGTATCCAGGGTATTTAGGAAGAGCCAGCCAACATCAATTTACCATTTAACTCCATAAAACTCTGTTAAGGTGTTGAAAATACTCTTACCCAGATCCTTGCTTCTTATAAGCATTGAAGTAGGGGAATCCAGTGGTACTATTTTGTGTATCTCGATTCCCAACTTGCGCCATGGACTGTTAACAGCCTCTTCATTATTGGAAAGGGAGCCAGTACCATTGAGTCCAAATAGAGTAGAGAGACAATAGCAAAACTCCCAGAACCACCTCAGACACCCCATGTTTAAGACTCTGCTCCTCAAGGACCAATCCCAACACAAAGCTGTACTAGTCAGGGTTCTCTAGGGAAATAGAATCAGCAAGAGATATCTGTCAATAGTATGTGATTCTATATGAGTCTCTCACGCAGCCATGGTGATGCACACGCACAGGTCCCGCAGGCAGGCTGCAACCAGGGGCTGCAATGAAAGTCCAATGAAGGTTCTTGATGAGTTCTGGGAGATGCTGGCTGTCCAAAGAAGAGCTGGGAAATTTTCTCTCAATGCTGGAATCACTTCCCCTTTTAAGAAATTCAACTGATTGGGTTAAGCATGGCTCATTACTGATGGCAATCTCCCTGATTGATGTAATTGTAACCAGCTATTTATGACTTACCACTGCAGTGAAGTCAATGGTGACTAAAGTCCATAAATGCCCTTGCATTACATCTAGCCCAGTGCTTGATTGACCAAACAACTGTGCACAATTAACTGACTAAGTTGACACAATAGCCTAACCATCACACCACCCTATTATTATTTTTAAATATGTTTTTTTTTTAATGACAGAATTTGTAAACTTATAAAACAATCATGCACATGGGCATAATTCCCAAACAATACCCCTCTATCAAGATACCACACTGTGGTGGAACGTTTGTTACAGATAAGATAATATAATCTAATATTACCATGTCCATAGTATACATTTGGCTCACATTTTTCATACTGCCCCATTATCAACACAGTACATCTTTGACATAGATGCATGATTATATTTGTACTGCTCACCACAGTCCATAGATCACTCCAATTGTATTTTTCCCATGCTTCTCCACATTCCTACCACCCTGCAGTAGTGATATACATTTGTTCTAGTTCACAAAGGACATTTACATACCTAGACTACCATTTTCAGCCACATACACATTTATAAAATAGCTGTTAATCACTGTTTGTTACCATCAACTCTACATTTCCACACTTTTACAGTAAATATAATTCAAACTTCAATATATATTAAACATTAGTAGTCCATCTCAGTCCTCTTCTTATCTCCTTTAAGAATCCATGATCTACTGCCAGGTGTTGAAGATATTTTCCTACAACTTCTTCTAGAAGCTTTATTGTTTTTGCTTTTGTTTTTAGGTTTTTGATCCATTTTGAGTTAATTTTTGGATAAGGTGTGAGATAGGGGTTCTCTTTCCTTCTTTCAGCTATGGATATCCGGTTCACTCAGCACCCTTTGTTGAATGGCTTGTTCTGCCCAATCTGTGTGGCTAGTCAAAAATCACTTGATCATACATGTGAGGGTCTGTTTCTGAGCCATTGATTTGGTTCCATTTGTCTATGTGTCTATCTTCATGCCAGTACTATGCTGTTTTTACCACTATAGATAGGTGATATGATTTATAGTCTAGAGATGAGGGTTTGCTTTTCCTTTTTATGATGTTTCTGGCTATTCAGGACCCCTTTCTCTTCCAAATAAATTTGATGATCATGTTTTCAATTTTTTTTAAATGCTGATGGAATTTTTATTGGGATTGCTTTGAATCTGTATATCAATTTTAGTAGAGTTGACATCTTAATGATGTTTAGTTTTCCAATCCATGAGCATGGAATGTTCTTCCAGTTATTTAAGACTTAAGTTTCTTTTAACATTGAGGTGCAGTTTTCTAAATACAAGTGTTTTACATCATTGGTTAAGTTTATTCCTGACTATTTGAGTTTTATCTGTCATGTTTTATTTTCACCATTCTTTTGACATCTTTAGTCAAAATTTCTAGACTCTCTTCCAAGTTTCTGTCTCCTGTCTTCTCAGGTTCTAGCACACCCTTTAGTATTTCTTGAAAATCTGTTCTCTTGCTTAGAAATTCTTTCAGTCTCTGTTTATCTGTGAATATTCTAATCTTGCCCTCATTTTTGAAAGACAGATTGCTGGTTATCAAATTCTTGGCTGGAAGTTTTTCTCTTATAGTATCTTAAATGTTTCATACCACTGTGTTCTTGCTCCTTGGTTTCTGGTGAGAAAGCAGCACTTAAACTTATTGGGTATCCCTAATATGTTATGCTATGCATTGCTTTTCTCTTGCTGTTCTCAGAATTCTCTCTTTGTCTTTGTCATTTGACATTCTATTTAGTATGTGCCTCAGAGTTGGTTTATTCAGATTTTTTTCAGATGGGAGTACATTGTGCTTCTTGGATGTGGATATCTATGTCCTTCAATAGGGTTGGAAAATTATCTACCATTATTTCTTCAAATATTTCTTCAGCCCCTTTTCTTTCTCTTCTCCTTCTGGGACACACATGACATGTATGTTTGCATGCCTTTTGCTGTCATTTAGCTCCCTAAGACTTTGTTAAAATTTTTCCATTCTTTTCTTGATCTGTTTTTTGTACGTTCACTTTCAGAGGCCATTTCTTTGAACTCACCATTTCTTTCTTCTGCCTCCTCAAATCTGCTATTATATGATTCCAATGTTTTTAAATTTTCATTTATTGCACCTTTCATTCCCATAAGATCTACTATATTTCTGTGTATGCTTTCGAATTCTTCTTTGTGCTTATCCAATGTCTTCTTAATAACCGTAATCTCTTTAGCCATCTCATTGAATTTATTAAGGAGATTTGTTTGAACATCTATGATTAGTTGTCTCAACTCCTTTCTGTTATCTGGAGGCTTATCTTGTTCCTTTAACTGGGCTATATCTTCCTGTTTCTTGGTGCAGATTGTAATTTTTGATTGTGTCTTAGCATCTGGCTTACTAGCATATTTATTCTGGGTGCAGTTTTTCTTTTCTCTTTAGTTTAGGGCTTCCTGCCCTTTCTCCCTTGCTGATTGTGCAATATGAGCCAACCATGTAGTTGGTGCTATAAGCTGTGGAAGCCCAGGCTACCATTGCCCCAGGGACTGATGAAGCTTCTCCCACCTTTCTCCTTTGCCAGGGATAGGGACAGGGTCACAGTTGTGTGGAATAATCCAAGACATGCTGACCTAGACTATAGTTGCCTAGAGAGACTGATGAGGCTTCATGCACCTTTCTCCCCTGACTGGGGCAGGGATGGAGCTGCAGGTGTGGGCAGCAATCTATGCAGTGCAGATCCAAGATGACCACAGTTGCTGTGGTGGGCTTCCAATTATTCAGTCTGTGCCAGCTAAAAGTACCTGCAGTTACCTGGATAGGCTAGTGCAGGGCCTTCTTACCGCCTCACTTCTAGAGGTGGGGCTGAAGTCTTGCCTAGGGCTGCAGGCCAATCTGGGAGAAAGAAAGCAGTTCCTACCATAACTGTGAGTTTTTGGTCAGTTCAGCTTCCCCTCATGCTGGGGGCAGAGTCAAAATTGCAGCCACCAGCCTCTTTCTGACTTGGGCAAATTCACACCCTAGCTGTTCTTAGGGTTAGACCTTAGTCAGCCTAGTCTACTTGTCAGTAGCCAAAATCCATAGCCAACTGTGTCCTCCTCCCCTGTTTTTTGGGAAATGGAGCTTCCAATTCCAACCACAGAATGGCTCCTGAGTAGCTTGCACCACCAGAGTAGAATAATCCTGGCTTCCACAGCTTGGCCAGTAATTTCCCAGAGAGGGTAGCATAGGTCCTCACCACTTCCTCCCTGCCAGAGGTGCTGCTGGGGCCTAGGATAGAGCTGCAGTCTGATCTGGATGGAAGGAAACCACTCCCTAGCAGCAGTCTTCCCTGCTTCCCCTCATGCCAGGCATGGTGTTAAGATGGCAGCTACTGGCCTCTTTCTGACTTGAATAGGCTCAAACTTCAGCTGTTCTTAGGATTATATTTTAGTTCACTGAATTTACTCATCAGTAGCTGATGTTGATGCCCAGCCATCTATTCCTCCCTCATTTTTGGGAAGTGGAGCTTTCAATTCCAGCCATGGAGAAGCTCCTGAGGTGACTTGTGCCTCCAGTGGAGAATGGGCACTAGTGTCCATGTTGTGGAGTGCTCTACTTATAAATCTTCTCTGTAGATCGGCACTTTTCTCTTCCCATTCCTTCAAATATGTTGCAGGATACCCTTCTGGTCTCCTGAAACCCCCAAACAGGGGCTTCAGATAACTCCAGATAGCTCTGGGTGTTTATAAACTGCCCTGTAGCAGTAGCTGACTCTAGGGGCTTCTTACTCCATTGCCATCTTGCTGGTTGTCAATACTCAATTTTGCTTTGAATTTTTCACTTTACAAATGTGAAATTAGATAGGGTATAATTATTTTTTATCTGGCTACTTTTGGTTAATATTATGTTTGTGAGATTAATCCACATTGTGTGCAGCCAGAATCTGTTCATTTTTATTGATATATAATATTACATTTTATGAATGTAATACAATTTAATTATCTATTCTGTTGATGCTGGGCACTTAAGTTGATTTCACTTTTACTTATTGCAAGTAATAGTGCTATGAACTTTCTTGTACATGTCTCTGAATGCATATTGTTCAGTCATTTCTGTTTTGATTTAACCAGAAGAAAGGGAATTACTAAGTCACAGTGTAGTATATGTATTTTTAACTCCTATAAACAATGACAAACTACTTTCAAAAGCAGTTGCTAAATTTTATACTCCCATCAACTCAGTATGAATGTTCCTATTGTTTCACATCCTTACCAACACTTGGTATTTCCAGTTGCATTGTGAGCTTTTAGTATTATTTTATTGTGCTTTTAATTTGCATGTTAAAAATATTTCATTATACTTGTGGTCTTCTATATTTCTCCTTATAGGTCTGTCAATGTTTGCTTCAAAAATAAATATTGCACATATAACTTTGGGGGGCAAATTGAGAATTGTTATTCTTGATTTTATTGTTATAAAATATTCCTCATCTCTAAAATTTTCTTGTAACAACAGTACAGTGTTGTTTTGCGTGATTTTTAATACATACTCACAAAACTTTTCTAATTCGAGCATGTAGTACCCTTTAGTGTAATTAATGACATATTTTGATTTTAATCTATCATCCTTAATAGAGCAGTTATGAGTTTATAGAAAAACCATGCATAAAATACAGAGTTGCCAAACTCTCCTCCATCTTACACATATAGATTTCCTTGTTATTAACATTTTCTATTAGTGTGGCACCTTTGTTGAACTGATGAAACAATATTATTATTATAATTACACTATTAATTATATGCCATAGTTTGCAAAATGGTTCATTCTTTCCATTGTACTGTTCTATGGGCTTGTTTATTTTTATTCTTAAATATTTATACAGCCTAAAATTTCCCAATTTACCCCTTTCAAATATATATTTCAATGGTATTATGTTCACAATGTTGTGCCACCATCACCACCATCCCTTACCAAGGCTTTTCCACCATCCCAAATAGAAACTGTGTGCCAGAAAAGCATTAATTCCCTGTTCTCCAACCTACCCCAGCCTCTGTAACCTGTATTCTAGTTTCAGACCCTATAAATTTGCATATTTTAATTATTTCATACCCATTTCAAGACAATATTTGTATTCTTATGTCTGGCTTATGTCATTCAACCTGATGTCTTTAAGGTTCATTCATGTTGTAGCATGGATAAGAACTTCATTCCTTTATAGGTTGAATAATATTCTGTTGTATGTATTTGCCACATTTTGTTTATCTATTTATCTATTGATGGACACGTGTTGCTTCTGGAAGTTAAATATATTTTACAATTTGTTTAGTGGATTTCCTTGATATTAAACTAAGCATCCTTGACTTATCAAAATCAATTATTAATTGACACTTCTAAAATCTTTTTTTATAAAGTAATACTTAGGATACTCTAATTCCCTTTACTCATACCCAATGTAAGAGCTATTACTGTTGTGAATTCTATAAATACTTTGAATTCAAACAAGTGTTATGATTATTGTCATGTATGGACAACATTCATGGATATTTACCCACATATTTACTATTATACTGTTCTTCTGCATTTCCAAAGTTTTTTCCAACACTTTAAGATATTAATTCATAGTCTTCTTGTTTCTGTTGTTCTGTGTTAGAATTTACTTGTTATACTAGTTGCTGCTTCTTTATGTAATCTGGCTTTTTTTCTGGTTGATTTTAACATCTTTCTCCTTGTTTGGCATTCAAAAATTTTACTATGATATTCATAGATACCAAAATTTCAAGCTTATTTTTCTTGGTTTTACAGGGCTGCTTTAAATTTATTTCCTGATGTGTGAAATCACTTTTGAAAAATTCTTCGATGTAAAATTTTGTTCCATTCCTCCTCTCTTCCTCCTCTCCTTCTGGGACCCCAGTTACACAATTGTTAGACATTTTCATTATATTTCCTATATTTCTAATCCTGTCTTTTAATTTTTCATATTTTTCTATCTTTGTTTCTTTTCAGATATTTTTATCTGACCTATCTTCCAGTTAATTTATTGTCTCTTCAGCTGTGTCTAATCACTATTAAATCCATTCTTTCAGTTCCTCTTGGGAAATGTTTTTGTTTTTGTTGCTATGATTATTATTGTTGCTGTCGTTTTATGCACAGTCACCCTTTGTTTACTTTGCTTTATCTTGATTGTTCTTGGCACTAATCCCCTCTGAAATAGAATTTTCTGATTTTAAACATTGGAAACCTAAGGCTTTGTGAGTAGTAGTGAGTTGTCCAAGGATGTGTATCCAATAAGTGTCTGAGCTAAGATTGGAAGTCAGGTTAAGCAAATTCCACAGACTCATTTCCTACTGAAAGTCCCATTATGTGTATGTTGGTAGGATTGTTGGTGCTCATAAATCTCTGATGCACCTTTCATTTTACTTCTTTCTTTTTCCTTTCTGTTCCTCAGACTGGATAATTTAAATTTACCAATGTTCAAGTCCACATTCTTTCTTCTGTCAGTTCAGATCTGCTGTTGATCCCTCTAGTGGCCTCTTTCATTTCAGTTTTTGTACTTTTTAATTTCATAATTTCTATTTGGGTTTTTAAAATAATTTCCTTCTTATTATTGGTAAACTCCACTTGGTGACACATTGTTCTTATACTTTTCTTTAACTTTTTCAGACATGGTTTCTTTCAGTTATTTTAAAATACTTTTAATAGCTATCTAGTAAGCCTAACATTTGGGCTTCAACAGAAACAGTTTCTACTGACTTCATTTTCTTTCTGAATATGGTCCCAACATCCCTGGTTTGCATGTCTCATAATTTTTTGTTGAAAACTTGACCTTTTAAATAGTATAATATGGCAATTCTCAAAATCATATTTTTTCCCATCCCCCGTGGTTTTTTTGTTGTTGTTGTGTTTGTTTTTGCTGCAGCTGTTTATTTAGAGATGTTCCTTACTAAGTCTGCAAAGTATATATCTTTTGCTATGTGTGGACACTGAAGTATGCTCAATTAACTTAGTGGTCAGGCATGAACAGTTAGTTCCTTAAATAACTTGAGCCAATAAATATCCCAGACATTGTGAGAGATTCTGTGTTTGTTTTAGGAGCCTCCTTCAATTCTTTTCTGGGAGTTTATGGCTCTTCCTGCACCATCACTTCCTGCTTGCAGAGTCTCAAGGTCAATCAGAGGTCAGTGATAAAGACATTCTTAGCTCTTTTCTATTTATGTTATTGCTCCACATATATAAATGTCCTTTTAGATTAATGAGAATATGTCAGAGACGTTCAAAATCTCCTATGGACATCTCATATGCCAACTTTTTCTATTAAATTTTTGGTCAACTTCTTGTTAGCCCCAACCATTATTACTACCCATTTAACTATGATGTTAAACAATTGCCACTATTGATTTTTGACAAATATCCTAGGGTAAAGCTGCTTACACAGAGTAACATCTACAAGTGAAATAAAATAAGCCCTGAGAAGGGGGCTTTTCAAAGAGTTTTCAAAGAGGTCAACAAGTAACACTTATCTGGGGATGGAGTTTTTAGGGACCTCTAAACCCATTCTGCTTCACCAGTGATTGCTAGACTGCTGGTTTTCACAGTTACTGTAGGTGCAGAGCTTTTGGTTTTCAAAGTTACCACAGAGTGGGGAAGAGAGGGATGGGAAAAATTAAAATATCATAAGCCTCACTTTTCTTACCAAGATTCAGCTGCTTTTCTTGAATAAATCTCTTTGAACTGGTCCAAGGCATTTGGTTAATTTCCATAGTTCTGAAAACTTGGTCTTGTTGCTTTTAAGGCTTTTCAGAGCTCTACTCTGTCATTCATTTGTGTTTCTCATTTATTCAAATTTTTGGTTATATATTTGCCAATTCTCTTCCAAAATTACCAATATTGTCCTTTAATTACATGAATAAAGTAATTATACCTATTTTAAAGCTTAGGTCTGACAAATCATCTGGATGGCCTAAAGTCTGTTTGGTTTGTGTTATTTCCTTGGGTACCTGTTTTTTATTTGGTTTTATTTTATTTTTTATTGTAGTGGTGGTTATTTTGTTACCAATGTTGTATTTGCAAACTGGATTGTAAAAAATTACTGAGTCTCTGGATGAAATTATTTTGCTCCAGATAGGACCTTTATTTTCTTCTGCCAGGTATATAGAAATATAAGCAATCTCAGATCATATTATTCAAATTTCAGAGCTTTGAATGATTTGAAGGAAATTGCAATCTGTTTTTTTTCAGTTCCTATCAGAGCCAGGGGTTTCAGCAGGGAGTCTTACATGGACCGTAGACTCCAATTCCTGTCTCCTAGCTCAACAGGACCACCAAAAGCATGAGAGGGAAACTGGGGTTTGTCAATTTTGACTGTTGCCCTCCCTCTGATCCTGGCCTGATAAATTTCATTATTTTATTAGCTCTCCAATACTTTCAAGCAGATGGCTTTTATGTTTCCCAGATTTCCTATTTGTCCTGAATAGAAATTATCTGTCATTACCAGATGCAGAAGTCAAGTGTTTCTTTATCTTTATTCAGATTGAGTGCTGTAAAATCTAGAATTGCTCCAATTCCAGTGACTTGAATGGTGCACAAAAAAGTTAACCTTTTCTGATTGCTTTACCTCATTTCATGAAGGACAAGTTTGGCTTAAATTCAGAATGCTTAACAGATTTGATGTTATATTCTCTGGATCCCATTGTTTGTTTGCTTGTTTTCCTTAAAAGTCAAGACAAATTCTAAAATTCTATTAAGATCAACTGAATTTCTCCCTACTTCTCAAGACAGTCACTCCACACTCTATGATCTCATAAACTGCATTTACCTCTATTTACTTCATACTTTGCTTTTAAGGATTAGTCTTTGTCCTTTGAAATTTTTTTTGTCTGTTAAGTAAAACATAATATGGAATAGAAATAATTCAAAATTGTGTTCTATTTTTAAATTATCTGTTATGTTGATGTATTACTAAGTGAAAAGACAAGTTAAATAATACATACATAATGACTAGTTTTTTTTAAAAAAGGGAAATTATGTGTATGGATATGTATGTATGTTTGTATGCACATAAATGGTGATATGAAATGATAACTTGAACTGATTTCCTCAAAAAGGTGAGGTTTCCAATGTGATGGGGAACAGTGACTAATTTTCTCTCTATAGTTCTGAATTATTTCATTTGTTACAATATTAACTAATACATTTTGAATTTTTACAGACATCAGTCACCTAAGTTCTTTACAGGTTTAAAATAATTTAATTCTCACAACAAGCCTATGGGGCAGGTTATATTACTTTCCCCCTTTATAAATGGGGAAATTTAAACACAAAAGTTTAGGGGCTTTCCAAAGAACTCACAGTTAGCAGAACTGGGTTCCTAAGTGACTTATTTTGCTTATTCATTCTTTGCTACCCCCCCCCCCTTTTCTTTATCATTTTTAAAAAAAATAAGCATTGGCTAAGTAGTCAATAATTTTATAATGGAATAAAACTGCTTAATTTACCAACTTTATCATTATACATTTGTACAATAAGCTTTAATTCCATTGTGGTCTTAAATGAGGTTTTAAATGAGTTTTTTTCCCAGTAGCATTATAGGCCACTGGGAAAGAATCCAACCAAATTTTTCAGCAAACCCTTCTTTGACAATAAGTAAGGCACCAAGGGAAGTCAAGTGCATTAAATCTTTGTGTCCTGAGAATATCTTTCAGTGTACTCTCTAATTTCTAATGTCACATTTACTGTGATTCCTTACTTACTCCTTAGGACTAAGTCACTAAGAAGGAATAAATTACTCCCACCTTTTATTTTTCCTGTGACATCCTTTAGGGTGCTTGAATAAAAGATATTTTGCAAGCACCGAAGACTTTGTGTTAGAATTACCTGCAGTCTGGAGGTAAAAGTCTACAGTGCATTCGACCATCTGGTACACATGTCAAAGACAGGAAAACATCTCATATACAACAATTTTGACAGACGCTCATTTTTGATGGGCAAGTTAGGTTATCCTCAAAGGTACTGAATACATAGGGAAAACTCATGCATTCAATGGCTTAAATTTCCCTTCTTTTAATTTCCCATTTCCCCATAACTATTTGCAATTTGCATTCATCTCTATGCTAATTGTTTCATCAATGTTTAGGAAATGAGGATGTTTTCTTTACTCTGCAGTTGCTAGGATGCCTAAGGCAGAATAAATTCTTACTTTAAATAATCTCAATAAAAGTGTCACTGAAATGATGCCATGTATACTTTTTTGTGTATTTATAATGGGTTGATTCTATACTCCTTGAACAACACAGAGTGATATGCTTAGAGTATTTTGGAAACTGTCATCCCAATTTAGAAACTTTTAATTGTATTTGTTTTAATGATTTTTTTGTATGTGTATAAAATATGCTAGACCTTTTGAAATCAATATATTTTCAGAATAAAAAATTTCTTATTGAATTATCATTAGCTTACCTAAGAACAGATACAAGGGACAAATGTATAAAGGAATTAAGAGATACTAAGATCTGACTTTCTGTTTGTATTCAAGCTTAATTCCACAAAGTGGGATTGAAAATGAGTTTTTGAAATTTTATGACCATCATCTGATTAACCCTTTCAGGTTTAATACAGCTTGATGGAAGCTCTCTTCTTTATTATCAGCCACACAGCTCATGTTAGTATTTAAAAATACATTAAAATCACCATGTAGTAATTTCAGACAAGCTAACAATTATTTTAATGAAAATATAACCTCAAGTCTGGACATAAAAGAAAAAAAATAAAATGTGTTATAGAATATTTATTACCTGATTTGTTTAATTTAGGTTGTGTTAAAGAAAAACATAAACTGCCTTATCAACCTAGCAAGTTTTGTTTACATTTATAGATTCAGGGGATCTTGAAAATAAGACTAATGTAGATGCTGTCATTTTTATTTTATTGTACACAAGTATAATACCATTTTGGGGGAGACTTTTAAATCTTCTAACATGTTGAAGAAAATAAAGTCGCTAAGAACTTTTGTCTTAAAATAGGTTTTTAAGTATAATATAAACATTAATAATTATTTATAAAATAATTATGTTTATTTTTCCTAAATAAATATAATAAAATCCTGAAACACATTAGGGAACATTCTAATTTGGTCATTTTGTCTATTTAACATTTTATTAAGAAATAATTTGATCTTCTGATCTTCTGATCTTTCCTCAAGTTAACGAAAAAAGTGTATTATTATTTATAGTGTATAGATGAAGAGATTTGGGCACAGATAAATTAAGTAAATTTTCTAAGGACCGGAGAGTGCTGAAGTGTTATGAATCCTAGCACCCTTTGTGTTATACCAGTTTAAAGGAATGGTAAAAATATCATTGTAAAAGAATAGAATGAGTTATAATTATAATAAAACAAGCTATCATAAAGTTTTATATATGCAAGCATTTTCCATTAATGAAACAATTTTAGGATTCACAGTATGAAAGAGGCATGATACAAGGGAGATAAATATATGTTTGAATAAATTTAACATGTAGCTTCATAAATTATAATGGCTAAAAAGATTTCTAAAATAAAAATCAAAATAATTATGTTCTGATTAATATATACCACCATAAAATTGCATATGTTGGTTGATTGATTCACTCATTCTTCCTTTCATGCCACAAATATTTATTGAATGCTGTGATATGTCAGACCTTGTTCTAAAAGCTGGGGATATTAGAGTGAATGTCTTTTAGAAAGTTCTTTCATCAAGTTTTATGAATACTCTATAATGATGATGATGAGTACTGACCCTTTTAATTCTATATACTTCCTTCACATTAAGACTTTTGTCAAAATGTAATAAGATAACATCGTATTACGAAGAAAGTTGTGGAAATGATTAAAACATACTGAGTGATACTGTGTAGAATGATAGAAATAATTCTGTCCCAACAGAAACAAACTTGTAAATAACCAAAGGAGCAATGAAAAAGAGAAATTAAAATGAAGGTACTTTGTCAGTTCTAATTATACTAATTTGAAAAGGCAAATAAGCCCACCAGATGTTACTACATGAGTTAATTCTGTCTTTTTACATAAAAAGTAATTAACTTACATAGCTTACGTTTGTACAATTTCTTAGACGGGCATTAAGTTCACATGTTATAATGTTCCATAACACTGTTATGAAATAAAAAGCTCTTAGTATGATGTAAACTTCTTGTGAAGTGGTAACTCTCACCAAGTGATTATATTCTACTGTTTGAGGAGGCTGCCCAGGTAAGGTATTAACCACTTCCATTGACCATGGCAGGGAGTGGGGCTCTAGACTGAGTTGTCATCTTGCTTCCTTAAGTGGTAACTTGGTCGGTCACTGCTTATTAAATATTCCCCTGATACATTACTTCAATTCCTCAGTTCCCATTTAATGCTTACTGCACATCTTTAAGGTAAATTTTACAGGGTCTTTGTTTTACAGATGAGCATCCTGAGACTTGGGGCAGTCACAGGGTTAGCAAATGCTCAGGCATTGAACCCAGGCAACAGAGATCAGAGGCTGTGCTTGTAACAAGTCGTGAGTGAAGGAAAAATGTTCTGTGATTTAGAAGTTCTCACAATCACAACTGTTTCTTTGACCTTTCTAATCTTCCTTAAACTTGATTTTTTTTTAATCCATGAAAGAGAAAAACTAACGTCTGTCCTTTCATCACAGGATTTAATTTTAATAAATTAGAAATTAGAAAAATTTGGAAAGTGTAAAACATAAGTGTGAAGAATTATCATTACTACTTGACACCTGAGAACTACTCCTTTACTGAACTCTTTCTTGTGTTATGACAGTAATTTCGCCTAGCTTTTCTAGCAGTTCATTTTCTTTTCCTTGTCAGGCTCCATTTTCTTTTTCTACTTTATGTATATATGGGTTCCTGTTTCTCTGCATCCTTGCCAAGACTTGTTGTTTTACATTTTTTATATAATAGCCATTTTAACGGATGCGAAGTGGTATCTTTCGTATTTTGTGTTTTTTTTATTAGACAAGTTGTAAGTATACAGAAAAATAATGTTTAAAGTACAGAGTTTCCATATATTCTTCCTCACTCATGCAATTTTCCTTTTTAACACTTGCATTAGTGGTAATTTTGTTACAATTGATGAAACAATATTATTATAATTGTACTATTAACTTTAGTCCATGATATAATTAGGGTTCATTTTTTGCACTGTACAATTGTATAGTTTTGTAAAATTTTTATTCTGGTAACATATAAATAAAAATCCCCCTTTAACCATATACAAATATACACTTAAATATGTTAATTACATTCATGGTCTTGTGCTTCCATCACCTCCATCTTCTACAAAAATAATTCTACCACCCCAAACAGAAACACTGTACCAATTAAGCATTATCTCCCCATTCCCCACCTCTATCCTGGCCCCTGATAACCTGTATTCTCTGACTCTATGAATTTGCATATTCTAATTATTTCATATCAGTACACCTTACAGTATTTGCCTTTTTAAATGTGGCTTATTTCACTCAACATGTTGTCTTCAAGTTTTATCTATGTTGTCACATGGATCAGAACTTCATTCCTTTTTATGGATGAATATTTTTCCATTTTATGTATATATCACATTTTGTTTATTCATTCACCTGTTGATGGACACATAGGTTGCTTCCACCTTTTGGTAATTCTGAATAATGTCTGTGAATATCATTGTGCAAATATCTGTTTGAGTCCCTGCTTTCAATTCTTTTGAGTATAGACTTACAAGTGGGATTCTTGGGTTATATGGTAATTCTATACTTAACTTTCTGAGGAACTGTCACAGTGGTTATATCATTTTAGATTCCCATCAACAATAAATGAGTGTTCTTATTTCTCCAAATCCTTTCCAAAACTTGTTATTTTCAATTTTTTTTAATGGTAGCCATTCTAGTGTATATGAAATGTTATCACTGTGGCTTTGATTTGTATTTCTCTAATGACTAATAATGTTGAGCATCATTTAATGTGTTTTTTGTTGTATATATATGCATATGTATATATATATTTACATATATGTATCTTCTCTGAAGAAATGTCTATGTCAAATTGTCCATTTTTAATTGGGTTTTTTATTGTTGTTGTTGTTGAATATAAGATTTCTTTACATATTCTAGATATTAAACCTGTATCAGATATGTGGTTTCCAAATATTTTCTCCCATTGTGTGTTTTTTTACTTTCATGATGAAGTCCTTTGATGCACAAAAGTTTATAATTATGATGAAGTCCCTCTATCTATTTTTTTCTTTTGTTGCTTGTGCTTTTGTAAAAAGTCCTAGAAAAATTTCCTACCACAGTCCTGAAGATGGTTCCCTATGTTTTTTTTCTTAGAGTTTTATAGTTTCTTGTATTTAGACTTTTTATCCATTTGAGTTAATTTTTGAATGTAGTGTGAGGTGAGGTCCATCCTCATTCTTTTGCATATAAATATCTAAATCCAATTTTTTGAGCATCATTTTTGAAGAGATTATTCTTTTTCCATTTAGTGAACTTAGCAATCTTGTCAGACATTAGTTGGTCATAGATGTTAGGATATATTTTAGAAATCACAATTCAACTTCATTGATCTGTACAATTTTGTCCTTGTGCAAGTAACACATTGTTTTTCATTATCATAAGTCCTCCAACATTGTTCTGTTTAAAGATGTTAAAGATGATTTAAAGATGTCTATTAGGAATTTTCTACCCTTACATGAGAATTTGATTTACTTTTCCATTTCTGCAAATAAATTATAGGACTTTTGATTGGAATTAATTTGAGTCTGTAAATTACTTGGGTAGAATTGACATCTTGGAAGATTTAGTTATCCAATCCATGAAATGTAATATCCTTCCTTTCATTAGGTCTCTTGATTTCATTCAGCACTGTTTCATAGTTTTCCATGCACAAGTACTATACATCCTTTGTTAAAAATATTCCTAGGTAGTTGATTCTTTTAGTTGCTATTATAAGTGGAATTTTTTTCTTGATCTCCTCTTCAGATTGTTCATATAGAAACACCACTTATTTTTACATGTTGATCTTGTTCCCCACTACTTTGCTGAATTCATTTATTAGCTCTAGTAGTTTTTTTGTAGATATTTTGGAATTTTTAAATATAGGATCATGTCATCTCCAAGTGAGGAATGTTTTACTTCTTCCTTTCTAATCTGAATGCCATTTTATTTATTTTTCTTGCTGAATTGCTCTGGTTAGAATGTCAGGTCAATGTTGAAAGCAGTGGTGACAGTGGGCATCCTTGTCTCCTTCCTGATCTTGGGGGAAAAGCTTTCAGTCTTTCACCAGTAAGTTTGATGCTGCTAGTTGTGGGTGTTTCAAATATGCTTTTTATCATGTTGAGGAAGTTTTCTTCTATTCCTAATTTTCTGAGTGTTTTTGTTTTTTTTTATCAAAAGTGGTCCTGGATCTTGTCAAATGCCTTTTCTTTATCAATTGAGATGACCATGTGTTTTGTTCCTTCATTCTATTAATGTAGGTATTTCATTAATTGATTTTTTATGTTGAGCCACACTTGCGTACCTGGGATAAATCACACCTGATCATGGTATATGAATTATTTTAATGTGTTGTCGGATTGGTTTGCTAGTGTTTTGGTGAGAATTTTTGCATCTATATTCATAAGGGATATTGGTCAGTAATTTTCTTTTCTTGTGGTATCTTCATCTGAATTTGGTATTCAGGTGATTTTGTCCTCATAGGATAAGTTAGGAAGTATTCCTTCCACTTCAATTTTTTTAAAAAGAGTATAAGCAGGATTTGTGTTAATACTACTTATAATACCTGGTAAATTTCACTAGTGAACACATCTAGTCCTACCTTTTTGGAAAGATTTTGATTAGTGATTCTCTTTACCTGTCATTGGTCTGTTGAAGATTCATGTTTCTTCTTGAGTCAGTGTATATAGTTTGTTCATTTCATCTTGGTTATTTAATCTGTTGGTATACAATTGTTAATAGTATCCTCTTATAATCCTTTTTATTTATGTGGGTTTGGTAGTAATAACCCACTTTTATTTCGGCTCTTTGAGTTTGGTTTACTCTTCTATCTCTAGATCCTACAGTTTTGAAGTTAGATCTCAGATTTAAATTCTATCTTCTTTTTTAAGGTAGGCATGTAGAGCAACAAATTTTACTTTCAGCACTGCCTTAACTTTTGGTAGGTTGTGTTTTCATTTTCCTTCACATCAAGCTATGCCCTAATTTCCCTGGTGATTTCTCCTTTGACCCATTGTTTGTTTAATTTCCATGTTATGTGTTAATTTTCCAGTTTTTCCACTGTTATTGATTTCTAGCTTCATTCCATTGCATTCAGTGGAGATATATTGTATGGTTTCACTGTTTTCAAATTCATTGAGACTCGTTTTTTTTTTTACCTTATATATGGTCTATTCTGGAAAATGACTCATGTACACTAGAGAAGAATATGTATTCTGATGCTGTTGGGTGAAGTCATATATATATATACATATATATATATATAGTTGGTTTATAGTATAGCTCTAGTCTTCTGTTTCATTATTGAACTTTTTTCTGAATAGTCTATCCTTTATTGAAAGTGGTGTAATGAAGTCTCTTACTATTAAGGTCTACTTTTCCCTTCAACTTTGTCAATATTTGCCACATTTATTTTGGGGTTCTACTGTTAGGCATGTATATATAATTATGCTTTCTCCTTGAATTGACACTTTTATCAATATATAGAGTCCTTATTTGTCCCTTGTAACATGTTTTACTTAATGTCTATTTTCTCTGATATTTGTTGAGCTATGACAGCATTCTTTTGGTTTATATTTGCGTGGCATATTTTTGTCCATCCTTTCATTTTAAATTTACTGGTGTCTTTGTATTTAAGATGAGTCTCTTATAAGCAACATATAGTTGGTTCATGTTTTTTTTTTTAATTCATCATGAAAATCTGGTTTTTGACTGAAATGTTTAATCAGCTTACATTTAAAATAACTTGATAATATGGAACTTTCTTCTGCCATTTTGCTGTTTGATCTTTATAATTCTTATGCCCTTCTTGTCCCTCAATTCTTCTGTTAATGCCTACTTTCATATTTATTTGATTTTTTGTAATGCTTATTTGGAGTCCCTTCTCATTTTCTTTTGCATATATTTATTCAATATTTTCTTTGTGGTGAACATATGGCTTAAATTTAATATCCTAAATCTATGAAAGTAACATTTGTTATGATAACAGCTTAACTTCAATAGTGCATATAAACACTATTTTAAACTAACCATATTTTTGTCACCAACATATAGGCACATCCAGTATGTGCATACAGGGTTTTACTCTGCTCCCAAGGCCCCATGATGGGAGCACAGGCTGACGCCATACCACACTGCAAAGGGATTGGGGGAGGGACCAGCAAATGTGTGACAAGCTTCTTCTGCCAATGTTGTTGTTGTTTTAAGTTGCATTTTCCAGATTTAGCACTCACCCAAATACTGTGACCCTTTACCTGTTTTCCATAGTTTTGAGGAAGAAGGCAGAGCCAGTTTTTTTTTGCTATTTATTTCAAGATTCTTTGAAGGAAGTGTACCCTGAAATGTATGCTGCCTTCTCGGTCCCAAGATTCTCCTGGCTCCATTTCTTTTAATGCTCAAAAAAAAAGGTTAAAAGTCATGGTCGTATCTTTAGTCCTGGAGATTTGTTATGTCTTTTAGTCTGATTTCTTCATTCAAAGATGAGGGGGAAAAGTTTGTGACGCACCAGGTTAATATTGTCAGAGATTATATTTGTTCATGGATTTCATCTCCCGGTCTGAAGTCCTCCCATTGCAAAAGCTGGTTCAATTGAATGGGAAGCATCTGCACCTTCTTTCTTTCATATCAGAGGATGCCAGATTTGTAAGTTAACAGTGGTTAAAACATAAAAATTGCAACAGGAATTGTTTTAAAACTACTTTTGTATAAGATTGCAAATGGTAGTATCAGTTAAAGACAACAGAAAAGTTTGGACATATTGATTCAGTAATAAAAATATACGCAGTATCAGAGTAGACTAACAAAAACATCTGTTTTTACATGTTTTGGGGAAGAGAAAAACTAATTAGTTTGGGACTAATTTAGATGGATGTCATTTAAATTACTTTTACTTCTGTTTACAAAAATAATGGAATTAATTGAAGGAAGTAAAATAAAGAAGATAGGTTTAAAACAGATGCCTAGCAATAAACATTCACACTATTAAAAACTATATATAGAGCTGCCTGCTAGATAAATTTATGCAGAAATAAATGTTGGGTCATTCTGAAGAAAAATGAGCCTTGATTGAAGTGCATAGGTTTAGTCACAGGGTTCAATTCTAATCAACAGGGAATATCATTTGGTCAAGCTAGGAAGAATGGTGTGGTTTGTTATTTGGAAATGAGATGTGGGTTGTGAAGGAAATGGATTGGGTTAACAAGTCTACTCCAAAAAAAAGCATGAGTCTTTATTTTATCCTTTAATTTGTTTGCATCCATTTTTAAATTTTTTCCCACTTCACTCTGTCCTTTAGTCTGTGAATGAACATATATGTAGTTATTATTCATACACACATACACACATATATACATAAATACATACACTCCTGTCCTGAGAGAGTTAAATATAATAAATGCTACATGTAATTTAGTAAAAGTTTAATTAAACTTAACCAATTCTTTGCCAGATTTTCTTTGAATAAAGAGAGTAGTTAGAAGGTAAATCTGAGATGGCAGCAACTAATTCCAACAAAAGCATAGAGGGATTTTTATTTGAATTGGTAGTGTATTCAGAATAGAAGCAAAGTGAGACTTAAGTAACATTAGCTGCCAAGTTTTGGGGGCATTTTCTTAATGACATGTAGCTTTTCATTCATAATCCATAAAGAATAACTGTTAGAGCAATAATAATTATTCTATAGCTCAGTAGTAATTTTTCTTTTGTGGAGACTTCTAAGTATGCCTTAAAAATGTGTCCATTCTTTCATTAAAAAAATGTCCTGCCCTTCTACTATGCACTAAACTTGGGGCAAATGGTGGATACAATGAACACAATCCCTTTTCTGATTTTTTTGTGTGTGTGTGATATTTTAAGGGATTTAAAGTTATGACTTACAGTCCAATGTGACTTGGGTTGTGGGATGAGAACTTTTAGTATGCCATATGAACACATGTAGAACTGGTTAATCTAGACTGGTGTGGGAAGGGAGAGGTAAAAGGAGGAGTATGTGGCTGCAATTTGCAGAGGATGGAGAATTGGCAGAGCCAGAGTATGATTACCTAATGAACTATGCTGAGAAGGTTGAAATTTATTCCGTGTACAGTAGAAAATCATCAAAAGGTTTTAATGGGGAAAGGTGTAAGTGAGCCTGTTTTTATTTACAAAAGATCATTGTCTAAATTGATTTGCCAATTAGGATTCTTTTCAGGCAGGACTTATTCCATTTAATTCTTGACATAGTTCTCTGTCAATAAAAGTTTAGATATGTCAATAAAGAAAGGAAGAATGTGGTCTTCATTTCTCTTGGAAAATAATCTATGCAGTATGCTTCTTCTACTTGTTCTTAACCTACTTGTTCTTGACCTGCTTGTGATATGTTATATTAAGGTAGATTATTAAAGTAGTTATGTATAATAAAGAAAGTAAACATAATTATTCCACAACTCTACAACAGACATACCTACTGTAAATTTTTTCAGTTTCCTTTAAATCTATCTTGTTTTTGATTGTGAGAGACTTATATACACATATAAAATATTTTAGCAGATCAGACCACAGATTAGAATCTTGTATTCTTCAATTTTTCATGAAAAATGAATTGCAAAAATGTTCTGTATGATAAACATTTCCAGTAAACACTGTGGTCAATGATCAGGTCACATTCTGTGGCAAATATATCAGAATTACTTAACTCTTTATATATTTGGGAAATTTAAGATTGCAGTTATGTATTGTTATAAATAATACCCTGAAGAACATATATTTTTTCATATGCATTTCTGTTTTTTCCCTTGGAGTAGCATCACAAAGCTGAAGTAAATTAATCAAGAGGCATAATTTGCAAGAACTTTGATATATATTTCAAAATGCTTATAAGACCCCCTGCCCCCTGACTGACACACCCCTGCCCCCAAGACTTAGCATAATATGAAAAGGTCTGGTCTTACTGCAACATCACCAGTATTCAATATTAAAATTTTAAAAATATTTGTAAATTTGGTAGATGAAATTTTAATTGTTTTAATATCAGTTCATTTTAAATTGTATTAAGGTATAGTTTATACTTTTATTTGCCCATTGTCCTTATCCTTTTACTAATTGATCAGTGTCTGATCCATACCTCTATTGTGATCTTATTGCTGTTTTAAAATTTTTAAAATCAGTTTGAATGGGCCCTTCATATTTAGGGATTCACTGATGTATTCATTTGTGGTCTATTTTATTTTATTTTATTAACATAGGAAAGTTTTTAATATAGGCAACTTTCTTGCTTGGATACTTGTATCCTATCCAAGGAACAGATACACACTGACATACTTTATTCTAGTTGTTTTATGACTTTAAAAAATTTGTTGAGTCTTTAATCCATCTGGAATTTATTCATATGACTCGAAGAACTAAATTGATAATTTTCATCACAACTCTTCATTTTCCCTTTAGCATTTACTAAACAACACATTTTCTTTATTGGTTTGGTGCTTTGTTGGTTGTACAGTAATGTTAAATTTAAAAAGGGTTATTTCTAGGTTATTTCTTGTTCTCCATTTATGTTTACATGCTTTGCCTGCTCTCTACCTATTCTTATTACACGTCTTTTTTCATTAGGCATGAGAATACAAATCTTCTCTCATTACTCCTTTTTATAAAATTTTCTTGACTGTTTATGTACATTAATGTTTCCAGATGAATTTTCCTATAATTTCATTAAAGTAATTTTTCATCTTCTGTCCCATTGGAGAGGCGTTTCTCACCAACCAATTATTTTACAAATAATTTGTTCCCATTCAGTTACAGGTATATATTTTCTCCACTTATTTAGGTATTCTATATGCATTTCTGGGTTTTGTTTTGTTTTGTTTTTATTTATTTCTCTCCCCCCCCCCCCCCCCCCACCGCCCCGGTTGTCTGCTTTCTGTGTCCATTCGCTGTGTGTTCTTCTGTGTCTGCTTGTGCTCTTGTCAGCGGCACCCGGAATCTGTGTCTCATTTTTGTTGCATCATCTTGCTGTGTCAGCTCTCCATGTGTGGGGCGCCCTTCCTGGGCAGGCTGCACTTTTTTCGGGCTGGGTGGCTCTCCTTACAGGGCTCACTTCTTGTGCATGGGGCTCCCCTATGCGGCGGACACACCTGCGTGGCCTGGCACTCTTTGCATGCATCAGCACTGCGCATGGGCCAGCTCCACACGGGTCAAGGAGGCCCGGGTTTTGAACCACAGACCTCCCATGTGGTAGACGGACGCCCTAACCACTGAGCCAAATCCACTTCCCTATATGCATTTCTGAGGCCATGAAATGTCCAAATGAAGGCCCCGTCAGAGATTCCTTTGCACTAAAGTCAGCTACTGGTGATCTGGAGTCCTGCCGCATGGCAATCAGGCATATGGCAGGGCTGATCTCCTCTGTCTTTGAGCTGCTACTTGGGCATAGCCCTTAGAGGGCCTCTTTCCATGCCTCTGTGCTCTGCTGACTCTAGACTCAGGGACCTCTCTCAGTCTCTCGCAGCCTCTCCATCTTTACACAACTGTAGACAAATCTGAAGTCCTCATTCTCTCTGCTTTCTCCTTTCTGTCACATGGCAGGATCAAAATGCAGCTTTCTTTTTCTGTATGTCTCTCTTTGTGTCTAGGTTTATATAAAACTCCAGTAAGTGGGTGGAGACCCAACTTGAGTCAAGTCTCACTGATAAAATCCAATCAAAAGGGCCCCCCCACACACAAGAATGGATTACTTCAAGAAAATAATCTTTTTCTTTTTGCAATTCATAAAATAACTTCAAATTCGTGAGTCTCTTCTCCATGAAATAATCCATTGTTTTATACTCAAAAGCAGGCAGTCATTTAGCAAACTTGTTTGATACACTTGTTTCAGTTAGTACTCTTCTGTTTCTTTTGTTAATGCTTTTTTGAAATTTACTGAATTTTTATTAATGATAGATTATTTCTGGTTAATAATTTGACTAGTTTAGGAACTTCCAGGATTAAATTATAGCTGACATTGGAAACATTGTTATGCTCCCATAATTATCAAATAAAAGATTGATTTGTAACAATTATTCTCTCTGAAAGTTATTCCCCTCCAAGATGGCTCCCTTGTCTGTCTGCTCATTGACTGTTTGCTGTGTCTGCTCATTGTCTCTGCTCATTGTCTCTGATTGTTGTGTCTACTTGTCTGCTCATCATGTCTGCTCATCTTCTTTAGGAGACACTGGGAACCAAACCCAGGACTTCCCATGTGGGAAGCACGTGTCCAATGCTTGAGCCACATCCGCTCCCTGCTCATTGTGTCAGCTCATTGCTTTAGCTCTTTGCACCTGCTCATCTTCTTTAGAGGTACTGGCAACCGAAACTGGGACCTCCCATGTGGGAGGTGGGCGTTCAACTGCTTGAGCCTCATTCATTTCCTGAATGTTAACTTTTTAAGTAATGAATTGGTATTGAATTTTATCAAAACATCTGTATTAGGTCATACCGGTTTTTTTTTTTCATTTTCTTGTTTATAGATTTGTATCTATGATTCTGACATCTAATGCTAAAATGCTAGTGAATTACTAGAATATTCTGAAATGACTGTGATTAATTATTATACTAGATATGTAAGTTCTGTTCATTTGCTAGTATTTTGCTTAGCATTACATCAGTAGTTCAATCTGTGATGTTACTATTTTATGCTCTTTGTACCAAAATTATATAATATTGGTTTGATACTATTGGTTAGATAAAATGATTGTCTAACAGCATGTTTTTAAATACCAAATAAATATCTCACATTTGAATGAATGTTCCTTGAATGGTTTATTTAGCATTGGAATTAACATTTTTTAATGTGGTCATTACTTCTATAATGTGGCATATGTGTTCCTAAAATTCACCCACCATTCAAAATCATGCCAAAAAAATGGCAAGGCTTATGGGAAAAATGGGCTTTGGGATATAACTGTCAAAAATGTTCTCAATGACACATTTTAAAAGAAGAAAATAGTTACCTAAATGTAAGGTAGCATAGTTTTACACATGTTAAGTGTTTTTTAAAAATTTCTTCTATGACTTTTATTTTTTCTTCTTTATTTTCTCTTAAATGTTACACTAAAAAAATATGAGGTCCCCATATACCCCCCCACCCCAATTCTCCCACATCAGCAACCTCTTCCATCATTATGACACATTCACTGCACCTGGTGAATACATTTTGAAGCACTCCTGCACCACATGGACAGTGGTTTACATTGTAGTCTACATTCTCCCCCAGTCCATCCAGTGGGCCATGGCAGGACACACAGTGTCCAACATCTGTCCCTGCAGCACCACCCAGGACAACTCCAAGTCCTGAAAACGCCCCCACATCATATCTCTTCTTCCCTCTCACTACTATCAGCAGCCACCGTGGTCACTTTCTCCACATCAGTGCTACAATTTCTTCCATTACTAATCACAATAGTTCCATAGTAGAACACCAGTAAATCCACTCTAATCCATACTCTATTCCTCCATCCTGTGGACCCTGGGATGGTCCAGTCTCCCTCTACATCAAGAGGGGGCTTAGATTCCACATGGATGATGGATGCAATTCTCCTGCTTGCAGTTGTAGGCACTCTTGGTTCCCTGGTGTGGTGGTTGACTTTCTGACATGACTCCCAGGGATGACCCTCCCTGGTACCGAGGGATTACTACCAAGCACCAGCTGATGATGTAACTAGAAAAAGACCTTGAATAAAAGGGTCAACTCAGACCAGCAGACTATCTCAGCCTTCATGTAATATCAGGTGTTAAAAACTGCTTTTTGACTTTGGATAAAAGGGGGAAATGGAAAGGACAAATGAGTTTATTTGGCTATGAGTCTCCAAAAAAGAGTCAGGAGGTCATCAGAGGGGTAATGCTCATGCATGCCTCAGCAGGGTACTAGAGACAGCCAAAGTAGATAGAAACCCAGGTACTGGTTCTCCTGAGGGCTACAGAGACCCACAGGTTCTACGGTCATGGCAGATGGCTCTGGAGTTCAGTGCCAAGTCAGTTGGCCCTACTTTGGAGTTTGTGTTCCTAAGTGTGATGGAGTTGAACTCAGATATGACACATGCCTCTTCTGTACTTTTACTGGACCTGTGGTTGGCGTTGGGGTTGGTATATACTCAGGAAACCTGAATCTCTGGACTATTCATGTTATAGCCAGGCCCTGAGCCTCAGCAGACTTGCAACTCCTACCCACTGGTTTATTGGACTTACCCTAGCCAGCTAACAGGGATGTTAAATGTTTTTTAAAAAACACATTTTAAAAAAATGCACTACAATAGATATGGTACTTTATCTTAAGAAAAGACCTGAAGTTTTCTTATGGAGTAGGAATTGGAAGGCTTCCAGCTCTGAGTTATTGTGAAGTGGTTAAAGGAGGGTTATCTGAAAATAGAGGGAAAGTGGTAACAATTTATGTGAATGGGTGTGGCTCACATCACCCCATAAACTGAAGTGGCTGGTAGATGTTTGAACTGGTGCTTGTATGTGTTTTGTGTATTCCTGTATGGCTCAGTTCAACTGAGTCCAGGTTTCTGCCTTCACATAGTGTCTATCACAGATGAAATCACATGAGTGAACACAATTTTTATTATGGTAAAATTGTGCCTTAATATCCCAGTTGCATTGGAACAAAGTCACTGTGTAAAATGAACAATATTGCAACTGAAGAAACTCAAATACCTAGTCTGGGAACTGCTTTGTGAAGTAATTTTTTGATAACTTCTATTTATTTCTTTTTCTATTTTTTATCTGTTTAGGTTTTCTTCTTCTGAACCTATTTTTGATCATCCCTTTGATTTTATCTGCTTTTGGAGTGTAATTCTGCTTCCAGGGTCTTTGCCTCTGGCCTAATGCCCAGCTCATCTTGTTGTATAAGAGCCAATTGGGGAAAATATGAGGGAGCCAGTAGTTCCCAAAGGAAATTTTTATACCACCGTCTACCTCATTTCTCTGCTGTGCCTGAAGTCATCTCTCCTTTGGAGTGGTTTATTGCCAAAATATTGCAGCATAGAATTTGTACAGGTAATGTTTTTCTGTGAAGCATGACCATGGCAATCAATAAAATTCTATGATGCATAATATGACAAACATTTTTAGAAATGTTTTCAAGGAAGCAAAAAAATTTAGTATCATTAGTCTACTAAATGTTTCAATAGTGATATGTAAATATGGAGAGTTGCTTTTAAAGCCTAAATAAAATCTAATGTACAACAAGTTTATATTTGCATGGTGAAAAACCATAGCACCTATTTAGTCAAAATCATGCTAGAATTACAATCAAGTTTATTTGCAAAAGCAGAAAATACAACCACAATTCCAGGCCTGGGTAAATACTGAGAAATACAAAATAAATAGCTATGCCTTCACCAAGGAGGATTTCCTTCCAAAAATGAAGCCTAGGTAATAAATTTGGGGCAGACTACACAGTTAAATGATATTTCCTGTGTATTTCTTATTCCAATTTCAACTTTGACTAATGTAGAGTGTTGTCTGCTTCTCATGTGAGTACATGTAATCATAAGAATCACTACCAATTTATCAGTGGCAGTCATCTAATAACTAATATGCTATTGTTTATTATAGTCATATTAAACTTATATTATCTATGAATTTGTATTGGAAAACAGTCTTTTTTCATGTCAAACTCTTCCATATATCTTTCCAATAGCTCTTTAGGACCAGTATCAGCTTTGTGCCTAAAATTGATGTATACCAATTTGCTTACCTGTGGTAGTTTGCAGGAAATATATAAGGCCTCTGCTGCAAGGTGTTGCTTTAGAAAACAGAGTCCACTTTGTTTATTTTGTCATGAAATTTAGAGTTTCAGAACAGTTTTAAAAAGGGTAGAAAATTAACAGATTTTCAAGGAAAGTACACATTAGTAAAACCTAGGCCAGTTGAACCTCACGTAAAACCCCATATCACCAAATTTAAGAATTCCAAAGGAATAAAAACAAAAGCAGTGTACCACAGCTATCTCCTAAATGCAACAGCAGGGATTCACAGTACACATCAGTGGATTCCTCTGGAAGTTTTCACAAGGTCTTTTGGTTTCTATACAATCTGTGTCCTCCATATCTGATCTGTAAAGATAATCCTACCTTTTGAACAGTTCTTCATTTTGGCCAGTAGGAAACTAAGAAAAGTTATACAAAAACTAAAATAGATAATTTGTCTGAAGTGTGGTGAATTTAAGTCATTGAATTTGTGATGTTTGCAACTTTTTAAAAATCTCTTAGATAATAGAACAAAATTTTAGGAGTATTTTAGCCTTACATATCTTGCATTAGTGATAAATTCTATTTCAAATAGTATCTTGTAATATTCTAGAGAAAGGAAATGATAAGCTTTCTAGTGAAATAGAAAGGCCTCTCACAGAGAGAGTGTTCTGATGTCCTAAGGCCAAAAAGGGAAGGAGGGAGAGGGAATAGGAAGAGAGAGAGACAAAGGAAGACAAGGAGAGAGGAAGAGAAAGAGAAAAATTGAGCCAAAAAAGTTGGCTTGCACCTACAGGCAAAGTGCATTTACTAATGAGATCAAGAACTGAACAGTTTCCAAACTGTTATGTTTCCATAAACAGTTTCCTATTTATGGTGAACACATCTAATTCAAGGTCATTCTAATTTATGAATGTGACTAGATCTGAATTCTCTACTTAATCTCTACTATTCCACAGTTTATAAACGTAAGTTGTCTATGGCATGTTTTCAACCTTTGTGGGGGCTGGAATTGTGAAACTGGATGGAGGTAAGAGCAGCTTGTGGAATACTGTTACAAAATAATCTTTGCCCTAATAATAATGGATCTTGAAACTGGTTCCCAAGCAGAGTAAAATTATGAAGCAAGGAAAGAATGAAATGGCTTTGCTTTCTTTTCAAAGTGTGGCTGCTACTATGTGTTAATCATTAGAATTGTGTTTTCATTTAAAAGGTAACAGTTAGTGTAATAATGCATCACATTAGTGCCCAACTAAATGAAAGGATTTAGACACTTCTGTGAGAAAAAGCCCACTGAAGTTCAGACGTACTCTCCTAACTCTAGAGAACTGATTTTAGATTATGGGTAAAAAGTGTGCCTAGCAAAGACTTTCTAATGTGGATAGAGCAGAAAGGACCATGGGGAATATTAACTGAGACAAAAATGAGCATTTGTTTTATTTGTTTTACACATACCACCTCCCATTATTTCATATTTGGTAGATTTTACTACTAGTGATTAATTTCTAGGTACTTGTTTTGATTCAAACTTTGAGACATTTAATTAGAATCATGACTGTGGGCAATTCATTTTAACTTCTAAAGCCTTCATTGTTTCATATGTAAAATGAAGATTAAAATACCTGCCCTGAGTACTGTGTGTGTGAAAAGATATAATGTGATACAAGAATTTTATAAGCTGAAAGGCATTGTACACCTGGTAAGTAATAGTATTATGTCTCCAGGTAAAGCTGAAAGGATTTAGGCATATCACAGCATTTTGGTTTGTATCAAAAGATGATTTATGGAATGAGGCATCTGTCTCCATTTGAAACTCTGCCTGTCAATTTCTGATTTGACATAACAGTCACCAATTACGGTGGTTGTCTGCATAATAGCTAGATTGAATAGATAAAAATCCAAATTTCTTGCCATGGCCCTCAAACCCTATACACATCTCTTCATACCTATTTCCTATTGGCCTCCTTTTTAAAGAACTACATATGAACCACACTGGTTGTCTGCCACAAGTTCACTGCCACCTCAGGAAGGACATTTTACTTGGGATCCCCTTAATTGGAATGATCTTCATTTACATTTCTAATAAAATGCCAGCTCTTAGGAGAGATCTTTCTTTGCCACTCAATCGAAATTCCCCTCCCCCATCCTTCATTACTCTATTCTCTTACTCTCCTTTATCTTTCTCATAGCACTGATAATTACCTTACATCATACACATTCTCTGTTTCTATTTATTTATTGCTTTTGTTTTGTGTTGAATTTCCTTTGGTTTCTCTCTCTATCTCACAAGAAGGGACTCTTTAGTAGATAGTTTAATCACCTTGTTCATGTCAGCCTAGCACCCAGAACAGTGCATGGCACATGAACAGTAAGTTGGGAGAAAGAGAGAAAGCAATAAAGAAAGGAGGTGGTCAAAAAGGAGGAAGGAGGAGAGAGAGGGAGGGTAGATGGAAGCAGAGAAGGAAAAAAGAAGGAAGAGGAAAAGTAGATGGATATATTCTGGCTATAAAATTTGGTCATTGGCTGCTATTGTTTCCCAGTAGGCCAAAATATTGCTTCCATATTTGGAGCTAGTTTTCAGAGCATTTAAAGCTTAAAAATGCAAAAAGAATTTTGGGACTACTTGCTACATCTACATATCTACATCTATATATGTATTTATATCTATACCTGTGTCTATGTCTAGCCTTTTCTAAATTGATATCTCTAAAACATTCAATACTGATTAGCATGACCTCCTTAAAATTGCATCACATCTTTTTCAACTTTTCCAATATTCTTCTTGATTTTGTAGTTCTCCGGACTCATAACTGTTGGTAATTCCCATGCATTTCTCCTCCATTCTCTCTATAGCTATATCATCTTTTTCTTTTCTTTTCTTTTTTTCCCTTTTTTTTTCTTTCTTTCTTTCTGTCCATCTATTCATGGATTGAAATGGAAATTGATTCATATATCTAAATGGATATATATATAAACACAGATATAATTATGTATGCATATATAGATGTGTGTACAATTATATATAAACTATATATATAATTATTTAATTCTTTTCTATGTCTATCAATATGTAGTTGATACTTTTCAGTTCATTACATTAAATCTAATTGGGTATAAAGCTGTTGTATATTTTCATTGTGCAAAATTGCAACAGAAAGTTGTAGTGTGGTGAGCATCTGGCCTTCAGTAGCTGTTAAAAATATGTGATTTTTTTATTGTTGGTGTTGCTGCTCATCTACTTAATCTTTCAGCAAGACTAGCAGGCAGTATTATTATAACTGACCACAAAAACTGTGATATTTATGATAATGTGTATCTTATTGAAACAATTAATGGTGTTCCACTTCTATTAAAGTTACTGGATATATTCCATTGTAAACACATTTTCTTAGTGAATTAACAACTTAGTCTAATAGATAGATTATAAACATTGCTACAGAGGTTTGAACAATTTGCCTGGAGCCACATTGGTAATTACTGTCATCCCATAATCCTTTACTGTGCTTCTCTAGAGGTACAGATACCATTTCTAGGGCCCATACTGTAGACTCATCTACTGTAGTCTATCGCAATATATATTAAAACATTATAATATATCCTCATTCACTGAGGCTGAGAACTGATTTGGAGTTGAAAAAAGGACATACTACTCTGTAATAAGTCTTTCTTTCAATTCTAGGCAAATTTGGAGTCCCTTATCCTTACCGTATAGAGGGAGACACTTTTGAATATTTGCCCTGCTTTTTATGCAGTTTATATCAACAAATATCTTGTTTTATGTGCTGTGCCTACCCCTCCCTCCCAACTGTAATATTCCTTTGAATTGCTCCACTAGATAAACTACCACCTTTTTTTCTGGACATTTTACCAATATCATACATGTTAATTAACTTCAAAATTGTAGAACAAATGAAAATCTGTCTTGAATCTTTGTTAGCTTTCTTATTATTTCTGTCTTTTTGATTCCTCAGTTATCTAGAAGATTTAGAGTAAAACAACTTTTGGTAAATTAAATGACATAGGTTTTCTTAATTTTATTTGCTCAAAGTAATACCCCGTATTATGTAAGTGAACTATTTATATCCTATGTAAGTTTTAATGTAAAATGCATTTATTTTTTAAAAGATCTCATTTTATTAAATATTATGAAATCATTGATTCTCCAGTGACTTTTTTAGGAGGAATGTTTCCTATGTATGTCTCCTAGCACTGATAATAGGTTTTTACTTTTAAACTTTTTAATTTACTGAGAAGAATTTTATGATCCAAATATTTTCTATTGGGGTTCATTTTGTGGCAAAGTAGAACAATATTATTCTACATATGAGGACATGAAAAAAATATTTTTCTTCAGATCTTAAAGTTTAGTCTAAATTTAATATTTCTTTTTCCACAAAAAATATTGCTAGAGTAAGTCCATAGAATTGTAATACTGAAACATGGATAAATAGCAGAAGTATCATTCTTTACCTGAAAGTCCATACTGATTTAAAAGAGACTATGCCATTTTAATATTCTTTCTACTCCTCTTCATATATTATGGTGTGTGTTCTCTGTTTTATATCTGATTTTTATTTGAGGATAACATTTCCATTTCGGAGGAAAGACAATGAGGTCCAGCTAGACTAGAGCAAATTTATATGTTCTTGGATTTTATCAGCATCTCAAAGAGTATCATGACTCCACAAAAGGTGAAAGCCACTGCTCTAAATGGAAAAAAATTCACATATAATTTAAGGGTTTATTTACTTAGAGAACACATTTATATTTAGAAACATTTTTATTTTTAGAAGATGAAAATTTCCAATGTTCAGTCATCCATATTAAAACTGAAAAATACAGCATCATAAATATGACTCACTATTGAAGAATATGCTTGGATTTTAACTCTATTTTTCTTGCATAGTGGAAAGAAGATTGCATATAGCCTTCAGTTTACAATCTTGCTGCCACATTAAACAGCTGTTGATTATTAACAGCTTGTTAACACCTTTCAAAATAGCAGGGTAACCATAAGAGAGTTTATGTACTCTCTTAGGTCATCAGTTGAGGGAGTCTTTACCTTGAATGCTTGAAAATAATATAGTAAACCATGAATTGTCAACAAGATGAAATTAACTAGATTTTAATTTAAAACTCCTTAGTATAAAATAATAACAAAGGTAGTACCCATTGAGCCCAGGCCTCTCTTCTGGGGGAACTTAATTTTAATTAACCTATATTCATTTTTATTCCACTTACCTGTGCTACAAATGTTTACTGATTCCTCTTTCTTATGATCTCAGTGGAAAAAACAACTCTTTTGGCCCTCCCTTAATAAGGGATCCTGTACCCAGTAACTGCAATTTTCTGGAAGTCCCTGTTCCCATGGTTATCACCAAGACCTCTATCACAGCTCTCTCATTTTTCTTCAGATTCTAAAATGCTCTCTTCTATCATAAAAATTTACATTTATCTCTGATCCTGCATTTTTAATAGTTTCCATGCAATTTATTTCCACTTCATCACAGATGAACTTCTTGAAGAGTTCATTTATTATCTGTCTCTAATTTTTCACCTCAATTCACTCCTTAAATCATTATCATCTGTTTTTCACTAGACATTTCTTTTTCTCTTTTTCCACTAACATTGAAAATTCTCTCTTAATGCACAAGTGTAATGGACACTCACATAACATTTTTACAAATTGACATCTCTAAAACATTTGATACTAATGAATATGCCTTCCTTAAAATTGCATCACATCTCTCTCCTTTCCCAATATTCTTACTGATTTGGTAGTTCTCTGGACACCTCATAACTGTTGTTAATCCCCATGCATTCCTCCTCCATTCTCTCTTTATACATACCTCTTAGGTTAACTTCAAATCACTTTTGACTTCCAAATACATGGTTATGACTCTGAAATATTGCTCTTCAGGCCTTACTTCTCCTGCATTTCTAGACCATATTTTCAGCTGCTTTCTTGTATCTCCTCCTCAGTGTCTCATAAGCACTTTGAACTTTAAATTACCTGGAAGCTTCTTCAATATATCTTTACTGGGTAAGTGCCCAGCTCTTTACACAAAGGTCCTATCCAATAACATGGGACTCAACTAGAGTACACTCATTAATTTACTTTTTTCAGGTACAAAGGAGGTACCTGATAAATTTTGTTGAATAAAAGAATATATGGATGATACTTTTGCAAAATCTTGTTTGTCATTTCCTGTATATCTTCTTTCTAAGTGGTGTCCAGGAAGTGGGTTGTAGCCATATGGATAAAGTTCGATAAAACGAGTCCAAGGAGGGGGAAATTGATGACTTGGTGATGATGGGTAGATTTTCTAACCAGTTAAGAGCCTACCTCAAACCGTGATTAGTATTCTAGCAATGCTATCAATTTATTAATGGGCACAGTATACTCTATATCAGGGCAAACCTTTTCTGTAAAGTGTCAGAAAATATTTTTGTTTCTGTGTGCCAACAGGCAAAATTGAGGTAATTATGTATGTTCTTATAAAATAATTTAAGATGAAATCATATAAAATGTAAAAAAAGAATTTTTTCTAGCTCACCAGCCATATAAAAACAAACAGGAGCCAGATTTGGCCCATAGACCATTGTTTTCCAGCCCATGCTCTGTAACATATTTTAAATAAGGACATCAAATGCATGATAAGATAAGCATGACTTAAAATATTTCTTAAATCAATCCCAAGTCATATGTTGGATTATATATAGAGAGAGATAGATATATGATATATGAATACATATATATTTAAAGTATGTATGTGCATTCCTTGTAATCAGAATTTTTTTCTTTGTGCATAGTAATCTTAATATCTAGGACTTAGTTTTTATTCCTCTCTGTGTTATATTTTCTTGGTAGGTGTAAATGATAAAGAACTAAGTAAATTATGTAATTGCATTTTTACTGCTATTGCATGTAACTCACAGTTAGATGGAGATGAAATTAATTATAGTATTTCATGTTATGAAGAAAGGTAGGCAATCTATTTGGTAGAAGCCAGAAAAAATTGTCACATTTGCATTTATCTCATGATCACATTATTATGATATGTGCCATTCAGAAGAAGTGTTTATAAGTCATCTGTTTTAGTTGATTTTTACTTGTCAGGAACCCAGTCATGCTTAATTTTCTTCAGGTAATAGGGCTCTATTGCAAGGACATCTTGAGGAGTAAGCAAGATAGGTCATCATCTCAGAAGCAGTGTATCCAAGACTCAGGAAGAGTTAGAACTTTAAAAATTATTGTTGACGATAAATCAGTAGCTCTTGCAGTCTATCAACACTTGTGATGACCCAATGGAATTTGTGTTCTGCCACCCTTTGTATCTGTGTCTCCACCTGTCCTGGTTGCTTCTTCCTACTCTGCCTTCTTTCTCTTACCTGATCAGTGTCATGACTTCCCTTACTCAGGCATTTTTCTTACTTTTTTCTCACGGAGAGCGAGCAAGCAAGCAAGCGAAAGATAGAGTGAGAAAGAGAGAGAGTTTAATTGCTAATCTTGACCACCCATAAATGGATCTCTAATCAAGAGTGTCAACCTCCTTCCCAGGTGCTAAGAAATTGGCATCTGTCTGACCCATTCTCTCCCCTCCAGACAATGTGTGTTGGATTGGTTTTCCTTTCTTAGGCAGTCAAAATCAAAATGCATAACCTGAAACAACACTCACTTAAATCAGATGGAGTTATAACTCTGAAATGAAAAGACACATTATTACTTGAATATTGTTCCCCTCAGGTGAAAATAAGATCCAATTTTTGGGTTTAACATTCATAGATTCCCCTACAATTTCTTCTTCTACAACCATTTGGTTGTTGAATGTCTGTCATTTGGTCAATAAGAAAAAGTAGAAACTGAATATATAATTCATGACCCTGTGAGTTCAGCTAGTTTCTTTGGTTCTGTTTCACTGTTTTTATTGGCCACTCAAAGTGGTATTTGACTGCTTAGTAGTTGGTTATTCCAAGCATATGACGAGTTCATCCATTAATCACTGATATATAAAAGGAAAATGGTTAGACTCAAGGCAGAAGTCAAGAAAAGGCTAGATTCAACTGTTGCCAGTACAGCACTGGTTGAAATACAGTTGGTGGAGGAGGAAGTTAAATTTCCTACATTATCCAAAGAGCAGAAGGGCCTAAAACAGTATTACATATTCACAAATTTCAGAGTGACAAGCATTGAACCAGAAATGAAGAAATTAAGAAATTAAAGAAACAAGGATAATAGAGATCACGGCACAATGAGAGCGCCACAAGATTAAGCTTAAATTTATTGATAACTTGCAAGACTGCTAGTCCATCATTGCCAAGTCATTTGATTCTTTTCAATTAAAGGTAGAAGTTCAGACATTTTTACTACAAAACCTCCTTGATTTTATAATGTTGGCAACTGATTAAATTGCAATATTGATGAAACCAAAACAAATCTCCATCCTTTCCTGTTTGGACCCCAAATGAGAGCCTACTCCTTTTTAACAAAGTTTATCATCAAAGGCAAATGTAGAGGTACCTTGCCATTCTAGGCATTTAAAATGATAATCAAATATTTGGGGTTACCTATATATCTTTGGGTTTCATTTCACCCATAATCTTCTGGATACTAAATTTTGCTAATGATTATTAATCCTTTCTATATGTCTCAACTTCAATTTATTGAGAAAAGATTCAATTGGTGACATAACTTCATATTAATTGAAGCATTTTATTTATCAATGTTTTATTATTATTTTTTTCATCAGACCATCTCAATGGTCTAGTCCGGGATTTAAAGTAAGGGGAACAGGTCATGAAAAATCAGCACATACTCACTCCCCTGGTGTTGTGTATATAGCAAGGAATCAGACTTTCATAGCCTACTTTCCACAATATTTCAATTCACTGATAAATGCAGATAAGATTTGCATCAAAGGAACCTTGTCTACATATTTATAATCTTCACTCATTGAGTTATTGAGGAGAGAAAAATTGAATTCAAAAATCTTTACTTTTGATTGTCTTATGACAAGAATGTTCAACATCAGAACTTCATCCAAATACGGAACATAAAGTACACAGGAAAGATACAGATAGAGAACAGAATGCTTCAAAAATATAGTTTATCATAATAATATCACTCTCAATTCTATTTGTTGTTGAATTATGTTCCAAATCATTTAACAACATAGTCCTGTTGGGGTTTTTTAGTTAAATGCAAATTGATTCGAGGACCCTGGACATACACCATCCCCAGCACGAACCATAGGTTCAGTAAAAGTGGCATAAGAGGCATGTGTAGAGAAGTCACATCTGAGTCCAACTCCATCACACTCAGGAGCACAAATTCCAAAGTAGGGCCCACTGGCAAGGCACTGAACTCTGGAGCCATCTGTCATGACCGTAGGACCTGGGTATCTCGGAAAATGTAAACCATTTACCGTGATTAGCAGCAATGACTCAATATTTGTACAATTTTAACAACTGTACCATCCACATGTAAAATGTTATTAATAGGAGAAAGTGGAGAAGGGGGAGGGCCTTGGGTATATGAGAATCTCCCATATTTTCTGTATGACTTTCCTGTAACCTAAAGCTTCTTTGAGGATAAATTGAAAAAAAATGCAAATTGAAACCAACTAATCCATATTCTTAGGAATTTTAAATACTTCCTAATCACAGATGAACCTAATGTTTAAAATAACTATTTTCTCTTGCTATTTTACCTCTAAAATTAATCCTAAATCAGTGTACACCATGGTAATAAAATTTAGAAAAAAATTAATAAAATATGGGTATATTTATATGTTGAGGCATTTTCTTATTGCAAAAATTATTTTGAAGAGATGTGACCAAATCAATTAGAAAAAACATCACTTCAAATTTATACCTCATTTTCCCAATCTGTGAAATTAAGAAACTGGATTACATGAATTATAAGAGTGATTTTAACTTTAAGGACAAAGGAAAGAAGACAGGAAGAAAACAAGGAAGAAAGAAAGGGAGGAAGGAAGGAAGGAGAGGAAAGAAAAGAAAGAAAAACAAAGAGAAAGGAGATGTGATTGTTCTTTCCCTGGATGTCAAAATTAAATAGATTGTATGTGACGGTTAGAAAAAGAATATAGAAAACTAGAATTGAATGTTCATATGAATACTAGTATTCTTTAACATATTTTTTTCCTCTTACAACCTTTCTGCTAATGGAACAAAGGGTATAGAGCATATATTCAAAGAAGTTACAGCCTACTCCCTACTCCCCCCTCCATTTTATACTATGACCATTCATTCAGAATCTTCTTTTTATGGAGAAAACTGTCCACAAACCTCAACATATACCTCAGAAGATGCAGGTGGCAGGGCAAGGACATGTCACTTGCAAAATAAAATCTTCTAACTGTAACCAGTGTTTCTATCTGTTATTAACAAGGGGCTCTCCTGAAATACATACAACCAAACACATGGCTTAGGCACTTGGAAGTCCTGTGAGGATATAAGGGATTAATATAGAGGTCACTCTGCTTTGAAGATGCTTGTAACTCAGGGAACCCATGAAGAAAATGTGACTCTGGGGATAAAGCACATACATTTTAGTTACAATTAGCCAGATTAGAAAAACTCTGACTTTTAAAGAATGGTGACCCTCAATTTCTCTAGAGAGTTTCTGCAAATGTCTGCCATATACATGGTATCCCATGGAGAGTTTATGCTTTGCTGAGAGTAATCCCTAGTGACAGACTCATGGTTTCTTTCCCAATGTCACCTGCTGAGGACTAAATAATATATAATCCTAAATCTAGACTGTGTATTTGCCACTAAGTTTATAGAACAAACATTTATCAGAGGATGGAGAAAGAAGAGGGATTGGATAGCATGATTTATTTTTGAGTTATGCTATGCAGTTGTGATTGATATATGTGTAGCAGCTGGCATTTGATATAAAATACAATTTAAGTCTAAGAGATCTATTAACCAAAGAGTCATGATTGGCATTAAATACAGTGATTCCCTTCAGGGATGTGAAGTTATATTTATAGAGTAGAATGGACCAATTCTATTTGTTGTAAATATCTGGACAATTTATTAGGGTGTTTTGCCAAATTTTTACCTGGTGTTCTGCTACACAAAGCTACAGTACTTTTTTCTCTCAAGTGATAAATTAGTTCAAGATAAATATGAACTCTGTTGTATAATTACATGCCTCAATTCATGAAATGCCCCTAATAACTTCATTTTAGAAAATCCAAGCCATTCACACAATAGGGCAGATTAAAGCCATGGGAAACTCAGTCACATTCTGAATGATGACAGCCTTCACAAACAGTTATTACCATCAAGAGTACTGAGCTCTAGCCACCAGGAATTCATTTTCCCAGATTTGCCAGATACAATGGATAAAGGGATAAATAAGTCATGTTGCCATTTACAATATTGGAAAATCAGTTTTATATGAAAGTACATTTGTAAAGGTATTTCACTTTTTCCTTCCATGTGTATTATTTACTGAAGAGCTGATAGCAACTGTACCGGTTTTTCTTGAAATTCTACAAAATAATATAAGAATAAAACAAAACCCCAGGAAAAATAACTAGTTACCATCCTTTCTTTTTAATTTACCATGAGAAGTCCATCTTATTTATGAGATCTTTTGCTTCTATGATTCAAACAATAGAGAATGGTGATAAAGAATGTTCTCTGGGATTAATACTTACACCTTAAAAGATGAAATAGTTAATATGTTTCCACATAAAATCATCTGGTAAGCTTTCAAAACCACAGACTTGGAAACCCCATCTGCAGGTATTCTACTTCAATGGGTCTGCCTGAAACGGAACCCAAGAAACTGACCCGTAACCTTTCTTTGCCTGCAAGATTCTGATGAAAATGCTCTTGGAGAAAAAAAGTAAAATAAAAAAGTAAAAAGCTTTGAAAACACTGGTGGCAAGAAACACCCAAACTGATCAAATAACTCGTTAATTCATTTATTCTTCTAATCATTAATTTAATAGACACCTATTATATACGTGTTATGAGTAGCTAAGAATAGATTCTGTATATAATATTTTTGATAGAAGAGATCAAAGGATGCAACCTTAATCTTAGACTAGGTGATACTCCCAGTAGTGGGGTAACTTGTCTAAAATAATACTAGTTATTCCCGAGCCCTAAATTGCTAATTTCTGGTTTTACTTTGGACTCTTTGGGCATACAATATAAACTCTCTTCCTGCCTCAATACATATTAAGATTCAGCCTATTAAAGTAAAAGGGTCAATAGTCCTTGAAGGAAATTTCTCTGGCTTTGGCTATATTTCCCTTTACTCTTTGGGTTAACAAAAGCTCCTTCACCAAGGAAAACAAACAAGAAACACTAGGGATTTGCTTATTATAAGGGGCTCATTTTTTCAGTGTTCCACATAAAAACCTAAATTTTTAGCTCCCCTTATTTTTTGTTCTTCTTTTTTTTAAAGTTGAGAGGGATGAGGGGCATAGACCCCATGTGTAGACTGGACGATTTAGTAGGAATTTTTAATGAGTGGAGAAAGATCCTGAAAACAGAACCTGAGCAATTTTTTAAAGCATGCAAGCAAAAGAGATACAAAAACCAAAAAAACAAACCAATGAAAATCCACTAAATTTTGTACCAGTTCCTACAATATAAAAGGGAAAAAAAGACAAATTGCATTAATTTTATATTTAATAAAATTCTACTTCATAATTTCAATCACATTAATATGTACAAATACTCATATACTGTTTTAAATGACACTAAAAAGTTTCTTCTCACCTGTGATATTCATAAGACTATTTTGCCACATGATCAAGGGGCCATCTCTGTTAGGAAGTTGTGTTTTCTATTCTTGTTTTAAGGATTTTCTCATTTCAAGCTGGCTGACTTTTTTTAAATAGAAAATTTCACACATTATTCCTTGTCAGAGCATTAGAAGAAAAAAAAAATGTATGCAGAGACATGGGACCATCCAACCTATTGTGTTTACCTAGAATGTAAAACACTGGTGGGATCTAATTGAACCCATCCTGAGTAATTATCAATGAAAATGAGCTTGGTCATTTTCTTTTGTACTGGGAAATTTAAACAAATAATATTGTTGAGTAAACATTGATACTGTATTTGTGCATTCATTAAAGTGCAAAGCCTCTCATTTTAATTCTAAGGATGTGGATTAGAAGAAGGAAAGCATTAGTTGGAAATACCCTGCAGAATAAATGTATTCATGGGTTGGATAAGTTCTCTTTAAGTAGAACCAGATTTACAAAGGAATCCCCACATCCTCATAGTTGCTTCTAAGAGGATTTACCATTTCAAAATGAAAGAAACCAATCCCTGACTAAACATAATTAGAAATAACACCAGCTAGTAATTTCTTAATAAACAGAATTATTTCATGGCATAATTAACTGATGTTAACTTGTCAATTGATTGGTTCTTTTAAATATACAACTGAAATAATGACCCACCCATATTTTAACTGCCCTTGTGAATTCTCTTCCAGCTTTAAAAAATATCGATTGCTATTCAAATCTAAAATCATAGCATTAAAGTTGCTTTTTAAAATGCCATTGTCCACTAGCACCAAATTTTACAGTACTTTGGTAATATCATGTAAGCATATTAAAGGCTATTTGGAATGAAATAGATGCTCTATTCTTTTTAGAGGAAAAAATGTAAATATTACCTAAAATAAGATTAGACAAATAGCACTTTTTCAGAAAATGTCTTGGACTACATTTGAAAAAAGAACATTGCAATGAGGAAAATTACATGTTTAGAATAATGTATTTTTCAAAACTAGTAGGACTGCTGAGGTGACAGTCCCTTTCTCTGAGAATATTCCCCAAATGGGAGACTTATGATAATGTTTTTGCGCTGAACAAGGTGAAATGAGGATAGTTAAAATTACAAAAATATTTTAAGGAAAGCAGGGTTAAGGTAAGGGTGTAAAACATATAGAAAAAGTAGTATCGATTTGTTCGCTTTTATGTGCTTGTGTTTTCATCATCCAATAGCCTGGCCCATAGCATCAGACATGCATCACCAGGTTAGATTTTACCTTTGCCTGTGCTGCAAATTCAGTTCCATAAAGAGCCCTGTTAAATGAGCCAGGAAGTGTTTCTCAGTGAAAAGAAGTAGCAGACCTGAGTCTTATTTCCTGCATCCTATCCACCAAGGCAAATTTGGGGTTGAGGTCATGAGGCCCATGAATGACTCTACCTCATTTAGTTGGCACTAGCTCCTCTCAAACTCCTTCTTGCTTTACCTTAAGCTGAGTGTGCAGAGACCACACATCTTTGGAGAACGTATTGATGGCTTTTGCAAACAGAGATGAAGAAAAACATCTTATTCTAAGTACAAATGTGAGCAGATACATGGTTATTTGAGCAAGTAATCAAGGCAAAGGAAAGATTCTCAATATCTGCTATACTTGTAAGAAATTTTCCAATGCTCTTCATTTTCTACAATTTTATTTTTGAGACAGAAACTTCTTTTTTGGGGTATCATCTCCTTATATTCCTCAAAATAAAAGTTCTAATTATACACTTTTGGTAATCTAGCCCTCAGCCGTACATGTCCAGATATAGCCTAGATGCAGGAAGCAATAACCCTTCTCTTTTTCTCTTCACATATCTTACATGGACTGTAAAATTCTGGTCCTAAATTGGAGCCACACAATTTCACTCTATATCTCAGTTTTAGTTCAGCTAGTATTTATCCTCTGCCAGCTAATTTGTCATGTATTATGATGGACCCAAGCATAAAATTCTCATTTTCAAGTCTTTTGGAGTCCAATATAGGACCACAAGACAATTCTTAGGTAACCATAATGCAAAGTAAAATGTAATCGCCATTCACCAAGTATATTGTGCCTAGGTATTGGAAATAAAAGGTGAAAAAGATATGGTTCCTGCTTTAGAAGCCAAGGGGGAAGTACACTCAGAAACCAAATATATTAATTAAATACCTTAGCATGAAGGTATACTTAGAAAATAACGATTTAATAAAATCTTAGGTAGCCAATGTGGCTCAGTGATTGAGTGCTGGCTTTCCACCTACTGTAACTGGATTTTGTCTAGGTTCTTAAATATGCTGCAGAAATGAACTTCAAGGGCACATCAGGTGAGTTAGGCCAGTAATTTATTAAGGTAGGGAAGAGAAATGGGAGAAAATAACAGATCATGGGTCCCAGATGGAGAGGAAGGGGTTAAAAAGTGATACAGCAAGCTGATTTACAGACCACAGCTTCCCATTATAGCTTATAAATGCCCAGGTGTTACTTGCGTGGCAACCATGGCGGGGGAAAATTGGTGAGAGCAGGGTGCAGATACAGGAACAGGCGAATGGACCACCACAAGGTAAGGCACAAGGACAGGGAGAACGCAAGAGACAAGAGAGAGCAAGAAGTCTTTGTGCTTGCTTTAAAACTATTAGTTATTCCAACCCTTTGCTATTGACAGGGGAGGAGTTCCAGCTGTTTGCTGTTTGATTGATTACCCCACCCAACAATCCCCTGGGAAGGTCCAATGATCAAGTCCTTGGGGAATCTCCAGGACTTCTCCTGGCTTCTGGAGGAAATCTTGTTCTGAGAGGCAGAATCTTGTATGGGGGTGTGTTCTTCCAGTAGCCATCTTGGGGTTATTGATGTCCACATGGACTCTTTGCCAGATTCCAGATATATCTATTGATTCCCTATCTTACTAGCCTGGCTTCACTACAAGGTCTGGGGTTCAATCTGCAGCCCTGGTACCTCAAAAAAGAAATCTTGTACATAATATAGAGGATGTATAAATGATTGAATGGGCTCTAGTATGATGGATAGAACACAGGCAAGGGTTATAGTAAAATGGGAAGACCAGTTCCTAATGAAGAGAAGTGCATGGACAGTGAAAAGGTAAAGGCATAAACAGACAATGTAAATAAACTAATTTGGCTGTAGTTCTGGTATATTGACATGAATGGGGAGAAATAATAATATCAAATACTTATTGAGTATTTGCTATGTGTAGGTAAATGTGCTAAGTCCTTCTATATAAAAAAAAGTCCTGCTTTTAATCCTATCAACATTGTTATGAAGTAAAAGTTTACAATTGAAAAAGTTACGTCTCAGAGCTTAATGATAGATCATGCTCTTTATGGCATTGTATTATAACTGACCAGTGAAGTGGCAGGGGCCAGATATTGAAAGTTTTTCCTAAATTAAGGACTTGGCACTTTTGTCTTTAGGCAGCAGGCATTTATTGAAAACTTTGTAGTTTGCTTTTGCTCTTTGAAAGGAAATTAATATTTAATTATGTTCCAAGCACAGACACTACGATAAAAACACATTACTTAATGTTGAATAATGTCTCTTTTGCTGGCTTTTCTTCCTCCAACCTACTTTTAAAAACCAGAGAGGTCTAGGATCCACTTCTCTTCTCTAGCCACATTCTTTCCTATATGCTCTGATCCAGTTTGATTCTTTTACGTAGAGTGTAAGTGCCTACTGCCCTCAAATTTATGTATCTAGTCTTAACCTCTAACCTGAACCCATGATATTCAACTGATCACTTGACATGCCTACTTGAATATCAAAGAAGCATTTCATTACTTGATTAGCCCATGTTTTTCAAAATTAGGTTGCCTGTCATGTCAACCCCAGTTATTAAAGAAGCTACTTTTGCCCTGCTCAGTTGAAATGTCCCATTTTCTTACTTTCATATGTTAATTGCCCCTGAAATGCTTACATCTGTCTCATGACCTTTTGTGTCTTCCTATTAAAATGCTATTAAAATTTGAGTGTGGGTGAAAACTGTGAATATGGTGAGATATTACTCTACAATTATGTTATCTTATATGGCACAGTTGGCTTTAAGGTAGATTATCCAGATGGGTGTAACTTTATCATTTAAGCCTGTTAAAAGCAGAGAATTTTCTTTGGCTCATGGCAAAAGAGTCAGAGAGATCTGAAGTATGAGAGTGTTTTTTTACTAGGTAAGTTCTCCATTGCTGAGATGGAAGGGGCCACAGGACAGAGACCCCAAGAGTGGTTGCTAGGAGCTGAAAGTGGTTTCTGGCCAACAGTTAGGAAGGAAAGAGGACTACTATCCTACAACCACAAAGAAATGGATCCTGCCAATAGTAGGTATAAGCTTGGAAAAGATGCCATGCTCCAGATGAGAATGCAGACAGCTGACATCTTGATTTCAACCTCTTGATAGCCATAGCAAAGAACCTTTCTCTATTAGACTCCTGACTTAAAGAACTGTGAGCCAGCAGTTTTTTTATTTTAAGCCCTTCAGTTTGTGGTAATTTGTAACACAGCAATAATAAGCTCAATTATTGGTAAGGTAGATTTCCTTTACACTCTTGATTCTTTTTCAAACACCATTTAGGTCTTCTTGGACATTTGTGCTTCTGTCTGATTTTTTTTTTAATGGTACCAGGGCAGGGGAATGAGCCTATTACCTCATGTGTGGGAGGCTAGCACTCAACCACTGAGTCACATTGGCTCCCCTGAATTGCTTTGTTTGTTTGCTTGCTTGTTGTTTTTGTTTTTAGAAAGCACCAGTGACTAAATCTGGAACCTTCCATGTGGAAAGCAGTTGCTCAACTGCTTAAGCCATATCTACTTCCAATCTGTCTACTTTTTGAATCACTTTCTGGTTCCAAAAGCAAAAAACAATAAAAAGATAGTAAATTGCTTAGCATTGTATAGCAGTTTGATATAATTGATGAATTCCAAAAAAATATATTAGATTATGTTTGTAAACTGGTCCTTTCCTTTGGGCATAGATTATATTGGATTCAGAGGTTTCACTTTTACTTAATTAAATAACAATTAAGGCTTTGATTGGGCCACATTGGTAAGATATTGCATCCCTTCCCACCATGTCTTTTCACAGAGAAAAGACATGGCAAAGGACAGAGATGGGAGTTTTTGAGCTGGAGCCCCAGGAAGTAAGTACACAGAGGAGCTTGGTCATGAGGAAAGACAAAAGGCCCTGGGAAGAGAAACAAGCCATTCACCTGATAATCTGTAGTTGCCCTTGTGGACATAGCAGTAGAGCTGAGCCCAGAAAGAAGCAAGCCCCAGAAAGAGAAGAATCCACAAAGCCTGAACCCTAGCAATCAGCAGCCATCTTGCACCAACACGTGGCAAATAGGCTTTGGTGAGGGAAGTAACTTATGCTTTATGGCCTGGTAACTGTAACCTCCTACCCCAAATAAAAACCAACTGATGTCTGGCATTTTGCATCAGCAGCCCTTTGGCTGACTGATACACATTGCTTTATAATTTAGTTTTGAATTGGATGACATTTTAACATTTTTACATTAATTAATCTTTCAAGAAAATAGATAATGGAATTTGCCTCCATTTACTTAGGCTTTTTAAAATATCCTGATTTTGATCTCCCCACATTGCTATACAACTTTATTTATTTAGTTCATTTGTATTAAGCATATTTTCAGTATAAATAAATTTCTATTTTTTTAATTTTCAGGTAATTTATAATTTTGAAAATTATTACTATTGAGAATGAGCTATTTTGTCTCAGTTATCCCCAATGAAGGTATATTCTCCTTTTCAATGTATGACTTCAAACATTTAATTTACTTCACTGTATCAACTAAACACTTCAAAATAATGTTCAGTGATACTTCTATTTTATTTTATCATTGCAATGGCATGATAAAGATTCAAAACAAATAAAGACCAAAAAAATATGTATCTTAGAAAAAATAAAATGAATAAATTCTTTGAGATTGAAAAAAAAAGATTCCACTTTATGCAGATTAGAGTGACTCAGTGTATAAAATAGAATGGGATGAAGTGGGGAATTGGTGCAGTAGGGAGAACTGTCAGGAACTTATTTCAATCGGCCAGAGGAAAGGAAAATGAAATAAAATGGCATCTTTCAAGCGGCACCACAGGTAAAATTGACATAACTTGAGAACTAACTGAAATTGTGGATGAGGTAGATGAATTCCAGCTGACAATGAGATTTTAATCTGGATGTCTATGCCATTGATGATTCAATTAACAGACAGGCAAGAATGTAGGAGATTGGAAATAGTTGAACAGAAGTCACAGAATTTGGAAGTGCCTCTATTGCAATTATAATACTGGAGGAACACTTAGGTGGAAGAAATTTGGCTATGACAGTTAAGAGTATCATAGCATGGTGAAGGAGGAACCTGAGAATTTGGAGTCTTGGATTGGGTTCTACCCATAAGATTTTAGCTGTGCGATCAATGTATCAATGATAATAAATAAAACCTCATTTTGTGTGTAAAAGGAAATCCATGGTTTTGTAAATATATCATATGTTTTAAATAATTATTAACATAATATATTACCAATCTAATCAAATAATCCACAGTGTGCTGTGTGCCACCTACACAAATCAACCTTTAGAGTGACCATTTCAGGATATAAACTTCAGCTAATTAACAAAAAAAATGACTATGTCAGAAATGAAGAAGCATTTATATGATAGCACAATATTGGGAAAGTCTACTCTAGGGCTCTTTGTGTAGTGTTTGTTTTGTGGGTCACATAATATCAAATTTTTAGAAGAAATTTTCAGTAGTGTTTCATTCCCTGTATCTCAGTGAACACCCTGAAAAATTATGAAAGGTAAATATCATCCACTTATACATTTGCTTGTTTTTAGTATTATCTGCCTTATACCTCATAAAAATAGCAAAAATATTATAATCATTTTAGGAAAGAGAAGAATATATTCAGTGTCAAAATATTTTTGGCTTTAACTTTATTACTAAGAATGTTGTATATAATATCTAGAATTTTAAAATAATTCTGTTGTGATAAATGATGTAGATACCACAGCTGAATGTGGTTGAAAGGAGGAAATGTTAGGTAATTTATGGTAATAGAATAAAAAAAATTTTAACCCATAAAACTGCACTACACAAATAGTGAACCCTAAGTTTACCATGGACTGCAGTTAGGAGTACTATTATAAAAATGGACTTTCATCAGTTATAACAAAAGTACCACATTAATGCAACTTGTTAATAATAGGGGGTATGTGGGAATCCTCTATTTTATGCATGATTGCTCTGTAAACAGACTTCTCTTAAAAAATGTTGGAGCCAATTAGAAAATAAAAAATCTTCTTTAAAACTTACTTCTTAATATTTATTTTGCCACTTGACCATGTGTATTCTGTTATTCTGTACATATCAATTTTACTAGTTGACCTACTAATAGGTACTTGTATAAATAAAAATGTGTAAATGTTTTTCATCTTTAAAATGGATGCTTTAATAAGTGTCTTTCAGAACATAAAAACAATTCTCTGCCTTTTATCCAATTTATGGATGACTATAGAATGGGTGCAATATTACTGTTGCTTACTATTATTAATTTAATTATGCAGGCCTTGTTTATATATACTTATATATATAGGAAATCAGTGACAAAAAAAGATAACAGAAGAAAACATGCATTGAGGCTGAGTGCGAGAATTTTTCAAAGACTCGCAAACCAACCAGCTGTTCAAATAAATAATGTATACTGCAGCAGCTCTTACACAGACCTGAGTGTCCAATAGTAGCAGATGTCCCCATTCCATAAATGTACTAGAAGAGTAAGGTCCTAAATTGAGATTGAAATGAATTGTGATGCAAGCCTACAAGTGAACATTTTACTCTAAAAATAATAGATTGAATATTTTTTCTAAAAATTTCTATGGACATCATAGTAAAATGACTTTAGTTAAAAGATAATGGAAATATTCTGTAGTCTCCAAAAGAAGGCACTGATCTCTACCCTGCTTTTTCTGTTTGCTTGTTTAGATAGGCTCTTTGTCCTCTATACCTGAAAAGGAAGGCAGTTGTTCCAATTTAGAAATGTGTTCAGAATCTAGAGGAAAAGCAGTTCAGACAATTGAAAGGGATTTGTCTACAGGGACGAGTATTTAGCAGTGATGTGGTGAGGACCTGGTTTGAGCCTAGAACTGCTGGTAAAATAAATGCCAAGATGAAAAAGCTCAAACCAAAAATATAGTTAAAACAGTAAAATACGAAATGGACCCAACTTTGGATTAAATTGTGTCCCCTAAATCTTAACTCCTGGTCCTCTGAATGTGAACTTATTTGTAAATAGTATCTTTGAGAATGTTATTAGTTAAGATAAGATAACACAGAATTAGGGAGAGCCCTGATCCAATATGATTAGTGTCCTTATAAGCAGGGAGCATTTGGACACAGTGAGACAGAGATGAGACAGGAAAAGGGACCCATCTGACAGAGGCAGACAAGCCCAAGAACATGATGGATTGCCAGCCACTGCCAGAACCCAACACACAGACTAAAGAGGAAGCATGGCTCTACCGGCACCTTGATTTTGGACTTCTACATTCCAGAACTGTGAAACAATACATTTCCATTGTTAAAGCCAACTGTCTGTGGTACTTTGTTACAGTGGCCATGGCAAATGAAGACAGAGCCTGTCTTCAAGAACGTCTACCCACTGGGGGTAAAAGAGATGTGAACAAATAATGTTTTGACTCCACCAAGTAAAGAACACACCCAAGACAGTAGTGGCATAGATGGGAAACACCATGATAAGAAGGGGTAATCAGAGAAGTTCTCACTAAACTAGTGATGATCAAATTGGTTTAAAGTCTTGATAGCCACTCTGAGTAAGCAATGGCACAGTAGGAAAAATACTCCAGCTGGAAGAAATAGCATGTTCAAGATCAAGTATGTTTGAACTGCCACAGTTACTTGGTTTGATATGACTGAAATACAAGTAGAAAAGAGAAGCAGTGGTCTGGGAAGAAAGATAGGGGAAGGTCATAAATGATCTTGTATAATAGGCTAAGGAGTTTAGATTTTATCCTTAAGCAATGGAAATCTACTTAAGGGATTTTGCATGACAGCGAGTATACACAAAGGAGTTTTTACTTTAGGAAGGTAAAATTCCTCTATTTCACTGTAAAGAAAATTAAATGAAGGGTGAGTACTTTGGGGACAGTATATTTCTCCCTCCTCACTCCCCAGCCCCGATTTTTTGGGGTAGGTGGGAAGTTATTCAATATACATGCAAAATGAAGACTTCCAGGATTTAATTCTACCAGAATTTTCTTCATTTCTCTGGCCTAAGCTAGACAAATGACATTCTTCCATGTTCCTTTTTACATCTTCAAACCTGATTCAAACTATAACAATTGTGTATTTTCTAGTATCTTTTATATTTCACTGAACCTTGTCACGATGTGCTGGTATACAGCAATGGAGCGGGCAGCTGGACACATCTACTTTCCATACTATCTAGCATGGAAGACCCCAGACTTAAATTCTGCAAGTAACTTGTAAGGCATTATTACACTTGTGGAGCTTCTAAGATAAATAGCAATTTGATTTTTGTCTTCCTGCATTCCCTTTACTCCCCTCTCTTCTAGACTTCTTGCAGACTTTTGAATATGGCATTCTTCAAGGTCTGCTCTCTGTTCTCCTTTCTAAATATATTACCTCTCATTTATGGATCCCATCACTTTCTTGGTTTCAACATCTACCTCTTTCTTATAACTCCCAATTCTTCATTCTTGCCATGAAATCTGTTTTGAATTTCAAATCTATCCTTCCAGAAGCTTTTGAATACCCACTTATTTATTTGGCTGATTCTTAGCTTTAATACTTTCAAACTCCTATTTTCTCCTTTTTACTCTACTTCATTGTTTTTCCTTTCTTGTCATTCCCAAGTTGTTTATGGTGACCTGGTTTATCTGCTTTCTAGGAGTCAAAATATTTTAATTGCTTTTATAGTAACATTTTGCTTGAATTCCAAAGACATACTAATTCTTTATCTTCAATGCTGTTATTTCTGGACTCGCTATCTTTACCAACGCCATCACTGCCATTCAGTTCATCATTATGTTTCATTTGCTAAGGAATAGAAAGCCTTTGAACCAGCTTCTACATACCTGACAGCCCTTCTAAAATCATTCCCAGGCATATCATAATATATTCTCTTTCTCATTAACCTTCTAATTTTACATCTTCAAGATTTTAGTATGCTTTATAGCCTCTAAGAAGTCCTACAATTTCTCACATGTTTTGTTGTTACAACCACAGCCAGATCCTAACCATGGCAGGGCAAATATATTAATTCCAGTTATGTACACTCCCTGATCTTCCAGTTATATATACTTTCTATCTCTTTAGGATTCCAGTAGCATTTTAGAGATCTTGGCATATTTTTTAATGGTTTTATATTTTTACATGTCTAACTTTACTTGTGAGAGTCTATGTTCCTGAATGGTTCTGTCCAATATGGTAGTCACATGTGGCTATTGATCACTTGAAATATGTGAAGTCTGAATTGATATGCTATTAGTACAGAACACATACTAGTTTTTGAAGACAGTATGAATAAAAGGATATAAACTATCTTAATAATCTTTTATACTGACCCATAACAGCTTCAAGCTTACTTTGACTTGTAGCATGAGCTCAAAGTTGTTTTAAGCATTCTTTACTAATTATGTTTATTAATATTAAATCAATTCTGAAAGCACAAAGTTTTCTACACTATAGTTTAATTGAAAGGAGATCTGAATCACCTTGAATGGCTGAGACTCTCTTTTTCTCCCCACTTTTTTTTCCTTTAAATGGACATACGTACACAGCAATCCAACTAAATCATCCTCCCAAGCCTGAGCTCCTCCCTGGTTTTTCACACCATTTTAAGAATGGCCTTGAGGTGGATCTGTAACTAGTTATAGTTACTAGGTGGAGCAGTAACTAGTTAAATAGTAACTTTAAAGCCTGAAAGATCTATGTAGCTTCTTATATAACCCTTAGGACTAACTGAGATCCAGGGAGTATCTAGGTAAATAAATACTGCTTGATAATGATCTGCTTTGGTTGCTTTGTGTTGCATGAAGTCAGGACTTTGGTTTATGATGCAAGCACTGTTGGCAATCTGACATGAGACACTTTCTCAAATTGGGCTGGTGTCTTTCTTGTACAAAACGACTTTGCATCACAGATGATGGGCTCCCCCACCCCCTTTAGAGCTGGAAATATAGTAGTGTCCACTTGAATGGCAAATTGTGATAAAGTAGCAGGAGCAAAATTGCATAGCATAATCACTGCAATTTTTTATTGAATTGAGCCCTTTGCTCTTTCTCTTGACAGAATGGTTTATTGAACGTGCTTGTGGAAAACAAAGAAAGGCAGTAAAGAAAAATACTTTTTTTTCCTTGAGAATAAAATAGAGAAAAAATGTGTCTACTTCGAAAGTGCATTTCTTAAGCGCAAGAACATTTTCAGGTGCAAAAGGACTCTTTAGAAATATCATAAAACTGTGCTGCTCAAGGGCAATTCAGTGACTGATGGGGTTTCTATCTGGCAACCCAGTCAGCTTGAACAATAGAAATTTCTTATGTCCTTCATTTCTGGGAAATGGAGACATTCTCCCAGCTAATAAAATATTTTCATTAAAAAGTAGAAAGATGAATTTAACAGATGGCTAGTGTTTTATTTTATACATTCAATAATAAAGGGTCTGTCAGCTGCAGGTTAAAGATTTATAATGAGCATGAATGATTAGAAGAACAATTGTCCAGATTCTAAGGTAGAAATTGACTTTGGGGATTTTGGGGTTTGAATCATAGCTTCAGCATAGATGCCACTGAATATTTAGAGAAGAGGTTGCCTGGCTTTTCTTCACACTCTTGAATTTAATATTCTTTGAAAAATAAAATACTGTAACTTATAAATTTCATATAATCTTCACTTTTAAAGTAGGCACTATGGTGTTTATTAGAAAATATTTTTGGGAAGGTTTATTAATACAATAAAAGCTTCAATTATCAGAAGCTAGGTTTCAATATTATTGGGTCTTTGTTACTACCTGTCATTATAGATTATTTATTCTGATATGATGGATATTTTCATAGATACTATAATGTCAGCTCATTCTATTTAAGAAGGCTGTGTTTCTGTCATATGTTTTAAATATTCCTGAATAAAGTACAAAATGGAAGTGATATCAAGGGTCTTGTAACCATTGCCCTTTTAAAAAAATATCATTTCTTAGTATGAGATTTTTCTTAAAAATTAGAAAAATAAATTAATTAAATTAGGAGGAATTTTTTTAATATTGAAAGTTTCATATTGTTCTTTAATACTAAATATCCTGATTACTTTATTTTCTGTTTTTCTAAAAGTTACTTAGCACAAATGTTATTTTATAATATGTTTTATTCTTTAATCCCTTCCTAGTCAAGTAGTAGACACTATATTATGCTTCAAGCTTGGCAAATTCTTGGTAAATTTATTTTAAAGAAAATCTCATTTTGTTGAAGAGCTTGGAAAGTCTGCAGACATTTATTCTTACTCCTTCTCAGGGAATTCCCTACTTATCCAGCTAAACTATCATTATTACCGAAAAATCTTAAATGTCAATTAATAAGGTCTTACCTCAAAGAGAGACAGCAACAGTGGCTATTAGGACACTAAAGTTTAGCCACTTTGAATACACATTAGCTATCTTACACATTGCTCTTTTATTGAGAGCCTAATAAATGTTTGAGACTAAATAAAAGTTTATTACTGAGTATTAATTTAAAATTAAGAATTTAAAGGGAAAGGGCACTAAGAAGGGTAGAGGATATTATGAGTTTTTCATCCTAACCCCTTACTCCCATCCCAGGTCATTCTGCCTTTATACCACAATTTCATCTTTCATTCTTTAATCATAAGATATTATTTGGGAATAAGAATGCTTAGGTAAATTACAACATTTTGGTTTATCTCTGTTATTACTCTATATCTTTAATTCAGTTACATATGAGTTACATATAGGGAAAGTAATTGTATAGTATTAAAAAAGTCATAAAAGATATATAATTCATTACTCAATTTTTTGTGGGGCTCACAACAAATGAGGAAAAACTAAACCTAACATACCAAGGTGTATTTGATCTGCTTTGCTAATGCATATATAATTATAAATTTTATTAGGTACTAGATTTTTACATTTTTTCTAGACCCAAGTTTTATTAAGGTACACATTGTGCAAATTAAATGCAAAGTACTGTTTCATATGAGGTTTAAAAACTTAAATTTTAAGGGGACTCTGAAACAAAAGAGAGTGAATTTTTTTCCCCATTTCAACCAGTTCCCTATGTAACAGTCATCTTTTTCCTGATTTTCTACTATTTGTTTAGCGTATTAAAATTTCCTATTGACTGGAGTCCTAATTTGAAAAATAAGTATTAATAGAAGTTTTCATGTAATTCCTCATTCCTTTTCCTGTAAATCAAAATAAATGAATCATAAAAACCACGATTTATTGCCCAATTTGCATGTTTTGTATCAAAGGTTCCAGTTCCTGATGGTGTAGGTGGTGCAGGATTCTTTTTCTTCTGATAGATTATTCCTCAGATTCTGTTCTCAAGCTAGCTTTTTCACATCACTGAAGCACGTTTCCATCCCAGGTAGTTCAGAGCCATTCTCAGCCTGGGGTGAGACAGTTACTACAAATACCCCTGATGTTCCTGGGCTGGCACTGATGGGCTCCTGCTGTTTTGTCATAAATGTTGCATTTACACACTGAGAATCATTTTCTTGGCATTTGGGAAAACTGTTATCATGAGAATGATGAATTCACAAACCAGAGTATGGTTTTTTACACTGTATCTTATTTTTCATTTATTGAGTGTCTATTGTTATGGTCACAGTGTTATTTATAGAACATAATGCACTTACAGGTATGCATTGCAGCAGTTTTTTCCAGTGTGGTTATATTTTTAATCATTTTATATTTGTCACATTTTAAGCTATTTTTACTCATGTTTAGATTTTTTCTTTAGAAACCATAAGTAGAGTTGAAAAAGCTCAGGCTTTGACACAGACATACCTGGTTAAAAACAGAGCTCTACTCCTTACCCTGACATTGGACAAATTATTTCACATCTAAAGTCCTAGTTTTATCTCATATGGATGAGGATATAAGTGTTTTCTTTATAACATTTTTGTGATAATTAAGTGGGATAATGCATCTAAAATACAAAGCACAAAGAAGGTATTGAATGAATCTGAGCATCTGTTCTCTTTTAGAACCTCATTAAATGTTCCAGATTAATTAGTAAATAGGCCAGAGAGCAAGGCTTATTTGAATTGGTCTTTGGTAGCTTTAGTAAATAAATTCCATAGGGACTTCTTATTCGAAACTGATTTTCAAAGTCCCACAGCAAATCTAAGTGCCCAGTCTTCTGGCACAGGTCTTTGAAGGCACAAAACTTTAGCATTTCCTAAAGAAATGCTAAACAAGCTCAGAGTGGGCAATTAATTTCAGGACATGTTTAACAAGGGGCCAAGGAATCTCCCCTCCTAAAAAGATACTTTTCCCAATAAATATGCATCATCCTCACCTATTTCCCTAAGTGATAAAATCAGACAACCCTTAGAAAAGAGCAAATATTACTCAGTGGAATAATATTAGGATGTATTACTAATTCACAGCTTAATATGAATTGTGCTATTAGACTCCTTTCTTCTGTAAGTGCAAATTTGGACAATAGAGGCTTTGATTGAGAGTTGGGGCACAGATGAGGCATAATACATTTTGGTGATTTTACAGATTTGCCTAGTCAAATAACCAGATAAATGAGATTCAGGCTTATGATTTTGCTTACTAAGGAAATACACTAAAGAGGGGCTGGGATGGTCCTTGGCTGGGTTCGTACACACAGCATGGCAGAATAGAAAGACACACCAAACTAGGCTAGGAAGGAAAAGTGGCTTTATTTGCAGCAGGAGACCAGAGATGTACAATCTCAAATCAGCCTCCCCACTAAGGGTTTTTCTTAAAGCCTTTATACCAGTTGAAACAAAGCAAGTTAATCATTAGGGCAATCTAAGAAGAGTCTGGAAAAATTAGTTTTTGCTTTCTCAGTTAATCTTAAAATATGCATGGTACCTGGTGTTGGGCAATCTTGGGATAATAAGGATGGGGTGTAGTAGGGATGAGAAGGTACAGATAACCAGGGATGTGAGTAAAGATAATGAGTGAGGGAGTGCACATTTATACATTTTTAGTGGAGCTAAATCTAGTTAACGTTAAATCTGTAGCTCTGCATGCCTCCTGATGTGAGCAAGTTACACTGAATTTTTCTAATGTTATATGGTACAGTACAATGCCATAATATCTATGTTATATTGGGCTTTTCTAGTACTGCAACACTAAAATTTATTTAGCCCTAACATTATAGGAGTTTCATGAACTTCAGGGTCCAGATGTATACATCTATGAAAAATGATTCTAAGACCTGTCTTTTTAAATTTTGCTCCATTTTACAGACAAGGGCTAATTGCAAAAGAAGAGTGACAATGTGATAAAAATCCAATTAGATTATATTTATGTGAGAAGATGAAGCTTCATCCTTTATTTACTACATGGCAGGGGGGGGAAAGGGTCATAGAAAAGAGATAGAAATTTTAAAAAGGAACTGAACAGAAGTACTGGAGTTAAAGACCACAGAAATGGAAGTGAAAAATGCCCAGGAAGGTTTTAAGAGAAGATTGGAGCTGGCAGAAGAAAGAATTGGTGAACCTGAAGACAATACCCTTGAAATGGGTCATGCTGAGGAGCAGAATGGAAAAAAGAAATATTAGAAGGAAAAATAGCCTAAGACACCTCTGGGATACCATCAAGCACACCTTTATATGTGTTATGGGAGTCCCAAAAAGAGAAGAAAGAGAAAAAGGAAGAAATATTCAAAGAAATAATGACAGAGAATTCCTCAGATATAGCAAAAAAATGTGAATATGCACATCCAACCAGATAAACTTGAAGAAAAATACAGTCTAACATATATTGGTCACACTATCAAATGCAAAGGACAAGGAGAGAGTACTGAAAGCTGCAAGAGAAAAGCAATAATGTAACATACAGGGTGTCCCAATTAGACTGAGTACTGATTTCCCATCAGAAACCATAGAGGTAAGAAGGCAGTGGGATAAAATACTTAAAGTGATGGAAGAAAACAGCTGCCATCCAATAATTTTATATCCAGTGAGACTTTCTTCCAAATTTGAGGGCGAGTTTAAGATAAGACATTGTCAGATAAACAAAAAGCTAAGAGAGTTTATCAGACTACCCTAAAAGCAATGCATATAGGGAATTCTTCATACTGAAAGGAACATGCACTAAAGAGTTGTTCAAAACAGCATAAAGAAATAAAGACCTTCAGTCTTTATTTAAAGGTAGCCATTTGGGTAATTATAAATGCCAATATTACCATCATGTATTATTTGATATGTAACTCCACTTCTTACTTCTTATAGGTGCTACAATGCAAATGCATAAAGAAGCAATGATAGTTCTGATTTTGGACAATGTACAAATAAGCACAAAAAAAGGTGGAGGTACAAAAAGGTATAGGAAAAAATATATGTGCATGCTTTTTTGAAGTTAATTAGATATCAAACCAAATATGATTGTTATAAATGTAGGATTTTAAATTTTAACTCCATACTAACCACAGAAAAATAAATAAATAAAATATCCAGATAGAAAATAGAAGGTGATAGATATAGTACAACATAAAAAAATCAAATAAATATAAAATAGACATTAACAGAAGTGAGGGGGAAAAGATATAAGGCATATAAAGACTAAGTAGTCGGAAGTGGATGTGGCTCAAGTGATTGGGTTCCTGTCTACCATATGGGAGGTCCAGGGTTCAATTCCCGAGGCCTCCTGGTGAAGGCAAGCTGGCCCATGTGGCAAGTTGTCCTAAGCAGAAAGCTGGCCCACACAGAGTGCTGGCCCATATGGTGAGCTGGCCCAACAGGAATGCTGGCCCATGCAGGAGTGCTGTCCTGCACAGCAAACTGGCCCAAGTGGAGAGTTGGTGCAGCAAGATGATGCAACAAAAAGAGACACAGAGGAAAGACAATAAGAGATGCAGTGGACCAGGGAGCTGAAGTGGCACAAGAGATTGAGCACCTCTATCTCACACCAGAAGGTCCTAGGATCAATTCCTGGTGCTGCCTAAAGAGAAGACAAGCAGGCACAGAAGAATGCACAATGAATGGACACAGAAAGTAGACAAAGGGGGGGAAGGGGGGGGAGGAATAAATAAATAGATCTTTAAAAAAAAGACTAAATAGTAGAATAAATTTTTAAAAAACATTAATATTGGAGTCTTTAATACATCACTCTCAATAAGGGATAGAACATCTAGTCAGAAGATTAATAAGGAAGCACAAGTTTTGAATGATACCTAAATCAACTAGATCTAACAGACATTTATAGAACACTTTACCCAACAAAACAGAATGCATATTCTTTTTGAGTACACATGGCTCATGCTCCAGGAGAGATGATATGTTAGGTCACAATACAAGTCCCAATAAATTTTTTAAAAATTGAAATCATAAAATCCATATTCTCTGATGAAACTAGAAATCAATAAAAGAGGGAGAAATGGAAAATTCACAGATTTGTGGAGATTAAACAACATATTCTTAAACAACCAATGAATTAAAGAGGAAGTCAGAATTAAAATTAGGAAATATTAATATCTTGAAGTGAATGAAAATGAAAATTCAACATAACATGACTTATGGAAGGCAGAAATGACAGTGCTGAGAGGGAAATTTGTAGCTTTAAATGCTTATAACATTAAAAAAGAAGAAAGACTTCAAATCTTTACACTTTGCACTGCATAGTTTTATAGGTTTTGACAAAATGTAGAATGGCCTATATCCATCACTGCAATATCATGCAGAATGATTCCACTGTCTCAAAATGCCCCATATTCCACCTATTCTTCCCTCTCCTTCCCCTCAGAACCTCTGGTGACCACTGTCTTTATATCAATGCTACAAGTTCTTCCATTACTAGAATAATGATAAGTTATTTTGTTCCATTTTTGCAATTAATCCTCTTACCCGTGTCCTTTATAAATGGAGGGGGAAAAGCTGCAGATATGGAAAAAAGCTGCAGAGTCAGAGAGGAACCCGGAAGCTGAAAGAGAAGGCTCCAGGAGCCAGAAGCTGAAATCAATGAAACATGGAAGCTGAGAGAAATGAGGCCTGCAGGAGAGAGAAGAGATGAGTGGAAGCTGACATATGCCTGACTGCCCACAGCTGCAGCTTAGAGAGAAAGCATATCGGTTGATGCCTTGATTTAGACACTTTCACAGCCTCAGAACTATGAGCTCATAAGTTAAGAAATCTCCACTTAAATCCATGAGATCTTGGTATATCATTCTTTTGTCATGCTGGTGGTTTGATTATATGGTATATGGTTGTAATGGTTAAGTTTATTTGTCAGCTTGGGTAGGATTTGTTGTGCAGTTGTTTGGTCAAGCAAGCAGTGGCCTGATTATTGCTGTGAGGACATTTCAAGGACTTAAATCAACAGTAAGTAGATTGCATCTATGACTGATCACATCTACAATCCATAAGATTGTATTTTAATAATTTTTCAACAATTGTAACAAAGGTAACAGTTGTTAAAAATTTTAGTAAAATTATAAAAAAGTGCTATCATCAGTTGTAGCAAATGCTCCGCAACAATGCAAAGAGGTGGTGTCGGGGTGTGTGAGAATCCTGTAATTTTTGCATGATTGGTCTGTAAGCTTGCAAATTTACTAATAAAAAAATTAAAAGAAACAATATAAAGAATCAATGAAACCAAATGTTGGTCTTTAAAAGGATCAATAAAATGGACAAAACTTTAGCTGGGCAGGAAAAAAATATTTTAAGTAACAGGATGCAAATAACTAAAATCAGAAGTGAATATGGGACATTTTTGCCAACCACAGAGAAATAAAAAATGATTATAGGAGAATACTATGAACAACTATATGCTAACACATTAGAAAGCCTAGATGAAATGGACGAATTCCTAGAAACATACAAGCAACCTACACTGATTCAAAAAGATATAGAAGATGTCAATAGACCAATAAGAAATGAAGAAATTGAGTCAGTAATCAAAATCCTTGCAACTAAGAAAAGCCAAGTATCAGAGGGCTTCACTAGTGAATGTTACCATCCATTCCAAGAATTAACCTAGATCCTGCTCAAATTCTCTGAAACAATTAAAGGGGAAGGAATATTTCTTAACTTATTCCATGAGGCCAATATCATCCTAATACCAAAATCAGATAAAGATATCACAAGGAAAGGAAATTACGAATTCCTCTTATTAATATAAATGCTAAAATCCTCAATAAAATACTAGCTAATTGAATCTAAGAGCACATTAAAAAAATTATACACCATGATCATGTGGGTTTATTCCAGGTATGAAAGGGTGGCTCAATATATGAAAATTTATTAATGTAATACACCAAAGTAACAAAATTAATGAAGGGTAAAACCCACTTGATCATCTCAATTGTTACAGAAAAGGCATTTAACAACATCCTTTCTTAATAAAAATACTTGAAAAATGGGAATAGAAGGAAACTTCTTCAACATGATAAAGGGCATAAAAAAAAATTTACAGCTAGCATCATACTCATTGATGAAAGACTTTAAGCTTTCCCTTTAAGATCTGGAACAAAACAAGTTTGTCCCCTGTCACCACTGTTACTAAAAAATATATTAGAAGTTCTTGCCAGAGCAATTAAGCAAATAAAAGAAATAAAACCATCCAGATTGGAAGGGAAGATGTAAAACTTTCACTAGCTGCAGAGGCCATGATCCTATATAAGAGAAGTCCTGAAAAAATCCACAACAAAGTTTTTAGAGCTACTTTAGGAATTCAGTAAACTGGTGGTTAAAAGATCAACACTGAAAATTGCATAGATACACTGATGAAATTAAGGACCAATAGTCCTGTGGCAGTTTGATATTATTTATGAATTCCAAAAATAGATATTGATTATGTTTGTAAACTGGTCAGTTCCTCTGGGCATGATACCCATCAATCATATTAAATTCAAAGATTACATTTACTTGATTAAATTAAGATTAAGGCTTTGATTCAGCCATGTTAGTAAGGTTTTGATCCCCTGCCCCCTTGGTGGGCAGATACTCACATAGAAAAGGACATGGTAGAGGAAGAGAGACAGTTCATTAGACACAGCAGAGACCCTGGGAAGAGAGATGAACCTGATACTCTTTAGATGACCTTGTGAAGAAAACAGAGAAGCTGAGCCTGGAAAGAAATGAGCCCCAGGAAGAAAGGTGAGTCTTATGCCAGCCTACAGTTGAGATCAGAAGAAACTGGGACCATGGAGTGTAAGAGGAAGAAGGAAGCTGAACCCTTACAGACATCACCTGCCATCTTGCTTCAACACATGGCAAATGACTTTGGGTGAGAAAATACCTCTTAGGGTACCTTGAGTTGGACTCTTTAGGGTCTTGTGACTATAAGCTTCTACCCCAAATAAATACCAGTTATAAAAAGTCAACAGATTTCTGGTACTTTGCAACAGCAGCTCCTTTGACTGACTAATACAACCCCTTATGAATATAGATGCAAAAACCTTCAGCAATTGTAATTTTCAGGGTTCTCTAGGAAAACAGTATCAACAGAGGGTATCTGTGATTATGAAATTTTTATAAGAATTTTCCCATGTGACTGTGGGGATACACAAGTCCAAATTCCTTAGTTCAGGCTGCAATCTGGGAATTCCAATGAAAGTTTGTGATAATCATCCAGGAGAAGCTGGCTGGCGGAAGTAGAGATGGAAATTTTCTCTTCTAACTGTTGAAATCATCACTTCACCTTCTAAAGCCTTCTAGTGATTGCATTTTGCTTCCCTCATTATTGAAGGCAATCTTATGAATTGTAGATGTAATCAGTCATAGGTGCAATCAACTTACTGATGATTTAAGTCCTTGAAATTTCCTCAGAGCAGTAATCAGGCCACTCCTTGCTTGACCAAACAACTGGACAACAAATCCTGCCCAAATTGAAAAATAAACATAACCATCTCAACAATATACCATACAATCAATCCATCCATCAGCATGATAAAAGAATGATATACCATGATCTCATGGATTTATCCCATGTATTCGGGGGGTGCGGGGGTGTCATTCAACATAAGAAAATCAATGAAAGCAACCCTAACAAAAATTCCAACAACCTTCTTTGGAGAAATGGAAAAGCCAATTATCAAAATTATTGGGAAGGCTAACAGGCCCCAAACAGCCAAAAACATCTTGAAAAAGAAGATCACATTTGGAGGATTCACATTTTCTGATTTAAAGCTTATTACAAAGCTATAGTTGTCAACACAGTATGGTGCTGGCACAAGGATAGATATATTGACCAGTAAAGTTGAATTGAGAGCTCAGAAACTGACATACATCTATGACCAATTGATTTTTGACAAAACTATACAAAATGGGGAAAACGTCAATTGACATTATCCAAAGAAGAGATATAAATGGAAAATAATCACATGAAAAGATGCACAATAGAAATAGCCATTAGGAAATGTAAATAAAAACCATAGTAAGATACCATTTCACACCCATTAGGATAGCTTTATTATTTTTTAAGAAAGGAAAATAAAAAATGTTGGAGAGGATGTGGAGAAATATCATCTCATACATTTTTGGTGGGAATGTAAAATGGTGTAATCACTGTGGATAAGTTTGACATTTCCTCCAAAAGTTAAGTATGGAACTGCTGTCTGACCTGGTATATTAGTCTTCCAAAGGGCTGCCAAAGCAAAGTACCAGAAATATGTTGGCTTTCATAAAGGGGACTTACTTGGGGTAAAAGTTAACAGTTCCAAGGCCATGAAAAGTCCAATTTAAGATACCATAAGAGGTGCTTTCGCATCAAAGTCAGCTGCCACATGTTGAAGCAAGATGACAGTGATCTCTACCTCATCTCTCCTTCCCCTCTGGGCTACCTCTCTCATGCCCAGCTGCTCTGCTTTCTTCCCAGTTTTAGCTGCAAGCTGGCATAGGGCTTGTCTCTTAGGGCTTCCTATATAAATCTCAGCTGTTCTGCTGTCTTCCCAAATTCAGCTAAAACTTCCAGGCAAACAGCTGATCTCTCCCCAGGCCCTCAGCTTTTTTAGCCTTCTCCCTTCTGTCACATACTGTCTGGGTTTATTGGCCTTACCCTGACCAGCTAACAGGGAGGTGAAGAAGGTTAGCCACCACACCAGGGAGCCAAGAGTGCCTACAACTGCAAGCAGGAGAATTGCATCCATCATCCATGTGGAATCTAAGCCCCCCTTGATATAGAGGGGGAGTGGACACAACCATCCCAGGGTCCACAGAATGGAGGAATAGAGTATGGATTAGAGTGGACTTACTGATATTCTACTATGGAACTATCGTGATTAGTAATGGAAGAAATTGTAGCATTCATATGGAGAAAGTGGCCAAGGTAGCTGCTGAGGGTAGGGATAGGGAAGAAGAGATATGACCTGGGGGTCTTTTCAGGACTTGGAGTTGTCCTGGGTGTTACTGCAGGGACAGATGCTTTACATTGTATGTCCTGCCATGGCCCACTGGGTGGACTGGGGAAGAATGTAAACTACAATATAAACCATTATCCATGTGGTGCAGCAGTGCTCCAAAATGTATTCACCAAATGCAATGAATGTGCCACGATGATGAAAGAGGTTGTTAATGTGGGAGGAGTGGGGTGAGGGGGGTGGTGGTATATGGGGATCTCATATTTTTTTAACATAACATTAAAAAAAATGACAGAGCTCTCTCTTCTTGTGTCTGTCTGGGAGAGGGCCCACTGATGATACCAGACCTGCAAAGGAGGCAGAGAATTAACCTCACTACCACCTCACTGACACAGTCCAATAAAAAGCCTTACAGCAGTGGTTCTTAACAAAGGGTCTGTGAACTTGAATTGAAGTTCATAAATAACCATTATTCTTGTGAGGACATGTTGGTGTGGGAGTGATATATTTATTAAATAATACACAGTATAGTGTGGACTTAGTAAGGGACCTATGGTTTTCACCTGATTGGCAAAGGGGTCTGTGGAACAAAAAAGGTTAAGAACTGCTGCCCTACAACAATCTTAACCAGTAATCTAATCAAGGGCAACTCAGTTGAATTTAATGCAGTCAAAAAAGTGTTTCACAACCAAAGGAATAGATTAGTTTACAAACAATCCTTCTCTTTTGGGGATTCATAAAATAATTTCAAATTTCCACACCAGGCAATCACATTAATAGGTATACACCCAAAAGAATTGAAAGCAGGACATAAAGAGATATTTGCACACCATGTTCATAGCAACATTATTCACAGTTGCCAAAAGGTGGAAACAACACAAGTATCCATCAACAGGTGAATGAATAACAAAATGTGGTATATACATACTATGGAATATCATTCATCCATAAAAATGAAAGAATTTTGATATGTGTAACAATGTGGGTGAACCTTGAAGATGGCTTCACTGCATCTCATAAGTTTTGATATGTTGTGTTCTTATTTTCATTTCTCTCAAGACATTTACTATTTTCCTTGAAAATTCTTCTTTAACCCAGATTGTTTAAGAGCGTGCTATTTAAATTCCATATGTTTGTGGATTTTCCAATTCTCCACCTGCTATCAATTTCCAGCATCATTTAATTATTATGATCAGAGAAATGCTTTACATAATTTCAATCTTTTAAAATTTATATTGTGATTTATTTTGTGACCCAACATTTGCTCTGTCTTGGAGAAGGATCCATGAGCACTTGAGAAGAATGTATACCCTGCTGTTTTATGGTGCAATATTCTGTATATATCTATTAGGTCTAGTTCATTTCTCATATTATTCAAGTACTCTGTTTCCTAATTGATCTTCTGTCTAGATTTTCTAGCTAATGATGAGAGTAGTGTATTGAAGTCTCCGACTATTGCTGTACAGACGTTTATTTCTTCTTTCAGGTTTGCTAATGTTTGCTTCATGTATTTTGGACACTATGGTTAGGTGCAAAATATTTATGATTGTCATTTCTTCTTGGTGGATATATCAATATATAACCTCCTCCTTTATCTCTTATAGCAGCTTTTGACTTAAGATCTATTTTAAAAATCTGATATTGTGTGGAATATCTTTTTCCAATCTTTCACTTTCAACCTATTTGTGTCTTTGGGTCTAAGGTGAATCTCTTGCAAAAAAAAAAAAAAGTATAGCTTTCGATCATGCTTTTTTATCCATTCTGTCACTCTGTATCTTTTGATTGGAGAGTTGAATCCATTAACATTCCATGTTATTACTGTAAAGGCAGTACTCACTTTAACCATTTTGTTCTTGGGTATTTATGTCATATCTTTTCTTTTGTCTCTCTTCCTTTATTGCAAATTCCTTGTCTGTATTATTGATCTTTTGTGATATATCTGATTCCACCCTCATTTCTGTCTCTGTATATTTTTTAAATATTTTGTAGTTATCCTGGGATTACAAATGTCTATAATCTACTAATCTGAAAATATGCCAATTTATCTACAATAGCTTACGCATTCTCTGCTCCCATATTCCTGTTTCCCCTGTTTTTTTTTTTTTTTTGTCCCACTTTACCACTTTACATTTTGCAAGTCCATTAGCAGGAAATCTGCATTTTTCTTGTTCAATTGTGTTCTTACTTTTACAGGAATTTAAAAGTAGAGTTGTATATTGAAGACTCAGTATTATTTTGTTTTACATATACTATTTTAGTTGATCTTAGTGATAATCTTTACTTCATCACACAACTCCAAGCCACTTCCTCTTTCTTTCAAGCTACAGAACTCCCTTTAGTATTTGCTGTAGGGCAGGGCTCTTATTGATGAACTCTCTCAGTTTCTATTTATCTGTGGATATTTTGAACTCACCCTCATTTTTTTTTAAGATTTATTTATTTCTCTCCACTTCTCCCCACCCCCCGCTCCAGTTGTCTGTTCTCTGTGTCTATTTTCTGCGTGTTTTTTGTCCACTTCTGTTGTTCTCAGAGGCACGGGAATCTGTGTTTCTTTTTTTTGCATCATCTTGTTGTGTCAGCTCTCCGTGTGTGTGACGCCATTCCTGGGCAGGCTGAACTTTCTTTCACGCTGGGCAGCTCTCCTTGCAGGTCGTACTCCTTGTGCGTGGGGCTCCTCTATGAGGGGGTACCCTGCGTGGCAGGGTACTCCTTGCATGCATCAGCACTGAGTGTGGGCCAGCTGCACATGGGTCAAGGAAACCCAGGGTTTGAACCGTGGACCTCCCATGTGGTAGACGGATGCTCTAACCACTTGGCCAAGTCCGCTTCCCCACCCTCATTTTGAGTGACAGTTTTGCCATATAAAGATTTCTGGCTCTCAGTGTTCCTCTTTCATTTCCTTAAACGTGTCATACCACTGCCTTCTTGCCTCTCGAAGAAATCAGCAGTTAATTTTACTGAGGATCTCTTTATTGCTTTTTTCTACTTTATTTTTAAATAAGCTTTAGACTACAGAAAAGTTACATCAAAAAATAAAGGGGACTCCCATGTACCCTACCCCTTACCCCCTCCCATTTTCCTTTATTGATAACATCATACATGAGTGCACTACATTTGCTACAATTGATCAACAAATCCTGAAGAATTGCTACTAACCTTGGTCTATACAGTTTACATTATGGTTTACATTTTGCACTGTACAATTCTGGAAGTTTTGACAAAATGCATAGTGGCCTGAATCCATCATTGCCAAGTCAGGCAGAACAATCCAATACCATAAAATGCCCAATGTTTCACCTATGCTTCACTCCCCATACCTTCAGGAACTCTGGTAACCACTCACTACCTTTATAACAATGTTATAAGTTCTTCTGTTACTACGATAATAATAAGTCTACTTTGGTCCATGGTTATATTACCCCTTTATGTTTGTTCATTCCTCAATCTTAAGGATTTGGGGATGGTGATGCCTGCTCTGCTTCAGACTGAGAGATGGTGTAGATCTTACAGAGCAGATGGAAGGAAATGTTTTGCTTCAGTTTTAGATACTCTTTGTTTTGGGGGTGGGGGTTGTCCACCATCATCATTTAATTAGTTGTCCTGGGTGACTCCAATGAACTGAAGAGTAGGTATTGTCTGCAACTGCTGAAATTCAGGGATCAACTGGCATTTCAATAGGGCAAAGGTTTAAGTCTATGTTACTTAAACTTATAGAGTATAGTGCTAATTACATGTTCAAATAAAAAGAGGAAAGTATCATGTATAAGGAAATTATAAATGAGCCTAACTCTCTCACAGTGGGGAAATAGGTTACCATATATTTCAAGGTAAAGCCCACTGATAGGGTTCTTATTTCATGGGGCTATATGCCCTGCCTATAGTGTCCAGATGTCTCTAGAGCCCTCAGGAGCACCCTTGTTTGAGGCTTTGTTTACTGTAGCAGTGAGATCTGCCTGAGATATGCATAAACTTAATGTTTGGAATGACTTGCTGACTCACTTTTTGTTTGTTTGTTTTATTCCCCCCTCCCTTTTGCAACTTGCTTGCTGTCTGCTTGTTGTGTCCATTCACTGTGCATTCTTCTGTTTCTGCTTGTCTCCCTTTTGTTGCATCATCTTGCTGTGCCAGCTCTCCATGGATGCAGGCCATCGGCTCACTATGTGTGCCGACCAGCTTGCCTTCACAAGGAGGCCCTAGGACATGAACCCAGCAGGAGCCCAATTGATTGAGCCACAGCCACTTCCCCTGCTGACTCACTTTTAAATCTCTTAGCCATAAAAACTCTTTTGTATTTAATAATTCCCCTGTTTGGTCAAGGTTCTGTTTCGAAATGCATTGCTGGTTGATGCTTGGTAATAATTCTTGAAGCTCATCACCAGGAATCATGTTCTACACCAAGGGGAAGGTAGTGGGTTTATTTGCTGAGTTTGTCTTAGAGAGAGCCTGCACTTGAGTAACAAGGAGGTTTTCAGGAGGTAACTCTTAGGCAATAGGTATTATTAGTCTAAGTTTCAATTTTATAACTTCATAAGTACAAGCATCAGTATCAAGGACTTGGCATACTGGTGTGTTTTCTTTTGTTAGGCACCAACTATGTACTTTACAGATTCTTGCCACTCTATTAGAGAACGTGGCAGTACTCTTCAGGATGGAATTTAATATTTCGTTAGTTATTGTGTTGGTCTTCGCCCACTGAGATAACACCCCATGGCCACATGAACACATTCATAGTCCATAGAGGCATGCCCCAGGTGTACCCTTCCCCCACAAACACACCCCACCAACAACACCTTGCACCAGTGACTTTCCCCTGCCATAGTTGCCAAAAGAACACTTATACAATTGTATTCTCAGTCACAGTCCTCTACCTCCTCACAGTTCAACTCTTCCTTCCTCCAGCCCTCCAGACAGCTCTATGGATATCCCAACCCACCACCCCAACCTTGCTCACACTCACACTCCATTATTGTCAAACCCCATTCACATCACTGCAGCACCCTCACCCCATCCACTGCCTAACCTCCCCCATCCACCTTATCATAGATTCCACCCAGATCGAGCTTTGGTTCACCACTGTCTACTCACTTTCTATCTCATGGTAACCTATTTTCCAGACTCTGCCTCTGTGAGTCTGCTCAATATCCTTCCATTTATTTAGGCCTTCTTTGATTTCCTTTAGCAATTTTGTATAGTTTTCTGTGTACAAGTCTTTTACATCCTTGGTTTTTATTTCTAGATATTTCATTCTTTTAGTTGCTATTGTAAATAGAAATTTTTCTTGATTTCCTCCTCAGATTGCTCATTATTAGTGTACAGAAATGCTACTAATTTTTGCATGTTAACCTTATATTCTGTCACTTCACTGAGCTTATTTATCAGTTCTAGAATTTTTGTTGTAGTTTTCTGGGACTTTCTATGTATAGAATCATGTCATCTGCAAATCGTGAAAGTTTTATTTCTTCATTTCCAAATTGGATGTCTTTCATTTCTTTTTCTTCCTTAAGTGTTTGAGCAAGTACTTCTAATACAATGTTAAATAAGAGCGGTAACAGTGGGCATCCTTGTCTTGTTCCAGATCTTAGAGGGAAAACTTTTAGCTTTTCACCATTTGGTACGTTTGCTTGGGTTCTTTATCTATGTCCTTTATCACGTTGAGGAATTTTCCTTCAAATCCTATCTTTGGAAGTGTTTCTATCAAGAAAGGATGGTGTATTTTGTCAAATGTCTTTTCTGTGTTGATTATGTGATTTCTTTCCTTCGATCTGTTGATGTGGTGTATCACATTGATTGATTTTCCTATGTTGAACTATTCTTGCATACCTGGGATAAAACCCACTTGATCATGGTATATAATTTTATTGATGTATTGTTGGATTTGACTAGTGAGTATTTTTTTTTGAGGATTTTTGCATCTAAGTTCATTAGAGAGATTGGTCTGTAGTTTTCTTTTAATATCTTTATGAAGCTTTGATATTAAGGTGATGTTGGGATCATAGAATGAGTTAGGTAATGCTCCCTTCTCTTCAATTTTTTGGAAGACTTTGAGCAGGATTGATATTAGTTCTTTCAGAATGATTGGTAGACTTCATCTGTGAAGTCATCTGGTCCCAGCTTTTCTTGGTTGGGAAGTGTTTGATGACTGTTCGATCTCACCACTTGTGATTGCTCTGTTGAGTTCTTCTATTTCTTCTTTTGTTAATGAAGTTTGCTTGTGTGTTTTTAGAAATTTGCCATTTCATCTAAATTGTCCATCTTATTGGTATACAATTTTACACAGTATCCTCTTATGATACTCTTATATCCATGAGGTAAGTTTCAATATCCACCCAATTCTGAATTTATTTATTACCATCTTCTTTTTTTTTTTTTTTTTTTTTGGTTAGTCAAGCTAAGGGATTGTCAATTTTATCAATCTTCTCAAATAATCAGCTTTTGGTTTAGTTAATTCTTTACAGTATTTTTGTTTGTTTTTTATTGATTTCTCTTCCCTTCCCTGCCCCACATCCCCAGTTGTCTGCTCTCTGTGTCTATTCTCTGTGCATTCTTCTGTGTCCACTTATATTCTTGTCAACAGCACCCAGAATCTGTGTCTCTTTTTGTTGTATCATCTTGCCGCGTCAGCTTTCCATGTGTGCGGTGCCGTTCCTAGGCAGGCTGCACTTTTTTCGCACTGGGCAGCTCTCCTTTCAGGGCGTACTCCTTACACATGGGGATTCCCTACGTGGGGGATACCCCTATGTGGCATGGCACTCCTTGCGTGCATCAGTACTGCGTGTGGGCCAACTCATCACACTTGTCAGGAGGCCAGGGTTTGAACCTTAGACCTCCCATATAGTAGGTGGACACCATATCCTTTGGGTCAAATCCATTTCCCTATAGCATTTTTTATTCTCAATTTCATTTAATTCTGCTCTAATCTTTGTTATTTCCTTCCTTCTGCTTGCTTTGGGATTAGTTGTGTTTTTTGTTTGTTTCCTTTTTTGTTTTTTTTGTTTTCAATTCCTCCAGGTGTGCAGTTAAGTCTTTGATTTTAGCCCCTTCTTCTTTTTTTAATGTAGATTATTAGGGCTATAAATTTCCCTTTCAACACTAAAATAAATAAATAAAATAAATCTTTAGGGAAAAAAGGAGAAAAGAAAATAAAACAAAAACAAAAAACCTCCAATTAAGTTCCCTCAGCTCTCCCCATGGGTAACCCTGTTCTCCCCTACCCTGAGCAGGCTGGACACAGGCTCACTGTGGAATCACTCCTCAGTAGCTTCCATCACCACCAGAGCCAGCTGCATGGCCCCTCCTCCCACAAGATTTGCTGGGCAGTTTTCCTCTCCCCCTGGGCCTGCTGGTATGATTCCTTCTTCTCTGGGGCCAGCTGGGTGGGTCCCTTTTTCCTCAGGGCCACCTGGGACCCCTCGCTCTTCAAATGTCCTCTCCTGTCACCCCTGTGACACACTGACTTCTCTTATGGCCAGAAAGACTGCCTGTCTTCCCACATATTCTAAAAGAAGAGCACAGCCTGCTGTTTCCTCCTCCACCATCTTGGATTGAATTGTTTTTTGATTCTCTCTGAATTGTTTTTTGATTCTCTATTTCATTATTTTCTACTCATCATTTAGATTAGTTTTCTCTTCTTTTTTCTAGATGTTCCAGCTGTGCAAATTTTGAGCTATAGATTTAACCAGGAATCACGACACAACTGGACAGAAGTAGTTCAAGGACAATCCACTCACGCTAGTTGACAAATAACAAACGTGGGCTGATATCACCTTTTTGGAGGATAAAGAGAGGAAAATTATTCCATATATTTTATAAATTATTGCTGAACAAGGAAAGGAGATGATGTCTGACAAGTTCAAAAGAAATGCTTCTTTTTATAAATGACTTATCAAGAAAAAATATGGTATAGTTTGGAATTCTCAATAGAAAACAATAAAACTTTCTCTCTTAAGAAGGAATTAATAGTGCATAGAATATGCAGAAAGACAAAAATGGGAATGAGTAAAAGATTGAGGGGAAAGAAAGAAAAATCCAAAACTAGATTAAATGCACACTGGAAAAAGTACAAAGTAGAATTACTGCATAGGAAATCAATTTATGAAATAAGGAAACAGGGAACAAGAGAAACCATCCCAAATGCAATGAAATAAGATGAGAGGAAATATGATTTATTTGGAAGACAAGAGAATGGAAAAACATTATGTGGATACTTAGCGCTATTGAAGAGTGCTAAGAAATGTACATTCAATGTGATCAAAGGAGAGAAAAAAATTCTACTAGGCTAAAACACCTGTTCATTCACATTTTAAGGAGCTTCTGAATTTTAGACAATCTATAAAACATACTCCAAATCTAGATATGTTGTGGACAATTTCTGAATTGCAAAGATTAGGAAAAGTTCCTGCATGTTTCAAAGGAGTAAAGGCAGGCTACCTGTGAAGACACAAATCTAGGCTGGTATCTGATTTCTCTCCTGCAATATTAAATGGCAGGAAATGATAGAGTAATGAATATAACTTTTTAATAAAAATATTGTGATCTGTTCAAGAATAATAAAGAAGGCAAAAATATTTGAAATGAGGGACCTGTTTAGAAAATCTGAGATATAAGAAAAATTATTCAATAATGAAGAAAAATAATGGAAATAAGAACTGTCAATCAGTTCAAAAATTTCATTCATTTATCAAAAATTATTTTTGTGAAGAGATATGAGGAATAAATCACAGTATAATAACAACATTTGGGTTCAACATTGCAAATATATTAATTTGGTCTGGAAAGAATATATCTTTGCCCAATATTTTCTTAATGGTGCAAAGCAAAAGATGACATGTAATCCTTTAACATATTATCAAGAGAAATATTGGAGAAACAAAACATTTTGAGAAACTTAAAAAGATGAGAGTATAATAATTTAAAAGAGAATATAGTCTTTAAAACAATAGGCAAATAATAAAACATTTACCAAATATATTAGGATAAACAATATAAACAGAAAGCACAAAGCCAAAGTTCATGTGTGTGTGTGTGTGTGTATATATATATATAAAATAAAAAATATTTATAAAAATATTTGTAAAAAATAACAAAGATAATCATAAATTCTAAATCTATTCAATGCACAAGATATATACCTAAAACAAAGTGCTACTACATGGTAATAAATCAAGGATGGAGTAATTTATATAAAGAATGATAATAAACAGTAAATTAGGATATTCTTCTAGGAAAGAGGGACCCTCATAAAGTTGAACTTTGAGCTAGGAACCCAAAGGTCTACACCAGGAAATAAGGGTGTGCAGCAAATTTAACAACCATCTTAATTTCTGATTGGATTAAGGTCATTTGGAATTTCTGGTCCCCTAGTACTCTGCTTGAAACAAACTTAAATTCTCTAATGGGAAAGGTATTGTCATCTAGCTCTCAATTTATTTTTCTGCTTTTGGATAAGTATTCCTTAAAGTGAGGTAAATTTTTGTAGTGGAATGTCTTTTTTATATTTATCAGTCTGTACTCTTCCCCTTATATTTTATTATATATATTTACTATATATAAATACAGATTTATTATATATATTTATTTTATACATAGAGAGAGAGAGTTATGATGCAGATATAGATGAGATGGTATAGTTATATAGATAGAGCTATATCATGCAATTAATTAGGACATTAGGATATGATGATGAGATAATTGTTAAAAGTTAGAATGGGTTACTATGTTTTATTATATTAAATAATTCAGTAACAATAACTAATTTTCCCCACTATCATCACTCAGTGGTATGAGCTTTGGAAAAACAAGGGTGGGGGAGAAGGAAGGCTGGCGTTTATCAACATATAGGTGGTAATAAAAACATGAAATTGAAAAATGAAAATGAGCACATTTTCCAGAGGTAGAATACAGAGTAAGAAAAGGACTGAGATATTATCTCTCCCAATCAAGCAATATGTTCCTTCTTAAGTAACTCTAATTTCTTGATTATTTACAGGATGAATCTAAACAATTTTTTTCAGAAAAACTGTCGAAGCCAATTTGCTATTTCAACTTATTATCTGTGTTGAATAACCTGCCTCGATTTTTATCTGATTAGGGAGGGGCTTTCAATAAAGTAGGTTTCTTAATAAAAAGATTTTAATTTTCAAAGTAATTCCCTGCTAGTCCCTGCTGAGAAGCACATTTATTTTTCTGAATTTTCATATTGCATGACTGAATATGACTGCTGGTTTTCTTATTTTTCAGATTTCAAATAGCTTACCATGAACCTTAGAAATAATAATAACCTGCTTTATCGGTGCTACCTCTTAGATTTTTATGTTACTTGTGTTTTATGTGTGTAAACTGAAAAAGAATCTATTAATCTTCCCATTCCAACCCATTTCTATTAAACCGTCTCCCCATGATGTGCCCTATTTAATCATAAAGCTTGTGGTGCCAAAACAGTCAAGTCAAAGAAATGAGAGAAGAGTGAAAAATGTAATTCACAATACTCATTTCTATACCACCTTATCAGTCTACGTCTAAAGACCCACTAGGGTCCACTTGTTGAAACAATACGCACTTTATGTTTGCTATATGGCCATTAAAACTTCTCTCTATGTGCTTAGGTATCTGTTGGAAATAGTACTTGTCACTCTGGTTCCCTTTTAACTTTTGTCATTGTCTGGGAGAAAACACTGTTAAGTGGAAACAGCTACCCAAATTGCCATTGGAGGCCCATTTTCAAGATTTCTTCCTTGAGGAAAAGAAACTATAGCAAGTGTCATTTACTCCAGGAATTTATGCCATGAAGAACAAAATGTCAACAGTGAAATTAGGTGACAAGATAAAGTGTGGCAAACTCCTGAAGTACTAGAACAAGAGAAGTCACAGCATGCTTTTACATAAATTTATTTTTCTTTTATTAGAAATGGAGAATTCCAGAAAACTGTTTTTATAATTTTATTAGAAACATCAAGTCAATAAATGCCATTGAAATACTAATCGCTTGCTCATTTGATATTCATAATCATTAATATGATGTACACAGGAGGTTAAGTGAAAACTTATTTAGTAAAAATAATAGATTGGCAACCTGTCAGTGGACCTTACTTTGGAATATGTGCTCCCCAATGTAACAGAGTTAGACTCATTTTTAATTTCCCTACATATGACTCTTCAGATCTTTTTATTTGAACCTATAATTAGTGCTATACTCCTTAAATCTATATCACAGAGACTTAAATCTCAGGTCTGCTCATAGGCTGGTTGAGACCTGAATCTCACCAGTTGCAGCCAACACCATCTCTCCAGTTCATAGGCCTCGCCCAGGAAAACTAACAAAAGGATGATGATGGGCAATGCCCATCCCCAAAAAACAGAGAGTTTCTACAACTGCAAGCAAGCCATGGGATCTAACCCACCTCTCCATTAGAAACAGAGTGGGCATCGCCATCCCCAAATCCTCAAGATTGAGGAGTGAACGGACATGAGAGGGGAATGCAGCTATGGACTTAAGTAGACATTATTATTCTAGCAACGGAAAAACGTGTAACATTGATATAAAGGCAGTGGCTAACAGAAGTTCTGAGGGGAGGGAGAGGGAAGAATAGGTGTAACATGGGATATTTTGGGGACACTGGAATTGTCCTGCATGAAATTGCAATGACAGATACAGGCCATTTAACATTTTGTCAAAACCTATAAAATTGTGCGGGGCAAAGTGTAAACTATAATGTAAACTATAGTCCATGGTTAGTAGCAATGCTTCAATAGGTGTGAATCAATTGTAACAAATGTATCACACTAATGAAAGCTGTTAATGGGGGGAAGTGTGGGACGGGAGTGGGTGGGGTAAATGGGAATCCCCTATATTTTTGATGTAGCATTTATGTAACCTAAAGCTTCTTTAAAAATAAAAATTAAAAAATCATAACCAATAGAGAAAATTTGTGATATTGAATCAACTCAAGATTTATAAACTTGTTTAAAATAATACATAAGGTAATAACCAAATATATTTTATATATCTAAAACCCTTTTTTCAATGCTATAACATCCATTTTCTTATTACCATATTAGCTAATTTTATGGTGGTGTTCCTATGTTTCTTTTTAAAAATCTCTCTATTTTGTCTTTTTAAAATGCTGTCATATATATACAAATTATATAATTTATTTAAAACTAGATGCAAAACAGCCAACATGATTAATGTGCTCATTGATTCATTGAAAGTAAAAGACATAACAATGGTGGCTGGCTGGAGCAGTGAATTATTGAAGACTGCTAATGTTTGTAAGCTTTCTAGGCCAGATGGTACAACAAAAAATTGGGGAAAGAAAAAACAAATCAAAGATGTGAGCTTTGTTTTATTCTTATTTGTTAATGTAATTAGAAGAATACAAATTACAAATGATTAAGTACTGATTGAATTTACCTGATCACCATTTATTGGCGACTTTGTTTTTCATCCAGATATAGTGGTTAGGTTGAGTTGAAAAAAAGCAGGAAAAAGTAAAGTATTCACAATTACCTCTTTTCTAAAATGAAATTATTATTTAGGACTATTCAAATTACGGTAATATCTCAACATGGAGTCTAAAAAAGTTGTAGGAGTGTCATCTTAACACTTTGTATTGGTGTTAATAAACTACTGAAATTTAGACATAAATGATGGCTGAACTAATTGAAAATAGCTCTTTTAAGATTTCATTTGACTTGTAGTCTAGCAAAGGAGCACTGACCTGAGATTCAGATTATCACAATTTTGCTCTCCAAATGTGCTATGGAATGAATCAATCACTACGCTATTAAACATATTATCAAATTATTTATTGAATAGATATTGAATATTCCTAAAAATTTTAGAAAGAAGATATACTATTATATAAAGATTAGAAAGTCAAGGCTTTAATTAACATTGTACCTTGAATATTTAATATTAGAATATACCACAGGTGCCTTGTTTATGTAAAACCAGTGTGGTTTGTTTTAATATGAAATTTAATTTTAATAATAACATTTGTAACATTAATAATAAGGTGCATTTTGGAAAGCAAGGTTTTTAATGCTCATTGATGTGTTCTAATGAGTTTTGTATTTTAAATAAATTTCTTTAGTATATCTCATTTTGACATCATCTAACACTTATTATTTGGAGGAAAGATAAATACGAAGGCAATAGTAAATTTTACTAAGACTTTGAGATTCTGAAGATGAAGTAGTATCAAAATAGAAGGTGACACTCCTGGCATACATAAATATGCAGTGCTAATTAAGTTGTGGTCTACTGGTTCCCATATGGTTTGCTTGGCTGCCATGACCACTGTTCTGTTATCTCCAGGGCTTTCAAGGAGACATGAAAAAAGTGGAGGCCCATGTGCCCATGGCCTAATTAGAATTGGACAGAGCCTAAGGAAAAAATTAAACATTTTATTTCTTTTTCCCTTATGTCAAATTATTTTTAAACGCTGTATCGAGTGGAACATCAAATGTTTCTTCTACACTCAAATATCTTTGCTCATTAGTAAAAATAATTTAACTCAATATGTAGTGATAGAGGACTTATTATGTACAATGTCTTGTGCCAGAAAATGGGGAAAACTGTGATTCCTCTTTGCAAAGGGATTCTAAAAAAAATAGGAAGTATAGGTATGAGAACAAATAATTATTATAGGTATAAGCTAGATCATAGCTGTTTTCAAAGCAGTCATATTTGCCTAGGAGAGTCAAGTAATGAATGGAACGATTCAATGAATATTTAATTCCACATCTGTTTGTTGTCTCCAGGGTCCTAGGTAAATCGTTAGCCATTGGTAATACATCAATATTTCAAGCAAGTGAAAATGCCTTGGATAATGGTTGGAGGAAGAAATAAAAATAAGCAAATGCCTAATTATTAGATGAGGTACATCCTATTTTTTTAATGAATGTGTCATCCTAAATTTTAATACTATTAGCCTTTATCCATCAAATCAAAGGTAATTTTTTGAGATGAAACATAAAAGACAATATCACTTGATACTCTGCCAAAAACTAGCATTGACAATCACTGTTTAAATTATAGGGCACAGAACCCATGATTTATATGCTCTAAATGATTGATTTTTTAATAGATGCTACATTACTATGGAATATATAGTCTTTCCTTACAGAATGATACAAATCATTTTTGTGAATGTTGTTTTGAAACTTCCATAAAAGATGTTGCACAGATATTCATAAATATTATAATTTTACCTTATGAAATCATAGCCATAAATGTTGACCCAGTATTCTATTTCATTTGTAACTCCTACAAATTCTATACTAAAACTCATAATAATATATCCTCTTCTGCTTTGCCCTTCTTCCTTTTGTATCTATATGTACACCTTTAGTCAATTACAAGTTACTTAGTACTGACCTATGTAGCATTAAATAAGCTTGTACTACTATTCATAATTTATGAGTTTTAAATTATATCTGCTGATATATTTTTAACTGACGAATCTAAGAGGCAATAAAATGAATGTACTTACATTACCTCCATCTTTCTACATTCTTCCCCTTTTAATTTTTTCTATCTCTGTGAGTTCTATTTTATTTTCCTTGTCACCGTATAGGACTTGCACTTGTTTCAAGGTTATGGGAACATAATATTGTTAAATAGATTTAGTGTTCACTTATATTCCTATTGCTTTACACTTCCCAGTAATCTGTTAGTTGACTCAAATTGATTTTTCAGGAAATGTTTATGAAAACATTATTCCCTAACTTAATGCATACTTAAAATTCTTAATTTAGGAATTTGTGGAAATTGCTCCACTATATTTGGGCAATGAAGGTTGATATGAAGATGTCAGAGTATATTAAAATCCCCTCTTATATGTTGCTTTGCCTTTTTTGCCTGGAATTTTCAAATGATAGTTTCTCTGACTTTAAACACCAGTAACTTTAAGATATTTTCAGCATTGAATATTGTGGGCCTGTTTAGATCAACCTTTTCTGCCAAACTGCATTCAAATCCACTTGTATTTTAAGAATATATTAGTGTGCGTATGTGTGTGGGGGGGTTTATTTAGCAAAAAATATAAATATGTTCTATTCTTCATTCTTTATTTTCTTCATCAGAAACCTCCTCTTTGAATGTCCTCTAATGTATTTCCATCTTGCTCTTTCCAAGTTTTCCTTAAATTCTGTGGTGCTTTAATCTTAACTCTACATTTCCTCTGAGCTCTTTCAACTGACATTTTATCTCCTCCTGTTTTCTCACCGTCTCTTCCCTAAATTCCTATATGTTTGTTTGGAGCTCTGATTCATGAAAGTCATATCTTTATCCAATTTTGTAAATTTATGGAGAAATGACTAAATTTTGATCTATTCCTTGTACACCTTCTTCTTCCCCATGCCTCTTTTTTTCGGCAGTAAATGTTCCTCATCTGCCACTTTTTTTTCTTGTGTATTTTTTAATAGATACTATAGGCTCTAGACTGGCTATATCCATCAAAGAAATGACTTTTCATGTTTAAATTCTGGAGGAGCTAGGAAAATTTTCCTGCCTAGGAGAAATTTTTAATGCTGTAGGCTTTTTTGCTTATATTTGTTTAAGAGCATTTTAGGCCAATAGATACATGCACCTGGAGTTTTGTACACAATAAAATGTTTCCTTCTTCCTAATGTCACAGGGCCAGAATGTTATTACATGTTGCTTAAGTGTGTGCTCCCATCCCCAGCCTATGCATCCCATTACTGCTACTGAAAGTAGGAATTTAGATTTTGCACTAGATTTGATTTGTGCTCTTTTGCTTATTCTCTGGTTTAGATGTATCATAGCTAGCATCTACATTTCTGTATATTACTCTTTTTGGGGGTATCAGTAATTTTCAAAAAGACAAAGGGTAATTTGTCATACCACTATTTTCACAAAGGAAGTTCTTTGAATATTATTTAATTCAATTTTGATGGTAGTGCAAGGTAAATTTGGCTCTAATTATCCTACTGGGAGACCATTTAGTATGGTGAGTTGAGAATATGGGATTTGGAAACCAGCTGCTCAGAAGTGAACTCCAGCTCTGCCTCTTATTCTTTGTGTGTTTGAGATAATTACTTTATATGGCCTCAGTTTTTGTATCTATAGACTATAGTAATAAATAGCTCCTTATTAGAGTTGATGAGGACATGAAATAAGTTCTATCTGTAAAGTACTCAAGATTACAGCCTAGCACATGGCAGATGATATTCACCATTATTATTCTTAAGAAAACATAAACATTATATTTATAGACTAAAGTGGACATTATTTACTATAGATGAACTATTATTCCAGCAATGGAAGAACCCTTATCATTGATACAAAGGTAGTGGCCGCCAGAGTTTCTGAGGGATGAGAGGGAAGGATAGGTGTAATATGGGGGCATTTTCGGGACATTGGAGTTGTCCTGCATGACACTGCAGTGGCAGATACAGGCCATTGCATATTTTGACATAACCTACAAAATTGTGCAGGACGAGTGTAAACTATAATGTAAGTTGTCATCCACGGCTGGTAGCAATGCTTCAATATGTATTCATCACTTTTAACAAATATACAACACTAATGAAGGATGCTGTTAATGTTTGAAAGTGTGGGACAAAAAGAGTGGGGTATACAAGAATCCCTTATATTTTCTATGTAACTTTTATGTAATCTAAATCTCCTTTAAAAATTAAAAAATTAAAAAAATAAAAGATTAATATGAACATTTTCAACATTCCTAATATGATGCATGAAAAAGAAATATGAGAAAATATTCATTAAAATTTAAAACTATCAATGTTTATATTCATGTTTATACATTAAAATATTTTATATTCTACAAAAAATTGGATTTATATGAATAAAATCTCATGCAATTAAAAAAATACTATATTGTAAAATTTCTAAAAAAGGAAGTCATTCAAAAATATAGACTTGCATACACCTGAAATTTCATTTTTCTTTAAGATAAAATAACTGCATATTCTAGGTGACTAAGAGAGAAGTCATTGTGTTCACTAACTTAATATTTTTTCATTTATCAGTAATGGGTCTTAATCTGAAAAATAGGATCTATTTTCAGAAATAAAATATTTAACATTTTGTCTATAGAGCATTTCAATGTTAAATTGCTTTCATTTATCTTTAATTTTCATGCAACAAAATCTAATTCCCAGAGTTTTCTTGATTATCAAAAGATCTTGATATTAGCTTCAAATTCAAGTAGTAATGAGAATTTTTCACTAAAATTATAGTATAAGTAAATGGATGTTTATATCAGTTGGTTCTCCATCTAGCATAATTTTAATTAACCAGATTACTTCATTGAATTTTTTCAAATTATTCCAATTTTACATTTATTTAATTTTTAGGAACTGTTAGGTCTGCTTGAAATAGGCAAAAGTACTTATCTTTCCCTGGAAATCATCCATATATTTGCAGACAATTGTCACACTTTACTTTTGCCTTAGTCATTATTCAGTAAAACATTCCTCTCTTAATTCCATTAAGATTACTCATATGTCAATCCTTTATTCATTCTTAATGTTCTTCTTTGAATCTCCACAATTATTTTAATCTTTCCAGTAAAGAGAAACCATGAAGAGAAAATAAAGAGAGAAATAAAGTTTTATAAATCACATAGCCCCAATCTTTTATAACTTCTTGGAGTGCAATAAAATATTCCTGAAAAGGCCAAGAGGGTAAATACCTCCTTATCCCTGGGCCTTCAGTAGAGAATATATCCCAGAGTATCTGGTGAGGGGGCTGTTTTATCTTCATGCACCTAGGCTTAGAACTGTAATTGCCAGGTTTGTTTCAGAATCAATGAGCCATCCTAGAAATGTATAATTAATTGAAAAAAATAGTGGGATAAAATTCCTATTTTGCAAACTTGCTGGAAGAACAATCAACAGTGAAACCTGATTTCTTACTAATACTGGAAGGTGCTTTTATATTTGGGTACTTTATATGACAGTATTGAAATTCAGTGTCCTTGTGAAATTAGCTCATCTCATTATCTAATATCATGTATTCTGATTCTTTTACCTTTCTTTAGCACAAAATTATATATATTTATATGAAATGTTTTATATTTTATGTCAAAAGTAAGCTACACAAATCTTTTTAAGCCTCAAGTCCTGTTAGTACTAGATCAGAGGGGGAAAAGACTCAATATCTTTGAAGAAAAAGTGAACAGCTATGTTGAAAGTATGGTCCCCAATATGGAAAAAAAAAATTAGTAGAACTGGTAATTTTCACCTCTTAGTTTCTGTGGCTGATTTCATAGTGAACATGAAATCAGTGCAGGTCCAGAATCATAAGAACATTGACCATGTCCCAGACCAGGAATTTTCTGTTCTCAGACAGAGGCTATTATAAATCTTAATGGCTTTCACCCAATGCACATACATTTGATTGGAGGAAGAGTAGTTTAATATTGATGGTTTTCAAACTTGCCTAACATGAATGAAGAACATATGTTATGATGATTAAGCAGTACTGTTTATGAGATGCATTCAGAAAGTGGACACAGTGCTGGTGTACCTCCTTTTGTCTTGCAGGGACTGAACTGGACCTTATACCCTGCAAAAAGTGCTCTGTGTCCACTTTCTGAAGGCATGTGGTAGTTTCAGAGCCACCTTGATAAACCATGATGATAATGCATTCTCAGTCTTCATAGAAATCACTTAATTTTGCCTGTTTGCTCACCTTCAACCACAACCAATTTATCTAGTCTACTCATTTACCATTCCCTCACAGAAATCACGCTCTAGCTGAACTTGCTGAATAGCTGAGCCAAAACCCCGTTTGGTCATAGATGAAGAACCTCAATCAAATGACTGACAGTCACATAATTTCTACACTGTTTAAACAATGCAGTGTCTGAAAAAAATCTATGACTAATATGTGATGATACTGTTCCTTTTGAATGTTCCCTTTGCTCTTTTCTGTTGCTACCTAGTTGTAATTGTTGCATATTACAAAGACACAGTCTGATAGATACATTCCTATTGGTTTTGTTGTTGTTTTTTTAAATTTTTTTTGGTAAAAGCACATTTGAAAATTATGGAACCAAGGTGCCTAGTTATAGAAAATAAATCAATCAATTAGAATTGAAAATTATTGATTAAACTTTATTATTATTATAAAAGGTCATAAAAAGATATTAGATGCTTTGGAAATAATTTAAGAACAGAATAGAATTAAATCGGTTCTGCAGGTAGTTTTTGTTTGGCGATAAAAAGGCTCTCTCTCTCTCACTTTGTAGAAGACACTAAATCCCACAGTGCATGCTAACCTGTGTTTTGTTAGCCCTTGATGCCCAGAAGAATCATTGTGTTCAGTAACTGAAGTCTCGCACACCCTTGCTCCTGTTTACCCCTGCCGTGTGCCACAGATGGAATAAATGGACCTGCAATTCCTGAGGGTTTTAAAAAATTCACTGTCATAGTTTAGAAATTGTAGCTGCATCATTGACTTCCTCCTATAACAAGCTGGCTTAGAGTAGCATCCTAGATGTAAAGCCACATGGAGTAAACCCATAGCTTTGCTTAAAATCCTTTTTATGGATTGTTAATCACCAAGGCAGAGGATATAATGGATTGAAAATATTTACTAGACTTGCATTTCTATATACAGTTGTGCCTAGATAATTTAATCAATGTTTGCCAGACAATTTCTCCCAGAGTTTACTAATTCTGAATTTAAATAAGAAAAAAATAGAAAAGCATTATGCAATACAGTGGTTTTGACTGTTGCCTGTTAAGTAAAACAGTTTTATTTATGACATAGTATGTGAAAACTGCAAAAACAGACTTAATATGATCCATTAACTGCATACAATTGTATGTTTAGTTTAAAAGAATTGTACCCACCTAAATGTTCATTGAAATTTTTCCCGTGGGAAAGCAGGAAATTGACAATTCCGTGCAAAAAAAAAGCAGAGAAGTGAAATGAAGTGAATGAAAATTGTATGGAAAAGAATGTCACAGTTTTGTTTATAATGTTACACTTGGCTAATGAGCAGAATATTCATTTCAAATACACGTAAATGTACCACATCTAATTAACATAAATCTATCTCACAGAGAAGCTCCTTCTCCCCAAAGCATCTATTGCTTTATTTAATACATTAAGTTTGCCTGGTAAGAAACCTTTACTGGGGTTATTTATGCAGCTGATGTTACCAATTTGTATGTCATTTTATCAAGTTTGTTTCTACACCTAATATCTGTCTTGAAAACACACAGCCTCAAACACAAAGCAGCTGTGAAAATGAATCCAGTAGGGAAACTCTGGATGAGGAAACAAAAGACCCTAACAATTAGCCACATGTAAAAACATTTACCAGTGATGATGATTAAAATGAGTTCTTTAGGGAGAAGCCTATTTTTATAAAGACTCATTAAGATAAAATCAATGTTGGGAATAGATTGTTAGAATAAACTCTACTCTCTCCACAAAAGAAAAGAAACTTTATACTGGAAAAGATAAAAATCCATGTGACTTTTATGTTGTACCACAATATAAGGGAACAAAATAGTATGAGGGTAAGGTTCAAATATCAAATGCAAATAAATTTGAAGACACTCAAACTGCTATAGTAGCCTGTGAGACACAGCCTAAATATTTAACAATCTCGTTTCTAAATCTGTAGAGAAATCAAAATGCCAAATTGAAGGCCCATACAATGGGTGTCTTGAATAATACGTTAGAACCAATTACCACCACTTTGTAGCGATATAGCAGTACATGTGCTGCATGAGTAAGGAAAAGTAAGGTTCATTTGTGCTAGTAATCTGTCCTTAAACTCTGGCCACTTATTTAAAGTGTACTGCAGAATAATAGAGGTATAATTGCTATTTTTACAAAGCTTCTTCAAATGGAAAGAAAAGAAAGACTGTAATTATGACCTGGGATACTCTGGGTTAAGGCTGTGAGGGGTAAGATAATTGTGGGAGCAGTGAGACTTTTATGTCCCTTCCAAAGGCACCAGAACATGGTGTAGAAAACCCCTGGAATCACTGGTTTTGACTATAAATTTAGACTCCTTGAACATTTGGGGGATGGGTGGGAAAGTATATGAACTTTAGGATGTTTGTCCAATATTCCCACGTATCCATAAAACCAACTGAATTTTATCACCTGTAAATTCACTAAGCCCTTCCTTTTTGGTAAATACATACATTCTTGCTTAGAAAGACATGGATTTGGAAAATGATATGTAAACTCATGGGCAGCTTAAAATTAGAATGGTCTATGATAACTGACGAAAGCTTCAAAATGAGCTTTTGAGGGAAGTGGCTATGGCTCAATCAGTTGGGCTCCCATCTACCATATGGGAGGCCCTGGGTTTGCATCCCAGGGCCTCCTTGTGAAAGCAGGTTCGCCTGCATGCCACAGAGTGCTGCTGGCCCACACGCGCTGCAGAGATCTGACTCAGCAAGGTGATGCAACAAAAAGGAAGATAAGTAAAAACACAGAAGAGTGCACAGCAAATGGACACAGAGAGCAGACAGCAAGAAAGCCACAAGGGGGTGGGATAAAAAAAAATTTTTTTAAATGACCTTTTGAATCTTTTGAGCAGAAGTCTTCAGATACAACATGATAGGATTGAAACTATATTTGGACTATATTTTGGAATGTCTAAATTTATTTCCATGACATTTATTCTAGCATGATATTAGTATGTCAGTCATCAATCCTTAGAGAGTCACAATTGCACATATTCCATATTTCATTTCATTTGTCTATATTTTCATTAGAATGCTCAGGCTATGTGTTCAATTATCTGACTAGGAATTCATGTTGTTATGGATATTGATAAAATGACTTAATCTTTGTTTTATTCCCTTCTGCCCTTTATTTTAATTCCAAGATCTTCATGTCAATTTAACTTATCCATGTGTATATTACATTTGGATTTAAATTGTTTTAAAACCATATAGGATGAAGAATGAGTGGGGAGAAATATTTCCTAACATTAAAAGACTTTAAGAACAAGATAAATCTTTCGTTCTTCTATTTAAGTTCATGGGAACTTATTTTTCAAACAGTCTATTGATTATTTTTTAATTAAATCCTACCTTAGGTCTAAACTTGTTTATGATGCTGAGAGCTCTGTTAAGGAATGGAACTAACTTAATTTTGGCAAAACTTATAGAAGCACAAGCACAGGCATCTAGCTATATTGTATCTGTACTTTCTAGGGAAAAAAAGACAGTATCTTAAGGCATATTGGATATTACCATGAAGAGTACCATTCAAATATTAGAAATGTTAAAGAATATTGTTTAGATAGAATACAGATGAAGATTGAATTGACTTACAATTCCTGAGTATATGGTGATGATGTATTTGTAAAGAGGCATATAAAGTAAGGGCATGGATATAAGGACAACTGGTAGTTAGAGTTCTTTTTCAATGAGTAAATAAAAGGAAAAAAACATTACTTATAAGAAGATATGTCAGGAAATAAATCTATATATCTATGGTCAACTGATTTTGACAAGGGTATCAAGACTGTTCAGTGGGGAAAGAATAGTCTTTTCAGCAAATGATGTAGGAAAACTGGCTAGTCATATGCAAAAGAATGAATTTGGATTCTTTCCTCACACCATATATAAAAATTAACTCAAAATGGCTCAAAAACCTAAACATAAGATCTAAAACTATAAAACTCCTAGAAGGAAACATAGGGGTTAGTCATCATGATTGCCAATTTGGCAAAGGATTCTTAAATATGACAACAAAAAGAACAAGCAACAAAAGAAAAAAAATAGGTAAAAAGGATATTGTCAAAATTAAAACTTTGGTGCTTCAAAGGATACCATCAAGAAAGTGAAAGTACAGCTCACAGAACAGGAGAAACCATTTGCAAATCTTACACTTGATGAGGGATTTGTGTTTAGAATATATAAAAAATTCCTATACCTCAACAATTAAAAGATAAATAGCTGAATTTAAAAATGGGCAAAGGACCCGAAGAGACGTTTCTCTGACAATAATATACAGATGGCCAAAGAGTGCCTGAAAAGATGTTCAACATCATTAGTCATCAAGGAAATACAAATCAAAACTCCAATGGGATACCATTCCATGACCTCTAGGATGGCTTTAGTCACAAAATGTCAAATAATAATGTGTGTTTTCAAGGACAGGAAGAAATAGGAACCCTCATACACAACTGGTGGGAATGTAAAATGATGTAGCCACTTTGGAAATCAGTCTGGGGGTTCTTCAATAAGCTAAATGCAGAGTTCCCATATGAACTAGAAATTCCTTTTCTATATCTATAACCAAAGAAATGAACACATATGTCCACGCAAAAAAATTGTACTTGAATGTTCATAGCAGCATTATTCATAATAGTCCCAAGATGGAAACAACCCGAATATCCTTCAACTGACAAATGGATAAACAGAATGCAGTCCATACAATGGAATGCTTTTGCCCATGAAAAAGAATGAAGTGCTAGTACATGCTACAACACGGATGAACCTTGAAAACATTATGCTAAGTGAAAGAAGCCAGTCACAAAAGGCCACATACTATATGATTCCATCCAAAAGCAAGTCCAGAATAGGAAAATCTATAGAAGTGAGTAAGATTAGTGATTGCTTAGGGCTGGGATGTATGGTGGGAGTTTGGGGAGGATGGTAGCTAAAGGGTACTGGATTTCTTTTTGAAGTAATGAAAATGTTCTGTAATTGGTGATGGATGCGCATATCTGTGAATATACTAAAAACCACTGAACTGTACATTCTAAGTGGGTTACTTGTATGATATGGGAACTATATCTCAATAAATCTGTAAAATCTATCTATCTATCTATCTATCTATCTATCTATCTATCTATCTATCTATCTATCTATCTATCTATCTATATCTCCTGAAATGGACCATTGTAAAGGACGGAGGGTGATTAGTAGGTTATTCTAGAGGCTAAAGTCACATGAACCTTGAATGGATCCTGGTTAAAAATGAAAACAAAAGAAAATACTCAAGTGTCATTTTTGTACAATTGGTGATTTGTATATAGAGAATTGGATGATAGCAGAAAGTTATTACTACTTAATTTCTAAAACAAAATGTTATACTGTTATGCAGGAAAATGTCTTTAATTTTAGGAGTCAAATATGTATTCAGGGACAGAGTGCAAGCAATGTTACATAAAATAATTCAGAAAGAAAAAGAGGTAAATATATATTGAGAAATATGAGCAGATATGGCAAGAGGTTAAAATTGTTAAATTGATTCTGGTGGCAGATATATAAATGTTAATTGTAATTATTTCACTTATTATTCTGTTTATAATTTTTTATAATAAAACATTGAATAAAATGTACAGAATTTATGAAGCACAGGAGCCAGCTGACAAAACTCTTCAAGGCCAAAACTGGAACAATTTGAGCAAAAAAATTAAGTAGCATTGGATTATAGCCCAGAGTATAAAATAAACATCCTTGTGTCCATACTAACACCAGGCACCAGGCAGAGAAATTCATAAAAATATGTATGTGATATTCTACCCTCACAGTGGAGTGGCATAACTCCCCACTCATTAGCTGTGGGCTGCACAAGGGACTTCCTTCCAAAGAATACAGTATAGAACTAGGGAAAAACAAAGTATAACTTTATAATGGCAAAACTTGACAAATATTACCTCAGCCAATAGATCAAATGTTGCCGCCTTTCTCCACCCCTCCTCCCCTTCCAGCCCCCACCGTCCTTCCCACCAACCCTATATAGCTAAGTGTACTTCCGTAATAAAGCAGACCTGTTCTTGCGCTCAAGCGGTCTCCGTGGTTTTTCCCCAACCGCGCGTCCCCCACGCCTGGAGAACCGGTGCTTCCTCGTGGAGCACCCCCCCGCCGGCGGTTTGGCAGGAGCTAGCCCCCCCGACTCTTGGGCCTGAGCGAGGACGAAACCCTCTCACTCAGCTACAATCAAAGTTCTCATCAACATTTATAAATCATGGAGTCTTGATATGATGGCATGAAAATGGCACTTTATCTCTGTGGTCTTTTCCCCAAAAATCCACATCCTCACTTGTATCATAAGAGAAACATCAGGCAAATTCCAATAGAGGGATATCCACAAAATACCCAATTGGTACTGCACAAACTGTAAAGGTCATCAGAAACAAATAATGTTTGAGGAATCTTCAGTCAAGAGGAGGCAAAGGAGATATGGTGACTAAAATGTGGTATTCTAAAGGAATCTTAGAAGAGTGAAAGGACATTAGGTAAAAAATCTAAGAAAACCTGAATGAACTATTGACTTTAATTGCTAATATCATATCAATATTGTTTTATTAACTGTGACAAATTCACCATACTAATGTAAGACGTTAATAGGAGGGAAAACTGTGTGGGGTATATGAGAACTGTCTGTATTTTCTTCTCATTTCTTCTGTAAATCTAAAACTGTTTAAAAAATAGTCTATTTTAAAAATTAATAGTCTTTTAAATCAGAGGTTCACTTTGGAATTTACCTTAAAAGTTACTTAAAGGCATATATAAATGTTGATTTTAAAAGTGAGAAATTGAGAACAAAATAGTCAAATATAGGATAGTGGTTTAGTAAACTGTAACGCACTTGTAAGTGCAGCAATCTAAAAGCATGTTATAGGACATAATGAAATGTCAATGGGCTTTTTTATGGGGAAAACGGTTCACTAAAATTTGTATAGTTTAATTCCAAATTTCATAAGATATTTTTTAAAATGTTCACTTGAGAAATGATGTGATTAGTTTCCTTCTTTTCCACATCATTGCTTAAAATCGACCCTGGGTCACCAATTCTACGTGACGTTAACATGACATTTTCCTTACTTGATGTGGCTGGCTTGTTAAGATCTTTTTTTAAAAATTAAGTATTATATTTTGCAAGATCTTTTAAAGTGAATTTGGATTTTTTTGTGTGTTTTGCCATGATTTTTATTTCAAGCAATATTGTTTGAAAAAATTTTATTTTAATTTAATATAAACGCCTTTTTTTTTTCTTGATCCACTAGCCAACATAGGGTTCAATATTGCATTAAAATGTTTAGCTTTAGCAGTCAGCATATAGAGTCACTAAAAGTCTACTTTGTTAAAGATTTTCAAATTGATATTAAATATTCTCTATTTGCAGCCTAACTCATCATTAAAGAACCAAAAAAGAGGAGTATCTCCCTCCAAACTATATATTAAAATAAATATTAATGTTAATAATTCAAGAAACTTAATTCTAGGGTTCTATTCAAATTGTACCTAGCTGCAGAGACAGAGAAATAAAATAAAGCAATTCAGAACCTGGGCAGACCATGACCCACTTGCATGGTGCTCGGAGTGATGTAACTCAGTCTAAGAATTAGGAAAGACCTCAAGGAAATACATTACATGCCAAAGGGAGGGTAGTCCTGGGTCTCTAGAACTGGATGAGAATTACATGATGAAGGCTGTGGATATCCTCATAAAAGGCTGAGATGTTTTCCTGAAGATAATAGGGAGCTATGGGATAAGTTTTAGCTTGGGGAAAAACACGGATCAGATTTCTCTTAAATAATAGTTGTTTTTTTTTTTAAGAGTTGTTTTATTTATTTATTTCTCTCCCTTCCCTTCCCCCTACCCCCACCCCCACCTCGGTTGTCTGTTCTCTGTGTCTATTTGCTGCGTCTTCTTTGTCCGCTTCTGTTGTTGTCAGCAGCATGGGAATCTGTGTTTCTTTTTGTTGCGTCATCTTGTTGTGTCAGCTCTCTGTGTGTGTGGCACCATTCCTGGGTAGGCTGCACTTTCTTTCATGCTGGGCGGCTCTCCTTACGGGGTACACTCCTTGCGCATGCGGCTCCCCTATGTGGGGGGGACCCCTGCGTGGCAGGGCACTCCTTGCGGGCATCAGCACAGTGCATGGCCAGCTGCACACGGGTCAAGGAGGCCGGGGGTTTGAACCTCGGACCTACCATGTGGTAGACGGACGCCCTAACCACTGGGCCAAGTCTGCCGCCCAAATAACAGTGTTTTGATAGCAGTGTGAAGTCTATCGCAGAGAGGTTCTCTGAGGCAGCAAGTCGGTTCTGAAGTTAGTGGGTTCAGAGCATAATAGTTAGCTAGGAAAAAGAAGTGCAAAATTAAGAAATAAAGTTTTGGCAGCTTCTATCCTAATGGGATGAGTTCCAGCACAGGGGGAAAAATTAGTATGAATTTATTGAAAAAGAGATTTTTTTATAACTCCAAAATCTTTAGTTTTAGTGTTTATTCTGAGTGCCAGAACTATATATGCATTTACTCAATACTTGATTCTTCCACATCATTACAAATTATAACTGGACAAAATGGAACTCATATTCTCTCTCCCCAAATAGCTCTTCTGCCTCTATATACCATCTTGGATAACATAGAGGAACATGAGTATGACTGAGATTCAACAGGGAAAGTAAAAACACTTTTACAATAAAAATTTGTTAGTATATCATCTACTGAACAAAACTTGACCTTATTTATACTGTTTCCATGCAGACATAATATTGCCAAAAATATTAGTAGAAATGGAAATAAACATTGTATTTCTCCCACATATGTGATGAAATCTTTGATTACTATGAAGATCATTAATGTTATGTAGCCATTTAATTGCTTGTCTTGATAATGAGAAAAAAGAATTTTCTAAAAATATGACTTGCAGTTAGATACTCTTTCTCAGATCATTTTTAAATGTATTTTTATTTATTTTTAAAAGATACATCAATTACATAAAATGTTATATTAAAAAATATAGAGGATTCCCATATGCCCCACTCCCCACATCTCCCACTTTTTCCACCTTAACAACTTTCATTAATGTGGTACATTCATTGCAATTGATAAACACATTTTGGAGCATTTCCACCTAGCATAGATTATAGTTTACATTATAGTTTATACTCTCTCCCACTCCCTTCTGTAGGTTATGTCAGGATATAGTGCCCTGTATCTGTCTCTGCAATGTCATTAAGGACAATTCTAAGTCCAGAAAATGTCCCCATAATACATTTCTTTTTCCCTCTCCCTGCCTTCAGCAACTCCAGTGGCCACTGTCTCCACATCCATGATATAATCACGGTAAGTCTATAATAGAATACCAGTAAGTCCACTCTAGTCTGTATTTAATTCCCCAATCCTGAGGATTCACGGATGGTGATGCCCACCCCACCTCTAATTGAGAGGGGGCTTCAATACCTTATGGCTGATGGATGGGACTCTTGCTTGCAGTTGTAGACTCAGTTCCTTGGTATAGTTGTTGTCCATCCTCACCTCCTTGTTAGGTGTCCTAGGTAAGTCCAATGAATTGGAGAGTATGTGTTGCAACTCTGCTGACATTCAGGGTCCAGCTAGCACATGGATAGCCCAGAGATTCAAGTCTTCTGGACATATACTCACCAACCCCAGTGCCAACTATAGGTTCATTAAAAGGGACAGAAGAGGCATATGTAGAAAAGTCACAACTGAGTCCAACTCTGTCACACTTGGGAGCACAAATTCCAAAGTAGGGCTCATTGGCAAGGCACCAAACTCTGGAGCTATCTGCCCTGACCATAGGACCAGGGTGTCTCCAAAGCCCCCAGGAGCTCCACTATTTGGGGTAGTACCTACTTTGGTTGTCTATGAGATACTGCTGAGATGTGCATAAGTATTACCTCTCTGATGAAATCCCGACTCAGTTTGAAGTTTCTTAGCCATATAAACTCGTTTGTCTTTATCATTTCCCCCTTTCATTCAAGGTCTTTTTCCAGTTGCATCACCAGCCGGTGCTTGGTAGTAATCCTTCAGATCATTTTTTTTAAACTTGTTAACTAAATTGGCAATAACTTAGTTGAGTATAATATCATTCTGTGAAGATAATTTGTTAATTGAAAAATCTAGTCCTCATTCTGAAGTTTAATTTTCCATCAGACACATTAATAAAAATGTTTGACTCAAATGATTCCATTTTTTCTTTTCTCCCAAGAACCATTTTTGTTCATTTCATACAAAATATATACTACTGGTTAATTACCACTTAGGATTTTCTATTTTGATGAGGAGAGTGTCTACCATAAAATATTTGTCTTTATCTAATAAACTCTGATAGTTTGAAATATGACAGCAGTTTCAAAGTGAAAGTGAAAAATGGATAGGATGAAATGTGGTGAGTGTCCAGGTGAACAAAAGAGGGATGTTTTTATTAGATTAGAAATATTATTTCTTACAACTGAAGATGCAAATTATGCTGTGCCGCAATGTTCCATTCCCAAACTCAAGATAAAATTTGCATATCTAAATTGGATCAGGTTGAATGGGTTTCCCTGGTCTCTCTGCCCTGGGCCACAATCAGCCTAAAAAAGCCTGCAGGTGGATCTCAGTAAGTTTTAAAAGTCCATATTCAGGAGTCTTCGTGTGTGGGTGTGTTTGTGTATGTATATGTATGCGTGTGTGTGTGTGTGTATCTTTTCAATTTATTTGTTTCCATTTTGGTTTGAGACACTGACAACCAAATTCCTCTTTTACCTCATTTTGATAATGATTTGCCTTACTCTGTTAAGTAATTTTGGTGTGTGTTTTTTTTTTCCTTTGTGGGGTTATTTTGTTTGTTTGTTTGTTTGTTTATAATCTTCTTTCTACCCACAGTGCCTCACAATTTCTCTGCTAGTTGATTTTTCAGTGTGGTAAACATTTGAGTTCTGAATGAAATCATCTTTATGTATTAATAGGCTATGATCTCCCTTAGATTCACATTTAAGAAGTATCTTAAAATTTTAATGGAGAATAAAATGTATTTTATTGGGCTTTTATCCAAAAGGATTCTACCTATTAGAAAGTTGAAATTCTTATTCAAATTATTCATTTTGTTCCTTTTCTTTTGTCGTAGGCAAATTGCAGATATGGGAATTGCAATCTGGGTTGCCTCACCCAAACTGGTTATGGAAGAGACTCCTGAATTCTACAAGAACGACTCAAGTGGTCAACACCCTCCAAATGCTGAAATCAGGAAGGAGGTCTTTATATACCCACAGATTGCAGTAATCAAAGAGATGCGCCTTAACCTGGGCTGCTAGACCTGAAGTGGACGTGGACTGAGATGCTTTTCAGATAGCATATGCAAGAGACCTGACAGGTTCTAAAGTGTGCAGCTGTAGCTGTCCATTCTGAAATGCCTGGCAGGAGATTGCTGCTTTGGTGAGCCAGTATTATAAAATAACCTTTCTGAAGGAGCCACATTGCCCCATTTGGAAAAAGATGAATATACTTCCTCTTTGGTTGTCCCACAGAGTTTTAGAAAAATCTATTAGGGGATGAGGGTGGGTCAAGAAACTGCCTTATTCAGTTATACAAATCTTTAATCTTTAGATGTTTTTTTTTTATACCAATCTCTGTTTACATCCTGAGAGGTGTCATGAAGATATTCTATGAAATACAAATTTTTTGTGCTTGTTATTAAAGGGCATGATGTGTGAACGGTAGGAAGTAGCAGGACTGCCTGCCTGGCCCTGGGATGTGAGCAGCCATAGCAAAGTGGAAAGTAGCTTAAAGCCGGCCGTGGTTGACAGATACATACACTCAGTTAAATTTTCTAAGTAATCAAACCATTAACTGATATAAAGTTGACTTGACAATGAAATGGGTTTAAATTTTCTATTTACATATATAAATCTCAATTTTTAATGGCAAAAACAGAATTTGATTTCAAGAACTTTGGAATTTGCGTGGTTGATTACCTTTACACCCTTGTAGATTTAAAGGAAATCAATACAATGATTAAGAGTTTAGTGGTAAGCAAAGATCGCCTCATTATCAGGACTTAAATAAGAATTCAAAGTGAAAACACCTGACTCTAGGTGCTACTAATAAAAATCAGAACTATGTATTTTTAAGCATTAAAATAATCTAAAAATAATAAACCAATAATAGTCTTAGATCATTTATTGTTTTGAAAAGTTAGGAAAAAAGTTTATATTATAATATGTAAGGTATACATGTATTTGTGTGCAGAGGATTATATGATTATTCAAATATCATAGAAGTATTGCTCTGATGTCCAGTCTTAGTTATTCATAGATAAAACATCCTTTGGTAGATGATCCATTCTGTTTCCAAATTTTCATTTCAATTTGCCATTTGCTATATTATTTTTAATTAGCGTTTGACTAGATTATGTGAAGATTTAAAGTGAATGAAGTATAAATATGTTTTATTGTTAATAACCTTGTTTTAATATATGATGGATAAGTTAATAACATTTATTCCTTTTAAAAAAATATTTTTGATTCTGGTAAAGAAAAAATTTCATAATGAAAAAAAAAAAACCCTCTGGGAAATAAAACTATGAAATGCAAGAGCACACCAGTACTACTATTGTTATTGATAGAGTTGACATTGGGTCAAGTTGCAAATTTTGTTTTTTAAAGTGCATTCACCAAAATTTTTGTACCATGTCCTCTGTAATTTGTGGTTTTGAAGTGGCTTCTATTACTATCTATCTACTCTCAAGGTCCCCATTTTTCATTCTTTTCTATTTATACTTCTACTCTTCTAGGGAATAAGAGAACTTAAGATAACTCTTTGGCTAAACAAATGAATCTGTAATTGGGGGACTTTAGGTTTTTAAAGGGAAATATTTCAGGAAATTGGAAATTTCACAACTGTATTTGTGCAAAGCACCAGAAATCTATTGGCTTTTACAAAGGGTATTTTTGGGGGTAAAAGCTTACAGTTAGTTACAAGGCCCTAAAGAGTCCAACTCAAGGTTGCTTTCTAACTAAAGTCAGTTGACACACGTTGAAGCAAAATAGCAGGCAATCTCCACCTGGTCTCTCCTTCCTTCTTCCTCTTAAGGCTCTGGGCCCAGCTTCTTCAGATCTCAGCTATAGGGCTCATCTCTCAGGGCTTCCCATATCAGGCCAGCATAGGGCTCATTTTTTTCCAGGCTTTCTAGGCTCCTCAGCTGCTCAGCTGCACACTATCAGGTGAATGGAGAAGCTCTCCCCGGAGTTTAGCTGTTGGAGCTTTCTCTCCTCTGGCATCTATGGCACTCTCTCTCTTCTCATGTGATTTCTTGAGTGAGTGTCCATTTATAACAGCACACCAAGGGAGCAGGGATTCAACCCTGAGTCGCACCCTACCGATGGTCAAATCAAAGCCCTAATCTTAACAGGTAATTTAATCAAGACATAATGGAATCTAATGCAGTCAAAGGGTATCACATCCAGAGGAACAGACCAGCTCACAAACAAAATCTTTTCCTTTTGGGTGATTCATAAATAATATCAAAACTGCCACAACCCCTAAGAGCAATATTTTTCCTGACTAGGATATATTTGGTGTATATTATTCATGAGAAACACTCAATTAACATATAAGCATATATATCATTATACATATATAGTAAATAAATATATAGCATATGCTACATAATTATATATAAAATAAACTTATAATTAAATACAGACATGACTATTTTTCCACATGTATATTTGGTTTGAATTAATTCATATTAATATTGACTTTCACCTGGGTTCTGATTTCTTGGGTACATGGTGCTCTCTATTTTTTCTTTCTCCAGTTCATTTCTAAGTCCTGAACAAGTAATCAATACTGATTTGGTGATTCTCTGAAAAAATATGTAGGAACAAAATGAGATTGGTGAAAATTTAAAAATCTTACAAAATCAGCTATTGCTGGAATATAATTTTTAAAATATTTGAGAACGTGATTTGGCAATTCTGGTAAAGTAAAGATGTGCACGCTTGTAACAAGAAATAAACCATGTAGGAGTCTTCAATGTAGAGAAACTCTTGCACATGTGCAAAATGAGACATCTACAAAGTGTTTAGGGTGGCATTGTTTCAAAAGCAAAATACTTAGTTAAATCTAAATGGTCGCCCAAAGGAGGATACATAAATAAAATACGGTTTATTCATTTAATAGATTTTGCAATGAATAAGCATTCTCATCCATATCAATTTAGATACATTTCAAAATATAACATGGATGGAAAAAAGCAAGCTATAGAATGTTGCATACAGTCTGACACCATTTACATAAATTTTCAAAACCCCAAAATAATGTTTATTTTTTGGTGGTTCATGAGTACGTAGAAATATGTCACATATTAATTGGAAGGTATGGTAGTTTGGGCACATATTCCCAGCAAACACCACTGGAGTACAGGGAAAAATGACACAGGGAAGGCAAGGTCAATAAAGCCTACGCTATTGAGTTGTCACCATGGGCAACTGGGGAACAATCCTCCTGGAGAACTCTGGAAGACTGTGTGGAGTAGGTACCTCAGAGGACACCAACTTCCAGGAGTGACTAATTAAGAGCTTCTGAGGGGTGGGAGGCAGAAACTTGTTTCTTGGGACCTCTGGCCTGTTGCACATGAAGCAGGGTAGGCTCCAGTGGTCAAAGATAGCCAAGACAGAGAGACAGAGTTGCAGGTGCTAGCAGTTCTTAGTCATGCCTGTGGTAAGTGTTTGGGCTATACCCTAATGTGCATTAAATTCATGACTGAGGTTGGTGGGGGTAGGGAATTAGCAGGTGAAGGAAGGGAGGGATTGATTTGGGTCTGGAAAACAAATTTAATTTATAATATTCTTTCTTTGTAATAAAAATATTTGATGCACATAAGACAAAACATAAATCATTTCTGTTCTGGTTGTAGTTGCACAGATGTTTGTGGTTTTCAAAAAACATTTTTCTAAAATTTGAAAAAGTTCTCAAAATAACAATAAAATCCAGCAAGGCTTTTATTTTTTTAGTGTACTCTGAAAGGCTGAGTTTAAAGATATGGATTACAAACTCCTTAAAATTAGGCATCATCCAACTCTGTTTACCAGGAGGGTTACCTAGAATCTTGGGGAAATTTTACAAAAATCAGTGACAGAATTATTTAAATATGGATTCCAATTCACAAAGTCATGTCTTTACAGACATTTTAGGCCAGCTATGAGTCAGGCCTTTTTGCTTCAGCTGCCAGCAATATAATTGTCTCTAATTTGTCTAATGTACTTTGGCTTTGACTGGTTTAGAAATTTAATGTCCATTCTTAATTGACCTTACTATCCAATACGGACATCTACAAAGTAGGTCCTGGATAATTTCAGGAGTCTGCTAGTGGATGTGGATATTCAAGACTGCAGACAATTTAAGAGACCAGTTATTGCAGTGTCTGATAGGACTGTAAATACATGACAGAAAGTCTGTGGAGGTTAATTTTTCTTTTGTTTATTACTTTGAGAAATTGGTCTTAGATGTAATTATGGAGATACCGTAATCTTTGTCCTTGTACAGACTGTTAAAGGACAAAACAGATATGTGTCTCCTTTCCCTTTAATTTTATTATTATAAAGGTAAGGTGCTACAAACATCCCTCTGAATATTCAGAAACTCACTGGGAGACTAGTACACCATGGACTAGGTCCATTCCAAGAGACTGACCAGGAAATATCGCAACAATTCTGGAAACCTCTGTAAAGCAACCTTTGGACAAAAATCTACTTTAGGTGGACCAGTTTCTGCTGTATTGTTTAACAAGCATTAAGGGAATTTTATCAGCCTTATGTATTGCTATTCTCCCATTTACTGAAGGGTGTAACAGTATTATATGAGTAATAAAATATGTGTTTTATTTTGTTCTTTTGAAGGGATTAAAAGGTTGGAAATGTAAATGCTTAAAATTACATAGATTACAGTACTTCAGAGAAAATATTGTTTGAAATGAAATCAAGGAATATTGGTTGAAAAAGAAACATTTGAACACTCTTCCTTATATAGTTATAATGTGAGGAAATGTAGCTTTTCCTCTTTTAGAATAAAAACCATTTTGTGATATCAATACCAGGATTATTTTTAAGAGTAGTGAAAATATAATGCATTTCAAGATACTGTCCAAAATAAAGCATGGCAAAATAAAATTTCAAAAGTCCACAGGTCACATAATATTTTGAGTTGTATATAATTTGCAGGTCAGAAATTTATAAAAGTAAAGTACAAAAGGCCAACACAGACTTACTACTGATTCAGTTTTTACCTTAGGCAGTAAGTAATGCCTGTGTGGTTCTACTTCTGAAACTTGAAATTTCAGTGTCAACATTTTCCAACTAAATATTGTGTGAGTGTTACCTAATTAGGGACTGCAAGGGATTCTGAAAATGAACTGCTGTGTTTGCCTATCATGTACTCCTTTGCCACAGTTTTTTTTTTCTTTTCTTTTTGTACAGAAATCATGAGCAAGGAATGATTTATATTAACTAGTAAGTGCTTAGTTTCTCTCAATATTTGATAGGTTTACAGCACATAATTTAAATCTGCCAAAGCATTAGAATCGAAACTGGGAATAGAAAATCACTATGAAATAGATACTCAGACTTTATGGTTTTTTGTGTATGTATTTATACATAAATTATAACTGCAAGCACCTCTTACAAAGTGTGCAATTCATTTTGTACAATGCTTTGGAGTCTAATATCAACCAGTACTTGAAGAAGGAATATTTTTTTCAAAGATTTATTTATTTATTTATCCCCCACTCCCCCATTGTCTACTCTCTGTGTCTGTTCGCTGTGTATTCTTCTGTGTCTGCTTGTCTTCTCTTTAGGTGGTCCCAGGAACAGATTCTGGGACCTTCCAGAGTGGGAGAGAGGTGCTTGATCTTTTGTGCCACCTCAGCTCCCTTGAAGAAATTTTATAGAAGGTGATGGTTTCGGGTGTCATAATTGAACAACAAAGGACCTCAGCAAAAGTCACAGAATCTTATCAAATATAAAACTGAACTTTCTTAAAAATTTATTTAGGAAAATTTTTTTTATGATCCTGCAGTAAGATATTCCATCAATAATGGAGTTAAATTTTCAAAAACATTATTTTCTCTTTAGGAGAAAATTGTCCTGCAAAATTTGGTGCCTATTAGAAACTTAGTTTCTCATCTTCATTTTACTTCTAGTATTTGAGAGATTTCCTCAACTTTAGTTAAAACTTTTTATTTTAAATTTTTATTTCTACAGCATATTCTTATTCCATTATTATATCTTGTGCTCTTATTCTTCCTGCTTTATAATGATTTTCTGTATCTTGAATTTCTTTTCTTCTCTCAGAATATATTATTGATTTTATTTTTTGATCTCTTCATTGTAACTCTTCCCTTTTATTATTATTATTATATGCCTATTTTCATTGTCTGTCTTTTATTTTAGAGGCTTTCCCTGAATATTGGTTGACATTCAAGAATGAAGTAGTAAAAATCAAATTGGTAGCTCTATGAGCATGAACAAGGCTTCCAGATCCCCAGATATCAGTATCTATTGTTCTTTCGTTTGGGGTTGGCTGGATTTCTCAGAGATATCCTTTAGTCTCTTTCTTGGAGAATATACACTCTGCCTTTACAATTCTGAGAGCTGAATGAAAGGAATGGGGTTGACAGTTTTCCATTTCAGCACACAGCTCTCCATTTTACCTCATCATTTCAATAGAATCCTCACTTCCACACTCAGCTTGCCTGGTATCCCAATATCTCTCTGTCTTAACTTCCCCTGAGAATCAGTTTCAGTTTCGTCTTAGAGTGGAAGAGTGGTAGTAGTAATTACAGTTTTGGGGTTGTCACTTAGGAATATATTTATGGAAATGCAAAACATTTTCTGTATAGACTAATAATTTCAATACATGTCTAATGAGTCAACATTTTAAATTGTATCATTCAAATAATGTTACAAGTTTTTTTTTTTTCTTTAACTGAGTAGTCAAAGGCTGAGGGACTTTTGTTTTTATTATTTTTCATCTCACAGGATGTTTATTATTAATATTAGTGGGTCATTTTTCACTGATTAGGAGGAATTTATAATGAGATTTTCAAAATGAAGACTCCTTTTTCAATTTCAGATTTTTTCTTCTATCGTCCTATGATTATTCCTTCTGCTCCAGTTAATCTGTATTTCCTCCTCAGGGATGCTGATTTCTCCTATAGTGGCTCCATGCTGTCTAGCTACTATACTTATCATCACTTTGGTCATTATTATCTCAGTTTTACTTTTCCATGTGGTGTTCTCCAAATGTTTCTATACTTTGTCCTCTAGTCCACTAATTTTGTAGTCCACATTTTTAACTCTACATACTGCTGCCTCCATTGTGAGTTTTTAATTCTGCTTTGATTGATTTAATTTTATGGGTTTTGTTTTTTTGCCCAAATAGCATTTTTATCATGCAAATAGTAGTTGCTTTTTTTCAAGATAGAATTAAATGTAGAGTACAAAAAAGAAAAAGAAAATGTCTCATATCTTACATCTCATATATTTTATATATTTAAGATAAATGTCTGAAACCTTTGGCAGGCTATAGGATATGTCACCCTTTTAATTTTGATAGACATTGTCAAGTTACCCTGCAAAGAGGCAGGAGCCTAACCAGGACCCACACAGAGAGTATGGAAGTGAAGGCTTCTCCACAGCACCATTCAGAGCATCTTAAGACTGCTTGTGGAAGGGGAAAATGGCAACAGTCAATGATCCTGTATAAGATATGGAGTAGGAAAGATTAGTATGGAATTGAAGGGAGGTGCTTCTTCACCAGGAAGAATTGCTGAATAAACATTTGGGTGCCCTGTTAGATGTAATTAAACATTGTAATTTTGGCTAATATGATAGGTGAGAATTGTCTTCCTTAGTGCTATTTAAAATTTCATATTTTTAATTATGAATAATGTTGAGCGTTTTTTTCATGTCTCTGCCAATTATAAATGATTTTCAGCAAACTGTCTATCTATAACCTTACCTGTTTATTTACAGTGTTGCTTAATATTTTCTGTTTATTGGCTAAAGCTTTTATATGTTTAAAAAAGTGAACGGAAGTATAACAAAAGCTCTTTCCAATTTTTTGTCCTACTTATTTTTGATGGGTTATTTTGTTTGCTACATGGACCATTTAACTATGATGAAGCCGAATGTCTTTCCACTTTTTGTGACTTTTTTAGAAGAGGCCTTTGTCATCCAAAATTTGTGAAAGTATCCGCCTATATTTTATTTTAGTACTTTTGCAATTTCATTTTTATTCCTGATTATGTTTTCGATATACCTGCAATTTATTTAAAGGATAAGGAGACATTCATTGTTCTTGCCTTCCAAATGGCTAGTAGGCTATCTAAATAACATTTCCTGTTTTTCTTTTTTTGATTTTTAAAGAAGCTTTAGATTACATAAATGTTACACCAAAAGTATAATTTCGTGTTTTCTTTATAATTTCTTCACTAAATTGAAATGTCTCCTTTACTTACAGTCTTAAGTATCACAAAACCTTTGGTGTGTTTCAAGACTTCTATCTAGCGATTCATCTGTAAGGTCGCCTTTTTGCACAGCTCCAGTTTTGCCTTATCACATTATTTTTAAAAAAGCAAGTTTATCCAGTAAAGCCAGATTCCCTCTTTATTACAGTGGCTCTTTTCTCATTATATATTTCCATGTAAGTGCTGGAATCTACTTGTCTAGTTTAGAAATAGCCTATAGCATATTTTATTGTCATTTAATCATATGGATTAATAAAAGAAAAATGGTATATGTGTAAAGTAGATTAATAAACAAAAATTGATTGAGGGGAAAATGGCCAGCTTCTTTTAAATAAGTAAATCTTTTCCTTTATTTAGGAAATTCCTTCGGGAGAATTCAAATTTTCTTTTTATACAGGTCTTGTACAATCTAATTAATTCCTAAGTCTTTTTAGTTTATCTCATTTTAAATGAGTATCCTTTTAATTATTCTTAGTCTTAAGAAAATAATTGATCTTATTATATTTTAAACATTTAATTTTATGGATTATTTAAATTTTCCCCACTGGTACCTTTATTTGCCATATATAATGATATTATATAATTTTCAAGTACTGATAATTTCACTCCTCTTTCTCATATTTATGCACATTATTTCTTTCTCTTGTCTCATTATATTTGTTTGTACTATTAGAATAACCCAACACTTTTGTGGCAATAGTGACTTCTATGTCTCTTGTTCACTGCTTTAACAAGAATAGTTTAATGTTTTATAAATAAGTGTATAATTTCTACGTGGTAGGACTCATGTATATTTTATAATTTATAAAAATATTCATCTATTCTTACTTTAAATTTTTCACAAAAATGTCGTGCTTTTTTGGCTTCTGTTTTGATAATCACAAAATGTGTCACTTTATTCCCAATGAATATGGGAAAATATATTATAGATATCTTAATATTTAGCCATCCTTACATTCTGAGCATGACTCTAAATAATATTGTGATATACTATTGCTATATTAACTAAATCAATTTGCCAATATATAATTTCAAATTATTGCCTCAATATTTATTAGCAAAATTATCCTGCATTTTTATTTTTGTCATATCTTAATAATTATTATTATATATTAATATTGTGCTGGTTTCAATGAAACAAGAAAAATAACCCACAACTCCAAATTATATATTAGGAACTCTATATGTCAATTACATTAAATCTTAAATAGATTTAGGGAAGATGACAAAAGAAGATGCTTTGTGTCAAGACCTTGCACAGAATGTAACATTTTCTAAAACTAAAAACAGTTCTCTGAAAGCCAAATATTTCTTTTTTTAAAATAGTGGCATTTGGGGATATGGCAGGCCATAGGATTAGATTCCATCCCTTTAGAAATCTTGATCCTCAGTGGGTGATATCAGGTTTGTTTTGAATGAACAACTGCAGATTGTTGCTCTCCCCTCCCCCACCTGGCCTCACATCAGTCTGTTTGCCTTGGTTCCGTGGTCTGTTCATTTTGTTGTTTTAAAAAACAAAATTATTTCGGTGAGTCAAGAGGGAGAGTTGGGGAGGGTCTGATTCACTTAATTATGTATTGGTTTATTTAAACTAAATTTCAAATGGTAGTAAAAAGGTACCCCAACTAATATATAAAAGAAAGAAATGAACTTGGAGATTTTTATTTTATACAGGATAAAATAATAATTATATCTTAGTAGACTTTATTCTTTGATTGGTGTACAGCTAGATTGACCTTCTCTCATTACATATGAAAAGCACAGCCCTCTTTTATTGTCACTTAAATACTCCTACATACTAGTCATCATCCATTTATATGAAGCGTCAATAATTTGTCACTGGTATTACTGATTCTGAACCACTTATAAAAGTATTTCAACAATGTGATATTCTTAGTAGATTGCCATGGTTTTCCAATTATATTATTTTAAGAGGGCTTGATTCACTTTGAACTTTTGAAATGAAAGGGTTGCTAAGGCAACAAAACTTGATTTGCAATAAAAATTAAGACTTACTATAATGGGTCACCATTACAATGAACACATCCTATTTTTTTAAGCCTCTTTTGAATTCACATTTACTAAGTAAAATAAATATACCTTTGAACCTTATCTAAGCAAGACAAGGCATAGTAGACTTTACTAAAAAAAAAAATCATTGAATTTCTATGCTTGCCAAGCAAAAGGGGAAAGCATTTTTTTAAAATGTTATTATAGAAGTAGATGAATTTTATAGTTCTGTGTCTCAAAATCTTTATTAAATATTAATTAATATTTTAAATATTCCAAGATATATCATATCACTTTGAGCCTAACCAAAGTCACATACAGAGCACATTTATTTGGACAGCCTTACTTATGCTTGGAAGGATAAAGCACACACATATAAACAATCTCTATAAATTTAAGTAAAAATGAAAGCAATGTACTTTGCTATACCATTTCATACTCTCTGAATTACATACTCTTTGAACTCAGTTTTTTTTTGTTGTTAAAATGTTTTTTTAGTGTTGTTTCAACAATTTACAGGTAATTATCATTAGTTTCATTGCATTTGTTAACTGAACTAACATCTACATTAACAACGTTTGTATATTACAAGTACCTATACAACATTAAACATATCTATACAACAAAATGAGTTTGCATTTCAAAATTGTGCTCAGAATTTACAATTCTCAGGATGTAACTCACTTTCCAAAAAGTATTAAACTTCTTGATGATTTCATAGTTTCAAAGTGAGGAAAGGGGAATACATTTTTAGGCTTTAAATGTACTCTTCATGTCTCAATCAGATCAATAAGATAAGAGAAACTGATTAGTATCCAGAATTGAAATTATAACTATAAAATGAAACAATCTTACAATAGTTTTGTTTTCTGTCTACCAATGTTGTCATAAGCATAAATATAGATTATAAGAGTTTAAACCTTGTAAAGCTTGTGATTGCTGATTATCCCAGAGAAATTTTGGAGGATTAATTATTTGCAGTATCAAAGTCAGAGCCACTGAAGGATTCCTGCATGGAACTAGATGTGTTAAACCATTGGTATCTAGAGCTGTAAAACGTTAGATGGTTCTGTGTAAGGCAGTGATAACAAGTTTCTGGCAGTCATATTAGGATATGAAAGTACAGTTTAATTTCAGAGCAGTATGTACCCATGAACTCTGTGCTACACAATGAACTCTGATTAATGCTTCTGCTTAAGTTGCTGCAATAATCATTTACTCAAAAAGAATCTTAACTAAAACATGGACAATCGAATATATTTTAGTGCCGATTTTACAGATTTTAAAGAAGATTAGGCCCTTAATTATAAGAAATTATAATCAGTCCTCTGTTGTTGCCATTACTAAATAATTTCTCTTTAATACCAATTGATTTGTGGAGTTTAATTACCATGCTAATATTATCTCACTAAAAGTAAGTGTAGAAAAACTGCTTTGACTTCTTATAAATGATCTTCAATTAGATTCATGAATGATCTTCAAAATTTGGGAGTGAATTGGGCTTGAGGAAAACCCTACCACCGACGTGATAGCTACAGTTAAGATTTAAATGATTTTGCCTAAATTATGATTAGAAATCAAATAGTATTTGATTAATAGTCATGTAAAATAAATACTTTTAAAGGAAACTGACAATTCAAATGAACCAATTAGAAAAATAACTCCCCCATCCACAGATTTCCAAAGTAAACATTTTTTTGTGGTACTCTTTGGGGTCACCATAGTTATTAGGGATACAAGATGACAGAAATGTTAATTAAACGTGAAGTAACCACTACCCCGAAAGACACACGATAACTTGGGTATTCCATGATTATCTTTGTTGAAATACCGACTTGGTGTTTCACAAAGAAATCATTTGTTCTGCCTTAGTGAAGCTAATTATTCTCAGCATGCAACCACTGTTTCAAATTGCAAAAGGCACATCAGTCTTTGCTGTATGTTGCAGGAATTAAAACCCAATCAAATGAGATAATGAAGTGCATACAAAGAATATGATCTCACTTTTCCAATGCAATAAAAGAGAAAACCATTTAAAGAAATGTTACAAAAATCATAATTTAGAGAGGAAGATGTGCTGTAAAACAAATGTTTACTCTTTATTTAATTACTTACTGCTTAGACATAAGCCTTGGTTTTACTTATCATGTGGCTAAGATTCTTCTTTTTAGTAACTGAAGAATACAGTGGCTAAGAGCCCAATATGAAGCAATGTAATTCAGGGACTTTTTGCATTCATGGAAAACTAAGGAAGTAGTCCATAAATTTTTCAGGGGAAAGTATATACACTTCTGGAATTTCATGAAAATTTGTTAAGAAAATGGTTATTAATTATGGCCTAGCATTTTATTCCTCTGTTCTTGTATGATTTAACAGAATGAAATATGTTTTATTATTCATTAAAAAAACACCATCTGTGCTAGTATCAACCAGAACACATCACCCATTTAAATATCTCTCTGTTTTTCTATCTTTCTCCGTGAAAGCTATTTTTTTTCTAAGGCAACATAATCCATTAGGAGCCTCTTGATTATCAGCATAATGAGCTAGTGAAATATGATTTGGTTTGGGTTTGTGTTCCATCTTACTAAAATGAAATCTTTTGTAATTGAAACCCATTTTTAACTCTATTTAGTGTTTGTTTGTTTTTGTTTTCTTTCACAGTAACTGTTGTCAGTGATGTTTTCTGCCTCCACCAACACCACCTTTCAAATCACATGGGATGAAATTAAGATGGATTATAGGTTTTGCCCCTTGCTTGTTACAGGAGAAACCAGAGCAAGTCTTAGTCTCAGCTGCCAAGAATGTGCAGTCATCTCAGCAGCCCGGACTGTGAAAACAGCAGGATTCAAACATCAGCAATGAAAACAGAGAGAGCATGAAGTTTCTGTTTATTACACACTGTGGGGGCTGCCTGTCTGGAACAGTTTTCTCTGCAAAGTATTGATTGAAGGTAATGCCCACAGTTATTTATTTACATGCCAACATGATACCTGGGATGTTAGTATGTTAATGGTCTTTTTTCTTGATTTTGTGTTCTTTCTTTGTATTACATCTTATTTTTGTTTACATAAGGTCAGTCATATTAATTATATTGTTCTAGAGTCAAGGGACATACCAGTTTGGTTTGGATGTACAGTGCCAAACCCATGCCATGCAAATGGAAAAGCTTAGTAAGTAATATATGATGCATAAATTATTGTATTCCTAGAGTTTGGCACAGTCCCTTGCATTTAGTATCACTCATTCCCATTGGGTGAATGAATGAGTGAATTCATATTGAAGGTTTGGTATAGGGGGCATGGTGGGGATCATATAAGGAGAGTGATAAAATATATGGAGTTCTCCATGGACTTCTCTAAAACCAGAAATGGGCCATGACTCAACAAGTACTGTGTGGAGCCTAGGTCTAGATTTTTGGCATGCACGGTTTTGATGGTGCTGCTATTAGGTCAATGGTTCCTATTTTTAATTGAAGGAGAAACCCATGATATTGCTTACAACATAAAACTTTATGAGGTTTTTTTTTTTAAGTTGTATATTTTCTGTTTGGACCAAAAAATTTAAACAATTCCAGAATGTTCAAATAGCTTGCCCTGTTAATATAGTTTTGAGGAACTGCTTTTATTCACATCACAGTTTAGCTGATTATGTTCATCTCTTCTCACTCGAATAAAGTAAAAGTAGATAGTGACTTCCTACTCAGTCAAAATTTCACTAGTCACAACACAGTAAACTTAGAAAGAGAAAAAGAAAAAAACAAACAACCTTTTCTCTTTATCATCTTCTAGGATTTACTGCAACACTGTGCCACCAAATAGCAAATGAAAGAAATATTATTTTCTTTATAAATTACAAAAGGATGCAATTGTCATATCTTGAGCAAATTAGCAACTGTATGTCAAGGGAATAAGTTTTGGAAGTAGAAGATCTGCCAGGAGTAATTAGAAAGCTTTTCATACTGTTTTCAGTTACAGACATGTACTAGCAGTTTGAGAAAATTGGTAATGACTTCTGCTGTCACCACAGGGTAGTACAATGGATGGAGCTAATTTACTGACATTTGCTTTTCTTCTCAAAGTGTCATGTCTTTATCCTAATGTGAGCTTGATATTCATTGCGAAATGGTGGATTCGACATAAATATGGATTTTTATTGAATTATAATGCATGGTATGTGAAATGTAAGCATATTTTAGCCCATAAGATTCAATGCATCTTATAGTCGTGAATGACAAGACGCATTGAAAAATGGGTGTCTTTTCACCATCTACTAAGCAGCCTAAGTATAAAGGAAGGCCATTTAATGAGAAGGCACAGAAAGATGTATCAACTTATACTATAAGAAGTAATAGTGCTAATATTATTTTTCTAAAATAAAAATAGCATATAATCAATTATACCTTATCTCAGGAGCAAGTTTCAATGTTTTAGCCCATTTAGGTGTCATCTTCTTTGCCAATATTCATTACTTTCTTAGGAAAGTATTATTCTTGAATTCCTTCTATACTGGAAAATCTGGACACCGTTGTATATCTCCCTCCCCAATTATTAAATTAAAAATTAGTTCCTTTTAAATTTTAGGCATGTCGATTAGTTATTTAAATTGTATCTCTTTTTTTCATAAGTACTTATCGTGCATCTATTATTGACCTTGTTCCACTATAAACAAATGAAAATTGAATAACAGATATCAGGCAATTTATATATTTATATATGTGTGAGTGTGGTGTGTGTAAGTATATGCATATGTATGTATATATGTATATATAGGTGCATACATGTATATGTGTATGTAGGTATATGTATTTAATATAACTATATAACATAAATATATATTACATATAAAATATGACTTGGACAGAAATTACGTAGTTGTTTATAGATACTTATGCCATGCTTCTCCTGGATCAGGGAATTAATTATTAAAAGAAAGAATAGCATCTTCACAAATCTATTCTGAGCTAAGTAGTCTCTTAAATCAGGAAGAGAAGAAGAGGAAGCATTCTATGTATTTGCTTTTATATTTTTGAATGAAGACGTTCTCTACAGAATTAATATTTTCATAAAGTTATCTTAATTTAGGAAACAATATATAGAGAAACATGATATTATTTCTAACCTACTTAGAAACTCATGGCTACTTACATGGGCAAGCTGTTAAGCCTCTATGTTTTTTTTATTTGCCACATAGCAGTATCTTCCCCACATATTTCATCTGATTGTAACAGGCTTAACTGACATTTTACCTGTAAAAGTAATGAGCATCAATCACTTAAATGTTAATGTTTTGTATTTATAGTGGAAAAGCAAAATATGAAAGAAATATATAACAAAAATAGAAGAAACAAACTTTGATTTCCAATTAAACATGATGGATTAGCCATAAGAGTTCTCTTCTTCAACTCTAAATTAAGACATCAGCACAGAGTTAAAAATGTATGAATTAAAAAGGCCAAATAGAACAGGATAGGAGATAATATGAAATGAGGAGTATCAAAAAATTTAGAAAAAATTTTGGAAATTGGTACCTGGAGAAAATATTTTTAAATAATATAGGAGACTGGGAATTACCCAGACTTTATTTGTAACAAAAAGTAAAGCAAAAAAAACATAAACAAAAACAAAAATCCAAAAATCTTATCAGGGAGGCTCTAAAATCAGAGACATCTCATACTGTGAAGAAGGAATAAAGTAGACCTGTCATGTTCCACAACCCCAGGAAGAGCTGTGCACATTGTAGTTTGTGTGATTGCTATCTAAGGAAATATGAAGTGAAGTCTGATTACCTGTTATTTAACTCTGAGTGTGAAGACAGAGACTAAAGGGGTAATGCTGCCTAGGATACTATTATCCATTCATCTCTTTTATCAGAGAGACATGTATTTTTTCCTCGTATGATGTAACCACTCTCAGCCAATTGTAGTTGTGGTTTCTTAATTGATCAGAGTTGGACTCTAAGAGTGGTCCAATGTTTCCAACTCATTGCTGCTACCTCTCTAGAGAAAAAAACTAAAATTTTTACTTTTCAGTGATTATCAATCCACCATTGCCTACCAAGTCACATAACAATTTGACTTTAAAACTTGTGGAAGATTGTGTAAATAGGCAAAGAAAAATCTCAAGCTTTTAGGGAACATAATTGCCTGTATGTGGGAATCTGTGGTAGAGATGTTAATTCTATCTATTTATGGAATCTGTTCTTTGTTTTGCTTGGACCTATAGTGAGAATAATTTCCCAGCTTTACTTACAATAAGATTGTGACTATGCTATAATATTTTGATTTGCCCAGTGTTAGAGAGAAATAAGGTAAATCCTGATGTATTACTTAAAAAAACATCATAACATCATATATTATTATTCTGTCCTCTCCTTTGTTTCAGGGGCAACCATGGAGGTCATATGTTGAGATGCTGTGTCAGAAGGTGAAAGTAATCTGGATCCCTGGAGAATAGAACTATTGAATCAGGAATTTGAACGTACATCCATAAAAGATATCCAATCTGATTAACAGAGAGAAAATACGATAAAATGATCTGGGCCTTAGAGAACTGTGAGCTAACATCAGGCATACCAACAAACTGATCATGGGAGTCTCAAAGGCAGGAGGAAGAGATAGAGAAGAGTATATTTGAAGAAATAATGGTCAAAATTTCCAAAATTTGTTGAAAACCCTTACTATAAACACCCAAGATCCTCAATGAACCCAAAGTAAAAAGAGTTACACATCAAAGACAATGAAAAAATATTATAACGCCATAAGAGAAAATAACTCATGTACACAAGAACCAGAATAATTCTAACAGCTGACTTCTCATCAGGAAGCATGGCTGCCAGTAAGCTATGGAATATCATATTCAAAGTATTGAAAGAAAACAATAAGTCTTTATCCAAAAAAAACACCCTTTAAAAATGAAGGTGAATTAAAGGCATTGCTTCATTCCATTTATATATATAAATTCTTGAAAATGGAAACAAATCTATAGTGACAGAAAACAGATCAATAGTTGCCTATGTTTGGGAGGGATTGTCGGAGGGATGGATTACAAAGGGCTATGAGGGACTTTGGGGAGACATGGTTCTGTTCATTATCTTGATTGTGCTAGCATTTTAGAGGTATATACATATAGCAAAACTTATTAAATTGTATAGTTGAAACTGTACATGCAGCTAATTGATGCCAATTTTACCTTCATAAAATACTAAAAAATTTAAACACAATTATATTGAAGGAGTAATATACTCCTCTTTACACAGAGGTCAATAAACCTGCATGACTGACCCTTCTTTCATCTGCTGTGGCAGATATAGGAGAGCCACCATGGAACTCAGTGATGCTGGTGTCTCTCACCAATATGATCCTGATGACCTTGGTGATTAGTATGTCCTTTGCGTTCTCAAGGGACAAGCATAATCCTCTCTTAGGACTTCTTTTTCTTACATATGTATCGACTCCAACAAATATACTTCCCTGGGCTTTTTAATTTAGTTAAAAAGTCAATTTAACTTTCTCTGACTGCCTTGACAATTTAGGGTTTGCAACCTTTTTCAGTGTGGATCATCATTTTTTCTGGGTTCCGCTGAACCATCATAGCAACACATTTGTTTTATCCCTCCCTTTGATCCCTTGACAATATGTTCAGTTCCATATCCCAAGACAGTGGACCCAAGTTTAATGAACTTTCTCTTACCTAGTCTTTTTTCCTGATCCCCTTAATCAAACACCTCAAATCTAGCCCCACAAATATTCCCTGAGCTCCTACCATGTTTGCATCAACTTTGCTGTGTATTTTTGTGGATCTCTTATTAGACGCAGTGCATCCTCAGCAGCTTTATGCATCAGCTTAATCTGAGTCATGAGCCTGGAAGCCAGGAGAAGAGGTGGGGACAGATCCTTAGGTGGGCCCCTGTTGCCTTGCGGGAAAGTAGATGTGTTAGATTTAAAGTATCTGAAAGGTCAGAGGAATCTGGGTAGCCAAAGCCTTTTGGGGATATCCATCCAGATGATCCTATCTAACATATCATGGTCCAGGTTTTCCCAACCAGGGCCCTGATCTTATCATAACAAACTTACCATGGTTGATCATTCAATCATTTTTGCAACTTGGTAACTCTTATGTTTGAGTTTGCTCTGTAGCTTTTCCTAATATTGTTACTACTGATATTGCAGGAAATAAGGGTCTCTTTTAGGGTTAGGAAAGAGGATCTCTGGGATTCATACTCAGTTTTCAGTAGTTTTTTAAAGGTCTTCATCTTCTCATATTCCTCTGTAGGACATCAATGCAATTATTGGCAGCTAGATAATTCTAGTCCTTTTGTATATATTGTTCTCTAACACTTTTCAAATCTTTGAACCATTGCATGAGTCAGGGTGTTCTCCTCCATCCCAGGTCACCACTGCCATCTGCAATGGGATCCTCATTGCAGTATGTGATCCAGTCCCAGAGTCCTGGGAGTACTGAGGCAAATATAAAACATTTTCACCTGATGCTTAAAATAAGAGGTCCAACTATTTGCATTAGATCCTGTGGTTTGTTTCCAAACAAAGAATTATAATAGAATGGAGAAACTATGGAATTCATTTTTTGTAAAACTATTCAAAATCAGGATCTGCCTTCCCTCACCACATACCTACAAACCAGCAAATCAATCAACCAAAAAGGAGACAAGATAAAGAAATGCCATTATAAAGAAAAAGGAATTGAAAGAAGAGAGGGTATATTAGAGTCAAATTTAAAAAGAAAGTAGCATATATGGGCACTTACTACAAACATAGAAAGTTAAATATTTTAACTTTTAATAATTTGGTGGGTGTCAGGAATGTGGGGGAGGGGCAGAAAAATCCAAAAATAAATTTTGTCTAACCTAAATCTTGGTGAAGTATGACACCTAGAGGCCAAAAACCCAGAATCCCTTTGAGCAATTTGTTTTCTTAGGAAGCAAGTGTGTTATGTAGAGAAAATTATTTGAAGTTTTTATTTCTGTGATGGATATCCTTAGATACTTTCCCAATGTAACATTCTGTCAAAGAATAACATTCTATATATTCCTTTATTTATTAGCTTCATTTATTCATGAAAATTGATCATAGTGTAAATTTTCCTTTTCTGTCAAGTAACTGAATTTTTAATCACTGGTTTAAATGCTACAATCAACCATTATCATTGTGCATACATCTTACGGGCCATGAAGAATATTTATATGTTATATAATAGAATAACACATGTATAGATATGCATCATCCCTTACTCAATGTAATTTATAAATATGAACAAAATAATAAAGGCAGATTAAGGGCACCAGATGACAGGAGACTAGTTCAAAATGGTCGTACTTCCAAATATTAAAAAACAAATTTGCCTTGCATTTTTCCTTCATTGGTTTGGAAAACTTTTATAGCCCTGGCTCATTAATAATTGAATAGTTCTTCAGGAAAAATGATAAACGATTTACTTCATGGCAGGCTGTACAGATGGTCAATTTAATCTGCATCCTTGAGACTTCTCATGACTAAATTTTGACATCATATCATTAAACATTTGTGTATTATTTATATTATATTATAGAAAACAAAGATTGCCATATTAGGTTATCTCTTGTCATCTATCAGTGTTATAGAAAGGATTTATCTAATTGGTGATCATACCTTTCACAAAGAAACATGTATCTGAATACATGTGTGCATATATACATTATATATATACACATATATATATAAAACTTCTGTCTCCTCAGAGATCCGTACATTTTTATCCTTAAGTACAATAATGACATTGTTTTACAACAGATATTTGACAGGGGTGAAGATGACAGATTCGATGACTTAGTTTCTGTAACCTTGTCTAGAGATGTATATACTGCTTGCTGATTATATGTGAGTATTCCTTCAGCCTTGTATAAATTGAAATTAAAATACCAATTGTTGGCAATTTTTAAACACTATTGCAGACCATGTCACCTGAGGTATAATTTTAAACAGCAGCAAATTTTAACTTAGAAGTCACCCATGGCTCTTAAGTATAATGCTTGGAGTTGCAGTTATGACGTTTAAACTCTTGGCCAGTTGAGTAATCTTTAGACAACCATGGATAACTACAAACATCAGAATCTTACATTTTCTTTTGATATTAAGTTATTAAGAATAGCATTTGGTGGATTTTCGAAGGGCTGGGAAATTACCCAGCACATTAAATTCTATTAACTTGCCTTCTTAGATTCTCTGTCTTCTGTTACATAATGAGTTTCCACTTGGTCAATTGATTGGGGACCTCTCAAGAATGTTTAGAATGAGCTGAGATTAACAGAGTGCTTTTAGAGTTGGAGGGATTTTAGGCTTTATGCCACTAACAGCAATTAAGAAATGTAAACAAACAGGATAGGAAAATGCTTCCATTGTATACGGGTTTCATCGAGTTTTCCTTAAGAGGAGAGAACCAAGGAAGCACTAGCAGGCCCTAATTTCTTCTGTAGGGTAATTGTTGAAACAAACCCTCCTTTAGGGAGCCATGCATTAGTTAGGATCAGGCTTTCTTTTTATCCCTATCAACCTGTAATCTTTTGATTGTTGGCTGTTTTTCACCAGTGAAGAAACAGTAATCCACACTAGTTTATCTCTCCTAATCACAGACACACAGAGCTAGGGCTCTCTGAGCTTTTAATTCCCTCTTAGAGGCCTAACAGAGTGGAAAGTAAACAAAGACTGAATTTGCCACCTTCAACATTTGCTAATTTCCTCTGATGTCAGAATACTTAAACAGGCAGGACCTGTGAATTACTTGATCAAACCTGCTTTTAATCTAATGCATGCAGAAGGGCTGTGTCTGGAAGGATCTGCAAAATGACAGATGTCCCCAGAGAGCCTTATGAAAGGTTTCCTCTTTCAGTAACAGTAGCATCCTCATTTTAAACTCTTGGGTTGCTGGGTTGTTAGGGAAAATTTAAAAGGTTGCTTTCCTACTTTTTATATTTTATTTTATTTGACTGAAAATTGTTAACCTGATGAGAATAGGTTTTTTTTGTTTTTGTTTTTGTTTTTGGCTTTCTGTTTGCAGATATTTTTAATTGGCTAAATGCCTTGAAACTATTTTAACTTTACTAGGAAATGAGTTAATAATAAAAGGTTATTATTGGGATAAAGGAAGAAAGAAAGGGCAAAGCATTATGTGATTTCACACATATTCTCTCCTACTACTATTGATATAGAAGGTGAAATCACAAAGAACCAAAGACCAAGCCAAATTTTTACGTTATTTAGATCATAAACTGCATTTTTCTAAGAATTAAGGGAATTTAGTTTTCGGCATATTTTACTTAAAGAAAGTCCTAATTCTGAGATATCCAAAGAGTGTTACTTAGTTTGCTCTTTAATTTTACTGATTGCCTGATACTTAAAAGTAGCATGGTTTTGACAGAAAGAAGTAGAAAATTGTATACCACTTTAATTTACTTCATACCTGAAGTACAATTTTGTGATTAGTTTTTGTAAAATTATATATATATATATGCATTTAACATAGAACTGCAAATACTTATTAAATAATAATTCAATTTTAAAGGCTATTAAAAGACGATTAACTTTAATTTGTTAAGTATAATTGTTTACATTTTATAGAAAATAGATTAAGTAAAAACATTTTTAAAAGTACTTAGGTACGTTTTGACAAGAAACGTCTCAACTCTCTTACTATGTTTTCACATCTAATCGCAAATACTGCCCTGCACATACAGTAATTCAGACGCTCGAGAGCTTAATAATAAATGACAAACACCGATGCTTTGTGTAAATATACACTAAGAATAACATGCCAATAGATTGAGCATTTAACTCCTTGGGAGACGATGGATTTCAATGCCCGTTATTTGTCATTCTGAAGCCCGCCTGGGGATGATTCTTTTTCCTGGCATATCCTTCCAAACCTATTTCTCCGCACCACGCGCACGGACTTCTCGGGTGGGTATGTTGGGTCTGGGTACCGCCTGGCTGCCCCTCCGCTCCTTCCCTCGCCCTCGCGCTCTCGCCTCCCCCCTCGCTCTTTTCGGCTCCCCCCACCCCCTCCTCTCCCCAGCTGGCGGCGGGGGCTGCGCTGCCTCCCAGACCTCGCGGACTTGCTCAGTCAGCTGGGCCCCCTGCGGACCGCCGCCTCCTTCGCGCTAGGACCTGCCACTCTTCGCGCAATGGCAGAGGCAGCAGCCTCCCCTCCAGCGGCGGCGGCGGCCACGGCCACCGCGGACGCTTTTGTTCCCTGGTGTTAGACGCGCTTTCCCTCCTTTTCATCCGAAGAGAACAATAGCAGGGAAGAGCTTGGCTTTCTGTACTCCTTGGGAAGACCTTCCGAGAGCGAAGGACAATTCCGTGCCGACCGTCCTTCGGGTCTGGACCCTGGAGCAGCCGAGGGCAGCATGGGGCCGCATGCGAGGCGCTGGGCGTCCCGGAGCCCGGGCGCCGCCGGGCCGCGCCGGGGCGTCCTGCAGCATCTGCTGCTGCCGCTGCTGCTCCTGCGCCTGGCAGCTCGCGGGGCTGCGGCGCGGGGCGAGGCTGGGGCGCCCACCCTCTATCTGTGGAAGACTGGTAAGTGGCACGGAGTTGCTCCTTCTTCCTACATTCACCTCTGGGTCCGCATTAAGAAGCTCCTGGGTTTCTGAAGCGACTTCTTGTGCTTCTCCAGGGCCCGATTGTGCTGGGATCCTAAGGTAAAAAGTAAGATTCCCGAGGACGCCAGTTAGATGATGTCCTGTTATTAGAAAAGCAAAACATAACAGCTAAGAGCCAACAGTGAGTCATTGGAATGATATTCCTTTCGTAGCTCTGTAGTTAATGAGGGCAACGCTGCACTTTCATAATGAAGTGCAGTAATTTTAAGCTCTGGATTCTCATTCGTCTTGGAGTTTCTAAAATATATTTCTAGCGAAGAACAAGAAAGCAGTCCCCGGGCTATATTCTGTCTTTAGGCAAGCACTATGCTCCGTGCCATGATATATGCGGATATGGAGTTGAATTTGTTAAATGTAGCTTTGTGATATTTGGGACACGTGGAAGCAAGCCAAGTGCAGGCAGTTCTCATAGTTTAGGCAAATCGGGCTCCAAGGAGCTCACTAGGCAGGCTGTAGGAAGCTCGTTTGTTAATGAATGACATGAGGGATTTTTAAAGGGCACAATTGTTAGAATGTTTATGTTTCAACTTTTCCTTCCTTGAGACTTCTGTGTTTTCAACCAACCAACCAATCAACAAAAGCAGCACCTAGTAACTGCCCCTCCGTAGTTCCTGGCAAAGTGCTTGGCGGTCTCGGTGGGGCAGGAAAACAATACCAAGTGAGTGAGTGATGATACCCCTTCTCCGGCTGGCCGGCGCTCTCTGTCCACTGCAGGATAGGAAGAATTCTCTAGCAGGCCAGAAACTTCACGTTTATAGGAATACAGAGGGAAAAGATTATTCCTGTTGCTTAGAGCTAGAGATAAAGTAAGAGTTCCTTTGACAACACCTAAACTTTAATAGAAGGAGCTAGTAAAAAGTGAAAGTATGCATTCATCGTGGGATTGCAAACAAGTTACAGAGGGTGGGTCTGTTTCCTGACTTCAGCCTTCTCTGGCTCCAAGCCACAGAGACAGATCAATCTACAATTATACCCATTGTCTGAATTTTTAAAGAAGTTGCATCTGTCCAGCAACTTGCTGAGGTGATTAAAAAGAAATTTCCTTAAAGCCAAAGTAGATGCTATGTCTCAGAATATTGTGGGAAATACACAAACCATTACAACAACAACGAATTATTCTTACCTTAAAGATCAGTTGTTTGATGAATGCAGATAAAATCAAATAAACTATTTCAATTTAAAACAAAGAGTTAAAGATGTTCTCTAAGTTAGCTAAAGCCATGATTTTCCTTTTCAGAAGCTCAATTATAATGACAAACACTAGTCAAACTATGAAATTAACTAATAATTGGCATTTGAATGTTTGGTAAGAGTTTGTGGGGTAAGTGTTGGACAAAATAGTAGCTGGCTGGTGAAAACTATCAAAGCAATGAGCCAACAGAAATTCAGATTGAAGAAGAGCTTGGGTGACATTCACTGTGTAGCATCAGAGGTGCCAATACATGTGAACGCAAATGTCGTGGTGGGAACACAAGCCAATAAACAGCTTACAGCAGTGAAAAGCTCTCAGGAGCAAGCGTAGGAAGACCTTGGTTCCAGTGGCAATTCTGGCTCTTATTAGCTGTAGGAATGCTGGCTGTTTAATTTTTGACCCCGGTTTTGTTTTTTCAACTGCACTTAATGAGGTATGATGCCATCTGACTATTTGCAGTGTTGTTGTGAAGATCAAATGAGTGAATTATGAGAAAATAATTTGTAAATTTTAAAGTTATGTGCAAACGTAAGCTAGTGTCATGAGAATGGTGATGATACTTGTTTTTTAGTGATCCTTGTTTTGGTTGAAACAAAGGTGAATTAAACTTGAGAACAAAATCATTCCTCTTTATTATTTTTTTCCCAGATAAGGAAACTTTAACATATCTTTAAAGGAATGGAGAGTAGCTCTTGGAGGAACTAGGGAATATTTAAAGAAAAGGAGTACACTATAAATGAAAATATACAAGGGTTGGAATCTTAAGTGTTTCTCACTTGATGAAAATAAAGAAGCAGGAAGGGAAATGGGAGAGAAAAGGGGATGAGACATCCCGGGATGTCTACTCTAGTGGAGCAAGCTTGGTCTTGGTGCAGCAGATTATAGCAAGTTATATTAGCGATTTAAAGTGGCATACTGATCACTGTTTTCAAATGGTATACTGAAAGGTACACTGGACTAGGAGCTGGGACATGAACTCTAACCTGTGTTTGTCATTAAGAAGCTATAGAATTTTGGGGAAGTCACTAGATGACTTTGGTTTCCTATTTTTTTAATATTCAATAATTAGGAAAGATGGTATCTAAGGGTCTTTCCAGCCTTAAAATGCTTCATATATTTGTATATGCACATACATAAATATGCATATATACAAATATATGTGTATACACATGAGTTATGAACTATGATATATTATGTGCATTATATGGAAGTTTTATTGTCAGTGCACAAAAAAGAATTGTTGAGGACCGGTTGTTGAGGACCTACAACGTACAGTCACCAGAGGTACACTACAGCTCTAGGCCAGAATGTCTGACAAGATTTGAGGCCAAGGAGATGAGGTGATGTTTGATTGTAAGAAAACTTTCAAACTGTGGTAAAGATGCTGAAGTTTAGCCTATAAGCAGGTGGAAGCCATTGGAAGCTTTGAGTGGACGGTTGCCATGTTCCTTGTACATAAGGGAGAGAGATGAGTCTAACATGGCAGCCCATGTGAGAGACGAAGGGGAGTAGAAGTAGGACTACAGAAGTTATAGTGAAAAGGAGGGAAAGGCTTGGTGTCACCCTGTGGAAGTGTTAGCTTGGGTTTAGGCTCAGAGGACATGGTGTCTGCCAAGGAAGGGATGAACTAACTCCACTAAGGTCTCATCATGCCTATACCCAGTTATTTGAGATGGAGGAGTAAAAAGAAGGAAAGTAGGACCTTGAAGTTGGGGAAGAAGCATATCAATTTAATTCAGATACACTGAACTTTAAGTAGCAGTGACCCATTCAGATGAAGAAATCTAATCGGAAAATTGGTGAATGGTTGAGTAATTTAGGAGAAAAAGACTGAAGGAGCTGACTCAGAACTCAATAAATATAGAGTATTTAGGCAGCAGACTTGGCCCAATTGATAGGGCATCCGCCTACCATATGGGAGGTCTGCAGTTCAAACCCCGGGCCTCCTTGACCCGTGTGGAGCTGGCTCATGCGCAGTGTTGATGCGCGCAAGGAGTGCCAAGCAGGGGTGCCCCTGCGTACGGGAGCCCCACGAGCAAGGAGTGCGCCCCATAAGGAGAGCCGCCCAGCACGAAAGAAAGTGCAGCCTGCCCAGGAATGGCACCGCCCACATGGAGAGCTGACACAACAAGATGACTCAACGAAAAGAAACACAGATTCCTGTGCCACTGACAACAACAGAAGTGGACAAAGAAAATGCAGCAAATAGACACAGAGAAGAGACAACTGGGGTGGGGGGGAGGGGATGGGGAGAGAAATAAATAAATAAATAAATCTTTAAAAAATATATAGAGTATTTAAAGGCACAGGAGTGGAAGGGATTATTACAGGAAGGAAAATATTGAAAAGAGAGGTCAGGCTACTGATAGAGAATATTGAGGCTTAAGGAGCTGCAGTGGGAGAGAAAACAGTTGAAAGAGGCTTAAAAAAGTATTGTCAGAAGACCAAGGAAAATGGCAATAGCTTCTAAATGGAAGGAAGTATTTTAAGAAGGAGATCCTTGTGAGAATATAAAAAGTTCAAAAAGGCCAAGGAAAGGGATTATAAAATATTTCAGAAGTGATCAGTTAAGATGAGGAACTGATAAGATGAATAACAGTGATTTGGGAAAGGATATTTTAAGTAGACAGGTAGAGATAAAAACTTGACTGAATAAGAGTGGGAAAGATGTAGTATCATAAAGTAAGAAAAAATGGTATTTAATTGTGTCTGTTACACTTTGTTGTTTTTTTTAATAATAGAGAAAACCCAAATTTGACACTGAAAATATTTATTAAAATATAAAAGTTCAATTTTCAACAATTTTGAATCACAGTTATTTAAAAGGTAACTTATTTATTTGTGTGAATTGGAAAACTTTTCATATACACAGAGAAACAGTACTAGTATTATTGGAAGATGAACTGATACTGACAAGTGTTCATTTTTCACATTTTTACTCTTTTAGCATGTGGGATTGTTTCACTAATAAATGTGGGGAATTATATTCACCTGGCAATTCCAAAGTAAAACAGTCAATGAATTGAGCAAAATTTGTTGGACTTAGCGTGGGTCACACAGATAATATTGAAAACATTCAACTTTTCTTAACTTGGAGATAAATTTTCATAAATGTCCTAGTAAAGTAATTGAATATTTATTTTGCAGTAATGAAATTACATTGAAATCCAAGAAACAGGTAAACACTAATCATTATTCAGAATTCAAGTGTTGAGGCATTTAGAGGTGTGAGTTTTTGTTTACATTAAGCACTTTTGAACTCAGTTCATCCAGTGTGAGACAACTCTACTCCTGACAGAGTCACTCTTCCCTTTACCCAGTTAATTGCACATAGAATAAGTCCTCAGTTTGTCAATTTATAAAACAAGTTTTAGCTTTTCTTCTTTCTTTCAATACTTGTACTAATAGAGTTTACTCATCTGAATAGAAAATATTCTGCAGTATAGATGGAAAAAATATCAACCTTAATCCTGCCCTTCATTAAATAACAAAGAAGAGAGGGATGGCATACCATGCAATTTTAATGGGAAGAAGGTATTATCCTAACAGAAAAAGTTTTGAACTTCATTTGTGCTTATTATTTGTCATAATTTGGAATGTAACACAGTTTGCTCATTTAATTGAGACAGGGATGTTACAGGATGTACAGAGCACAGACCTCAGTGTCAATCAACCTGGAACAACATGACTTGAAAGATTTCTATCCATGTAATTCATAAAATTATTTCATACTTTCCCCCTACTTGTTTCATCATCTCCCATATGGATTAATAATATATATTTTATACTTTATTCTGAGGATTAACCATAGTAATATTTGTAATGTACTAGTAGAGTGCTTGGTGCATATTAGGGTGTTTGGTAGTTTTTTCATTTTTATGATTATTTTGTTATATAATACGATGGCTAAGTAATTTTATGATCTGGAGCCAGTCCAGTATTGTGCATTAACATTCTCTAAAGCATCTCTTTTAAAGTAAGTGCAAAAGAATTTACAAATTGATACAGTTCATCAAAGTGCTAGATACTCTAACAAATTATAAGGCAGGCAGATGTGTAGAATGGAAAGATTTCTGGAGCAGAACAAAACAAAACAAAACAAAAACAGTGTTTAAATCTTGGCTCTATTTGACTGGGACTTAAGCTTTCTGACTTTGTTTCTTCACCTTAGGATGGTGATAAAAGCTCCTATCTCATAGGACATTTGTGAAGTTTTAACAAGTAGTAGGTAGAAAGTACTACTGCAGTGCCCTAAATATAGCAGACATTTATACAATGCTAGTTCTTTTCCCATTCTTTATCTCCTTTATGGATGGTATAACTTTTAGGATTTAGTTATAAGTGAAAAAGGTACTTAATTGTCTTCTCCAGCAAAGGACAGAATGACAAGCAAATAAAACAAGACTAGAAAGAGGAGTTATTCTGGAGGCTTAGCGTCTTTTTTAGTAGTCTAGCAATTATATGTAAACAAAATGGACCAGACCATAAAAATATTTTGAATAGGAAATTCAGGCTGAATTTTATCAATAGATTTTTTTGTGTTTTATTTTATATTGTGTCTCTAGGATGAATACTCAAGAATCTGAAATATTCTTAAAATTAAAATTGCCACTTATCCCTTCAAAAGTAAATGCTTTCACAGTAGAATTGTTTGTGTTTTATGCATTGGTCTATTTTTCTTCTTAGTGATTATATAAATAAATACATACATATACATACATAAAGACAGTTTTTGCTTATCTTCTGCCCCTCTTTTTTTAGTTTAAATAGCACAGTTCTCAGAATTCATTAAGAAATTTTTTTTTTATTACTTGGATCATAAAGTCAAATGCTCAGGAAGTTTTGTGAAGTTTTAATATCTTAATGAAGCTGTGTAACTCAGGCTACTCCTTATGAAAATTATAGTGGGATCTCTGGTTGGTAAAATGATAGAAGCCCCAGTGGTATTGAAATGAAGAGTGCTATGGGGCAGCATATGACCCAGACTTTCTTCTACTCATTATTGCTATATAGAGCTTTGGCTTGATGCTGGGGTGGTGAGATGCTGACATTCTGGGTAGGTTATTGGGGAAGTGTGATTGTGGTTTGGATCCCTTTGGGAGGAAATGAAGTCCCTCAATCTCTGTATGTTAGAATGGTGATGCTAGACAGCAGGGTCTCTCTGTGAACGGAAGAGGGGAAACCTCTTAGTCTAGCAAATGTGTAGAACAGGTCCCTTGGGATTCATATAAAGAAACATTATAGTGACCCTTAGTGAAAGGAGCCTTGGGGAAGTGGCATCTTGGAAAATCTTTCCTATCACAAGAACAGTTTAGGGTGTGAATTAGAGGTACCAGTGAGTCATAAGGTAGAGATCCTTTCTAATTTTCCACGGCTTTATACCTCAGGACTTTATACCTCACATTTTAGAATGCACTAAATGATGTAAAAATAAAGGAATTTGCATTTAATTCCCCAGCTTCCCAGTAAAACAGTAAGAAGATTTACATCCAGAGATGTGATATAACACTTAACAAGTTATTGGGAAAGGGTAGGGGAAACATGATAATACTTAGAACAGTGATACTAAAAAGTAATCTGTCTCTCCCTACCAGTAGTTGGGCTCAACAAGAAGTTGTTTCATCATCTGAAAGTACTACTGAGTTCATTGATATTTTGCATAGTTCTATAAGTGAAACCATAATAATCAGGACATTATTTTTTATTGGTTTCATATTACTATATTAAAGTTATACTATGGGAAAGAAATGGAATAGAGGCAGGTGGCAAACAAATCACCAGTAAGCTCATTTTTATGGACAATCATTTTTAAATGGTACATGTAATAAGATAGTGTCAAGTGTGTGGTATGAATTATGGGGTGGGGGCTAATCATGGGACAGTCACAGTGAGATGGTCAACTGGAAGGAGTCAAGGAGTCACAATAGTAAGTTTAGGAGACACAGGAATGCTAGACAGGGAGAAAGTGGGACATTGTTAGAATGAAATGCATTTTTTTAATCACGTGAGCAACAGTAGCTAGAGCAGGTGGGCCTCTTAGGAAACAGAGTTAAAGGTCTCAGTCCAGCTTGTACTGCATACACTGCATTTCCTATTTCCCTGATAATATGACTCACACTAAAGAGAATAGTTTTATAATGAAAAATACATGTGGGAATTAGATATGTGGAGATTAACTTGAGATGGGCCTACACATGGCCTAGTTTGCGCCATCTTGGGGGAAGGACTGGGATAGAGTTTGGAAGCAATGAATGATATTATATAGTGGAAGAAATAGTTGATACATTAAAAGTTAAATTGAGCCCATGAGGTTTTAAGATTTTCAAGTGCACTACACAACTCTCCATCTCTAGATGACTCTGGTTTGGTTAATTAAACATGCCATTGCATACTCACTTTTCCTTGCTCTTACTTGGAGAAAGCCATGGGCTGGAAAAAAGTGGAGATTCATTATCTTCCTGAAGTTCTGGAAGATGGTGGAGGTACACTGTCCTGTAGCCCTGAAGTTGCCCTGTGATCCAAGATGTCAAGGCAGCCTGCTCCTGAGATTGCTCCTAGTGACCTTCCCATCAGCACGAAGTATTGAAATGCCCCAGAAGAGTGGTGGTAGAACAATGATTCAGAAGTGGACAGTTTAGCATATTACCTAAATAGTGAAATTTAGGATTATAGAAACCTTGAAGGAAAATTACATTTCCAAAACAAATGTCTCAGGCACAGACATTGCCTATAAAATTGGAATAACTTAACTTATGGTATATGGCCAGGGAGAGGTGTTCTATTGTGCCACACAGTCTATGCAAAAAGATGTCCCTTTGGCTATTTTAGCAGCAGCAATAACAGTATATTCTAGTTGTAGGTATGTTCTGTAATGTACCTATTAAAGAGTGACATCAAAACCTAAATAATCCCTATTTAGGTTATTTGGAAGGTTATTGTTATTTGCTCTTACACAATTGGAAAAGGCAAATGTAAATGTCAGAATGCTGCACTATATGCAAGTTCTTCCCCTTGAAATTAAAAAAGAATTGATCGCTAAGTGTATGTGTGTGTGTTTATCTATAAAAAATACTGTGACATGTTCAAGAACACTGAGTTTTGAATCAGACAGATATGAATCTTGACCTAGTTTTGCTATTAAAAATATGATGTCTAATCTCTCAGTGTCTGTCATTCTTCAGCCATACCGTAAGTATTATTTACTATGTACCTCTTCAGATTATTCTAAAGGTTACTTGAGATAAACCTATAGAGGACTTAGCACAGTGCCTGGCACAAGAAGTGCTTAGTAAATGTTACCTCTTACTTGAGTATGCTCTTGCTGTGAACTGCTAAGGCCTCTTCACTGGGACAGAGTCTGTCTCCTGGGTCATTCTGGATCCTCTCTTTATTCATTTTGATTCTTTTTCATGCTCAGATCTGAGATCTGCATCTTATTCCTTTCTGTATCTGATTTTGCTGTTTTCTACGTGCTGTCAGAGGCAACAGAGTAATTTCAAAGTCTTCAGCCTTGGTACTTACAAGGTTGTTCAAAGTATAGTTTTTAAATACAGAGATTCTGCTTTAGTGTTTTATTTTTACGTGCAATTGTGCAGATCTTTGCCATCCATGTAATGCTGGAGGCTTGACTATTTAAAGGGTGCATTCCAAAATTCCTTTGCCTGGAAAAGCCTAAAAATACCTTTGCCAAAACTTTCTTTCTCCGTGATGCTGTGAGTGGAAGGATGTAGGAATATAAAGTAAATGCTGAGGCTTCTTCTCCTAAAGTCAGGCAAGCTTGCCTTCCAGGCTAAGTGCAATATATTTGTAGCATTATATATACTAATATATGTAGACATACACACATATATATGAATCCCATTTCTAAATATCAGTATATGTGGTTTGAAAAATTCTGATAGAAACAAAACTGTTGTTTCACAGCTTGAAGGAGAGATAGCTATTCAACTGTTTCTTACCCATTATGACTTATTTACCTGAACATTTTCTAAAATTTATGTAGGATTCATAAATTTATGAAAAAGTACAATAATTTAGTGCACATTACAGGCAGACTCATACACATATGCATGAATATATAGATACTTAAATATATATATACACACAACACAAATTATACAGTTACTTATGGCTATTTTGCCACACAAAACTTCATAATTTATCTGGTATTTTGTAAATTATTAAACCTCCCAGAATGAGTTCTATATGTACTATTTGTAGTAGTGCCTTTTTAAAATGTGTACAGTTTATGAATATAGACAACCTTTAGTGATTTCCTGAAACTTTCCATAAAATATTAATTATATGAAAATTTATGTTAAGATTTTAATTTTAGAAAATTTGGGCCAAACTTTATGTTCTTTAATAACCACATGTTGTTATACAAGTCCTTGTTTTACCTTCTCTAATTTATAGCTTTATTTTAGGATCCTTTTATGTCTAACCATCTTCCTGTGTTTGCCACTCTGGTGGCTGCACAAATTTCAAAGAAGTAGATTTCTTCTTTTAGCATCTACCTGTCAGTATATGCATCAATATCATTTGTGTAAAATATTACTTGGATGTAGTTTGCATTGATTGTGATATCAAGGCAGTACAGAGTACAGACCCAGGTGAAACAATATGAATTAACTTTTGTTTTATTAATATACATATTTAATAATAATTTATGTGTGTATGTTTGTATGGATGCATGCACGTGTCTATCTCCTAAACCATGGTTTCTTTAGAAGATAGTTCACCCAGAGCCGCCACATTGTATGCCTTCAGGAAGTCAGGGAACTCCATTCACTGAACTAGGAGGCTTCCTTCTTCCAGTTTGTGCTGATCAGGTTCAGTTAAGAAAAACTGGCAGGCATTTAGTGCCTATTCTATGCCAAGACCTGTACTAGGTGCTGGGGATCAAATAGTATAAACCCATGCCTCCAGGAGTTCCCTAGCACACACAAGTGAGTAATTCTAGTCTAGTGTACTTCCTGCCAGAAGAGAATATATAGATATGTGGAATACAATGGGAGGGGGTGATTATCTTGCAGAAGAATACAGGAAAGAGAAGTTCTCACATAACTCAAGTTTGAAAAATAAACAATTTACCCATGGACAAAAGCCAAAGATAGACAGAATTCTAGGCAGAGAAAGAGCAATTGTGAAAACCCTAAATGGCATTGTGTCCAGGGACAACAAGTAGTCCTGAGACTTAAAGTGGACTGGGGTGGGAAGAAGGGTGGATGCACATTTGGAGAAGGGAATGTGTGGACTGTGCAAATCTGCCACAATACACTTAAACTTTGTTTACTCCCATCTGCTTTATGGAATCTGGTAGCCAAGTCTATTTCGATTTTTAAAATTTTGCCAGGAGTGAAAGTACAAATTTGTAAGTGTTTCATCACATGTGAAATTATAGATTTTATATGATTGTTGATTGTCTAAATGAGCTATTACAAATCTCCTTGTTCAAGTATGTAAGTGATGAGTTTATTTATATGAAATGACTAGTATCAGTATTTGTTGCCATTATAAATCACAGAAATGTAAATTCAGGTTTGATAGTTGTAACAGTTTTTTCAGATTTTGTCCTTACCTTTAAAAACTGCTAAAGTAATCAAATTTCTATGAAAAAGTCTGCCTTTGTGAATGCCAATTAAACTTAGCTATTTTAATGATTTAGTATCCATTCAGATTTAATAATGAGGGTGATTGGATATTTTATTTTTTCCCTTGCAGTTTTGATTAGACTAATGTTAAAATTAATAAACCTTAAATCGATTTACTTTTTCTCTGGTGGAGGCAGTTGCAGAGGATATAAATGAGGGAAGTGGACCAGGTATGGTAAAAACACTGGTGCACTCAGCTCCTCTCAGTTGTGGCAGTGGGTAAATTAAGACACAAACACGCTCTCTTTCCCTGCTACAGGTCCATCATTTGCCATTACTTAGATTTAAAAAAAATCTCATAAGTGGCAACTAGTTTGCAGTTTTTGCCCCTTGTCAACCATATCAGGCCTTCAAAAACCTGAAGCTTAAAAATGAGGGTGGGAAGATTTTTAAAAGACATCTTCTTTGTGTTTTAGTGAATGACGAATGAGTGTTTGGAACACCGAGCTCAAATTAAAGTGTCTAAACAGCCATGTTTCCAGCCAACATCGATATTTTCTTCCATTTCTACACATAGTACTTCATTAGTTCTTGTTAGTTAACAGGTCCTGTGGAGTGAAAGAAGCTGTCATGATCAGGATGTCTGCTATAACCACAGAAAAACAGCCAAGAGCCTAGGGTTCAATCACACAATAAAACAGCTTCTTCTGACAGTTTGCAGTAGTGATTACATATCTCTAATGCAAAGGTCATCAAAATGGATTTGGATTTATGGGTTCAAATAATTCATAAGGAAAGCTTTGACTGCTGCTAAGATACACTTTTCTCCCTGTCTGTTACTATAAGATTAATGTAACTTCAGTTCCCTTGGCTTGCTTTCTAAGAGAACTGGCTCTGAACTGCTTCTGTTCTGAAAATTCCATAAGAAGAGAATAAATAGATAGAGCAGACACGGTAGACTTTCAGCCTTGGTTGATCAAGCACTGCAGAACCATGAATATCATGATGTCCCAAATCATTATGCTTTCAAGATAATTTTTCTCAAAGTAATTTTCTATCTTGATAGAATCATCTAAGAAGCAAATTAATTTGCTTATTTAATGAAAAAATGTGAATAGCAGAGAAAAGAGGGACTGTTATTACCATTTCATTATGTCTAAGATGAATCTCCTTTATTGGCCATATGTTGAATACTTGCGATTGCTATCACAGATCCATATTTTTTAAACAGCCTTACTGGATATAATTCACATACCATATAATGCACCCATTTAAAGTGAACAATTCAATCCCAAAGTTTTGCATTCATTACCATAATCAAGTTTAGAATATTTTCATTACCCGCCAAAGAAATTGTCCGTATTAATGATCTTCCAAAATTCTCTTCTCTGTCTCCACCCCACTCATCCCGAGCCAACTGCTAATCTACATTTTGTCTTTATAGATTTACCTATTCAGTCCTTTGAGACTGCCTTATTGTTTTCAGTGTTCACCCATGTGGGAACCTATATCAGAACTTCATTCTTCTGAACAGCTGGATGTAATTCCATTGCACTGATATACCACATTTTATTTACTCATTCATCAATTGATGGATATTTGCATTGTGTCCACTTTCTGGCTATTACAAATAATGCTGCTATGAAAATTCAAGTACAAGTTTTCATATGGGCATATACCTAGGAATGGAATTGCTGGACCATCTGGTAACTCTTTAACCCTGTGAGAAATTTCCAGACTGGGCCATACTTTTTTGAACTCACCAGTGCACAGTATGCATTTTGTCCCCCAGGAACTTCAGTTATAACTGTTAGTCAAGAAAATACATAAAAGTTCCAACAAAGATATCATTATATAGTTGGAAGGCAAATAGTTAGAAAATATAATAAAGCTCATAAGAATATATACACATTTAGGAAGAAAATATTCTGAAGTAACCATGGGCATACTCAGCAGTATGCTGAGAAGTATCTCCTCTTGGGTTTTTATCTGATCATTTAGTAGAGACCTCCAGAAAGAAAAAAAAAGTAGCTGAGAAGGAAGAACAAAGATGACATTAAGAGCAGAGGATGGCTTAATCACATGTATTTAAAATATACAGACAAACCTAAGTGATGCTAATGAAAATTTTAAATGTTAATGCATTTTATCCATTTGAAGAAGGAATAACTACACTGCCTTGCATTTTCTTGGTATGCTGTAATTCTCAAAGCACTCATGCTTACAAGATTTTTGATGTGTGTGTGTGTTATTTTACTAGGTTTTCACAATCTCTTTGTTAATAAAGGGCAGGAAATAATGCCCTTCTCCTTTTATGAAAGGGTAAACTCAGGTACCTGAGGTTAATTTATTTGACCCCAACCATACCTTTGCTAAAAGAGTAGTGGCCAAGACATATAACTTGGCATCTTTTCTGCTATGTTATACTCAGAAATGAAAATTCTATGTAAAACACTTTAAAATATGTCCCAAATAATTGAATTGAAGAAGCAAAGGTCAATGAAAATTTTCCTCCTGTGTGTGAAGACTAAGCCTTAAAGATTTAAATTAGCTCTATATGGTATAAATAATAGGTAATAACAGAAATTTGGATCCAGGTAACAATAGGGGAATATAGTGAATGATTTAAATGATTACAGATTTTAGAGTTTTGATAAATGTTTTGACTATTGTCTATGATGACTGAGTACTTAGCAATATTCTTAAGATTTTTCCATTTTCACTCATAGTTTTCTTCAATTATATGACTTATAGAATAATATTTTACCTACACAATCTGTTGCCCTAAAATAACTTATAAGCATATCTCATTTTGCTTTGTGATGCACTGAATCTTACAGTTGAAAAAGATAAAGTATTGTTTCAAGTCATTACTCAATATTCTGTTTTGGTATATTGTCATTTTTTTACTCCTTTTTAAAAAAAGTCATATAAATTTTAGTGTGTGTGTGTTTTCTTGACAACGTAGCATAGGAGTAGCAACTTCACACCATAAAACAAAGCATCCTAACTCCTCCTCCTTCACCTGCACACCTCCAAAACTATCCCACAGATCTCCAGACTCTCTCTCTCCCCCACACCATATACAAACTTAATGTACAGTCTCCTTTTTCACTCCCATATATTCTCATGTATTTTCACCTTAAAATTCTCTCAAGCTTTCCTGTCACTTCATTTCCACTTTCCTTGTCCCACCATCTGTGCTGCTTTTTAGTACAATATTACAGCCCACCTTTAATTTCAGAGGATCTGAATCTGTATGTAAACTGATATAATTACTTGAATAGGAATATTATCAACAATAAAAATGCTGATTTTTGAAATGTCCCGTGCAGGGAAACTTACGTTCCAGCTGTAGTTTTCCTTTTATTTTCTTCCTTGGAAGAGACATTGTAAAAACCTGCCAGAATCATTTTATTTGTCTGTAGGCAGCTAAACTATGATATATTCAGTGTAGACTACTGTATGGGATACAGCTGTGAAATGAATTAGAATTTATCCTTGCAGGTAAAAGAACTAGTGTAAATTTATTCAAATGAAATACTTTGCAAACATTATAGCAAATAGGATTTGGAAACATTCTCATTCTGTTTCTTGTACATTAAAAATTACTTCTCTGAAGATACTGTGTATTTTACAGCATGTGGTGAAAAACATGAAAATTAGGACTTCCAGTACTGAGTACTGAGGGACTTATATGTACTCCAGTATATGTACTTATATGTACTCCAGTACTGAGGGATTTATATGGTAGATTTCTTTTATGGCCAATACCAAGGGATTTTTCATTTGGATTCAGATCTGTGCTTGACTCCTCCTAAATGCTGGACCAATATCAAAGTCCCTATTGACGAACGGCATGAGTTGGTACTCCTAAATGCAGCATGAGTGCTTTGTAGAAATGTTTTGTTCCTTAAAATAAAAAATATGCTACTAGATAGTGTTTTTACCCCAGAGGAAATGTGGAGTATTTTTTCCGTTTTGAAGGTCATTTACATGATTTTTTAAAATAGTACATGTCTTTATTTTAGGTTGTTTGTATGTTTGAGAATTCTTGCTTACTGTATGCAGGAAATTTACTGCTTTAATCAGAGTCTGGTTAATGGACAGTAGAGACATTACACATGAATCACTAAGTTTTAAAATATTATAAAATAATAAAATATACTTATCACTGACATCATACAACACATAATTTAATCTGTAACTTTTTGTGATGCAGAAATGTCTTTAGAATGTTGAAATGCACCAGAGTCTTCATTATGAGCAAAAATCTATTGCTCTAATGGAGCTGTGAGGAAGTTCCGGAGAAATGTTTGATTGGTAGGATGTTTAATTAAACCATATTTGAGGAGTCTTTTAGTCTTTCTAATTTAATATTGAACTTTTACAGCATATTTAGAAGTATCTGTGTTTTTCTGAATGGTTTTCTATATTTAAAAATTTAGAGAGACAATAATATCTATTTAGTTTCTTGGCTGCTAAAACAAACTCCTTACAATGGGTTGGCTTAACAACAGGAATTTATTGGCTCACAGTTTCAAAGGCTAGAAGGCTTGTTATATCCCAGGACTGGTATCTTCTGGTTAACTTGCAATCTTTGAGGTTCCTTGAATTTTCCATCAAATGGCAATGTCTTCTGCTTTCTCTTCTGAGATTTGTTGATTTCCAGCTTCTAGCTTCTCTCCTCTTCATGGCTTATTCTGGTGTGTCCGATTTCCTTTGCTTATGAGCCTTCAACCACATTGAATTAAGGCCCACCCTCAGTCAGTGTGGGCACATCTTAACTAATAACACCTTCAAAAGTCCTATGTACAAATGGTTTCACACCCACAAGGACTGGGGATTGGGACCTGAACATACTCTTTGTGGGAGATATGATTCAATCCACAACATCTTCCTATTTGGTCCTCACCTTTAGGATTTGAAATTAAACTGTCCTAGTGATGAGCAAATATCTTCAATGATTTGCCTATACATACATGTGTATAGTATCCCTCCTATTCTTTGTTGCATCATATTAATGTATCTAGAATGGAAAGATAAATTTTGGGTGAAGACAAAATGTTTGCTATTCTATCTTTCAAACAAAGCCTTTTGCCCCAAACCATTTTACTCTATTACAAACAGACTGGTGAAAACCAGAATTAGCTATGGAGTCTTCTGATTCCCTTTGTTTACCGAACAAACATTTTACTGAATTCTTGACTAGATACTATTCTAGCTATGGGGAACATAGTCACATATGGTTCAGTCTCTCCATTGCTGATGAGTTTGTATCTTTGAAGGAGACACAATCATAAATCAGTGTAATTGGGGCTATCAGCAGTATGTTTGAAGTGCTCTAACATTGAAGGGCAGGTGGTTAATTTGTCTGGATGGGAAAGGGCAAGGACTAAGAAAGGACTGACAGGCATTTAAAGTTGTGCTGGGTCCAGTAGATGAGTAGAAATCAGAGAGGAGATGAAGAGATATCACACATTAAAGGCACAAAGGTATAAACTAACTGAGTGGACTTTGCATGAAATAAATCCCTCCCTACCCATAAACCTACAACAGTGACTTATTGGTCCACTCACGCTGAGTGATTATTGCCACTTTTACCTCTGTCTTAAACCTGCCTGCTTTATCCCAGCAGCTACTGTTTCTACTGGGTTTCTACTTCTTTGCTCAGTCTCTACAAATAATACTGCTGTGAGAGTGCCTGCTTGAGTTTCCAATTCTAATTTTTTTCTTGATCTCTCCCTTTTTTATGTTCCATGTTCTTTAACTAAATGGTCAGTTTGGTATAAATTCCTTGTCAAGCCACTGTTCCAGAACTCCCACCTTGATCATGAGTCCAGAAATATCAAATAACTAATATTAGATCAACTTTCAAAACATTTAAACAGCATGATTTTCTGTGGGCAGTCTGATTTCAACTAGCCTGAACCAGGTATCATTCCGTTTATGCTTTGGTATATCTCAAGCCCATTTTTAGGCATGAATGGAAAAACCAATTAAAATTTATATATGGAAAATATATTGTTAGTATCTCTAGTAGAAATGGAATCAAGCAAGTAAATGTGTTATTTGAATTTAGAAAATACCTTAACTCTGGCTTAATTAATAATATAGTGATGCTTACTACAGTATTTAGCATGTTTAATTCTTACCACTCTTCTGCACATAAAATATAATTTGATACATTCATAAGGCTATGATCATTAACTGTGAAAATCCTGCTACAATAAGTGAGCTTTGTGTGTGTGTATTATTTTTTCTTTTGCCCTCATAGGCAATAAGCAGAAAAGGAAAGATATTACAAGGAATAAAATGTAATGTCATATTTGAAGTGCCTGGAAGGTAAGTAAAAGATAGCCCATACTATAATTCTAAATATTACAGAATCAGCTGTAAAGACAGCTCAAAACCACTTCCACTGTGAAGTCTTTGTAACATTTCTCCTTTATTTATGGTAGCACTTTAATACTTCTTGATTTCCTATTCTTTGCTCCTTTGTGTATGTACTATATGCTTCCACTAAAGTACCTCTAACAGTTTTTATACTTTATTTTTTATATGACTCTTGGTCTATTAAAATGTGAACTCCTTGGAGCAGGATCTCTCTTCATTATCTTGGTTCATTAGCATTTATTATATAGTAGGAATAGGTGTCAATGCATTGTTGATGAGTGAATGAATGAATTAAGCTTATTTTTGTTTGCATAATTTTATATCACATTTTTAAATTTATAACTCAAATGATGATTTTCTTATTCTACTAAATATCCTTAGAGAAATTAGTATTTTAATGGAGTATAGTTTTTATCAAATGGATATATAGCCCAGTTATTTAGCTTTCCTTTGTTACTGGCCATTTTGCTTGCCCCGCTTTTTACTATGGAAAAGATGCTGTGAATTTATTCTTGTAGGTCTTTTTTGCACATCACTGAGTATTTCCTTATGATGCATTCCTGTAAATGAAGTCATTCAGTTAAAGGCCATGAACATTTTTACAATTTTTTGGATGTGGAAAGTAGAAAGCCTGAGACACAACTTTGCAGCAGGGAGGAGAGTAGCTGGGGCCATTCTTGCATCCTCCTAGCTGCATGCATGATAGGGACCTCTCCTCTACCAGCTCTCCACTCAGTATCCAAGTCCTAGGAGTCTTTCCTCCCTGATTCCCCTCAGGTAACCAACTATGTTTACCTGAAAATCACTAGTGATTAGTTGATCGTTTAAGATCTTTTAATGAAGGACCATTTTTCATACAAGAAGCCCTGCCATATTCGTGACTTTTTTTTTCTTGAAAAGAAAAGAAAAAAAAAAGATTATATATCGACAACCATTTCTAAACTTTTTGAACTAAAATTGAATTTCTGCATTTATAAATCCTAAAAGTTTTACTTTTTATTGTATTTAAGAGGAATTCTTTAGGAAGACGAACTGTATAGTCCATATTCCAAAAGCTTTATATTTTGTACACTGATTGTTTTAAATTGGGATCTTTTTTTTTTTTCATTGTTTAGACCAAATCTTACTTTTTAATGAAATGTTATATTTGGGTTTAACATACCTTTTAAATTAATTTAGGAATTACCTCTATTTGAAGAGCAAAAAATTTATTTGTGAGATTTAATTGCATACATTGACGTTTTAAAACAATTAAAAATAAATGTTTTAAAAAATGTGAGGTTGAGCCTCAGTTCCTGATGTGTGCATTGCTGGTTAGTACTGGGAGCAAGACATATATGAATTGTTTAGTTGATCATATGACATAAATAGATTATTTTGCTCACAAAATTTAATTGTCTTTAAGTATCACAGAGAAAACCTAAGATAAGTGTTGTCGGTCAGAATAGTATGACAGAACTGCTTTTGATTTTTGAATGAAGGTCAAAATAAAAATAATCACTGAATAGTTTCCCACTTTGGCCTTGCAAACATCTGAAATTGTCCATTGATATAAAGTCATATTGAGGTTGGCACTAGTCTTAGCCTTTAGCAAAATGAATTATCTATTAATTAAGTCCAAATAAGTAAAACTCTGTGATCTTTGTATGTTGTAACTGAGCCATATTTTTAAAATAGTGGTATATAAAGTGGAAATACCCCAGTGAAGAAAAACCTAGAAATTCATGTTTCCACAATTGATAAATCCACCAAGCAGGGGGGACCCAGGGTTTCAACCCAGCTTCATTCCTCCAGCTCTGTGGTTGGCTAGAACTAGAAAGTGCAAGGAGCAAAGGAGGTACTCCACTTTTAGGTTTTTTCCAAGAATGTTGCTTTTCTTCCCTTGTCCCCCATTGAATGGGTACAAACTTAGGTCTCTTCAGCAGCTGAAAGACATTCCTCCCTCACTTTACCCTTCCTGGTCCAATGGAGCATCCAGAGGGCAGTAGGAACTGGTTTTACAGATGCAGTGGGATCGTTATTTGTATTCTGCCAGGGGTAGGGTGGTAAATACACTACCTGACTGTCTTCACCCTTCCCTTCTTTTCCTGTGCCAGGCATGCTTCCTTTATTGCAGAGTTTCTTTGAGCCCAGCTGCAGCCTCCAGTTGCACCCCATGCTTTGACAGGTGGCAGGGGTGGGGTAGGGGGTGGAGCATGTTTGCCCCTCTGCTGTACATGATGTCATCTTGGAAAATAGGGAAGAGGAGGTGGTGGGCCAATCTTTGTCTCACTCTACCTCCCACAACCATACATTACCCACCTGTGTCTCTTGTTCAAAAGGAGAGGAAGAAGCATTAAGTGTTGGAAAAGACTAGATATTACTTACCCATTTCTGAATAAACATTTGTTATTCCTTTAAAAATGTAAGAAAACTATAGCAAACCATTTAAGAACAAAAATAATATGGTTTCTGATATTTTAAAATGTTTAAAATTACATAAGAATACTCAACATTAGTCTTAATGTTGAAATTGCTGTTGTTTTTTTACAGTGCATATAAATTTCTAGATGACATTTCAAAATTATAATCAGATGTGAATCATTAAAAGTTATCATTAAATATTTTCATTTGTGCCTGATATAAGGCAATTATGTTTTCTAAATCAGCTTTAGGGAGAGGCTAAAGAATTTCACTAATTGGAATACATGCATAGTATATAAACCATTAAAGTGCATGGAGTGTTTTGCTTATAAGTATTTTTATCTGAAAATACAGCATTAACAAGATATAGAATATCCACAAGTAAAATATCATGAATGCATACCTTCTTTGTGTAAATAAAGGTAATATAATATGTTGCTGCTTCTATAGATGCCAGCAACAATAAATAAAACATAATGTGTCATTTAGTATTTTGATAGCTGTGGGAACAGTCAATGGGATACAGAAAATAAAGTCTCCCATTTCATTATAATCCTTTTGGAATGAGAAGATATGTGAATATATTAAGAGATGAACATTTGTTAGAGTGGGAACATGAATGGAGAAGATTTAGCAGTCAGTAAGAGGATGTCTGGATATACAAGCCGAAAGTCAAGAGACTGGAGGACATACATGGAAGTGCAGGCAAGCAGTAGGATGGATATCCCAGACGCAGTGACTGCAAGATAGGCAAGATAGGTACTGCCATCCTAGAGCTCTTGGCCAGGAACCAACTCAGGGTTTCTTACCAACTACCAGAATCAGTGCAGGAATATAAGGGCTTGAGGATGATGAACAAGGAAAAATGTCCACTACAGGAATTAATGCTGACTGTTTACAGAGTCACCAAGTGAGTGTCTGTCCTCTGTTATGTCGCTACCATTCCAGATGTAAATGGTCCTAGAGCCAGGGTCATCTCAGCCAGCAGATGTGGACTGAGAGGCTCCAGGTGTGGGACTGCAGAGTGGCAGGCTGTTCATTAAACAAACAGTGTAAGTGTTTAAAGTTCAGTTATAGTATTTCACACAGTTGTTTACATTTCTTTTGAGAAAGAGAGATATTAGCCTTAATTGTTACCTAGGAATTGAAAGTCATGTGATATCAAATAGAATTCACCAACCATAATCATTGTTTGGTCAATTTAATCCATGATAAGAGTATTAAAGGTAAAATGTCCACTATATAAAGTGATATATGCACTATATAAAGTGATATACAAAGTGATATACATCACTTTGTATGGTACATTTAACAGATCTCCAAAAACATTCAAGCAATCTATATTTCAGTTGTGTTGTGTTTGAAGTTTACAAGTAGGTTTAATTTTAGCTCTCATGCATGTGAAAAAGTGTTTTCTTCATTTGGTTGTTATAGAAAATTAGCAATCTTTGCAACATCATCAATCTATCTGAACATGTGTTTTCTGGAAAATAGGAAATCTATCATTTTTCTTTTTAATATTTAGTATTTAAATCTAAGAATCCAGAAAAAGAGAATTCTATTTGTTAATGCTCTGTTGTGTCTAAAGATCTTGCTTAGAAGGAAAAAAAGAGCCAAACTTATTTTTAAATCCTTATTTTACTCATTTGGAATAAAAACAAATGATAATTAATTGCAAATAAATTATTTTATATTTCACAACAGGATAGTCTTTAGTGGCAAAGCAAAAGATGTGTTGTAAAAAATCATTTAATCTGAATATTAATTTAGATTTCTGAAGTTCAAAATATAAATGGAGGTAATTTTAATTATATCTACTATCTCTAATTGCCTTCTAGACAAAATAATTTAATTATCACCCAATTACTCTAAATACAAAGTCTCTAAAACTGAACTTATCTTCCTGGTCCATGACTAGATAAATTAAATTAAAATCTTTTGTCTGTATTTTGTGATGTGATAGAACACTGTTTTTCATTCCTGGTTACTCATTAGAGTTACTGAGGGAGTTTTAGAAAATATTTCTAGACTCCACCTTTAACACTTAAATCAGAATTTCTTGGGGATAGACTAGGCATAGGCACTACTTTTAAAAGCCTGCAGTTGATTCTAAAGAGTAGTTGCAATTGAGATTTACTTAAGTATTATTGTAAGTTATTTTAGGGTTGGTTCTTATATAGCATAGCCATGTAGGAAATAAAGAACTTTCATAGTTTCTATTTCTTTGTCATCACAATTGAGTATTGTCCAAAGCAAAATAGCGATACTTAAGAAGACATATTCCTCAAGGATTCCATCATTTCTTTTCCTTTTCCTCCTTTCTCCCAACATTGTAAACCTAGTTCCTTCCACATGTCTAACTCTCCTTATATTAATTATGGACATGTTTTTGGCATCATTTATACCTTGAAATACTTTATGCATAAATGGAGAAATAAATCATAGACTTTGGAACTGAACTGATGGAATTTTCACTTTTAGGTCTACTACTTGCTCTGTTTCATGTCACTTTGCTTAAATACTTACCTGTTCCAGGCCTTATTTTCTCACATCATGTAAAGAATTGTGACTGTTAAAGGTAAAATGCCCAGCTAACGAGGTCATCAAATGGAAGAGGCATTTATAGTAACCCCAAGGTTACTATATACAAAGTGTTCTCTTTGTCTCAAAGGTGCCTGCCTGTCCCAAGCTCTTAACTCTCTCCCCACCAAAATCCCCTATTAGATATTCTTAGCTCCCCTTACTCTTTCTTTTTCTAGAATTGTCACAGATGTAATATAATAGATATGCCATTATTCAGTTAACATCTGTGTTCACCATTCTATAAGCTCCTAATGTGAGAGATGTCATGTCTAGATTTTCTCATCATTGTTTTTTGATAATAACATAGCATAGGATTGGGCACAGAGAGTTGAATGCATGAATGGATGGATGAATGAATGAATGGCTACATATTAGTGGAAATATTTAGTGAATATTCAATAGATGTCGGACATTTTACACCAAGTCATTTAACACAAATATGCAAAAATCTATGAATATCCTAAATTTAATTATAGAAAGATTGACGGTTTGCTCAAGGGCACAGCTTGTAAACCGCAGAACCTAAGCCTGAATTTCTTATTCTTTAATTCAACTTCTCTCTATATATTCTTCCCTTTTATTCATTCTATTTATTCATAAGTCCAAATAAGCAGCCTCAGTGTTAGCACATGCAGGGGATCCAGAGACCTTTCTCACCATGTCCTTCCTTGGCTCCTCCCACTGTTATGATTGCATTCAAAATTTTAGATGCTTTGTACTGTGCTTCCAGAGTCTCAAGGCCTCCAACATGCCAGCAGTGTTTCTCATACTCTTGTCTGCATCAGAAGCCCATGAGAAAGGTTCAAAGCACAAATACCCTTTTCCCACTCCAAGATATTTTAAGTCAGTAGTTCACTAGTAAGGCCTAAGCATATGTATTCTTTGTGAAATCTCCAGGTGATGCTGATGTAGGAGCCTTGACTACATCAATGTCAGAGCAGCTTGAGCCCCAGGAACGCTTGGCTTTGGGAAGGAAATGGATTTTGAAGAGCTTAGGTGTGAAACAAGAATGTGGTACAGTTGAGGAGATACCTGTGCTCAAACCACAGGGAATTCCAGCTGTTTGAGAAATTAACTCTTATTTTCAGAGATTAAAAGTTTTATAAAGAGCACAGAGAAGTCTTTGTCGTTAGATATTGTAATATCATATGCTGAATCTGTTAATGCTAATCGCTTTTAAATCATACTGAAATACAATGAAACAAGAAACATTCATTTTATAACAGGAACGCTGGAGTCATTAGTGATCTGCTTTGAACGCGTTCTTAATAACTAAGTAGCATGAAAATATACATATTCTTAAATATGTGTCATGTAAGTGTTATAGTAAATTTTGCCTAATTAGAGCAGTATACAATGAACAGTCTTTTAAAAATTATTGCTCTTGAACAATTAGAAAAACATGATTATAATTTACAGATTTCTTGTGGTTATTTTTGTTATTTTCTCTGCATTTTTGTCATTGTTTTTGTTGATGTTTGGCTTTATTTTTTCCTCTGGGGCCAAAGGAAAACCTTACAGCTACTCATTTTTACAAATCCAAACAAAAACCACTCTGTTTCTTTAGGAAATCTACAAACTCGAAGTTTTATGTGTGAAACTTTTATATAGATAGGCGTGAATATACTTAAAATTATGACACACTCAATAATGCAGACTACATTATATGGAATCTGTGGTAATTTGAGCAGTGATGGAAAGTCTAAACTCATATGCACCTGGGATAAAAATCATTTTCTTTTTTTTTTTTAAAGATTTATTTTTATTTATTTAATTCCCCTCCCCTCCCCCGGTTGTCTGTTTTCTGTGTCTTTTTGCTGCGTCTTGTTTCTTTGTCCGCCTCGTCAGCGGCAAGGGAAGTGTGGGCGGCGCCATTCCTCGGCAGGCTGCTCCCTCCTTCGCGCTGGGCGGCTCTCCTTATGGGTGCACTCCTTGCGCGTGGGGCTCCCCTACGCGGGGGACACCCCTGTGTAGCAGGGCACTCCTTGCACGCATCAGCACGGCACATGGGCCAGCTCCACACGGGTCAAGGAGGCCCGGGGCTTGAACCGGGGACCTCCCATGTGGTAGACGGACGCCCTAACCACTGGGCCAAAGTCCGTTTCCCAAAAAAACCATTTTCTATAACTTTCTAGCATCCTTACCTTGGGCCAGTTTCTTAATCTCTTTGTGCCATAGTTCATCCATCTGCACTTCAGAGATTTTCTGTTAGCATTAGATAAATAATATGTGAAAGACCTAGTATGGTCCCTGTCAAAGAATAGGTTTCTGTTTAAAAGAAAAAAATAAATGAAAAAAAGCTATAAGGAGATACAGATACATGATATCAACTCCAGTGACTCAAGTTTATAAACAGCTATATGACAATGGGCTCTTCTTGACTCCTGCAGCCCTTACCTCTAGGGAAATCCCTGCCACACATCTTCCTCACCGTCCCCAATTTAGACATTTTCATGGCCCAGATCTGCATTCCTGTGCATATGAACCCATTATAAATAGGATCTTTAAAGATATTTTTGTACTTAATCTATGTCCCAACTGATTGAGGGTGGGTCTTAATCTGGATTATCAGAATCCTTTATAAACAGAAGAAATTCAGACAGAGAAAGCCACTGGGAAGAGCTAGAAGTCAATGGAACCTGGAAGAAAAATGAAAGGACATGGCGATGTGATGTCAGGCTGGGATACAAGCCAAGGAACTCAGGGGTTGCTCACCAGGCAGAACACTCCAGACCCAGAACAGTGGACCCAGGAATAAGTATGACTTTTAGCCTCCAAAGCAGTGAACCAATAAATTCCTGTTCTTTAAGCCAAAACCAGTTTGTGGTCTTTGTCATAGGAGCCTAGGAAACTAAGAACCATTTTCCAAAGGTTTTCATATCTCCAAGTAGGAGCATGAGAATTTCATTTTGTTATTTTTAAATATGTACACTACTTTTAGGAAAATCTACAACACTGCTACTAATCAGCTGTGTAATCCTGAACATCAGTTATTGTAATGAGAGTGAACTGGATTTTCTCTATCACAGCCAGCTCTTAAAATCTCTAATTCTATAGTGTCTCCTTATGTTACAAATACTCTTCCTATATTGTATCACTTTGGATCTAGTTTTGTATATGATAATGAAGTAAAGAGAAAATTGTCTCAAAATGTGTAGGAACTTTTAATTTAAGATAAAACCAAAATAATGCTAATTTTTAACTGTCAATAAACAAAACAGTTGAATATTTGAGGATGATGACCAAGAAAATGGGCTAAGGTATGAGTACATTTATACTCTAGGCTTGCTTATTTATTTAAGAAGACTGATGAAACCTATTAGCATAAAATATTTTATTTTCTAATGTTGCTCATTATGTAAAATGCAATTGCTTTATTAACTAAGCATTGAGGATTTCCTGATGCAGTTATGAAATAATTTAGACCATGACGTAGTCTAAAATCAATGTTAATAAAGAGTATCACACCAAGTCATTACAAGTGAAGTGGAAATCATTTCTGTAGAATTTTCCCAATGGAAACTAAAGAACTTCTTTGTTCAAATACATATGCCTGTAATAACCATTCATGCAGCTAAAATAAAGTGATTCCTTTTTTGTGTAACTATCAGACAAATTGTTCAAATTAGACCAAAAATATATAAAAATAAAGAAATGATAGAAATGAGGGACAATATATTATTTTAATTATTTGCTAGTATGTGTAATACTACATCTTCATATAACAATATTTTCCAGAAAATATGAACCCAATTGTTAGTATGGGTATGGTGTATTCTTTATTTTCCAAAATGAATGAAGTGATTAAAAGAAAATCATTTGATTTATGTCCTTCACAGATTAATAACATGAACATATGTTCATGTTAGTTCCATCCTTGTGTTTATTTACAAAACCAAACCAAACACAGAGGTATTATACAAGTAACCTAAATAATGGTGACATGGTTGCACTCAGTCTCTGAATTTTCATCAAAACCATTTGTACACTTTTTTGTACACTGGTTTTATTTCTACAAAAAAATAAAATAAAAAACCACCAAGGTAAATCCTTTAAAATAGTAAAAGATAGTGATAATAATAATGCTTCCTTCTGCCCACCTCAGTAGGACGAAGATGGTGAGATGAATGCTATACCAACTTTTAATCATAGTTCTGCATTGATTGAACAATGTTTTTGCCCATGTCAACCCCCTTTTGCCTGGACATTGCTTAATGTGGATATTTCAGACTTTTTTAAGTTTAATATGGAGTTCTAGTCATCTGTGTTAACTTGGCTCTGTTAGATAAATTATTTTAAATAGTATTATTTTAACCATTTTTAAGTAATATCCTAAATTAAATACAAGTGGCTAACATTAAATTAATTGTTATAATTTAAATTTAAATAATAGTTATTTTCCAGGTTCATTCAAAATAATAAAGCAGGTTGATGATTCTGTTGAGAAAGAGGTACTATTTTTATTTACAAAGTGATTTAGCATTTTCACTAATATGAAATTCCACTTTGATCTACTTTTAGAAAAATCAACTGGACAAAACATTGAGTGATATGGAAATTAGATTGTCCACATAAAATCATGTGATTTAAAATTTTTTTGTCATAAATAACATCTGAAACATGAATTAATTAAATATTAAAGCAAAAATTTTCATTTCTAGTGGAGAATAAATGGTAAGAAAATAAAGACATGCTTGATAAATATATAATTATACAAAGAGTAGTTTTGATTGGCACAAAACTAATTTGCTGTCCATTTAGAAAGTTTTTTTTTAACCTTCAATGAGAAATAAAATCAGGAATCAAAAAGATTATTTGCCACGTATTCAAATTTTTATTCACTTTAAGATAACATCAAATAGAAATTCAGCAATGTTATTTTAGTATACATTTAAACTAAATTACAAATGCTATGATTGCAACACTACAAACCTAACACAATACAGCAAAATATTAACATTAATGGAATAGTTTGCTAGGTGGCTAGATGCAAGATAAATACATGCAAATTAATAATTATCAGTTATTCTTAAAGTAGCCAATGGAACAAAAATAACAATAGTGACAAATATATCAAATATTTAAGGATGAATTTAATAGGGAAAAATCAAGACTTAAACGAAGAAAATGGTTACATTCTATTAAAAGCTTTAAAGCAAGGTTTGAGTAAATAGCAAAATATGCCATATTTTAGGTGAGAAAATATAATATAAAAAAATGAAAATCATTTCCAAATTAAAACGCAAACGTAGTTCAGTTGTGATCCAAAACCAGTGGACTTTGCTTGGGACCTGTACAAAATTATTTTGAAGTCCATGTGGAAGAATAAATACATGAGAAATGCCAATATTTTTTTTTCCTAAAGATTTATTTATTTCTCTCCCCTCTCCCTCCCACCCTGGTTGTCTGTTCTCTGTGTCTGTTTGCTGCGTCTTCTTTGTCTGCTTCTGTTGTTGTCAGTGGCACGGGAATCTGTGTTTCTTTTTGTTGCATCATCTTGTTGTGTCAGTTCTCTGTGTGTGCGGCATCATTCCTGGGCAGGCTACACTTTTCTTTCGCGCTGGGCGGCTCTCCTTATGGGGTGCACTCCTTGCGCATGGGCCTCCCCTATGCGGGGGACACCCCTGCATGGCAGGGCACTCCTTGCATGCATCAGCACTGCACATGGGCCAGTGCCACATGGGTCAAGGAGGCCTGGGGTTTGAACCACGGACCTCCCATATGGTAGACGGACGCCCTAACCACTGGGCCAAGTCCGCCGCCCCAATATATTTTTAAAGAATAGTGGGAGAGGGGACATTTCTTACTAGATATTAAAATTTAACCAATGTTATCTTAAGCAAAACTGTAAATTTTTGTCACACACAAAAATTTTTATCAGTGGAAAGAATAGAGTCTATAATTACATACAAATATGTATGGAAAAAATACGCATATGAAGCTCATATATTTTACACTTGAAAAACATATGAATGCTAATAAAGTTTAATCAATGCTTGCTAAGTGTAAGGAATTTGTAAAGGTTAAAAATGTTTCTACATCATTAAATCTCTATTTGTATTATAACAATACTATAACAAACATGATTGTTCTAATTTCAAAGAAATAAAAAACAAAGATGCTTTGGCAAAGTTTAAGGAAACTGTTAAAGCATAATTAGGAATATTATAATTTGTAATTTATAATCACAATTTTATTTTAAAATAGTTGATTGGTGGCTATTATATAAAATTTTGAACTTGATGAAGTTTTGTTTGTTTCCTTGATCTCAAATTTTTGCTCCTCTCCTCTTACCAAATCTTTCAGGTTCCCCAGGGCCCCTCACTCCAGCAGGTCAAGGAAGACAAAACAACATGTTTTACAATGTGTATATTTATTTGTAAAGTATTTGCATTTGTTCCTATAATAATAAGGTGTATATATATGAATTATAATTAAATATCTTTGTCTTAGGCATGTTCTAAAACATAGCTAAATCTCTGGAGTATTAAGAGTGCTACTGTTAATGGAGCCTATACATGGTGTAGATTTTTAAATTTTGTTTTCATCAGTCCATTCCCAGAAAAGTAATTGAAGATCATCTGTTATTTGTAAAACATCAGTGTATTGGTGTGCAATTTCCTATATAAAAGGTAGCATCATTCTTATGATAAGTCATCAGTATTTGCTAATGCTCGTGGGGGTTGAGAGTAAGACTGTTCAAATATTATTGTGACTCTTGAGGTTTTAATATTATTCCTTCATCCCTCCCTAAAATGACAAAGATTTGTGGGTATGTATGGGTGTGTGTGTGTTTGCCATGTGTGTCTATATGTATATGCAAATATATTTTATAAATCTAAAGTTTAGCTAATCTTGAGAATGCTGTAATTCCCTTAAAATTAATAGCTATCTCTCGAATGTTTTGCAAAGCCCAAGGTTGGGCATTGCTGCTGTAATAAACAAAACAAAGCAAAACAAAAAACTCTTACAACATGCTCTTAAAATATAGTCTATTTTAAAAAACTGCTTACCACTAATTCCTGTAACTTCTAGACATAAAGTGTTCAATTTATGTTAGACATGTTTGAAATTGTTCCAGAAGACAAAAAGCTCCAATGATGGTATTTATGAAGTATGTAATTTAGTTCATTGTTCCTGATACTTAGAGAAATGAGATCTTGTTTCTGGTTCCATCTGTGCCTCATTGCCCCTAAATATAGCACAGATGAAGGGGAAAAAAGCAAACTTCTAGTGTATGATTCTCTGAAATAAAAGGTTTATTTTGAACTAGCCAAAGACAGCATGTATGCTTTGTATGATAGTAAAGGGAGGGGCATTGAAAAATGTTTCACCAGCAAAGGGACTTATGTTTCAGGTGACTTTATGAAGATGAGCTCCTCATTATTGATTCTTAGGTCTTAGGTGATGATATCAAAGCTTACTGGACAATTAAACAAGCTTAAATACTGGTACAGACCCCTCAGCAATGCTGCTTTTCACTTCATGCCAAGGATTAGTAAGAGATTGACCAGAATTAAATCCTTACATCTTTACTCCCTGTACACAAAAGAAGCAGGGGGGAGAGAAGGGAGAGAAGGGAGAAGAGAAGAGATTTTTCACTTTTCCTTTTTGTTTAGTCTGAAAGAGATCACTAATGATCAGAAATTCCTGAGCAAAAGTTTGATATGGATATGATTCTAGACCACAAGCCTGCTATTCAGTGTGACTTAAAAAGAAATTCTCAGTTAAATTATGCAGAGAAACACTGTCAAGCAGCTGGGTAAGCTCTGACATACTGATGGTAATTTTGTAGATTTTGCGTAAAATTAGGGTTTTTGTATATCTCTGTAGTATACCCTTTTTTTAATACATTTTATTTATAAAAAAACTTTAGATTACATACGTGTTCCATAAAAAATATAGGGGCTTCTCATATGCCCCACTCCCTACCCCTCCCACACTTTCCCACATTAGTAACATCCGTCATTTGTATGGCACATTTCTTACAATTGATAAACACACATTGGAGCATTGCCACTAGGTGTGGATTATTAATATTAAAGAAAAAAAGAGGGGTAGGTATTATAGCCAAGTCTCTTGACCTCACAGATTTCTTTAGCTTCTCTTTGTTTACTGTTTTTAATGCAAATGAAATGTGAGAATATATTTAATAAATTTAAATATAATTTTTATAAATCTTTAATTCTTTTCCTCTAAAATTCCTTCAGTTTTTCTTCCAAAATATTCAGAATTTTAGATGATTTTGCATTGGCTAATCTGATTGCTAGTTGAAAATACCTTTGCCCATTGTTAGTCTTGATTTATTTTGATTTATTTGATTTACTTGTCTTTCCTTAAGAAAATTGAAAAAGAGAGGAATATATAAGGAAGTGAGAAATAAGCATAATATTACAACTGAGAGGTAAAGTGATTAATATCAAGCATGACTCTTTTCATTGTTTTATTCATTTAATTTTTAAAACAGTTGTATATATTCTATGCTAATTTTAATCTGATTTATTTTACTTGAAAAGTATAGTGTAGATTTCTACATGACTTTTAAAAGGAGTCATTGTCTCATTTAATGACTATATATTATTCCCTTTTTGATTATTCTTTTTTTGATGTTTATATTTCTCCATATTTGAGTCTTTTTTGACTTTTTTTCATTTTTTCCATTTCAGACTATTAGATTAGAATTCTAGAAGGAAAAAAATAAATTCCATTACATTTATTAAAAACATAATTTCCATATTCTTCAGTTTTTGCTTATTGATTTTTTAAGTAATATTTTTCTGTGAAAATTAGATTGATTTATTCTTCAGGGACAGAATATTTTTCAAGTTCATCTTCAGTTCCTGTATAGCATAACTTTCTTTATCATCATTTTATGTTTTCCCATTACCTACTGGAAGAATATTTGTTGTTTTTCTTATATGGTTGATGGTTCAGGGCATTGTCAGTTATAATTATGTGTTTTGTTTTGCTTTAAAAGTAGATATTAATTCTTCCATTACATTTTGATGTCTTGAAATACTTTTGATATCTTCTAGCTCTCTTTTTATTCCTTCTTACTCTCTTCCCATCTCATCCTCTAAATGTAATCTTTCTTTATAGTTCTCCCTTTCCATGGCCTAGACACTATGTCATTCTTATATTCATTTGAAGATAACAAACAGACTTATGTAAATTTATTTCTGCTTCCAAGGGTATTTTATTATACATACAACAAAATCTTAGTCAATCCACGGGTGTGTGCCTTACTTTGAAATCATGGTTCTATTGAATATTGTGGGGATTGAAAAACAACCCACAGTCCAAATCTTCCCACCACCTCTTTTTGTAAATAAAAAAATTATTGATACAAAGCTTAGCCCATTCATTTATATATTGTCTTTTGTTGCTTCTGTCCTACAAGATAAGGTTGAATAGTTGTACAATGACGATATGGTCAAAAAGCTATATAAACTACAACTACCAGTGTTTATGCTCTATGGCCCTTTATAGAAAATGTTTGCTGACCTATGATGATAGAAAACATTTATTTTTTAAATTCTCATTTATTTGGTTCAGTTTGGTTTAGACTCTATATCCATTTCCCTACTCTGGGAACTTACAGATCCTTTATTGGAATTACAGCTTCTTAATTGCATACATGGGCTGAACAGATGACCTTGTCTAGCTTATTCAAATGTGCTACTCCCTGGAATTTGAATTTGAGTAGAATCCATTGAGTGGTAGAACTCTGACTCAGTTGTTTCCACTATGAGGCTTGGTACAAGCTATATTGGGGGAGAGTAAAGTTGGTAATAAACTCAGGAAGATAGAACTTGGAGTTAGCAGTCAGAACTTATGTACCATGAAAAGTAGTTTGCAATGAGCAGTCATGAAGGACTTTTCAGAAGGGAAATGACATTCAGATTTATGCCTTAGGGCAGGCAGATCACTCTGCTGTCCGGAAAAACTTTGCTATAAAGTTTTTAAAGCTTTTCTGTTATCAGAATGATCAGTTGGACAGCTTGAAAGGAGAAGAAACTTCAGTAAAGCAATAGTGATGGAGAGGTAAAAGAGTGATGTTTGAGAGGACAGAAAAGATGGAGAGAATGAAATGGAGGGAAAGGAAAAGATATACCAAAGATTTCAGTCTGAGTGACTGAGTTGTAGGAAATACATAGAGAAAAGTGGTTTTAGTAGGAAATAATAGTTCGTTTTAGACATATTGCCTTTGAAGATGTCTGTGAGGCATCTATGTGAGTTATGGAATAAATAAATCACTAGTGGAAGCGGACTTGGCCCAATGGCTAGGGCATCCGCCTACCACATGGGAGGTCTGCAGTTCAAACCCCGGGCCTCATTGACCTGTGTGGAGCTGGCCCATGCGAAGTGCTGATGCACTCAAGGAGTGCCCTGCCACGCAGGGGTGTCCCCTGCATAGGGGAGCCCCATGCGCAAGAAGTGCGCTCCGTAAGGAGAGCCACCCAGCATGAAAGAAAGTGCAGCCTGCCCAAGAATGGCGCTGCACACACAGAGAGCTGACACAACAAGATGACGCAACAAAAAGAAACACAGATTCCTGGTGCCGCTGATAAGGATAGACACGGTCACAGAAGAACACACAGCGAATGGACACAGAGAGCAGACAACTCGGGGGGCGAAGGGGAGAGAAATAAATCTTTAAAAAAAATAGATCACTAGTAAGCAAAAGTAGAATGAAGACAAAGCCTCTGGGAATAGTACTATTGTTAGAGAAAAATGGTGCTCACTGGGACACAGAGAGAGACAATTGCAGGCAGAAAGTTTATTGGGAAGCTCTCCGCATGGAGGGGATCTGAAGAATAGCCTTCAGCCCCCCACCCCCACCCCCACTGGCATGGCAGGGGTCTGAAGAGGGACTTCAGCCTGCCTCTGGCAGAGGCGGTCCTGAATATATACAGTACAACTATAGGCAGGAAAATACTTAGTCAGTGGGAGGGGGTTGGGGCTTGCATAAGACTTGAGAACCAATAGGGAACTGTAGAGGGAATTTTTTCACTTGTATAGCTAGGAGGTTGGTGGGCTAGGGGTAGTGAATTCTAGGTATGTGGGAGAGGTTGGTGGTGCCATGTGGTTACTTTGTCTATTATTGTGAGGAAATGAATTGTATCTGAGCACGGTGACTTGGGATGGGGACTGTTCTAATCACGGGAATGCAAGTCACTGTTAGCTATTGTAAACCTTGTGATCAGTTCATCATTATAAACCTTGTAAAGGAGAAACAACTTTCTAACAACTGTGAAGTGCCCAAAGAGGAAGGTAGGTAAGGAGGAGGAGACAGCAAAAAAGCAAGAGGATGATGCATCAGAGAAAGGAAAGGAAAAACAAAAGGAAAAGGAACTATAAAGTCACATCATTATGTTATATACTCCACTCATATTTTATGGTCTTTCTATGGCTTTCAAGGGTAGAAATTATTTTTCATTTGTTTGTGTGAAAGAGGAAATAGCCATTGGGATCAAAACTTGGAGATTTTTATATAGATTATGACCTTTTTGTGTTTAAGGGAATTCTTAAAATGGAAGACAAGGATAAATACCTAGGCTACTACAATTTACTAAGGAGTTTTCTCTATGAAACTTCTGTTTCTATTAGTGGAGAAAGCCTCATTATGTAATTCACTTATAGAAAACCCTAAACTATGACAAAAATGACTCAACTTTGGGAAACCACAACTTTCCTCAACAGAGGGTCAATATATCTGATCTCAATGTTTATTTCCCAGGAAACAAATGTGGGGGGATATGTTTTTCAGTATTAAAGAGAAGTAGTACAACAAAATGTCCATAGCTCTCTAGGTTAGGAAATAAAAGCCATTTACCAAGCAAATTGGATAGGGGACTCTTGGTGGTAATCAGAGCATACACTGAAGAGCCAGCTGTTGAGATATGCAGATATCAAGATATTAGACTGTAATCTCAACCTGCTTTAGTGTATTGACTAATCTGTGTCCCAACAGTCCAAGTAAGCATACATTATTGAATTTGTCCAATTACTTCTCCATGAATATAAAGATTTAAATGTGGGATTCTTTTAACATTGAATTTGAAAATTTATAGTAGACAAAAAAATTATGTCCTGACTTCTGACCTTCCTCACTATATTTCTGATTCTTCATAATTTTGTAAACATGACTAAAGATTGAAATGTATTATAGAGAGGTCACTACAATGTTTATTTTTGTTTTTTTAAAGATTTATTTTTTTATTTCTTTCTCTTTTTTTAAAAAGTTTTTTTCCCTTGAAAAACATAGTGAGGGAAGATGTGAAGAGCCCCCAAGTGAAAAAAAATTTTTATTTTAAAGTTTATTTTTAGTATGAAAAGTATGAAAAGTATGAAAAATTTAAAAAACTACCTATTGTCTCACTGTCCTATCATAATAACTATATCCACCAGTCTTTATATATAATATTTATTTTTATAAAATTGTAATACTAGATATATGTGTGTTTATATATGTGCACATATAAAATTGAGTAAAATTTTTGTATAAAATTATTTTGTAAAACCTTTTCTAGATTGCTAAATATAGCATACATATATCATTATTTTTCAGCCTAATAATGTTTAGCAAGCATGTTTTGACAATTTTAGAAGAATCTTTAAAGTAGAAATAAACTCATATGTTAATGTTTTTAATTTCTTCATTTAGATATGCTCCTTTTATTTCTAACTAGAAAGGTCTTATTTTATAAGCCTTAATCCTGACTGTTCTGCTAAAACATTTAATGAAACGACATTTTTTATTATAAAACATATAAATTAAAAGTTCTTGAGTATGAAACCATTCTATTGAAAAGTAAAGAACTGGTTGTTTGTTTCTGAAGCTACACTGAAGCTATAATTGTTGAATTGTTCCTTCTCTTTAAATGTTGCAAATCAGAGGATCTTGGTTGACAACTCAGTTCCCTTAAACAGTGTATAATTATTTTATTTTCTCTATGCTATCGCTTACCTATCTTACATGACAGTGAACTCTATGCCCTTTTCTATTTTAATTAGTCTTTTATTTTCTATACAGTGCCACAGTATCTGAGTTGCTTAAATTGATTTTCAGCACAAAACAATTGGGTTCCTTCATTATAAAACACTCAGCATTTTTAGCTTCAATCGTGCATGCTTTTATTTTAAATCTGATGGAGAAGTCAGTAAATACTTAATTTGCCCTTTATCAACTTCACAAATAAAGTATCTTTACTTCACTTATAATCCCTTATTTCAATACACATTTCTGCTTCTCCTCACCTCCTCTCATTGTACCCCCGTGGAATATAATTTCCAAATAAATGTTGAAGGAAAAATATCTCTGTAATGCAAAGATTTTCCTATTAATATTTCATAGAATTTTGGTTTTTGATTCCAACAAATGTTCAAAATTACTCTCTCCAGCAAATAATTATGACACAAAACTGGAGAAACAGAAGTCCATATCTCAAATACATCCTAACAGAGGCTTATAGGATACTTAGGAAGGAGTGCACACAAATGAATAATTACACACCAAGTGCCATAAGATCAGCACAGGTAACTGGCAATTTAGAGCATCAGGAGAATTCCAATGGCAAAAGTAATTTTGAGTTGGTTCATAGAGACAAATAAGATTTACTGACTTGAAAAGAGTCTTCTTTTACCTGATCGACTGCAGTGGCCTCCTAACTGGTCTTCCCTCTTCCACTCTTGCCCTCCAAACAGCAATGAATTGATCATGTCATGACCTTGCTTGGAACCCTCCAATGGCATCCCTTTTCTCTGGTGCTAGAAGCATAACTCTTTAGAGCTGCTTCAATGCCCTACATGATCAGTTGATTGCACTCCCACCCGCTTTCTGATCTAATCTCTTTCGCCTATGCTCAACAAAGTTCCAGAACTTTATTTTGTTCAAACATACCCTATGGGGCCTTTGCGCTTTGCTATTCCCTCTGCAAGGGAGGCCAAGCCTTTGGATCTCTTGACCTTTGGGAGCATTTTGTGGTTCAGATCAGTACTCCAGTGATAGATACCTATGCAGAGAGACCCTTCCAGACCACCCAAATTGTCTCCTCACCCTGAATCAATCAAGTCACTCGGTTTAATACTCCTTCTAGCATAGCACTTGTTGCTATTTGAAAATTATATCATTTGTTTATGTAGCTACTTGCTTTTTGTCTGATTTTCCTCTTTAGATTATAATAATAATAACAGCTAACATATATTGACTACTAGCTATTTTATGATACTCACTGTGTACTTGCTCAGTGCTGTCTATAAACATATATTCATTTATTCTTCAGAACAACATCAGATGGTTGGCTATTTTATTATCACCATTTTATGTATAATAAAATTGAGCCACAGAAAGATTAAGAAACTCGCCCAAGTAAGCAGCAGAACTAACATTTGAATAAAAACAGCTTGACTCCAGAGGCTGTCTGTTTATTCATAAGTTCATATTGCCATCCTGAAAGTCTTTACATTGACTATTTGCCTGTTAATATCTAGAAAAAAGCATGTCTCATTGTTTGCACTCAAAGAATTGCTGAAATTTAAAAAAAAAAAAAAAGGTGTTTCTAGTCCTGAATAGCATGTATGGACATAAACAGCACGTGTAGAGACAGAAGGGAAGACATTTTCCCAGCAGTACGTAATACATATATCTTTCTGGGATTCATAAAAGAACTTCAAACTATCACACTGAGCATAGATTTTTGCGTTCAGTGTTTTAAGTTTTGCCAGTCAGGTGAGGGTGGGTAAGTGGATAGAGAGAAACTGTCAATTAGAAAGTACTTGAAGATCAAAGAAATTTATCAGTTAGTATCACATTGGCTTGCAAGTAACAAAAATCAAACTATAACAGTTCTTTTCCAATGGTGGCTTATTATTCTATTAGCAGGAAGTCGATTGAGGCATCCAGGGCATTCTATGGCTGAAAAATATGTCACAGACACAGTTACTTTCTGACTTTGTTTCACTTTTCTTTGCATTAAAGAGTTTTTAAGGTTAGTTTCAAGGCAACTGCTGCCCCTATAGACCTAAAAACCACATTCCAGGAGATGCAAAGGGACAAACATTATTTCTCCTACTAAGTCTTTGCTTTTTAATTTGATGAGGGAATTTCTCTTCAGTGATTTCTGGCTCAAGTTCATTGACTAGAATCATAGAGCATGGCTATTCCTGACTACAAAGGAGGATAGTTAATTGGGTAACTTGACCTGCTTGTCTAAATTGTAGAGGAAGGAAAGAGACAATGGAGACAGTGATAGTTTTTGTGTGGTCGGTCCACTGCCTGCTGCAGTGTAGGGCTGAGAGAGACCTGAGTATGTAGAAATAACCAAAGTATTCTAGAAAAGGTTGAAGGATCAATTGGAGAAAGAATGAATGAAGATGCAAAAGAAAAGAGAGTAATAAAAGACCTGTGAACATGCAAATAAAAGGAACATATGACTTGAATCTTTCTAGTTATGGTCAATCTAAATTTTGTTAATATGTTTCATTTGTAGCAAATACTTGAACTATGTATGAAATAAAATACATACATAGGAAAGTTGATAAGTTATCTTTTTTTTTTCTCCTGTTTACATGGAAAAGAAGAGTATAACATGACCTTGCAGTGTACTTTATGAGTGTATGCTTCCATTGCCTCATACCAATCACTCACATTTTGACTTTCTATCCAGGATATTTTATTCTTACATAATTCCCCCCATAAAATTTAAACTCTCATTGTATTAATTAAACATTGCTCTATAAAATTTCTCTGAAACATAGTGACTTTTAAAAGACTAAATATTTATTATCTCACTCAGTTTCAGGAATCAAGGACATGGCTTAGCTGTGGGCTTCTGGCTCAGGGTCTCTCATGAGATGTAGTCAAGTTGTTGGATAGGGCAACAGTCATCTGAATACATGATGGAGGCTGGAGAATATACTTACAAGGTGGCTCATGGTCATGTTTGACAAGTTAGAACTGCTCGTTGACTAGAGGCCTCTTTCCTTGCCACATGGACCTCCCCAAAGGGTACCTTGACTGTTCTTAAATATGGCAACTGGCTTCCACCAGAAGTCCTGATCCAAGAGAAAACAAAGTGAAAGCTAGAATGTCTTTTATGATCTAGTCATACAAGTCATGTACCATCATTTCCACAATATTCTATTGGTTACCTAGTATATTCAGTGTGGGAGGGTACTATACAAGGCCACAAATACCAACAGGTGTCTTGGGGGAGTATCTTGGATTCTGACTCCCACATTCTTATTATAATAGATTTGATAAAGTATTAAATAGTTTCCAAAGTTTTCCCCAGAGTCACTGAGCATCAAATCTGTTTTGCAATATAACTCTGATACCCAGTGACATCAAAAAGAAAGATTAAAAGTAGAGATCAGTAGGTTAATACATGAAAGGGAGGTAAGTATCAGGACCACAGAAAGAGCAATAGACATTGAATAGTGGGAGAACAATGAGGGGATTGAGTCTGAATAAATAAACTTTAGATTTAAGTTAGAGGTATTATCTGAAGATGCTTCTGAGGGATTTAGCCTCTGCTTGTATAAAAAAAGGTGACCTTACATAAGATAAGAAAAACTTTCAGATAATAAATTTAATTTTTGATCCTCATCACCTTGAAAGAAAATCAGATAAAGAAGTCTCATAAGGGGGAACTAAAATGTGGTTCTTTTGTTTAGGAGAGGCCACCTAATCAGAGATATTGTTCTGGAATCAACTGGTAATAGGGATAGTTAAGGTGGATGGATGAAACCAAGAGAGAGAGAAAGAGAGAAAATCAACTTTGAGCTATACTGGCAATTCTGAGAAGGAAGACTTTTGGAAAAACAGCTGTAAGAATGTGACTACATTGTAGAATTGGTGATGCAAAAGCTCTTTTCTAATTAAAATAAGTTGGTGTAACGAAAATGGCATCACGTTTGTTGTCAGACCTGCCTCTTATACTAACAGATGGATCTTTGGCAAATCACTTAACATCACTTGTTCTTACTTTTTTCACCCATTAAAGATGTAACCTAGGAAATCTCTACAATACTTCTAAGTTAAAAAGTTAATGACACTATGTTTAAATTTGTTATATGTGAATATAAATGTACTTGTTCACAGGATTTGTATAGGAACAAAATGTGATAATGTATGTAAAAATACTTTACAAATGTAGCATTTTAATGAAGAATCTTGTGGTGCTTAAAAACGAATATGGATATTATACATTTTGTTCATGTATATAGTTTGTAGGTTTGTTGATATAGTTCTCGTTATAGAATATCAATGTAACAATTTCTCTTCATATGAGAACATTTTCTAGTTTATAGTCCACAATTATTTCCTCATCATTGTCCCTCTAGCATAAAAGGTTGAGCTGTGATCTCTGAATATATATAACATTCTTTATAATTTAAAAAGTTTTTGATTACTTTTAATAGATAATTTTGTTTCTATGCTGATGAATTTTCTTTAAAAAACAGAACTCTTTCTTTCTTCTGCTGTTGTCCAGTCTTCTGTTCTCGTTTTCATTTATTTTCACCTCATCAAAATAATTTGATTCTTGAGTTACTGAGCTTTATTTATATTGGCAGTATTAAGAATAGATATGAAAATATAGATATTGATACTAAGCAAAAGTGGTTCTTTTCTCCTGATGCATCTTTAAAGCCTGTTCCTGAGACACCAAGGTTTCAAAGAGAAAATTAGTTTGTTTTTGCAAACAAAGGAGGTCAATTGCCTTAGATGACCCAAAGACTGCTCCTTGGATCTGCAGAAATTCTAATATAAGGTCGGGTGCTAATGAATAGTTGGGGTGGAGCTGGACACAGGTTCCCTCATTAATAAACATTAAGGGGCTGAACAGGATAGGGGTGGACCCCCAAACCAGGGGAAGTCACTAAGTTACAATCATTATCAGAGATCAGGTTTCTGGGACAGAGTAGAGGTCAGTCACAGGGCTTTCCATATGGATATATGAATATATGCATATACTGGAGGGTGGCGTGGTTACCGTCACAATAGTAAGCGTACACAAGGGTGAGAGTAATCTATAAACTAGGGTAAAGCCAATCTAGAATCACCATCGCATATAAACTTAGGCAAGGGTGAGGTTAAGTCTAGAGTCACCATAAACAGTGAGAACACCACTCTAGCTACTGACAGTAATTTCAGATATTATCCTTTTGTATTTTATAACATAAAGGCATCTATATAATGACTTAGTAATCATAATTGTTTGTTAATTCTTAACCCTCAGTTACAATATCCACTAGGTAAGTATTACAACTTAATCGTAATTAAAGCATTCTTTGGTTAGAATAATGAGTGACTATTTTTGAATGAAGTGTTAAAATGTGTGAGGAAATTTTTATCTTTTAGGAATAGGAGTCTGCTTACTGACTTGTCTTCTCCAAAGCATTCTCTAGAAACTTCCACTCTGAGTCTGTTAATGCATCTAGTACATAGGGAGCTAAAGGGAAGAGTTTTTCTTATTGTAGGAACAGATAAAATTTTAACAGCTTCCATGGTGTAATGTATTCAGGGTTATAATAGTAAAAATTACCTGGTTCAATAGGGAGCCAATTGTCCCTACCAATTATTTCATCTCTATTAAATTTTGTGGAATTAATGCAAATTTGCTGAATTTGTCTTCACTAATGCCTTCCTTGCATCCATGGACTTTAAGGTGGTAGGGAATTCTAGATCTGTGCTGCTTATTCTACATGAACACTGGAAATTTGAAGGACAGGTAAGATTTAGGAATATTTTCTTATTTCCTTTGCCTCTGACCCCATGGGGATAAGAGGGATAACTTGCCCTTGTGATTTGAACTTGCTTTCTGCTCTGGATCTGGTGGAAGATTTTCCTGGGAACATAAGATAGAGATCAAATGCTTTTGACAATAATCCTGTAGACTATGAATCTTTTAAAAATAATCTAACTCATCAGTGCTGGTTACAAGTTCAGGACTGCAAATAAAATGTGTTTGTATCTTTGTGTGTATGTTTATTGGGTCAGTTGACCCTAATGCTCTATAAACATTATCTTTATTGAACTTCTTTTGACATATGAAAAGAGTATAGTGAATTTCTTGAAAATTTAACAAATGGCAACAGATGTCCTCTTCTGATAGTAGAGTTTGCATCATGTAAAGGAAATGAGCTCTTCAGAATTGAGCTGAGTAGTTTAAAGTGCTTTTTGCATTTCTCCATTGCACATTCTCTCTAGTGATTTTTTTTGTTGTCCAAAATAAGTATCACTTTCCACTCTGTTTCAGAAAATAATAAATTATATCTTTAAATGCTTTTATAACAAATAGAATGAATAACTCAGCATACAAATGTGAGATAAACTACTTGATTAAACTGAAAAACCATAAAGCTAACAGTGGTTGCCACTGATGACTGAAAATCCTTAAATTTATACTAGGCTAGAGGAGATGGTGAGACCCCATTATTGTTTGGCACTTCTCAATTTTAAATAGCTATGGAATTCTTTCAGATTTTTCAATGTTAGAACTTTGATTTGAAAAGAATTCTAGGAATTGTTAAGATATGTCTTTTGCACTGGTAGAGTGTATTTATGGTGTTTCAGCAGTTCATCCAATAGATATAATGTCTATACTTTCAGAAGCTGATTAAAAAAATTTCACAAATCAAGTATAAGAGATGGACTGATAAAGTTCCAAATTTTAAAACATGCAGCAAACATTAAAATGGAATAATCCATGAGAGACAGACCTGATGTAGTGCCTCATCCACCATAATATGCATTTAAAGTAGGCCCTGTATAAAGCCATGAAACAGAAAATGAGATCCAATTATAAGGGACCACCCTCTCTATTAGCAAATAAGGTTGTGAATAGTGACTAGATAATAAGGGGGGGAGGGGTTCTTTTTTTTTCTTTTTCTTTTTCACTCTAGGGAATACTGGAAAATTATAAAGCCTTCAACATTTTCCTTCCAGGCATTTTAGTCACAGCAGCTTGATGTGTTCCATTATTGGGAGTGATTTTTCATATGCAGATTCAGTCTCTGGGGCAAAATTTCATATGTGAGGTTGGAATAGCTCCTTCTACCAATTTGTTAGTTGCCCTGAAGGAGAAAATGAAACATATGCCCTAACTTTCATGTATCAGTTCTTTGGTGGTCTGGAAAGAGGCATTTTTCCTCCCAACAGAAGCTATCCAAAGAATCATTTTCAGTTTGCTTCATTGAAGTTGCAACTCCCTTGGGCCAATCATGTCTTAGGAAACATCTGCTTCAATATTGGAAGTGATCCACAAAGAAAGCCTACTCTGCTATCAACTGACCTTTTAAAAGACTATCAGATCTCATTTATTTTACTTACCCAATATACCTTTATATGACAGTTAATGAGTACACTTTTGAGAACCTTTAGAAAATACAATAACTATTTCATTATTTGAATGCCTGTGGTTGGCTTTAATTAATCTATGGAACTTTTAGTTTAACTCCATTTTTAAATAAGGGATAATATTACCCCATAAAACAATATATACTTACATATTATTATCTCATTATATATCCTTAGACTACATTTCTAGCTAGATATTTACTGGAATGTAGGGAAAGCTAAGTGTACAATTCTTGAAAAATTATTTTACAGAATTATTATTCTAATTTATACTCCCATTACCAGTGTATGAATGCCATTTTCACCAAATCCTTCTCAGTGTCAAATGTGATGACGACTATAGTGTTAAGTTTAGATTATTTGATTTTTGAAAAACAATGCATTATCTGAATTTGAAGATTATTATTCCATAAAGTTGGATTATGTATAATTTCTAGCCATTTACTTATGTGCTTCTGTGTGTAGTCTCTTCATGCCGTTTATTCATTTTTTTGAGTGGTTTAGTTGGTTTTTTTTTTTATTCATTATTAAGATCAGGCTTTTTGTTGCCTACCTTATATTTAGTTTTCCCTTTCCTCTTTTGTGATTTTAACTTATAGAAATTCAGAATTTCATAAATTTAATTATGTTGATTTTCCTCATTTGTTTATAATCCATAGTTTTTTATACTTAGGAAGTCATTCCTCACCATCCATCACAATTATTATTTAATTTTGCCTAATGTTGTTTTTAGCTGTGTTGTGGTTTAATAATTAACCGTAAATTTAGCTGGAATTTAATTTTTATCATAATGAATTCTAAAAAATCATCTTCTAACATCTCAATAGCATTCATCCTTTCCAACAAATGTGTGATGATATCTTTATTACATATCAAATTCTAAGGTCCATTGAGTCTTACTCAGACCTTTCATTTTGTTTCACTAATATTATTGTTGGTTATTGTGTCTTAGTGTTATTTATTGTAATTTAGAAATTTCCTTTAAAACCCAATTGCAAATCATTATTACGCTTCTTAAAAATTTTCCTAGATTTTGTTTGACTTTTGTTCTTCAAAACGAACTTTAGACTCACTTTTCCAAATTCCAGGGGAAAAAAAACTCTGGAATTTTTATTGGAATTACATAGAGAAAACTGAGAACAGCAGATATTTTTATAATATTCATATTTCCTAGCTTGATTACTTATAGGTTGAAATTTGATAGCTACCACTTCATTCATTAATGTTTTAAATTAGCTTTTTGAACTGGCTATATATATTCCTTTTAATATATTGAATTATCATACATACTAACTTTTGGTTACCCGACATTTCTGGTATTTGTGCCCAGGCATTTATTAATATCGAAGTAATCCTATCAGACCTGATTTATTAATTTCAGCAGAGTTTTGAGTGTCTGCTTCCTATAAAACACTTTCTGTAGCTTTTTTCCCTATATATTTATATTTAGTTAATACCTAAAAAATATTTTCATATTTAGTTTTACTCACTAATAGTTTGATTCTAAATAATAAAAATGTAGGTCAATCCTGTTAACTTTAGTCTAAAAGTATCTTAATGATTATTTGATATATATATTTCCTTGTACATGTCTTGATATATTATAGGATAGCTAGCATTGATAATTACCCAGGCTCTTTGGGGGATGATCTTTGAAAGCAGATTACATACAACCTGCAATATTAATATGAGTTGCATCATTGGTTTAGGATACTAATAGCCTCAACAATATGGTCTTCTTATTTAAATTTTAATTGAATATTTCTTGTACCTGGCATCACACTGGTTATATATACTTTAATTCTTTGGGTTGAAAATGATCTTTCATACTTTACAAAGTATTTGGAGAATAGTTAATATATTTATTTCACTCTTTTTTCAGCTCTTCATTTATATTGTTAATGAGAATAGGAAGTTGTAAATACTCTGCCTAAAGTCAGCTATTATTTTAACTCTTTTCCTTGGATCTTCTCCTAGGTTTATATCTCCACATGCTGGAGCTTTTATCTTCCCTAACTCCTTGTGTTCCACCATAGGAGTACACTCAGATGTTTCATTTTGTAACTACAAGGCTGTTCTTCATTCATTAAACTTTCAGTGAGAATTAATTCAGTACATATTATATATGAGGAATACATCTAGTTTTTCCCAGTCAACAAGAAATCCCCAAAATCCATGCCCTCTTGGAGTTTATTTGCAGTGATAGAATTTAAAAGAGAAAATACTATATAAATAAATATATAATAATTTGAGAAGTGAAACAGAAAGAAAAATAGAAGTTGTGTTGCAGCTGGGTTACAATTTTAAATAAATTGGTTAGATTTGGTCTTATTGAGATGTCATTAAATAAAGAATTAAGACATACAGAGGAAGAATGTTCTAGGATGAGGAAACAAGCAGTGTAAAGGCATGCCTGGCATATCTGAGGAACAGTAAAGAAGCCAAAGAATCGGGAATGAGGAAACAAAAGGGGAAGTGTTGTAGGCAGAAAGGTCAAAGAGATTAGGAGGAACCAGATCATGTCGGGCTTTTTAAGCCACTATAAAGACTGGTTTTGATTCTGAATAAAATGGAATATCAGCGCAGAATTTTGAGCAGAGAAATAATGTGACCTGATTATCTTTTTTTATTTTTATTGCATTTTTAATGAACAATTTTCAAACCCATAGAAAAGTTGAAAAATGAGTACTTGTATACCTCATACCTAGATTCATGAACTTTTGATCTCTTCCCACAATTGCACAATCTCTACACCTACACACATGCATTTCTACTTTGCCAAATCATTAAAAGTTGGCTGCAAACATCTTGGCACTCTCTCTTAAATATTTCAGCCTGCATTTACCAGAAATAAAGACATTCTCCTGTACAGCCACATCGCAAATTGTAACACCTAAGAAAATAAGCACTAATTCAATAGCATTTTCAGATTTCCCCCAATTTCTTCACAATGCCCTTGTTAGCTGTGTGGTTGTCTTTCAATCTTAAATAAAATGAAGGCCCATTCATTGCATTGGCTGGGATGTTTCTTTATTCTCCCCGATCGGAGTCGTTCTGCCTTACTCTATTCTTCATGGCATTTAATCTCTGAAAGAACCTAGGCCCATTGCCTTGCACATCATTTCTCATTCTAAATCTGTCAGCAGGGTCCTCATTATTCAGATCATAATGTAATAAGATCCTTTTCTTTTTACATGTATCCATTATTTGACTAATTTGATGGCAAGAAAACCTCTCATATTTACAAAGTCCATGTGACATTCACACTGTGATCTCTATGAGGACAAAAGTTTGAACAACAAAGTTATTTCTAAGCATCATCCTTTGCTTAAATGATAAATGAGAATGTTGGCCAGTATGATTATGGGATCAATAACTTGTAAGTTTTCCTTGAAGAACTGTGTCTTACTTACCTACTTCATTTATCCTATAGAGCAGGAAGTTGATTTCTAAATTTTGGAACATTCTAGTTAGATGGATTATTGATGGAATCGCTGTTCAGATCTGATGACAATTTAATATAGAGCAAAACTGGATTGAGTGACCTTTGTTGCAAATGATGTTGGCCTTTCTTCTTGTTAAGTGACTGGTCAATTTATCTAACTTATAGGAAATATTGTGATTGCTAAATGGACTGTCATAGATAAAGATATATACTATTCATCTTGAAAAGGTTCACCAGGCAATAGTAATAAGAGAAGGTCAAGGAGCATGGTACTTCATAAACCTTTTTTAAAATTCAGTGTCCTTCCAAACATAACTAGGTGCATTTTTTTTCACTTTTAACTATTTACTGATAGTCCAGTATTGCTCAGTGGACAATGTGCAAACCCAAAGGCGAGAATATGTTTTGCTAGCTCGTTACAAAGTCAAACTGTTTAGATTTCTGTCTAGGATATAAAATAATCTGTTTAATCTTTGAGATGGAAACTCAGGCTCAGATAATTATCATTGCTGTTAATTTGTTGAGGTCCTGGCCTATTTCTAAGGAAAATTGGATTTATTTCCTGATGATGCCATACATGCTCAGGGTATGCAAGCTGAAAGGGACAGAACTGTAGAATCATAACCAGACTGGGGCTAAAATAGAAGACCACTGCTACCTATTTGTGTGCAATTATTCAGGGGAACCAGTTTTTGTTCAGGGAAATCAAAGCAGATAAAACAGATATTCTCACTTAGTGACAGAACTTGTGACTAAAGTAAACTAAGAGAATTTGGTTCAACACAAAATCTAAGTTGACAGTAGCTGGAGTCCTTTCTGTAAAAATGATGATACAAACCACATATATTTTAGCTATTCTTTTTCCTAGAAACTTCAAAGGAATAAAACTTGGGTAATTTATGGCCTAGTATAACTTATTGTTCTTCATAGGCAGCTGGCTACCTATTGGACTGGTGAAAACTGCTCTTCAAATATCTATTTATTGCTGTACCGCTAGCACATGCCAAGGCAGGGAAGTATTTTCTTGGTTTTTGTAATTATTAAGCATATTCATAATTCTAAAGGAGGTGACCTAAGGTAAAATGAAAAATTTAGACTTGGACAAAAGAAGTTCATATCTGTATGGGCTAAATAATGATGAAATAAAAACTATCCTTCACCTTTAGTATGAACTCTTAGCTAGTGAGACCATGAACTATTTTTTTGTTAAGAAATCTATGTTTTTCTCTACCTCATTTACCCATTTGTAACTATATGTTTCTCACAAAATGAGCTTTCATTTTTGGTGTCTTTTTCTCTGTTATCCACTTTTGATTAAAAAATGGTATTTGTCCCATACATTACTGTGTATTTAAACAGTCTACAGTCCCCCTTATTTCTAAGAGTTGTCATTCAGATTTTTTGCCCTGTTATATATTTGTAAACCGTTTCTCTCTATATTAGGGTGGCATGATAATAACCTCTTGAAATCCTTTTTCTGTTTTCATTGTTTATCCTAACTTAATTAAACCAGTTATATAACCAGGGGAGTTCACTTAAATTTTCTGAAATGCAATTGCTTCATTAGAAATATCATATTTGCCAGAAGGCTGGAGCTGAATAAATTGAGTTCTTAAAGTCTCTTCTAGGTAATATGATCTAATGGTTTACCATATTGTTTCATCCCATGATTACTGAAAATTGTAAAGAAATTATGATATAGATTTAAAAAACTATTCCAGAATATTGATCTGATTCTAATTTTGAAGTTTCTGTAGGAAACTATTTGGTGGTTATATTTTTATTAGCAAAGGAAAAGAAAATGTTTCATCATTTTCTCCTATTACTTATCCATTTTAACATAGGTTATTTATAAATATCACTTATTTAATTTCATTTGATATTTATTTACAAAGACAACTTTGTTAAATACTAACCAAACTTGTCAGTCCATGTGGTTTCTCTCAGTGTGAGTCATTCAGTCTCTAAGATTAAAGGTAGGAATAAATAATAATGCTGTAGTAAATTAAATCTTAGAATGAGAAAATAGCAGGTATATGTTTAAAAGGAGGATTTGCTGGGTTACTATATACTCTTTTTCTGATTTTGATGGGTAAGGTGGGAGAAAAAATAGAGAAGAGAGTAAATTATTTAACAATATAATGAATAACTCACCATAAAGTTTAATTTCTTTTGACTTTTTAAAAATCAAACTCATTTATCACTCAATATTAATCATAGTCTTGTTCAACTGCCCTACAAAGCAAAATTATGTCATTACTTCAATGTGTTTTCATAAAAACCAATCAGTTTCAAATACTGATAAAATGAGCAATAAATGGAAATTATGAGCAAAGCTAAAGAAATTATTGAAATACCTTTTCATGGAAAGGAAGAAATCATATTTAATGACCAGAAACAAATACTGCTATAGTTATTGAAGAAAATTATGATCTATATATGGATCAAAGTGGTAAAAACTAACCTGATTTTTTTTATTAAACTAATTTAGAAGAGCTAATGAACCTTAGTATTAATCTTTCTTCTTGCCTTTTTTAAATAGACTGTTTGCAAGCACTATGCTAAATACTAAATTACATTATGTGTATTTATATACACATGCAAATACATATACACAAAAATCCAAAGTAAAAAACAATTTTAACGCCTGTAAGCAAAAACCTTGGAATACCTAACTGAGCCTAATGGAGATGTGGACAACAAATATTACTCTGTAAGTGAGATTTTAGCTAAGACATCAAAGCTGAATAGAGGTATTGAAGTAGATGAGAACAGAGATGAGAGAAAGTGTCCTAGGCAGAGATTGTGCGTATATCTGACTGTGGGATGAGCTGGTTCCCAGTAGGATAAGAGTATAGTTGTTATTGAGGGAATAATCAGAAATAACAATGGAAGATATCGAAACAATTCAGAATGGGCTTATGTGCTATACCAGGTGTTGTGTTACTGTTGTTTTTCTGTTTGGTGGTAGGTGATAACACCAAATTTATTTGTGATAATTGATATTGGTGATAATTTTGAGCAAGGGGTTGATTTATTAGTTTGCATGTTAGGAAGACAACTCTGATATCAGAACAAAGAATGGGTAGGAGGGTATGTTTTGTGGTATGAATAGGGGGGTTTAGAAATTGTTAGTTTTTAGCTCTCTCTGATGGTATTTTCAACCATATTTGTTAGGTGGTGGGAAGTACCCACAAATTCTTTATCACATGTTAAGAGAGCAGCCTCATAGAAATGTTTTATGTATGCAATGAGATCCTTAAAAGAAGAGATCCATGCGAAAGGTATCTTCCTGAAATAAGAACTAAGAAAGGGTGTTTCTCTTTCGATTATACTAGCTGCATGATGCTGTACATTGACTAGAATTGTAATGCTCAGTGATATGGTGTGTATTTTAAAAATTTTAGATTTCCTTTCCCCAACAAAAAACATGTCAATTTTTATATCTTCTTCAACCACTAAGGAAGTATGGGTCCTTAATGATAAACCAGGGTAACTTTTGAATAAACCATGAAACATGAGTACATAAGTAGAAACCAGTGATTAACCATTTTTTATAACATTTTTAAATTTTTATTTGTCTCTTTTAAAAAAGATAAATAGATCACAAAAAATGGTACATTAAAAAATAAAAGAGGCTATCATAAACCCCACACCCCACCCACCCCACTCCTCCCACATAAACAACCTCCTTCATCATTGTGGCACATTCATTGCATTTGGTGAATACATCTTGGAGCACTGCTGTATCACATGGACTATAGTTTACATTGTAACTTTCACATTGTAGCTTACACTCTCCCCAAGTCCATTCAGTGGGTTGTGGCAGGAATATAATGTACAACATCTGATCCTGCAATATCATTCAGGACAACTCCCTGTCCTGAAAATGCCCCCATATCACACCTCTTCTTCCCTCTCCCTGCCCTCAGAAACTCCCATGGCCACTGTCTCTCCATCAATAATACAATTGCTAGAGTCACAATAGTTCTATAGTAGAATAACAGTAATTCAACTCTAATTCATATTTTATTCCTCCATCCTTTGGACCCTGGGATGGTGATGTCCACTCCACCTCTGGATTTACTTTTTTTAAGTAGAGTATAAAGGTCTTGAAAAATGTTTGATGAGAAATTAGAGTTACAGGCTCCTTCAGGACCTGGAGTTGTCCTGAATGACATTGCAGAGACAGATGCTGGATAATATATATCATGCCATAACCCACTGAATCGACTGGGAGAGAGTGTAAACTACAGTGTAAACTATCATCCATACTGTGTAGCAGTGCTCCAAAATGTATTCATCAATGGCAATGAATGTACCACACTAATGAAAGAAGTTGTTGATGTGGGAAAAGTGGGGGATGTGGGGAGTGGGGCATATGGGAACCTCCTATATTTTTTAATGTAACATTTTGTGTAATCTATGTATCTTTTAAAAATAAATAAAAAATATAGTTAAAAATTTTTAAATAAAGCTTCAGGCTCTTTCTAAAGGATTTTGTGTTTCTTTGACATATTTATAATTTGGCTTTTGACATATAACTTATCACCATCTTATCAGAATGAGGTGTTATTAGAATCAAGAATTAGAACACAATTGGTTATTAGCACAGTATGTGGAAGTCTTTGGTACAACATGGAAACTGTAATAAAATCTACTGTAAACCATCCATGAAGGGGTATTTTACAGATGTTATGATTATGTGAGCCTAGAGGCTATATTGCTTTAATTGGCCTCCTGTGAGGCTGGTGTTCTGCAATTGTTTCTGGAAGCTCAGTGAACAAGAAGATTAGATTTCACAATGTTTACATTTGTTGACTCTTACATTGAGTTACCAATATCCACAAAAAAATGAACAGCAAGTCATACTTGGACCACACTATTCTTTGGATATAAAATGCAAAATTATATCTGGTTTCTTTTTTTTCCACTACAGATTCAGCTGTGTTATTATTTTTGAAGTGAATATTCAGTAAATATTGCTGGATTTTTTAACAAGCATTGTATTTTTTTCCTGCCTCCATGCAAATGCTTTTTAAAAATTATTATTTATTAATTTATTTTTCTTTTTAAATGCTTTTAATTGTGCATGTATCCCTCTCATCTCCCAAAACATTATTCCATTTATTTTTTTCATCTTCTGGTTTGAAGGTTTTATACACTATTACAATTCTTTTGAAGGTCTTAATAGACATTTTTTCAAAAGTATTTAACTTAAATCTAAAGTTAACACCATTTTTATCCTCCTTTCCAACAATATATGTATCTTACAATACTTTAACCACTTGCCTAACTTAAATGATATTGTTTCTCATATTTAGTCCTTGTATTTTTATCCCCCAAATATTAGACATTTTTATTCTTTCTAAAACAAATTGCAGCTTAGTCCACCCACATTTATATTGTTTTCTCAGATTTTCTTTGGGTTCAATAACTTATGAAGCACATTCTTTAGAAGATTCAATAGTGAGAATATTTAGTTAGTAAACTGTGGCAATATGTGTATATCTGAAAATATCTTTAATTCATTTTGTTGTTATATACTCTTTGCCCAATATTCAGTTTTAAGTGGATGGTTTTCTTTCAGCACTTTGAGAACATTTAATTGGCACCCTTGTTTTGGGTATTCTGCTGCTTAGATGTGATTTAAAAAAAAAAATTATACTTTGAAGGATCCATTTTACTTCCTGAATCTCAGTACTGATATCTTCCATCAATTCTGAAAATATCTTACTTATTATTTATCCTAATACTGATTTCCCTAATTCTTTTTATATACTCTGCATGGAACATGGATTTGAAATTTTAGATCTTCTCATACTTTTCTCTTTGTCATATATTCCTTATCTATGCGTCACACTCAGTGATTTCCAAAGATTGATATTTCAACTCACTAATTCTCTCTTCAACCGTGCTTAATCAGCTGTTCAAAATTCCACTGAATTTCTGATCTCAATTATGATATTTTTTATTTGTGATTGTTTTATTTGTTCTTTTTGAAACTATATGATCATTTTTATAGTGGATACTGTTTATTTTTTTAATAATTCTTATTTTTAAAGAAGTTTTAGATTACATAAATATTACATAAAAAATATAGGCTTTAGATTACATAAATATTACATAAAAAATATAAGAGATACCCCACCCATTCCCTCTCCCACACTTTGCCCCATTAACATCTTTCATCAGTGTGGTACATTTATTACAATTGATGAACACATATTAAAGCTTTGCTACTAACCATGGTCTATAGTTCACATTATGTTTTGCAATTTGCACCATACAATTTTAAAGATTTTTGACAAATTGTGAAATGACTGGTACCCATAATTGTAATATAATACAGAATGATTCCAGTGTCTCTAAAATGACCCATGTTACACCTGTTGTTCTTTCTCCCTCTCCTCAGAACCTCTGGTGACCCCTGTCTTTATGTCAATATTACAAGTTCTTCCATATCTAAAATAACAATAAATCTACTTTAGCCCATAGTTTCAATCCCTACTTATGTTTGTTCTTTCCTTTGTCTTGAGGATTTGGGGGATGGTGACACCCAATTCTGATCCTGATTGAGAGGGTTCTTAGATCCCATGGGGCAGATGGATGGAACTGCCTTGCTTGCAGCAGTTGAATATACCTTCTCCTTCTTGGGTTGAACAGTGTCCATCATCATCTTTTTGTTAGTTGTCCTGGGTGAGTCTGATTAACTAATGAATTTGTTGAAACTCATGGCTCACCTGTTATATGAATAGCCAGAAGATTTAAGTCTCTGGGGCATATATTGAATAGCTATAGTGCTAATTATAGGTTCAAATAAATGGGATAGAAGAACCATGTGTAGAAATATTATAAATGAGTCTAACTTGGCACATGGGGGGAGATGGATTATCATCTATTCCAAAGTAAAGCCCAGTGACAGGGCCTGATTTCCTGGGGTTGTCTGCCCTGCCTATGGTGTTTAGATGTCTCTAGAATCTCCAGGAGCTTCCTACTACTTTTAACACATGCTGTTATTCCTTTAATCAAGTAAAAATTCTTACTTCATAATTTATATCTTATAATCCGGTTATCTATTATCTTTCTATATCTAAATTGTAACTTGTTGTTTCTGTTCACTTTTGCTTATGGCGGATCATTTCCTTGTGAGCTCATGTTCCTTGGAAATTTGCCTGGGTTTATAATATCTTTCTTAAAAGATGATTGATGATTTCATTTGTCATGTTCCTGGATCATTCCCAGCATGGGACCACTTTAAGCTCAATTTTCATTTGAGATATTTTAGGCTGTTGGTGAGCAAACTATGGCCTGCAGAACAAATTTAGCTGGCTTCCTGGTTTTATGAATAAAGTTTGTTTGGAGCACAGTCATATTTGTGTCTTTGGTTATTATTTATTTTCCACTACAATGGTAGAGTTGAATGGCTGTGATAGAGACCATATGGTTCACAAAGTCTAAAATTTTTGCTGTCTGTCTCTTTACAGAAAAACTTTGCCAACCACTTTTTTAGACATACTGGTAGTATGAATTCAACCACAGTGCTTTTAAAAGCAGGTTTGTGGTTATGAACTCTAAGAGACTTTTTCTTTTATTTCCTTCCAAACAGAGAAATGGATGAGATAAAAATTTTCCTCACACTCTGTCTTTAGTTCACCCTCTGATGGATTCACCTTGTGGGAACCTTCACATCCTATAGAGGTCCTTAATTTGATTTCCCATTTTGAGATAATTTATGATTTTGCTATATGGTCAGCACACCTGTAACTTTTAAGGCAAAGCTTGCACCATCCATTATGAATGAAGAGATACCTCTGGTAATTCACATTTTAGCATTTACTTGTCTCCCTAATTCCTGGTTTCTCATAATTTCTGCATCTGAGAATTTCCCTTTTTTATCAGCTCAGCCATGCACTTTTAAAAAGATGCATAATAATACATGCATATATATATGGTAATCAAAGTATTTTAGTAGTATTTCTGTAGACATGAATTACACCATATTACCAGGTATTAAACATACTGTAGTTTAGGTATTATCCCAACCCATACATTTTACCTTAAACTGGTACAGATTAAGACTATTGGTTTTGGATTCAGACTGCTGGGCACAATTTAGGTTCCACCATTTTCTTCTTATGCGACATTAGGCTAGTTGCTTAATCGTTGTAAACTGCCATTTCCTCTCATTAAGGTGAGGATTATAGATTCACCTATTTTGGGGGAGTTTTGTGAAGATAAAAATGACATTGTAATAAATATATATGATATATATGTATAGTGTAAATGTATATATACATATATATTTATATATGCATATGTATTCTATTTATATAAATATATGTACATATGTATATACATATATGAATGGGGCATAGGGCCTAGCCACAGTAAGTGGTTAATAAAAATAATTTATAATAATAATTATTATTTTTGTCTCTTCCATGAAAAACCAAGCCTATCAGTTTCAGGATCTAAAAAATAGTGATTAGCATTTTACTAGCCTCGGAGTGTACGAGAATATGTATCAAATATTCACAGATTGTACACACTTTGTACAAGCCTGTGAAAGATCATAATAAATGTTGTGATGAGAAAAGGGGGTAAGAATGTTAACAGTAGAGAATCAAAACACAGAGCTCATATCTTTTACTTAAAAAAAAAGTTCCTCTTATTTCAATCCATTTATTTTGAAGAGTTTTATATGGTAGTTATTTAGAGCAAAAAAAGAAAGAAAAAGGGAAATAACACTTAAATTTCTATAAAATAGAATTATTTTCTTATTTTAATATTTTCCAACCATTAATAATATAGGTTAATGTTTCTTAAAAATGGAGTGAGTGTTAAGATGACTTAGATCCAAATTCTAGGATTTACAGGGCTAGAATGGGAACTTTGGGTGAGGCAGATACCGTGTTCGAGCTTCTGTTTCTTCATTGATAAAATGGGGTTAGTAATACCATTCTCCTTACGGGTGGTTGTGAATAACAAAAATGATATACTGTGAAAGTACTTTATGAAGCATGGCAAAATGCTTTAGCGTTTATTGTGTTTTTTTTAAGTGAATTATTAAATCTATATTCTTGATCTCATTATGGTTCTCATCATTGACTATGTACTAACAATAGTGGTTAAACTTGAGAATAGATCTGATAAATACTAATTTTTGTCTAAATATTATTTCTAAATTCTCATTGCAATGTTATTCTACCATTGTGCTTTTGATGTCTTTTTAGGAATACTGTGAAAGAGCAACCTTCAATTTTGCAGTAGCTTTAGTTTATAAATACATATATATAATCCAATAAATGTTTATTGAGCATCCATTAGCTGTGAGGCACTAAAGCAATAGTTAAAATGGAAACATTTCATCAGACAGACTGGAGCCTTAAGAAACTTACATGTTCTGTTTATATACCAGAGATAAATGAAATTAAAGTCATTTGATACTGGAATTCAATGGACAGTAAGTTAAAACACACTATTACCTTAAAAAAAATCTCAAAACTTTAGAAACAACTTCAGGCCAAAAATGTTCTCTTTAATACAAAATGCTGTATTGATCTAGTTTCTTACTTGCTATTGCCTTGAAAATGAAACTACCTAGCATTGGGAAGGGTATAAATGAGGGGTTTTTGAATTACGTATTCTGGGTTTCATGCTATAAAGTCTGTTTTTAACAGTCTGCAATGGTCTTGTAGTCTGCCTCTTTTTGAAAATAAAGAAACAATGAAAGTGGGATAATACATTCTATAAAACACTTCCTTTGGAAGGATAGTGAATTTTTGATAATTAGCTTTTACAGACTTTGTGAAATATAAAATAATATAAAAAACATTGTGTCTTCTGCAAAACATTATATTTCTGAATAGCAGAAATTAGTTAATTTCTTCTTAGTAATCATATCATTTCTTTCCTTTCAAAATCCCTTAGGTCATACCTTGATTATTTCAGTTTATATTTTTCCACACGTCCTTGAAAGCTTCCTTTTGATGAATCTCAATCCTTTATTTATAGTCTGTTTGGTCAGATATCCAGAAGGGCCACTGGTGAGGAATAAAAGGAATTCTTCTATTCAAAATGACTCTTGTTCTCACCTTCCTGGTCTACAACCCCTTAGCAAGTGAGAGGAACAATTTCTTTGGGAGACGGGTCCTCAAGCTTGCAGCTGATCATCAGGCTGAACTTGGTCTGTCAATGCAGACCTAATAATATATTTATGCCCTGGAATAACCAAATACAATTGCATACATAAATATGCATAAATATATAACATTGTAGAAAATATAGCTGATGCAAAGCAGGAACATTGAAATATTGCCTATATATGTATTTAGGTTGGATATATTATATGTCTCTGTATGTATAGATTAATACATATATGTACACATATATATTAAATCCCATTAGTATCTTCAGTTAATAATAGAGACAAAGACACACTTATAATACTTTCTCTATTGCCTAAGTATTGAATCTTGTTTGGTATGAATATGTTATTGCTGTGGGGCATTCAGCAGCAATATGATTAGACACATCGGTCTAATTTAATACTTGCTTCTTTTAGAAACAAGTTCAAAGCCTTATAATTAGGGTAGATCTCTCCTTTTATGGTCCAGATTAAGAATTCTGTGTAGTGGAGTACATCATGTGGATATCTATTGCCTTGCTTTTCTTCCACACTTGGAGATGGTCACTTTGATGGTGAACATGTCTCTTTTTTTTTCTTTTTAGCAGTTTTTTGGATACTGTTTCTTTGCATCAGCTCTATTTTCTACAATGGTGGGGTGCCATGTGACTGTTCTTAGACTCCATATAAATGGAATCACACAGTTTGTACTCCTTTGTGCCTGGCTTCTTTGAGATTCATCTGTGTGACTGTTGTATGTATTAGTAATTTGTTCTTTTTCATTACATGGTATAAATATATTTCAATTTAGCTACCCATTCTGTTATTGACAGACATTCATGCTACCAGTTTTCGTTCTTATGAATAAGGCTGCTCTCTACATTCTTGGATATATCTGTTTGTAAATAAGTTTTCCATTTCTCCTGAATAAATAAATAAGAGAGAATTTATTCAATTATCTTAAATGAACAATTGCTTGGTCATATGGTAAGTCTATATTTTACTACTTCATTGAACATTGAATATTTAGAATGCAAAATATATAGAAAGTGGTTTCAATGTATGATGGCATTAAATAATGAAGTTACATGCATATATGTGTGTGTTAAATTATTGTTAAATTAGAAATCATATTAATCATCTGTAAGACCATCTATAACAAAGTGCTAATGGTTAGTAGCTAGATATTACCATTAGTGTGGTTTCCCTTTTAGATAACCTATTTACAGTATTTGTAGATCGACATCAGTACCTTTTATGGTAATTCACCTACCATCCATATATTAGATAATCACACTTCAGAGGGAATACAAATATTGGATAAATTATAGGTCTTTTCATATATGAGCATTAGCTAATTGAGTTTCAAGAGATAAAAATTCCCTTGTAGACAAAATTAAATTTTATTTTAATTAGATACATGGTCAGTGTATCAATTAGAAAGAATTTTGTTGTGCAATTGATTAGCTTTTTGAAAAAGATAATTTTCAGGATATTTTCATACATTTTGATTGACCCACAGCCTGCATACCTATTGTTAAATAGTCTTTTTAAAATTTCTTTTTCTTTATTAGAGAAGTTGTGGGTTTATAGGACAATCATGCATATAATATAGGATTCCCAAGCACCATCCTACTACCAACACCTTACATTGGTATGGAACATTTGCTAAAATTAATGACAGCACATTTTTATAATTGTGCTAGGAACTGAAGTCCATGGTTTAACTTAGGGGTTCACTGTGTAGTGTGGTTTAAAAATGGAATTAAAAAAAAAAATTATTTTGTTACATTTACAATCTAATATTTCCCCCTTTTATTCAGATATATATTTCAGTGCTGTTAATTGCATTCACAATATTGTGGTACCATCACCACCATCCATTACCAAAACATTTCCATCATTCCAACCATCTTTTAGAGATGAGAATGATCTTAGAGAGGAACCTTCACTCTGTGATCTTCCTTCTATGGCATTTTGTACTTTATGGTACATTTAATATGTTACTTGCTCTATAACTACCTGTGACTAAACAATACACGAGATATGTGATTTTACTTAGTTATTATCTTTTTAAGAGGAACCTAACCCATTGTGCTAAAGCGAATAATTCTAAAATTGTAAAATTTATTTTGACAATTCCAAGTGGCTCTGGGTATTTAATCTGACTGAATAAACCAAGCATTTATCTCAACTTTTAAAAGATTATAATTTTGTGTTATTTTATTAAAATTCTCTTTATGTTTTGTCTACTAATATTTCCTCCAAATCACAATGTTGTTTCACACATCATTTTTGGAAAAGTAATAATGACTTTTATTAGCAATAAACTCCTTCAACCATCTTTTTTGGGGAAATTCTTATAATTAGAGCTTTCAAAAATAATAGGTGATATAAGTCAATGTTACTTTAATGAAACCAGGAGTTTATTTAAAGAAAGCAATACATATTCTATTAACATATTTAGTCCATTATATTAGAGTTTATATTGTCCTCTATATTTTCTTTACACCCTTCTCCCTGCCCATTGCCACTGGAAAATTTTAAATTTGTTCATTAAAGTGTTCTAAATTTAGGATATTATAATTGATTTGTAGATGTACTTCCTAGTGAATATTTTCAACTGAATATTAGGGCACAAGATCATAATTCTTCTGACACTAAAAATAATCTCTTAGAGTAATGTATTAGAAAAATACCTTCAAAATAAATGGGGTCACATACCTTCACTTAACAAGCAGAGAATTTCGATTCTTTATCTTTTCCTTCCCAGAAATTATAACTCTGGTAAATTATAACTCTTTTTAATTTTAACTTTTACTTTAATTATTTAAGTACTTACAATTAATTAATTAATTAATGATAAGGAAAAAACAGTACATATATATTAGTACAGATAATCTAGTGAGGCTCAGTTATATGCAACACAAAGTTTGGTGTTAGGCTAAAAACGTGGGTGAGATTTAGTCTTTGCTCTCAGGGAATTCATAGAAGTCTGGAGACTCAGGTTATATGTGCAGACCATGGTGCCCTGGGAAGGATGGGTCCCTCTGAGTCTCCAAAGTTAAGATCTCACTTGTGTTGTCTCACAGTTGCTCTATCTCCTCTGGTAGCATCTTTCATTGATTATTGCCTTTTCTTCCAGTGTCTTCAACTCTTTACAATTCTGGAGGCTTGTCCTCTTCCAGAATATTAGACATATATTCTCAGAGTTTAAAAAATAAACAGTAACAAGCAGACTCATGCATCCCTACATGCCTTTCTAGTCACATCTCTGTCTTGCTTTCTGATCAAGTTTTCTCAGTGAACACCGTTTTTTCTTGTCTCTGTTGGCTATCTTAGTTCTTGTTCACTCTTTAGCTGCTGCAGTTTGCCTTTCATTTTACTTTCTTGCTAAGCTCACTAATGACCTTTTACCAAACCAAGTGGACACATTTCACAATCACTCTCCCCATGTCAATTATTTCTGAATGTCTGCTGCATTAATCCCCTCATCCTCTTCTTTGCTCTCACCACCTTAGACAGGACTACTGCTTACACTTTAGGAGAGCTCCTGCCGTGTCTGTCTGTATTCAGTCTTGACCCTAGAAGTCCATCTTCCAAAATGCCCAGTCATCTGTTTGGACACGACATTTAAAGTTCACTCCTGTGTTTAAAATGTTGAAACTAGTACATCTGCCTTTAATGAAAATCTAAATACTTAGAACGGCTTTCAGGGCACTTCATCATCCACCCTTTTCCTAAACTTTCAGTCATATCTCCTGCCATTCATACATACACTTAATGTGATCACAAGCAGACTTCTAGTAGTTTTCTGAATACACACATATTTATATCTTTATACATGCTGGTTTTGTTTTTTCTTAACTTCTTAAAATTGAAGTTTATTATTCATACATGAACATCCACAAACAATAAGTATATAGGGTAGGTGGTGAACTTATAAAACAAACATGCATGTCATCATACAGGGCTCCCATATATTACCCCACCACCGGTGCCTTGCATTGTTGCAAAACAATTGTACAAATTATGAAAGACCATCATCATAACATTACTGCTAACTATAGCCAACATCTTAGCCAAATACATTTAGTGTATTTTCCCCCCAAACCACCCTGTTAATGACACCCTGTATTAATATCATATACTTGTTATAGTTTATGAAATAATGTTCTCATATTTGTTCTGTTAACCACAATCCACCTTCCACCACAGGTTCCATTGTGTTATACAGTCCTGTGCTTTGCTCAGTCCATTCGGAGTGTGTACTCAGTGGCTTTCATATTCACCAGAGTTGTGCTCTCATCACCTCGTCAATTTTAGAATGTTTTCATTACTCCCAAAGAAAAGCCCATACCTCCTTATACCCCCTATTCTTGTCCCTTAGAATTGATATATCTTCTTTGCCATTGCTGAAAAAATATTATAATATTACTGCTAGCTATAATTACATTAGTTGTAATTTTTTTTTAGTCTAGGCAACTTGACTTTATTTAAAATTTTTTAAAATTTAATTGCCTTTTTTTAAAGATACCTAGATGACACAAAATGTTACATTAAAAAATATAAGAGGTTCCCATATAACCTACACCCCACCCCACCCCACCCCTCCCATATCAACACACTCTTTCAATATTATGGCACATTCATTGCATTTGGTGAATACATTTTGGAGCACTGCTGTACCCCACATATTATACTTTACATTGTAGTTTATGCTCTCTCCCAGTTCATTCAGTGGGTCATGGCAGGATACATAATGTCAAGCATCTGTCCCTGCAATATCATCTAGGACAACTCTTAAGTCCCTAAAATGCCCCCACATCACACCTCTTCTTCCCTCTCCCTGCCCTCAGCAACTACTGTGGCCACTTTCTCCACATCAGTGCTACAATATATATCTCCTCTCCTTTTCTTGACTGTTGGTGAAATTTTAACTGATCCTTCAAGACACAAATCAAATAACATCTCTCAAGCAGATTTTCTTTTATCTCCTGCAATACAAATGAAGTGTGCCTGCTATGGAGTTTCCATAACACTATGCATTTATTTCTGTGAATGCCCCATCTTCTCGTCTGCCTCCTGTTTCGTCTCCTGACTTATACTCTTTCCCCTGCGTAGAGTCTGTTATCAACTAAGAAACAAATGTGACTCTTTAAAAAATATAATTGTTTTATCACCCAAAACTTCCAGTGGCTTCCCGTCTCTCTAAGAATAAAATCTAAATCCCTTACCATGGTTATCTAAACCCTTTGTGATTTGACTGCTGCTGCCTCTATCATCTGCCATTTTCCCATCTAATTTCAAGTCACATCTGTCTCCTTGGCAAGCCAGATATGTTCAAAGTAGTTGCACCTGCCATTTCCTTTACTCTGATTCTCTTATCCAGATCCTCTCATGGTTTGCTCAGTCAGAGATCATCTCATTCAGGGATCATTCATGCAGGGGTCATCTCAAAGGTAATCTTATCAGAAAGCCTTGCCTGCCCACTCTATTTAAAATAGCTCCTCCTCCCATTACTTTGTACACTCTTACATTCTTTTATTTTTCTTCATAACGCTTTCTATATCTCCTATTCTATTATTATTTATTGCTTTAGGGGTTCAGTGTCTATCTCTCTGCATTAAAGCATAAATCCCATCCAATTAGAGACTTTACACTTATTCATTTTGGTATATACAAAATGCCTAGATTTGTTGCTAGCATATAAAAAGGGTTCAATAAATATTGTTTACTCTATTTTTATTCCTAACTTCTGACTCTGTGAAAACTCTTCATGTTTAAGGCTGTTTCTCTCCTCTCAAACACCATCATTAGTATTTATCTGGTTTCAACTAACTTCTTTAAAACCTCAAATATGATTTGGAATTTTACCTTTGGTTACAATCAACACTTTATCCTAGCATCCCTCCTTACATCATGTTTTTACTGGACTCATGAGTGAAATCCAGACACCCAGTGATTTATTTATTACAACAAATCTAAACTTCTTAAACTGGCAATTAAGCAAGCTCCAGATTCTAACATCAAAATGGGGAAATCTGGGGGTGGCGGTCAGAACAAGGATGAGGATTTGCAAGGAGTAAAGAAGTTGTACCATTGGTTTGAGGGGCAACAGTACAGAAAAATAGTGTTCACACTGCTTTCTCTATTGACTCTTCCTGACCATTTAATATAAGTAGCAGGAGGACATGGATTTTTTACTCATGTTCACCAATGTATCCCACACACTTAAAATAGTGCCCATAAGATAGTAGGTGCTGACAGGGTGAAGTCAAGATTGATATATTCGAAGGAAAAGTCAATAGGTTATATTAGGAGACTAGATATGGTGGGGTAAAAAAGAAAAATAGAAGTCAGTGATTGAAAGGATGGAGTTGCCCCCTACAACAGAGAGACAGGACTAAGAGAGGAACTGGTTTACAAGGAGATATGAAAGACTTGAATTTAGAACATGCTAAATTTGAGATGCATATAAAGTGTCAAAGTGGAGATGCTAAGTAGATAGTGGGTATATTCTTCAGTAAGTCAGGGGAAAGGTTGGGTCTGGAGATAGCAATTTGGAAGCCATCCATGTATATCTGGCTAATGGCTACACTAGACATAAAGGATTCTCTGAAGGGCACTCGTAAGGGTTGTGGTATGCTTTCAGATTATTTTGGCAACAGTGCAAAGACTGAGAGAGAAATGTAGAAGAAACTACTTGAAGTGGGAGATTAATATTTTATGCAAAATGTAAAAAGGGCCTGAACAAGAATAGTGACAAGAAGAAAAGAAAGACAGAGCTGAGATTTATGAGCAATTAAGGAATTGGGTTCTTTGGGCTTTTAGTAAGGTACTGGATATGGAGGGGATAGAAAAGAAAGAATGAATAACTTGGACATTGGCTGTCAAATAAAAAAACTAAAATGTGAAGGCATTTAAAAGCCAAAGAAATGATAAAGTTGCTTTGAGATAGCTTGAATTTAAAATTATCTTTTAATCATCATGAAGTATTTATATTGTTTAAATTTGGAAATATAAGTGCATGTGCAAAGATTATTTTTAAAATGTCATTCTTTTCAGAATTGCTTTTAAAATGTGTCTGGCATATTTTTCTTTTTCTTTCTCTAAAAATTGTTGTCAATACATAATTATGCAGTGATCCATTTTATCTGATATTAGTATAGCTACCCCAGCTCCTTTTGGCTTATTCCTTGTATGTTTTTTTTTCTTCTCTTCTTTCACTTTCAACCTGCTTATGTCTTTGAATTTAAGATGATTCTATTGTAAACAGCAAAATCTTGGGTCATGCTTATTTATCCATTCTTCTAATCTCTGCCTTTTGACTGGAAAGTTTAATCCATTTACATTTAAAGTAAATACTGATAATGAAGACTTTCTTCTGCCATTTTTCTATGTAGTCTTCATGAGTTTTATACCTTTTTTACCTTCAATTTTTCTATTAATGCATATTTTCATATTTCCCTGATTATCTGTATTGTATTATATTGAGCCCCTTTTCATTTCAGTCTGGATATATTTTTTCATATATTTTCTTTGTGGTTACCAAGGGGTTAAACTTAACATCCTAAATATATAATAATCATTTTTATTTGATAGGGACGGTAGCAGTTTGATATTATTTATGAATTCCAAAAAGAGATAATTACTATGTTTGTAAATTGTTCTGTTCCTCTGGGCATGATACCCTTTGATTGATTTAAATTCAAAGGCTGTATGTTTACTTGATTTAATCAATATTAGTGCTTTGATTCGACCAAATCATTAGGGTGCTTCAATTTGAGTCCCCACCCTCTTTGTGTGCTATATAAGTGGATACTCAACCAAAAAGACAGGGAAAGAGGTGCACAGAAGCAGATACAGGGGAAAAGAGAGAGAGCTTCATAGATATGGAAGAGGACTTTGATCCTGCAGTCCAAGGAAGAGAGAAGAGCCATTCATCTAATAGTTTGATAGAGAACAAGCTGAACCCTATGCCAGCCTACAGCTGAGATAAAAAAAAAGCTGGGCCCATGGAGTCTTAAGAGGAGAGAGGAAGTCTGAACCATCTCAGATGCTGTCCACCATCTTGCTTCAACATGTGGCAACAGATTTTGGTGAGAAAGTATCTCTTACCTCTTATGGTACCTTGAGTTGTACTTTTTAGAACCTTGTAACTGTAAGCTTTTACCCCGAATAAATACCTTTTATAAGGTCAACATATTTCTGATATTTCGCATCAGCACCTCTTTGGCTGACTTATATACTTAATTTAAGTTACATACACATACATGGTTCCTCCACCCCTCTGACCCTCCTTTTTTTAATACATTTTACAAATTCTATATTTTCATATGTATGTGTAAAACCATTTCTCAGCATGTTTACCCTGTTTAATGTTTGATAGAATTTTTGGATGTACATATTCAAGTCTTTTGTCATGTTTAGAAATTTTTCTGTCATTATTTACTTGAATATTCCAATATTCCTTCTTCTCCTTTTTCTCCTTCTTCTGCCTCTGGGACTTTTATAATGCATATATTGGTATGCTAGATGGTATCTCACAGGTATCTTAGGCTATTTTCATTTTTCCTTATTCTTTTTCTTTCTGGTCCTCAGCCTGACCTATTTCAATTGTCTTGTCTTTGAGTTCACTGCTTCTTTCTACTGCTAGCTCCTATCTATTGTTGAAACCCTCCTGGGAATTTTTCATTTCAACTCCAGTAATTCTGTTTGTTTCCTTTCAAAAATTTCTATCTTTTTATTGAGAGTTTCATATTGCTCATTCATTGTTTTCCTGATATCCTTTCCTGATATTTTTTTCTGTTTTTTTCCTTCATCTCCTTGAGTATTTTAAGGATCATTTTTGTTTAAGTCTTTGTACACAGTTTGGTTTTCTTCATTAATGTTTTTTGGATTTTTATCCCCTTTCTTTGGAAGGACCATCATTTCCAGTTTCTTTGTTCATCCAATAATATTTTGTTGTACTCTATACATTTTAATATTTTAATATGTTAACTCTGGAATTTAGTTCCTGAGTTGTCTGGTTTTTTAGTTAGTATCTAGCTAGTGATATGACAGAGATTTTCCTGAGTGTCAGGAGCTGATAAATCTAAACAAGCTAATGCAGGGGAAACATCTTTCATAGTATTTGCCGGTTGTTTTGGCTGATGGTCAGTGTTCAGCCCTCCATCAAGAAGGCCAACCCAAAGCAAATCCAAAGCGTATGCTTTCCCTTTCTTTTCTGGGACTCTGTTGTCCTGGACTTGTGCTTGCTAGTGGCCTTAGGAATTCCCATTTATGAGAATTTCAATGCCCTGTCTTCTCCCGAGTAAATAGACTTTCTCCCTCTCCTTAGTGCTCCATCCCAGGACTTAGAACAGGGGCTAAGATGTTAGTTTTCACTCCAGTTTCCCCTTAGCTATCCATGTAACCATGTTGTAGTTTGTATCTAAAGTGAAATGAAGGTGTTTCGGTGAGGAACTATTATAGCCAAAGTAAACCATCATATACTGAGGACTGTATTAAAATATAATGAATAAAAAGAAAATCTAAAACTAGAATGGTCAGTATTAGATCCAAAAGGGAGGGAATTTTTCTTATTAATTTTTTATATTCTTGAAGAATCATTGCTTTCTAGTGGACTCTTCCCAAAATTGATGGGATACTTAGAAAAAAAATGCAGAATTTAAATTTGATCTCTCAGGCTAGAGAATTATCCCCAGTAGATGATAAATGTATTTCTAACTGCTGTACATTTCCAGCCTATAAGATAAGGAAACACAGTACCAGTAATACCAGGGTCAATGTTACTTTCTAAATACCTCTACTACTTATAATAGAACTGCCTTGTAAAGATAATGAAAGTCAATAAACCATTGCTAAGTATCTTATCTATTAGGGCCCTGAAATATTTGTATGCTTTCATAAATGTTAATGAAAGGGAATAGGTAAACAAATATCATTGATAAATTAGAGTTTGGAAGGGCAATAATATGTAGCATAGTGCTTAAATCATAAGATTCTTTATCCACTGAATGAATTTTGATATTGTAGTAGATTTCTTGAATAAGGAAGAGGAATCATGAGTCCTAATTGCAGAGGTATAACCTTGATGGTAATATCATTGAATAATTATATTAGAAAGTAGCAGTTTATATTGTGAACCTCAATGAACAAAATCATAATGTCACAAAAGACAGTCATTAATTAAGCATGAATTGCTATGTTTTAAAGTGCTGGCTGTGGAAGAAGGAATGACACCTTTGAATGAATGGCTTTTTCTGTCTGGTCTGACCTCCTTCCATTTAGATGTGAAGGCGATAAATCACAGAGTGCAGTAACAGCAGGGATCCTTATTCATAGCAATTTCCAAGTCTCCTGGCAATCACTGCAAGTGCAAATGACATGCACGAAGGTTTTCCTTTACAGCTGAAAGGATGCGAATTTTCCATGAGAATTTCTTAGAAATGGATATTAGATTTTCTGGGTTGTTCTTTTGAGCATTTCATTAATTAGACAGTGTAAAGATTCTTGGTTGTGCTCCATCACTCTATTAAGCTATCATTATGTTATAACAATTTGGAATGAGGACTTTATATTTATCTTATAATTGTAGCTATGGTCTTAAAAACAAACAAGAAATCTGCTTCAACTTATTTCACTTTAAATGGAAGGAAAAGTGAGGCAATATACAAAGCAAATAATTTTTACTAACTTAATTATTTGAAAGGTACCAAATTTAAAGGTGACACCATAAAACAAAAATGGTATAATTATGTCCCACTTTTCCCACCCCAATTCTTCTAATTAAAATGGGTTTTTGAGTCTGATCATGATTTTTTAAAAATTATCTTTGTTCTAATGCCTCTGACTATAACTATTTCCTTTTAAAGAACCCAATCAGATGATAAGTAGTGAAGTTCAATTTTGAATTTTAGAGCTTTTTGGTAATCCTGGTGAAAGTCTTATTTGAAGAACTGTAAACTTAGAAAGCCTGGGATTAAGTCTTCAGTTAATCCTTGTTTAACCTTGGACAAATCACTTATGCTTGAGCATTGATCTTCACCTCTATAAAATTAAAGTAACCATGCTAACATTATGCAACAAAAGGTTTTTGTGTGGGCCGATGAAACACTATATGCACATGAGCTTCAGGAATAGTTCACTGATATACAAATTTAAGATAGTTTTTATAAATATTATTTCTGAAGAAAGAGTAGTATCATTTAACAAAATAGTTTGGGGATAAGATGGTAAGTTTAACTATATTCTTTGTTCCTTCATCGACACAGTTATTTAAAAATTGGCCTTTTTAATAGTACTATGTATCTTACTTTACGCTTTCCCTTTCATAGATTTTAACCCCTTATAATTTAAAAATATTTACTCTCCCAGATATTAACCAATGAATTCCCACAGGTTGTAGATTTAATAACAAATTTTTTTATTTCCATTTATCAATCTAATATTTTTACCATTTTAAAAAAGAGGCAGGATAATGATAAAGATGTATTTAGAACTGTCCATGACATGAATATTTTTGCATGAAGAGGAATCTGGCTGCTGCTTGATCTCCTAAACAGGGAGGAACTTTTCATGTCATAGGTTATTTAAAACGGTGTTTCCTGAGACAAGACCACAAAAATATTGCAGAGAGAAAATAGACACCTTTTCCATAAGGAGGAAAGTCTATCATTTATTTACATCCCTAGCAGAGAGTCTAGGACCAGGAGTGACCATATGTCTGCTGTTCTGGTATAATTATTAACGAACCCTCTTATAATCCTCTAATTTGGATGGTAAATGTAATGATCACATAGTAGGCACTTAACAAATGTTAACGAAATTTCTCTTTAGCATTCCGGTGAAAATAATAATTTTTATGGTCACAATTTAACAAATGATAATTCTTTTTCTTCTTCTGCTGAGGGCTTCTACATATATGTATAAAAACAGTATTGTGGTGAAACTAAAGGCATGTATTTATTGATCCCTGAAGAAGTGAAATTTGAGAAAAGACCTGAGAGCGAGTTTCATCTAAATATCTTAGTCAAGGATATTTCCAGGAAAGGGAATATCTAAATGAACAGCCACTGTGATAGAAAAGAAGGTTGGCATATGTGAAGGGCAGTAGGACCACCTGCACAGTTGGAGCAAAGATAGCGGGGAGAAGTGTGAGGCTGGAGAGCTGTGGGGTGCCATGGTACATAGTTTGAATTATGTTCTAAATCTAATGGTGAGCTATTGGAGATTGAAACAATTTTATCAACTTCTAAACAGATAACTGCAGTTTCTGTATGGACAGAAGACTCCAGAAAGAAGTATCAGAATCCTTTCATGCACTCATTGGATACTCTCAGCTGCACATGTCTGTGGGGATACCATGGCCTTTAACTTAAATGTTGGAAACAACCTGACATTTCCTTTTACCTGCATGTCATGCCTCTTGTCTCCCATTCAAGGGTTTCCCTGATGTCATTGAGGCATAAAATTCATGGGATGCTATTAGGGTCCAGGAAACATAATCCCAAATTGTGGAGGAGTTAACATTCTGGGTTAATACTTGACCATTAGGAGAAGGAAACCATTAGATATTTCTTCTTTCTCCCTCTCTCAGAACAGATTCTCTTGAGATAAAGCAGTTCATGTGGTGTATTAAAAGCTCACCCTGCATGAGCAGAATGAGCGATCAGTTGTGCTTGATACCACCCCATGGCCAGCACAGCATGATAATGCAGCCCCCTATCGGTTCTACCTCCTTCTCTGCCTCACTCACCTATTCTTTCTTTCCTGCTTCCTTGAGATTACCCTTTCTAATGCAAGAAAAGCACAAAAACTTTTGTATTGATGCAGATTTCTGGGAAAACTTTGCTGAGATAGGAGTAAGAGGAGAAGTAGAAATATCAGTTAAGGAGGCATTAGAGTAGGTCAAGCAAGAGATGATGACAGCTTAGTCTGTAATGGTTGTCATTGAATGATTTCTGTCTCATAATTAAGAAGGCGATTTAATTAGTTATATCCTTTTCCCTTTTTACCTTTCTTTATTAGCATACTGTCTACCTGGAATTTGGTCTGCAAAGCTGACATGTTCTCCTAAGTGTTTTTCTCTTTGTTTTAGTCTTTTCCCCCCTCCTAGCAACTTTTTTTAATTTTTAATTTTTATACCCCCACCTCCACTCCAAGATGGCTCCCTTGTCTGCCTTCTTGGTGTCCCAAACCCGGGACCTCCCATGTAAGAAGTGGGAGCCCAATTACTTGAGCCACATCCACTCCCCTCCAGCAACTTTTTCATTTATTTAACTTTATCATTCCAGTGCTCTAAGGCTTTCAGTTACCTTCAATTTGTCACCATTAAATTTCAATTCCTTTTCTAGTATTTAAAGACTTTGCATAATATGACCTTATTAAAGTTATCAAGCCCTATGTCATATTACTTAAAACTCTGTACTCTTCTGCTGCTCAAGGTTTGTTTTCACTTATGTTATAGCTTTCCATAGCCAAATTATTGTCCATCCTTCAAAGTTCAGTTCCTTCTTGAAAGTATACAATAATAATAACAACAACAACAACAACAATAAATCAACCTAACTATGTGCTTTACATACATTATTCCTTTCAGAATCTCTATAGTGTACCCATGGCATTTTATTAGTTTCCTATAGCTGCTAATAAATTATCATAAACTTAGTGGCTTAAGACAACACAAATTTGAGGACAACCAGCAAGATGGCGGTGGAGTAAGGAGCTCCTAGAGTCAGCTCCTACTACAGGGCAATTAGAGTGAACCCCCAGATCTCTCTGGAGCTAGCTGAAGTACCTGTTTGGGGGCTCCAGGAGACCAGAAGAGCATCCTGCAATTTCTTCAAAGGAATGGAAGGAGGAGACTGCCCATTTGCAGAGAAGACTTGTAAGTAAAGCACTCCATGCAGCAGAGGCTGATGCCCATCCTCCACTGGAGGCTCAAGCCACCTAGGGAGCTGTTCCACTGCTGGAATTGAAAGCTCCACTACCCCAAAACAAGAGAGGAAGAGATGGTTGGGCACCAATTTCAGCTATTGATGAGGAAATTCAGTGGGCCACAGTATAATCCTGAGAACAGCTAAAGCTTGACCCTCTCCAAGTCAGAAAGGGGCTGGGAGCTGCCATCTTAACTCTGCGCCTGGCATGAAGGGAAGCGGGGTAGACTGAGAATCCCAGTGCTGGTGGGGACTGGCTTCTTCCCATCCAGATAATATTGCAGGTCTAGCCTAGGCCCCAGTGCCACCTCCAGCAGGGAGGAAGCTGCGGGGACCTGCGCCAGCCTCTCAGGGAAATTACTGACCAAGTGCAGAGGCTGGTGATTGTCCTACTCTGGCTACATGAGCTGCCACAGCAGGGGAGGAGGAGATGATTGGCTGCCGATTTCAGCTACTGATTGGTAGACTTGGCTGACTAAGAGATAACCCTGGGAACAGTGGGTGTGAACCAGCCCAAGTCAGGAAGAGGCCAGTAGTCACCATTTTGACTCCACCCTCAGCCTGAGGGGAAGCTCGCCTGACTGAAACTCTCAGTGTAGGCAGGAACCAGTTTTTTGTCACACATATCAGCCTGCAACCTGCCTAGGCTTCAGCCCCACCTCTGGCAGGGAGGAGGCTGAGGAGCCCTGCACCAGCCTATATAGGTAACTACATAGGCAGCTTTGGCTGCCATTGACTAAAAATCAGAAGTCTACCAGGGTACCAGTGGTCATCTTGGACCTTCACTGCATAGATTGCTGCCCACACCTGCTGCTCTATCCCTGCCCCAGGTAGGGGAGAAAGGGATGTGGAACTTCATCAATCTCTCTGGGCATCTATAGTCTAGGCTTGCACATGGATTATTCATCATAGCTATGACTCTGTCCCTACCCCTGGCAAAGGGGAAAGTTGGAAGAAGCTTCATTGGTCCCTGGTGCAATGAGGGCAGCTTGAGCCTCCACAGCTTATAGCACCAACTACATGCTTGGCTCCTATTGCACAATGAGCAAGGGAGAAATGATAGGAAGCCCTAAACTAAAGAGAAAAACTGTACCCAGAATAAATACTCTACGAAGCCAGATGCCAAGACACCAATCAAAAATTACAATCTACACCAAGAAACAGGAAGCTATGGCCCAATTAAAGGAACAAGATAAGCCTCCAGATGACATAAAGGAATTGAGACAACTAATTATAGATGTTCAAACATATCTCCTTAATAAATTCAATGTGATGGCTAAAGAGATTAAGGATATTAAGAAGGCATTGGATGAGCACAAAGAAGAATTTGAAAGCATACATAGAAAAATAGCAGATCTTAGGGGAATGAAAGGTGCAATCGATGAAATTAAAAAAAAAATTAGAATCATATAATAGCAGATTTGAGGAGGCAGAAGAAAGAATTGCTGAGCTTGAAGAAATGGCCTCTGGAAATGAACCTACGAAAGAAAAGATAAAGAAAAGAATAGAAAAAATTGAACAAGGTCTCAGGGAACTAAATGACAACAAAAGATGTGCAAACATATGTGTCTTCAGTGTCCCAGAAGGAGAAGAGAAGGGAAAAGGGGCAGAAGGAATATTTGAAGAAATAATGGTAGAAAATTTCCCAACCCTACTGAAGGACATAGATATCCATGTCCAAGAAGCACAACATACTCCCATCCGAAAAAATCCAAACAGACCAACTCCAAGACACATACTCATCAGAATGTCAAATGCCAAAGACAAAGAGAGAATTCTGAGAGAAGCAAGAGAAAAGCAATGCATAACATATAAGGGATACCCAATAAGATTAAGTGCTGATTTCTCACCAGAAACCATGGAGGCAAGAAGACAGTGGTCTGATATATTTAAGATACTACAAGAGAAAAAATTCCAGCCTAGAATCTTATATAGAGCAAGGCTGTCTTTCAAAAATGAGGGTGAAATTAGAATGTTCACAGATAAACAGAAACTGAGAGAATTTCTAAGCAAGAAACCAGAATTTCAGGAAATACTAAAGGGTATGCTAGAGCCTGAAAAGAAAAGACAGGAGAGAGAGGCCTGGAAGAAGTCTAGAAATGAAGATTATATCAATAAAAGTAACTAAAAGTGTTAAAAGAGTGGTAAAAATAAAATATGACCAATAAAACTCAAATAGTCAGGAATAAATTTAACCAATGATGTAAAGGACTTGTATTCAGAAAACTGCAGCTCAATGTTAAAACAAATTTAAAAAACCCTAAATAACTGGAAGAACATTCCATGCTCATCAATTGGAAGATCAAATATCATTAAGATGTCAATTCTACTCAAATTGATATACAGTTTTGATGCAATCCCGATAAAAAAACACCAACACTAAAGGAAAAATTGAAAACACAATCATTAAATTTATTTGGAAGGGTAAGGATTCCTGAATAGCCAGAAACATCATAAAAGGGAAAAGTGAACCCTCATCTCCAGACTTGAAATCATAATACCTACGTATAGTGGTAAAATCAATATGATACTAGCCTAAAGACAGACACAATAGACCAATGGAACCAAATTTATGGTTCAGAAACAGAGCCTCACAGGTATGGTCAAGTGATTTTTGACTAGCCTGTCAAACTCACACAGCTCAGTCAGAGCAATCCATTCAACAAATGGTGCTGAAAAAATTGGACATCCATAGCTAAAGGAAGGAAAGAAGAACTTGATCTTACACCTTATCCAAATTAACTCAAAATGGATCAAAAATCTAAAAGTAAAAGCAAGAACCATAAAACTCCTAGAAGAAATTATTGGAAAATATCTTCAAGACCTGGTGGTAGGTGGTGGATTCTTAAAGGAGATAAGAGAAGGACTGAGTGGACTACTGATGTTTAATGTATGTGGAAGTTTTAATTAGCTTTACTGTAAAATTGTGGAAATGTATAGAGTGGATGGTAACACACAGTGAGTAACAGCTAGTTTCTAAATGGGGATGTGACTGAAAATGGTAGTCTAGTGTAAATGCCAATTGGTAGAATGCTTGAGACTAATCTGGGAACTGGATAGCACAGTAAACCAAGAGGTGGGTAAGAATTGTGGTTGATGGTACAGATGCAAGAGTGTCCTTTTTTACTAGAACAAATGTATATCACTACTGCAGGGTGATGGGAATGTGGATAAGCATGGGAAAAATACAGCTGGAGTGACCTATGGACTGTGGTTAGTAGTAATAATATAATATTCTTGCATCTATGCAAAAGATGTACTGTGTTGATACTGGAGGCAGTATGGAAAATATGAGCCAGATGTACACTATGGATATGGTAAAAATCAGATGATATTATTTTATCTGTAGCAAATGCCACACCACATTGTGGTGTGTTGATGGAGGGGTGTTTGGGAATTCTTCACATGTGCAGGATTGTTTTATGAGTTTACAACTTCTGTCATAAAAATATATTCAAAAAATAATAATAGGTTTGGGGAAAAAACTCACCAAATGTGAGATAAGGACAATGATTAGTAGTGAGATTTTGACAGTGTTCTTTCATAGTTTGTAACAAATGTCTCATGTCAATGCAAGGTGTTGGTGGAGGGTTGATGTATGGGACCCCTGTATGAAGTTATGCATGTTTGTTCCCCTCTTCTCTTTTATATACAGATAATAAGGTACTGTCAATATATTCTATAACATAATAGACACTTCAAAATTATCATAAACTAACATAGTCTTAAATTCCAATTAAGTGATAAGTTGCTGTGAATATAGAAGAGAGGAAAAACCCCACCAGAATGAATTGGGGAGACTCCAATGGGACTAAGAGTTTGAGCTGGTAGAGAGGCTAAATACATAAGGAAACCTATTTGAAGAAGCAGAGTGTTCATACAGAAAAATGCTTTAACCAATAAAGTTAGATTAGATCCAATAATTATTATACAGCACTTTCAGTAAAAATCAAGAGGATTAGACTTGTTCCTCTAAGCAAAAAAAATGTCATTGACTGTAAAATTCTATTAAATGTCCATAAAATCAACTGGAAAAAAATGTTATATGAAAAATGGGAGCCGATGTGATTACTTTCTCCCTTTTACAAAATGCTCATATTTTTCAGGAAACATGCTAAAACATGTTTCTGTGTGGGATGCAAATTTTATTAAATTGAAATTCTTCTCCTTGGGAGCAATTCCTGTCCTTAGGAAGTTTACCTCTTAGGCTATTGGGAAGGTATGTATGTATAGAGAGTTAGGAGCTAGATAATTATGAAATGATAAATCTCTGTTATAGGACTTGGGTATTAATATTTACTTGAAGGTATTATCTTGTCTTATCTCCAGTATAAAACTGCTGTAAAAACAATGACATTAAAAGTGTTAGAATTAAAGGCACTTAAGTGATCAATTTTCCTGATCCAGTGTTTTTAGTGTATGGACTTATCTCTATACATAGAAGTGATGATCTGCATATAGCTCTTCTACCCCTTCTATTTGAAACTACATTTAGCACTATACTTGATAAATATATGCCCCAGAAACTTAAATCTTTGGTCCATCCATGTGCCAGTTAAGCCCTGAATTTCAGCAGAGTTGAAAAACCTGCTCTCCAGTTCACTGAACTTACCCAAGACAACTAACAAGGAGATGATGATGAACAATGCCTATCCCAAGGAACAGAGAGTATCTGCAACTGCAAGCAAGATAACTCCATCCATCTTCCCCCTGGTATCTAAGCCCCTTCTCAGGTAGAAGCAGAGTGGGCATCACCATCCCGAAATCCTCAAGATTGGGGAATGAACAGTAGACTAATGTAGACTTTTTATTATTCTACTATAGACATTATTATTCTAGCAGTGGAAGAACTCTTATCATTGATGTAAAGGCAGTGGCCACCAGAAGTTCTGTATTTAACATTTCCCCCTTTTGTTCAAGGTCTTTTTCAAGATTCATTGCTATTTGGTGCTTGGTAATAATCCCTTGGTGCCAGGGAGGCTCATCCCCAGGAATCATGTCTCATGCTGGGGTGAAGGTAGTGTGTTTATATGCTGAGTTTGGCTCTGAGAGACGCCACATTTGAGCAACAAGGAGACTTTCAGGAGGTAACTGCTAGGCAGTATATGATAGTAGGCTAAGTTTTAATTTCACAAGAAAAGGTTCATAAGTACAATCATCAATATCAAGGGACTGGCATAATTGTTTGTCTTCCTTCATTAGACATTGCCTTTGCACTTGGGGAGTTCTTGCTATCCTATTAGAGAATGTAATAGAACTCCCAGGATGGGAATTCGATATTTTTTGGTTATTGTGTGGATCTCCATCCACTGAGACAATGTCCCATAAATACTTGAATATATACATATGTCTTAAAGGCATGCCCCAGGTGAACCTCTTCCAGTGCATCCCCACATCACTGAAACCCTGCACCAGTTAATCTCCATTGCCACTGCTGTGACCCTTCTGTGATCAAACCTCTCCAAAAATGAAGCCAACAAAATAACCAAATAAAATTAATAAGAAAATGAAATAATAATTTTAAAAATAACCAATAAAATACAAAGACATTAAAAATTTGAAGTACTAAAAAAACTTTTTAAAACATTGTGTCTTTCATCACTGTGAAATCTGTTGTCTTGTATGTACAGTAACATTTTCTTCCATATATTCCCCCAGTATCTAATTTTTTTTTTCATTTTATCTTCAAAGAAGCTTTATGATACAGAAAAGTCACATAGAGAATACAGGTAATTCCCATATACCCACCACTGTCCTCTTTACCCCTCTCCTTTATTAACAATATTTTACATGCAGATGGTACATTTGCTGCAATTGATATATAAATATTGAAGCATTGCTACCACCTGTGGTGGTCAATGGTTTACATTTTGGATTGTTCACTTTTATAGGTTTTGACAAGATTTGAAGTGGCCTATATCCATTATTGCGAGATCATGCTGAATAATTCTAATGCCCTAAAAATGCCTTATGTTCCATGTATTCTATTCTTCCCTCTTCCTTCACTAATAACCTAAGAATCCCCCAAGAACATAGGCAGTACCTAATAAAAGAAAACAGACCAATATGTCAAGTCCTCAATATTATTGAAAGTAAATATGAATCTTATTCTTCAAAAATAGATGGGACCTTTTGATTAGATTCAGTTACAGGATCTTTTGATTAGATCACTTTGATTAGATCACTTCTGTTAAGGGCCTTCGATTGGACTACTTTAGTGAGGCAAGACCCAGGGTGGGTCTCAGCTCCCTTGCTGGAGTCTTGTATAAATGGAGGACTGAAGGCAGACACACAGAGAGCAGAGAGATCTGCCATATGAGAGAGGACTCTACGATTGTCTACAGCTGCAGAAAGAGAGAAAACCTGAGCTGCTGAGAGAGAGGTCATAGAGGCCAGAGGCTAGAATCAACTGGGCACAGAAGCATAGAAAGAGGCCCGTAAAAGGCAGAAGTTGACAAGAGAGGAGAGGTCAGAGACAAGCCATATGCCTGATTGCCATAGGGAGCTTGGGGAGGAAGTGAGCCTGGAGAAGGCAGAGACTGGCTGTCATTTTGCCTTGCCACATTGCAGGAGTCCAAGATCACCAGCAGCCAACATTTGATGAGAGAGCATCTGATGATATACTGCTTCAGACCTCTATCTCCCCTCCTCCATTCAGAATTCATCCACCATGGAATTCATCTTTCTTCCCAAATATATTCCACATTACTTCAACCAGATCAACCTCACTACTACTTCTTCCCACCACCAAAAACATACATGAAAATGATATAGACGTTCAATACATCAGAAACTCTTGAAATTCTTGAAACTCCAATGAATTGGAGTAACTCACACCTATAATCTGTGTATATGAAAGACTCATTCTTGCCATTCAGTTGTTGTGTAGGTATCAATTCTATAGGAAGCAACAATTTCCTGAGGGGATTTTTATCAGAGGATAAAACCCATCAAAGGAAAGAAATTGCCTTACTGAGGACGTGAGATGGGATTGACTTGTTTGCTGGTGACTAATTAATGGAAGAGTGTTGGTATGTTCTCATACTAGTACGTTCAGTTTTAGTTCTCACTAATTAAAATTAACCAATACAGAAAACCAGCAAGATGGCAGCAGGGTAAGGAACTCCTAGAGTCAACTCATGCTACAGGGTAGTTAGTAATCACCCAGAGCTATCTAAAATACCTGTTTGGGGGCTTCAGGAGACCAGAAGAGCATTCTAGAATATCCTTGAAAGAATGGAAGGAGGACACTGCCCATCTGCTGGGAAGATTCATGAGTAGAGCACTCCACATGATGACCATCCCACACTGGCAGCACAAGCAGCCTCAGGAGCTATTCCATGACTGGAATTAGTAGCTCCACTGCCCAAAAACAGGGGAGGAAGAAATGGTTGGTCATCAAGTTCAGCTACTGATTAGTAAATTCAGCAGGCTACAGTATAATCCTAAGAACAGCTGAAGTTTGAAACTGTCCAAGTCAGAAAGAGGCCACAAGCCTCCATTTTAACTCCATCCCTGGCACAAGAGGAAGTGGGCCAGACTGAAAATCACAGTGTGGGTAGAAACCAGCTTCCTTCCATCCAGATTAGATTGCAGTTCTAGCATAAGCCCCAGGCTGACTTCTGGCAGGGAGGAAGCTGGGGGGAAGTGTGCCAGCCTCTCCCGGAAAATACTGTATCCTACTCTGGTGGTACAAGCTGCCTCAGGAGCTGTTCTGTGACAGGAATTGGAAGCTCCATTTCCCAAAAACTGGAAAGGAAGGGATGGTTAGCCACCAACTTCAGCTATTGATTAGTAAATTCGGCTGGCTAAAGTATAACCCAAAGAATAGCTAAAGTTTGAACCTGTCCAAGTTGCAAAGAAGCCAGTAGCCCCCATTTTGACTCTACCCCCAGGATAACGGGAATCCATGCTGACTAAAAATCACAGTGACTGTAGGGACCAGTTTCTCTCATCCAGATCAGCCTGTAGTCCTAGCCTAGGCTTAGCCCCACCTCTAGCAGGGAGGAAGCTGGTGATCCCTGCAGCAGCAGGTACATTTGGCTGGCACAGACTGAATAGTCAAAAGTCAACCAGGGCAAATGCTGTCATTTTGGACCCACAGTGCAGCTCCATCTCTGCCCCAGGGAGGGGAGAAGTGGATATGAAGCTTCAGCAGGCTTTCTAGGCAACTACAGTCTAGACCTGCATGACTGGATTTATTCCACATGCTCGTGGCACTGCCCATATCCCTTGCAAAGAAGAAAGTTGAGGGAAGAGTCATTGGTCCCTGGGGCAATGAGGGAAGCTTGAGTTTCCACAGCTTGCAGCACCAACTGCATCCTTGGCTCCTGCTACACAACCAGCCAGGGAGAAAGGGGCAAGAAAGCCCTATATTAAAGATAGAAACTGCACCCAGAATAAATGTATCTAGCAAGCCACATATCAAGACACCAACAAAAATTACAATCCACAACAAGAAACAGGAAGATAAGGCCCAGTTAAAGGAACAAGATAAGCCTTCAGATGACATAAAGGAGTTGAGGCAACTAATCATAGATGTTCAAACAAATCTCATTAATAAATTCCAAGAGGTGTCTAAAAAGATTAAAGATATAAAGAAGACATTGGTTGAGCACAAAGAAGAATTTGAAAGCATACATTTAAAAATAGCATATCTTTCGGGAGTGAAAGGTACAATAAATGAAATTGAAAATACACTGGAATAATATAATAGAAATTTGATGAGGCAGAAGAAAGGACTGGTGAGCTTGAAGTCATGGCCTATGATGAAAATGAGCATACAAAAGAACAGATGAAGAAAAGAATGGAAAAAAATTGAACAAGGTCTCAGGGACCTAAATGATAGCAAAAGTCATGCAAACATATATGTCATGGTTGTCCCAGAAGGATAGTGTGGCAGTTTGATATCATTGATGAATTCCAAAAAGAAATATTGGATTATGTTTGTAAACTGATCTTCTCCTCTGGGCATATTAGATTACATTGGATTCATAGGTTTACTTGATTAATAATTATGTAAACCTCTTGTGCCAGTAAAGTGTTGAGAAAAGCATGGCAAAGGGACAGATTTGAGGATTTTAATGTTGGAGTTTTGATGTTGGAGTTTAATGCTGAAGCTTTAAGCTGTAGCCCTGGAAAGTAAGCTCACAGAGGAAACAGAAGCAAGCCCCAAAAGAAAGGAAACCTGAGACCAGGAAAAAGGAACCTGAGGAAGGGAGGAACCCAGGAAGTCTGAACCCTCACAGACATTGGCAGTCATCTTGCTCCAACACATGGAAATAGACTTTGGTAAGGGAAGTAACTTATGCTTTATGGCATGATATCTATAAGGTCCTACCCCAAATAAATACCCTTTATATAACCTAAGCAATTTCTGGTATTTTGCATTAAATCCCCTTTAGCTACCTAATACGGAAAGGAAAAGGGGCAGAAGGAATATTTGAAGAAATGATGGTAGAAAATTTCCCAACCCTATTGAAGGACATAGATGTCCATTTCCACAAATTACAGCATACTCCCATTCAAATAAATCTGAATAGACCCACTCTGCGACATATACTAATCAGAAAGTCAAATTCCAACAACAAAGAGAATACTGAGAGCAGCAAGAGAAAAGCAATGTATATCATGTAAGGGATACCCAATAAGATTAAGTGCCAATTTTTCATCAGAAACCATGGAGGCAAGAAGACAGTGGTATGATATATTTAAGATACTACAAGAGAATATCTTCCAGCCATGAATCTTCCATTCAGCAAGATTGTCTTTCAAAAATGAGGGCAAGTTTAGATTATTCACAGACAAACAGAAGCTGACAGAATTCATAACCAAGAGACCAGCTTTTCAGGAAATACTAAAGGATGTGCCAAGACAGGAGAGAGAAGCTTAGAAGAGAGTCTAGAAATGAAGATTGTATCAGTAAAAGTAACTAGAAGTGTCAAAAGAGTGGTGAACATAAAGGATAGATAAAACCCAAATATTTTGTAATAAACTTAACCAATGATGTAAAGCACTAGGATTCAGAGAACTACAACTCATTGTTAAATTTAAAAAGACCTAAATAAGGAAGAACATTCCACGCTCATGGATTGGAAGACTAAATATTATTAAGATGTCAGTTTTACTCAATTGATATACAGATTCGATGCAATACGATAAAAATTCCACCAGCATTTTAAAAAATAAATGGAAAGCATGATTATCAAATTTATTTGGAAGGATAAGGGGTTCTGAATAGCCAAAAACATCTTAAAAAGGAAAAGCAAAGGTGGAGGACTCCAACTTCTGGACTTTAAATCATATTGCCTAGCTACAGTGGTAAAAACAGCATGGTACTGGCATAAAGATAGACACATAGATCAATGGAACTGAATTGATGGTTCAGAAACAGACCCTCACATCTCTGGTCAAATGATTTTTGACAAGTCTGTCAAACCAACTCCGCTTGGGCTGAACAGTCCATTCCACAAATGGTGCTGAGAGAACTGGATATCAATAGCCAAAAGAAAGAAAAGAACCCCTATCTCACACCTTATCCAAAAATTAACTCAAAATGGGTGAAAAACCTAAATATAAAAGCAAGAACCATAAAGCTTCTAGAAGAAAATGTAGAAAAATATCTTCAAGACCTGGGGTAGGTGGAGGATTCTTAAAGGAAATAAGAGGAGGATAAGATGCACTATTGATGTTTAATATATGCAGAAGTTTTAATTAACTTTACTGTAAAAGTGTGGAAATGTATAGAATTGATGGTAAAATGTTATACTGAGTAATAGCAGTTTATAAAGAGGACTGTGTCTGAAAAGAGTAGGCTAGGGACATAAATGACCATTGAAAGAGAGCTAGAGAATAACCTAGGGACTGAATAACACAGTAAACCCAGAGGTGGATGAGAATTGTGGTGATGGTACAGATGCATGAGTGTCGTTTGTGAGCTAGAACAAATGTACATTACTATTGCAGGGTTGTGAGAATGTGCAGAAGCATGGGAAAAATACAACTGAAGTGTCCTATGGACTGTAGTTAACAGTAATAATGTCTTATTCTTGCCTCTATAACAAAGATGTACCATGTTGATAATGGGGGAGTATGGAAAATGTGTATGAAATGTATCCTATAGACCTGGTAATAATTGGATGATATTATCTCATAATCTGTAACAAATATTCCATCATGGTGTGGTGTGCTGGTAGAGGGGTATTGTTTGTGAATTTTGCAAATGTGCATGATTGTTTTGTAAGTTTACAACTTGTCATAAAAATATATTAAAAAAATAATAGGGTGGGTTGGGGAAAATACAACAAATGTCATATAAAACTATAATTAGCAGTAAGTATATGACACTATTTTTTCATAATTTGTAAGAAATGAATCATGACAATGCAAGGTGTTGGTTAAGGGTTGATGAATGAGACTTTTAAATGATGTTATGCGTGTTTGCTTTGTAAGTTTACAATTTTTACTATATATTGTTCATATATGTTCATGTGTAAATGACATAAAAATAATAGGGTGGGTTGGGAGAAACTGCTTTGGTTAGTAGTAATATTTTGAGGATGCTCTTTAATCATTAGTTAAAAATGTTTCACAACAATGCAAGGTCTTGGCGGTAGGGTGAGGTATGACAGCCCTGTATGATGTTATTTATGTTTGTTTTGTAAGTTCACAACTATTACTATACACTTATTTTTTATGGATGTTTATGTGTGAGTAATATACTTCAATAAATTTTAAAAAAAGAAAAAAATTAACCAAACTGTTCAGGTATTTGTGTTCAAAGAACATATTTAGTATATGTTCATACTTATATAAGAGAGAATGATGCTATAAATATGTCATGGGTCATCCCAGTGCACGTTTCTTTGAAATCATTTGGAAAATCTATATGAGCAGTGTAGGTTACATACTTTGAAAATGATTCATTTGAACAAACAGGTCTTCAACCATGGTTTATATGCCCTCACCTTTGTTTGATAATCCTACGGTAAAGACACTGCAATGGGCCTCTTACATGTACTTTCAAATCTGGATATGAGGTTAGACAATGCTGTATTGAGGGAGTCAAAAGCACATTTTAAAAAAATGGTTGAAAGGTCTTTACTACAGGTGTAAACATTTTGTTTTTAGGCATAAACTGTATATTACAGGCACAGTATAAAACATATTTTAATTTAAATATTGCTGGAAATATTTTGAAAGTTGAAAGGACACCAGTATACATGCTTCAAGAAGTAATCCCTTTAGGGCTTAACTCATGAATATGAATTAATTTTGTGTTTAACTTGGTTTTACTCAATTTACACTTTATTGGGAAGCGGTTTTGGCCCAGTGGTTAGGGCATCCGTCTACCACATGGGAGGTCCACGGTTCAAAACCCGGGCCTCCTTGACCCGTGTGGAGCTGGCCCATGTGCAGTGCTGATGCACGCAAGGAGTGCCCTGCCACGCAGGGGTGTCCCTGCGTAGGGGAACCCCACGTGCAAGGAGTGTGCCCCGTAAGGAGAGCCGCCCAGCACAAAAGAAAAGTGCAGCCTGCCTAAGAATGGTGCCACCCCACGGAGAGCTGATATCAACAAAATGATGCAACAAAACGAAACACACATTGCCATGCTGCTGACAACAACGGAAGCAGACAAAGAAGAAGATGCAGCAAATAGACACAGAGAACGAACAACTGGGGTGGGGGTGGGGGGAAGGGAAGAGAAATAAATAAATAAATCTTTTAAAAAAATGTTCATATTAAAAAAAAATTACACCTTATGTCCTACAATATGCCTCATGGCATATTGTACTTGATTTTCATCTTTTTTAAATATATTTCTGAATTGTGATTTGTCTATTTACATTTTCAGATTAAACATTATTGAACTTGAAGTAATGCATGGTTAATTTTTCACATGATTTCTCTGAAGGGATTACTAAAGATTGTTGCGTAGCTCTTCCATTAAAATCAAAACATGTGTTCAGGTTTTCAAAAACTCAAAAATGTGTCCATGTATTTGATGCTTAATAAATAACTTGTTTAAAAACTAATTATATCTCTGAAATGAGGATTTTTCAGAGACATTTTTTTATGATCCTTAAGTAACTAATGGAATTGTTCTTAATATATTTGCAATAATACAAGTACTAGTTTCTTAATTTTGCTAAGTTGCTTGGACTGCATAGTGTAGTATATCATAAACAATTATATACTGTGGATTCTAATACTAAAATAAGATTGACTTAGGGTCCTATTAGTTATAAAATGATGAGGATGACCAAATGTAAAGTGCCTTACAAAACATTTTTGAAGCAAGGGAAGGGAATACCAACCCTCATAATTCTTTTTCCATTAGCAAGATTTCTCCTCTTCCATGATTAAAAATTATGTTCCTTTGCAAAGACTGCTTAAGAGTCTATAACTTGATTTTTTCTGTTGTTTCAAGTACCCCATATTTCTGATTTACAGGTACATTGATTGCTGTCTGGCTCATTGCATGCATTACTTATTTACATCCTGCAATAAATTTACTATAACTCCACAAATGAAATAAAATAAACTATGAGATGAAATAGGAAAAGAAAAAATAATCTTGAGATATTTGAAATAACGCCATTTTTGAGCTCAAGAAATTGGCTTTAAGAGTAAGATTCGCTATAAATATGTAATTTCTAGTGATAATTCTTGAGGCATTATCTAAGTAGTTAGAACTTTTAATTTTTAGGATTATTCATAAACATATCTGTATCAGTTTGATATTATCGATGAATTCCAAAAAGAAATATTGGATTATATTTATAAACTGATCTTTTCCTCTGGGCATATTAGATTTATATTGGATTCATAGGTTTCCTTGATTAAGTAATCATGTAAACCTTTTGTGCCAGTAGGGTGTTGAATTCAAGTGGGGACTCACAGATAAAAGGCATGGCAAAGGACAGAGTTAAGGGCTTTTAATGTTGGATTTCTGATGTTGGAGTTTGATGCTGAAACTGGAGCCCCAGGGAGAAGGAGAGAGACAGAGCCGTACACCTGATAAAGCGTTTAAAACTGACCTTCTGGAAAAAACATAGGAGCTGAGCCCAGATGAACCCAGAAAGACTGAACCCTGGCAGATGTCAGCAGGCATTTTGCTCCAACACGTGAAAATAGACTTTGGTGAGGCAAGAAACTTATGCTTTATGGCCTAGTATCTGTAAGCTCCTACCCCAAATAAAAACCAACCAATTTCTGGTATTTTGCATCAGCAGCCCTTTGACTGACTAATACAATATGCATTATACATACTTGACATACCTTTTCCAAATTACTAAGTCCTTCTTAAAAAGCATTTCTTCCCTATCAAGAAGCATGATAGGCACTCCCAGGAATGCACAGGAATCTGAGATGCTATCTGCTCTCAAGGAAGTTAAAGCCTCATAAGGATAAAGCTTATTGTTAGGAAAAGTAACAAAATAATTAAATAATAAATAAGTCAACTTATTGTGTTGTGAAATAACAGCACAATAAGACATTGTGTAGCAATAAGGGATTCACTTTCAAATTATCTGTATGAGTAAAAAATGTTACAGGATTTCAGAAAGAGAAATAATACCAGTACATTGGAAAGGGGCAGAATGAAATATGAACTGTCTTGACTGAAGGGAAATATTTAGATACGCATTGAGCCTACAAAAGGGTATTTGAAAGGATGAAATGGTCAGAGCAAATTTTAAGATGAAACCATCTATGGTATGTCCCGGGAAAAGTGTTTTAACTAAAGTAGAGAGTTGGTATGGGAGATAGAAATATGAATGAAAAGGTCAACTATAATTACCTTGTAGATAACATATGGGTGGACAACAAGATAAACAACTGAGGAACTATCCCTGAACTGAGGAATCTCAGGAGACAGGAAAGAATATATAAAGGGTATATTCAGCAAAAGATGCAGTTCAAAAATGGGTGGCCAGAAGGCTGTAGGAGATGAGTACAGTATTGATCGAAAAATAAGGGAACTGAACATGAGTTATAACTGTCAGACAGGGTTCAGGCAGATAAATATTTGCTTAGCTGAAATGTGTAGATGAAGAGGATAAATTGTGGGGAAAACTCTCTATATTTAGTTTGTATTTTGAACTAAAGGAGAGGAACTGGAAAACTAAGAACATGGTAATAGTCAAATAGAATCTTTTGAATATTTGTATCATAGTAAAATATATTGTAATATGTTATTCAAATTACAACATTTTACCTGTTTATTTTAAGTTAATTTTTGCAGGACAAAATATAATTTAAAAAGAGAAAAACAAATTAAAGAATTGAGTACATTTGATAGTCCCAGAAACTCCATTTAAAAAAAATTGTGTAAAATAAAAAAAAATAAAGGGAGAAAAATATAATACTCAATTTTATTAAACATTAATTTAAATAAATTATTCATTAATACTTTGAAAATATAACCCACTTATTTTTCATTTTAATTCTGGTTAAACATTTTGTAACATAATATTTCAAACTTCTGGCTCTGAGTTCAATCAAATTTAATATTTGGATTTAATATCTGTTCTAGGTGTAAAAACGGTTCTTCAACAAAATAGGTATAGCCAAAAGGAAAGAGGAAAATGTGTATCATTGTCCAGGTTTATGAAATATTTGCAGATTTACTCATCAATTATATGAAGAATGTTGATGCTGTTTTTGATGTGAAATTTAGCTCATTTTCTTCACTAATGACAACCAGTTGCTTGGGCAAACTTTGAAGGTTCTCCATCCTTCTCCTTTTACCCCAACACTTTCAACAAATAGGTGTAAAATTCACTGAAATTCTTTATTTCAATCATTTTTAAATAGGTGAGCAAATTCTGTTTCCAAATATAAGTGATTTGCTTAAAATATTACCCTGAAAAGACAGATTAAATATATTTATATTTCTTAAACTATCTACTATGTAGCATTTTATCGGCAGTAGGTAAATTAGGATTTCTTTCTCTTATAAAAGCAAACAGTTCAAAGTACCTTTAAATTTGATTCTGTTAAATATTTTACATGAGAAAAGCAGCAAAATATTCTGTAGTGCAAATGATGTCCACAGTGACTGCCCATACCATTATAGAATATTGCAAAAACTTTATAATAGGTCTTAAAAACAAGCAAACAAGACATAAAAACTAAGTGCATCCTGTAGCATTTTGGGCCCCTCTTATTTTATTTCTCTCCTGCATTAGCTTGGTCAGGATGGATGCCATGAGAGAATTTCCCAGGTGGTGCTATCTCTTGGTAACTTTGCTTCAGAACCTACTTCAGTTTTTACACAAACAGGGCGGTCCTCACCACAAATCAGTGCTTTTATTAAATAAGCCATCTATCACTCATATCTTTCTCCATACATCTTTTTATTTATTAGTTAAAAACTTCTTTCATAAGCTGTGATTTTAAAAAACATTCATATTTGTGTCCCACTGTAGAGCAAGCTTCCCAAATTACATAATTTCTTATTCCTCTTTTTCCTATTTTTCTAACTTGTAATACTTTTTGTGTGACTTCCAAAAAGAGTTTGCTAACAAAGGAATTCATTTGCTTTGTCACCATTTTTTCCCAGATATTATTTCAGTTGTTTTTTTCTACCAGGACAGAAGGAACCTATGTTTCCCTAATAATGGTGTGATTTAGTTTTCACTATGAGTTAGAAATTACTAAAGAAACTTCACTAGTATTTAATTTAGGAAATATCTGTGAAGTGATGATTATCATGAGTTTTAAAATGGTAGAGGTTTGTCTTGATTATCTGATAGGGTTAGATTGTCTTTGTTTCTATTATACAGTAGGGCTGAAAAGGAACTTATACTAGGAAATGAGTAATGAGCTTCAAGATTTTCTTGTTTGTACACTTTGTCCTATCTTCAGGTCATGTTTTCACTACACTTTTCAAGCTCTATTTGTTTTATGAAGGTTGGCTTATGCTACTGTAGATCATACAAATCTTTGCTCTACTGACCAACTTACAGGAAATGCAAATAAGTTACAAGGTGAAAGCGAAAGGATGCTGGGGTGTGCCACCATTAATCCCTTCACGTTGATTAAATCCTGACCTTTCCTTGGAATATTACATGTGCCAAGTGGCCTGTGTAAGCCTGACAGTATCAATTTGTACACTAAATATGAGTAATAGTTAATTTTTCTTATTTTATAGATAAAAATAAATATGAATGAAATAGTTTCTTAGAACAGCACTTCCCAAACACTAATATGTCCATGAAACACCTGGAGAACTTTTTGCAGATTCTGATGAAGTAAGTCTGGGATGGAGGCTGGAGTCTGCATTTTAACAAGCTTTCAGATGGTGCTGATTCTCCTGGTCGCTGAACCACACTTGAAATGGCAAAACCAAAAGCATTTCTTACAAAGATCTTAAGAAGAAGCTTTGTTTTCAATTTTGGGAAGATAATTGTGGATGTTTATGTAATGGCCTTCTAAGAGAAATCAACATTTATTAAGATCACAAGCCATAACAGTTAGTAAGTTATTGCAGTACTGAAATAAAAAGTGTTAGCATTATTACTGATAATGAAAAATAATGGATAGATCCTCAAGAAATGTCAGTCTCATTATTATGAGTGAATGAATCCTATTGCTATTGGAATAGCTGTAGGTATTGTTTTGAAATGCTCTTCTGTTACTTATTTGAACAGCAGAAATACCAAATTTACTTCTAAGTTAATTGGAAAAACATAAAGAATATAAAGTCTTTCACTATTTTAAAGTATTAAATCCTAATTGGTGTTTGTTCCATATCTACCCATTGAGTTGTTAACAGTGTATATCAATTATTAATATTTTAACATTTTAGTCCCCAAAAGAATTTTATGAAAAAGTAAAAAATGAAGTTATCCCTTATAATAGTTAGCTCTATAAATGATATGTTTATTAACTTAGTCTACCAATGACCATGGTTTGCTCTCTTCCTTCCCCTATGATAAATGTCATCCTATAGAGATTTCACACTTCCTGGTAAGAGTAAAAGAGAGCAGGGGGCAGGATTGCTGCTGTTTAGAAAGAATGGAAATTTGATGTCCTACAAAAGAAGGTAGACAAGAAGAGGAAAGGCAAGGAGATGCTGAAAAAAGTAATGAATGAGGGTTTCAAGAGAGTTGAAAATGAATGTATGGTAGTATTGGTAACATAATCTCAAGGACTCAATATCACAAGTATGTGACTATTGCCCACTGCATTTCTGGCACAATGGCAGAGTACAGCTGTCCCCTTGTCAGCTGTAGTATTTTTATTAGAAACACAATATCTATAATGTGAAATAATATCAGCACTGGGGACTCAAGGTTAAATGCACATTAATTTGGATGCCTCTGAAGTACGTCCAGAACTCTTGTCCTCTAGCCAGTTGTGAGTGTATTATGTAGCTCTCGTCAGTCTTCAGCAGCAATGCCAAGAGCTGTGCAGCAAGCCTCTGGCTTCATTACAAGAGAAAGAGAGAGAATGCGAGTGAGAGGGTTGGGGGGTGGGAGGCTGGGATGGGCATGAGGAATTATTCGTAGATGACTGAAAGGGTAATATAGAAAACCTAAGACCCACTAGGCATGTAGTATTTATGTTTTATGACTCCCAAATCAGTGCTATTTTTTTCACACTATGGATGATGTTTTAAAGGGAAAATAACTTAATTTCAGCCCAACTCATACACTCCTCAGAATTCATATGGTACTCACAGATAAAACAACCAATGTGGAAACAAATGTGGGTCCAAATTGCATTTCTCCTTGATTCAGGTATGCCATGTGGGAATCACAATCCATTTAGAACATCAGCACAATCATTGCCCACCTCAATCAATTTAATGCAAACGGGGGAAAGGGAGTCATTAGGGCACAAAAAAAATCAATTGCGGACATCTGTCTGCATGCTGACCTCAGGCAAAAACAGATTGAAAGCCAAAAAGTAGACAAAAGGGAAATCCAGTGTTTCACTATGTAATTCTTTGGTGTTGCTCCTATTATGAGTAATGAACCTTTCATTTTGAATCAGTGTAATACAACTGCACCTATCATTGTTCCTGAGACATAAAATTATGATCTATACTAAAGGTGTAGATGAGGTGAGGTGTGATAGATTGTCATTGTCAAATTATTAATTTAAAAGTTCATTTTATATTAGAAATTTAAAATTCTGTATTTTACTCACATATACTGTTTGAACTCTGGTTTCAGCTGCTGCCAAAATAGAGTGTATCATTCATAACTACACAATTTTGCCCAAGGATGTAGGGTACTTGGCAGAATACATATTATTAGAGAAGTTGTAGGTTTACAGTTACATGCAGAGAATAAAGAATTCCTATTTACTGCCCCCTCACACACATGATTCTCCCTATTATTAACAGTTTGCCTTAGTGTGGTACCTCTGTTATAGTTGATGAACAATAGTAAGCATTTTATTGGGTGTGAAGTGGTATCACATTGTGGTTTTGATTTTTATTTCCCTGATGACTAATGACATTGAATCTCTTTTCATGTGCTTATTGGACATTTTTGGAGAAATATCTATCCAAATATTTTGCTTATTTTTTAAATTGTCTTTTTGTTGTTGAATTATAGGATTTCTCTATATATTCTAGATATTGCATCCTTATCAGATATATGGTTTCCAAATATTTTCTCCTGTCTGTAGTTGTGTTGCTTTCATGATGAAGTCCTTTGATGCACAAAAGTTTTCAATTTTAATGAAATCCCATTTATGCATTTTTTTTCTTTAATTGCTCATTATTTTGGTGTAAAGTCTAAGAAACTTTTGCTTAATGCAAGGTCCTGATGATGGTTACCTATGTTTTCTCCTGTAAGTTTTATAATTTTGGTTCTTATATTTAGTTCTTGAGCCCATATTGAATTAATTTTTGTATATGGTGTGAGGTAGGAGTCCGCTTTCATTCTTTTGCATATGGATATCCAGTTTTCCCAGCAACATTGGATAAAGAGAATATTCTTTTTCCCATTGTGTAGGCTTGGCATCCTTGTCTAAAGTTGATTTGCCATAGAGTTCAGGATTTATTTCTGAACTCTCACTTCAGTTCTATAGGTTTGTCCTAGTGCTAATACCACACTGCTTTGATCACTGTAGCTTTGTAATAAGTTTTACTGTTTGTAAGTGTGAGTCCTCCAACTATGTTCTTTTTAAAGACAGTTTTGGCTATTTGAGATTGCTTACTTTTACATATAAATTTGATGATTGGCTTTTCCATTTCTCCAAAAAAGGCTACTGGAATTTTGATTGGCATTGTTTTGAATTTGTAAATCACTTTGGGTAGAATTGGCATCTTAATATTTAATCTTCCAATCCACTAACATGGAATGTCCTTCCGTTTATTTAGGTTTTCTTTGATTTATTTTAGCAATGTTTTATAGTAGTCTGTGTATAAGTCCTTTATATCCTTGGTTAAATTTTTTCCTAGATATTTAATTCTTTTAGTTGCAATTGTAAATGGATTTTTTTCTTGTTTCCTCTTCAGATTATTCATTGCTAGTGCATAGAAGCACTACTGATTTTGGGGAGTTTATCTTGTACCCAGCCACTTTGTTATATTCATTTATTAACTCAAGTAGTTTTTTGTGTGGATTTTTCAGGATTTTCTGTATATAGGATCATGTTAATAAGGAATGTTTTATTTATTCCTTTCTAATTTGGATGATTTTTGTTTCTTTTTCTTGCCTAATTGTTCTGAAAAAAACTACCAGGGTAATGCTAAGTGACAGTGAGCATCCTTGTCTTGTTATTAATTTTAAAGGGAAAGCTTTTAGAAGCTTTTAGTCTTTCACCATTGAGTTTGATGTTTGCTGTGATTTTTCATTGGGGTTCTACTATTATGGGCATATGTATTTATAATTGTTATGTCTTCTTGTTGAATTTACCCCTTTATCCGTATGTAGTTACCTTCTTTGTTCCTTGTAACAGTTTTTCACTTAAGGTATATTTTATCTTATATTAGTATAACTACCCAAGCTCTCTTTTGGTTACTATTTATGGTGGATTATTCCATCCTTCACTTTCAAACTATATGTGTGTTTATGGTGAGTTTCTTGTAAACAGCATATAACTGGATCATAATTTTAAGATACTCTTGCAATCTACGTTTTTGACTGAAGAGTTTAATCAACTTACATTAAAAATACCCACCATTATCCAAGACTTTCTTATCCAGTTTCCTCTTTTGTCTTTGAAAGGCTAATACCGTTCCTCTTCAAATCTTCTGTTAGTGCCTATTTCCATATTTATTTGATTTTTTAAAATAATTTACCATTTTGTATTTCTTCTTATTTTCTTATGGGTATATTTCTCAGATTTTTTTTAAGTAGTTACCATGGGGCTTAAATTTAACATCCTAAATCTATATCATTTATGTTTGTTTTGATACCAACTTAACATCAATAGCATGCACAAACTATTCTTATACTTCTCCTTACTCTACCTTTCTGTCAAATGTGTTACAAATTATATCTTTTTTTAAAGATTTATTTATTTCTCCCCTCCCCCCCCCCAGTTGTCTGTTCTCTGTTTCTATTTCTGCGTCATCTTCTTTGTCTGCTTCTGTTATTGTCAGCAGCATGGGAATCTGTGTTTCTTTTTGTTGCGTCATCTTGTGTCAGCTCTCCGCGTGTGTGGCACCATTCCTGGGCAGGCTGCACTTTTTTTCGTGCTGGGTGGCTCTCCTTATGGGGCGCACTCCTTGCACATGGGGCTCCCCTACATGGGGGATACCCCTGCGTGGCACAGCACTCCTTGTGTGCATCAGCACTGCGCATAGGCCAGCTGCACACAGGTCAAGGAGGCCGGGGGTTTGAACCACGGACCTCCCATGTGGTAGACGGACGCCCCTACCATTGGGCCAAGTCCGCCGCCTAAATTTGTATTTCCAAAACCATAGATTTGTAATTACTCTATATTCATTTATATTTTAGAACCTGTAAGAAGTGGAGTTGCATACCAAAAATACAATTTAATAGTACTGACATTTACAATTACCCATATGATTACATTTACAGGAGGTGTTTATTTCTTTATACCCCTTCAATCCACTGTCTAGTGACCTTTCCTTTCAGTCTGAAGAATTTTCTTTACCATTGTTTGGAGGGTAGGTCTAGTGGGGGACAAACCCACTCAGCTTTTCCTTATCTGGGAATTTCTTAATCTCTCCCGTATTTCTGAAAGACACTCTCACCAGATAGAAAATTCTTGCTTGGCAATGTTTTATTTCATCACTTTAAATATTTCTTTCCACCTGCTTCTTGCCTCCAGGGTTTCTGATAAGAAATTGGAACTTGATCTTATTGCTGACTCCTTTGTAAATAATCCATTGCTTTTCTTATGCAGCTTTCATTGCTCTCCCCTTGTCTTTTGCATTTGGCATTTTGATTAATATGTGTTTACCCTATTGGGGGATAATGGGCTCTTTGAATGTATATATTTATGTCAGTCATTAAATTTCTGAAGTTTCTGACATAAATTCTTTAATTATTCCTTCTGCCCATTTCTTTTATTCCATGAAGTGGTAACTTATTGTGATTTTAATTTTCATTTCTCTGATGACCAATGATGTTGAACATGTTTGCATGTGTTTTTTGGCCATTTACGTACATCTTGTTTCATCAAATGTCTATTCAGGTCCTTTGACCATTTTTAAATTGGGTTGTCTTTATGATGTTGAGTTGTAGCAGTTCTTTATATATTTTAGTTAATAAATCTCTATCAGATATGTGGTTAGCAATTCTTTTCTCCAATTTTATAGGTTGTCTTTTCACTTTCTTGATTATATCCTTTGGTATAAAAAGTTTTAAATTTTGAAGAAGTCCATTTATCCATTTATATTCTTTTTTTTTTTTTTTTTTTTGCTATCATTGTAAAAAATCAAATAGCCATAGATGTGTGGGCTCATTTCTGGATTCTCAATTCTATTCCATTGGTCTAATGGTCTATCTTTATTCCACTACCAAACTGTTTTGATTACTGTGGCTTTGTAGTAACTTTTGATATCAGATGTGTAAGACCTCCAAGTCTGTTCGTTTTTAATATTGACTAGTTAGTTGTGAATCCATATGAATTTGACTATTGGTGTTTTCATTTCTGCAAAAATTCTTCAGCATTTTTGATAGAAATTGCATTGAATATGTAAATGGTTAAGTAGTATTGATATCTTAACAATATTAAGTTTTCCCATCCATGAACAAGAGATACCTTGCTATTTATTTAGGTGTTCTTTTATTTCAGCACTGTTTTATAGTTTTCAATGCACAAGTCCTTCAACTCCTTTGTTAAATTTATTGTGGATATTTTCTTTTCTTGTATTGTCTTTACTGGAATTTGGTATCAGAGTAATTCTAGTCTCATAGAATGATTTAATACTTCCCTATTTTTCAAATTTTTGGGGGAGTTTGATAAGGATTGGTGTTAATTTTTCTTTGACTGTTTGGTAGAATTAAACAGCGAAGTCAAGTCAACTGGTCCTGTAGTTATCTTTGTTGGGAGGTTTCTCCTTTTAATTTTGTCAATGTTTGGTTCATTTTGGGTCTTTGTTAATAGGTGTATATATGTTTATAATTGCCATACTTTCTTTTGGATTGACCCTTTCATTAATATATAATGTCCTTCTATGTTGCTTGCAACAGATTTTAACTTGAATTCTATTTCATCTAATAATATAACCACCCCAGCTTTCTTTTGGTTATGATTTGCATGGAATAATTTTTCCATCCTTTAACTGTAAACCTTTTCTTTTGTCTTTGAGTCAAGATGAGTCTCTTGTAAACAATATGCAATTAGATCATGCTTTTTTATTCATTTATATTCAAATATATACATATATACACCTATTAACAAAGACCCAAAATGAACCAAACATTGACAAAATTTATATTCAAAGTAATTGCTGATAGTCAAGGGTTACTTCAGTCATTTTTCCATTTGTTTCTTGTGCATCTTGTATCTTTTTTGTCATTTCCCCCCCCCCCATTTCCTCCAATGGTAACTTTTTGTGTATAGTTGATTTTCTGTAGTAAGTTTGATCTCTTCATTTCCTTCCCTTTATATATTTTAGATGTTTTCTTTATAGTTACCATGGAGTTTATATTTAACATCCTAAATCATTAACAATCTGATTTGAGTTCATACCAACTTAACTCCCATAGCAAATCCAATCTCTGCTCCAATATCCCTCCATCCCTTCTCTTTATACTGTACTTGTCACAAACGACTTCTTTTTATTTTGTGTCTAATAACATAGAAATATTATTAATTTTATTTTTTTGTATTTTGTATCATGTAAGAAATAAAAGGTAGTGTTTACATATTGAGAATACCATACTGATTGCACTGTCCACATAGTTACCTTGACTGGATATCTTTATTTCTTCATACAGCTTCTAGCTACTGTCTAGAGTCTTTTCCTTTCAACCTGAAGAACTCTCATTAACATTTCTTGGAGGGTTGGTCTAGTGGTGATTAACTACCTCAGACTTCTTTAGTGGCAATTTTTTTTTCTTTCAGCACTTGAAATATGTCTTGTCACTGCTTTTTTGCCTCTATGGTTTCTGATGAGAAATTATTACCTAATCTTATTGTGGCTTCCTTGTACATGATGCATTGCTTCTCTTTTGTAGCTTTCAGGAATCTTTTTTTTTCTTTGGCATTCAACAATTTGATTATAATATGGCTGAGTGCAGATCCTTTTCAATTTCTCCTGTTTGGAGTTCACTGAGCTTCTTGGATGTGTATATTTAGGTTTTCTTTTTTTTTTAAATCCATATTCCCTGAGTTTTTCCTATCCTTGATCATTTCTTAGAGTTCTCAGAATGTTGATTCTGACAGCTTCTGTCTTTTTTATTTCCCTGGGCATGTGGCATTCACTAGAAACATGTTACTCTACCTTCTTTCTGCTTGATGATATCACCCATATTTTCTCATTTTAAAACTTGGTTACTTTATTGCCTGCAATAAGTTCAAAACCAGAGTTTTTCCTCTAGCATTACCAAAATTTAGTCATAAACAATGTACTGTGTGTGGGGAAAGTACATACATATGCACACACATGCACACTTTCTTTTATCTTTAATTAAATTTTGACTAGGAGGCATTCAGCATGTCTGGTAGTAAGCAAAAACATAAGCATACAATTCATAGACTCATATCAGAGGACAACTACTTGAAAATGGGTAATAAGGAAATACTTGTAATACTGGTCATGAATATGCCAGAAGTGGAGCTGTCTTTTCTGGCTTCAGAATGGCAGTCACGATATTGATTTCCATACTAGAAATTTTTATAGTTTAGCTCCAGAACAGTGTACAATCTCATATGCTCAATAATGTAACTTCTCATTAAGTGGTAATTCTATTCTTCCTTGTACTTAAGCAAAAACCTTACTGTCATCCGTGCCCCCTTTCTTATTCTCATATCACAAATACAGTTCATTTCCAGGTCATGTGGGCTCAATTTTCAGACTGTCCCTACCCCACAAATTACTGTGATTCAAACCACCGTCATATCTCCTTGGATTATTGCAATAGCCTCTTCCTTACTGGTCTTGAATATTTCACTCTTACTACTTTGGAAGCTATTCTGAATTCAGCAGCTAGAGTACACTTAATCCTCCAATGGCTTCCCACTTCACTCAGAGTAAAATGCAAAGTCCTTACAATGTCCTTTTACAACCTATGTGGTGGATCTGGTTGTCTGACTTCGTTTTCTACTAATGTCCTTGTTCATTCTACTCCAACCCTACAGCTCTCCTCCTTATATTTGAAATATTCTTCCCTCAGATATATATTTGGCCAACTTCCTTATCTCCTTCATATTTTCACTTAAATAACCCTGTTATTATAGTCCCCCATACAATTGCATACTAAATCAACCAAGAAACAAACAAAAGTGATATTTCCCATTTTCCTTAGCTGCTTTATTTTTCCTTTTAGTGCTTATTACTAACATACCATTGAATTTACTAATCATTTAGGTGGCGTTTTGTCCCCACTACTTGAATGGAAGCTCTGTGAGTGCAGGGCCTTTTTCTTTTCTTCATTTCTATACATCAAGTACTTTGAAAAGTGCTCAACACACAAGAGGCAACTGATCAGTATTTGTTGAATAAATTAATTTAGTTCATGAAAATAGTTCACAGGATGGACAGTATGCAGGTTTCATTGCAGATTTCATTTGTACATAATCAAATGTTTTATCATATGGTTCTTGGGAGATGATGAAAATAATTGTATGGATATTAGAAGTGATGTTCGGCATATGCAAAACATTTTAAAGACATTTAATTTTTTTTCTTCCTGGTCATTATTTTAAATTCAAATTACTTGCATATCTAAATCCCAAATGAAGGATGTGTTGAAATTGTTAAAGTCTTATGAATGTAGTACATCTAAATGGCTGAAGTAAAGAAATGAAGCAAGGAGAGAGAGATGTGCTCCTTGGAAATGTAAGTGGCAAGGAAACAAATTAATTCTATGACCTTGAGCAAAACACTGTTTCTGGGTAAAAATTTCCACATTTTTAAGTGGATGTTGAAATAGATGACATCATGAGCCCCTTATAGATCAAAGATCTTTCATTACTTTATACAGAATATAAATTTATTCTTGTTTAAGGCACACACATATGTGTGTGTGCACACACTGAGGATATTAACAGTTCACATACTATATTGGTCAAAAAGTATTTACTGAATTTCTGTTGTGCATGAATGAAGAGCTGTGAAAATGTTCGAATATGACAGAATGTTATCTGACTTTGTTAAGTTTATACTTTGATTAAGAATACAAAAAAGTCATTTTGATAAATGTATGTTAATATGTAAGATAAGTAGTATGATGATGATATATAGTGCCATGGAATGCTGCAAAGGAAGAACTAAATGTATATAGAGGATCAATGAAGATATTATAGAACAAAATCCCATTTAAGTCATGAGTTAAAATATGAGTAGAAACAAATCAAAAGAGGATTGGAAGGTTATGAAGCAGAAGAAATAGCATATTATCAGGTCTTGGAGGCAAAAGATAATGAGAGTTCAGTGTAGATGTTACAGAGAAAGTATTAGGACAGAGGCTCCAAATGAAGTTGGAAAGGAGTACTGGGGCCAGATTTTGGAAGACCTGGAATATCATATGACATTGAGATTCTAGCCATAATCAGTGGGGAACCACGGAAGGATTTTAAATAAAAATGCCAAAATCGATTTTCCAATTTAGAAAGATCACGATAGCTACAACTTGGAGAATGACTTACAAAGGAGCATGACTAGGTATAAGGAAGAATTAGGAGGTGAGTAATCCAGATGAGAAACTTTGATGGTTACTTAGGGTGGTGCAGTGGAATTGGAGAAATGTGGCCTAATTCAGGATTCATTTTTGACCTACTTATATCTTTAACTTCAATATGTCTCTTGCAAACAGCATATAGTTGTGTCATGCTTTTTTATCAATTATGCAAATCTCTGCCTTTTACTGGAGAACTTAATCCATTTTCATTTAAAGTCACTACTGTTAATGAAGAACTTTCTTCTGTCATTTTGCTACTTAGCATTTGTAAGTCATATATTTTTGTCCCTCAATTCTTCCATTAATGCCTACTTTTGTATATTGTTTTATTTTTAATTTTGTACTAGATTGAGTGATTTCTCTTTTCTATCTGGATTTATTTTCACATATTTTCCTTGAAGCTACAATGGGGTTAAAATTTAATAGTCTAAATATGTGACAATCATATTTGGTTTGACTTCAAATAGTATATACACATACTTTTTTTGTACCTACATCCCCCCACTTTAAAAAATATATTTGTTATCACTTGTATCTTTGTATATTTTATATAAAAAATCATAGATTTATCATTACTTTTTATGTATTTGCATTTTAATACCTATAAGAAGTGGAGTTACCTATCAAACAGTAAAATAAAATAATACTATCATGTATAATTACCCAAATGCTTAACTCTACTGGTGGTCTTTATTTCTTTAATTGCTTTGAACCATTATCTAGTATCCTTTCCTATCAGTCTGAAAGCTCCTTTGAGCATTTCTTCTAGGGCAGGTCTAGTGGTGACGTACTCTCACCTTTTGTTTATCTGGGAATGTTTTATCTTTCCCTCTACTTTGACTGAAAGTCTCACTGGATATAAAATTCTTGACTGGCAGTTGTTTTCCTTCAGTACTTTGAGTGTTTTAACCCACTGCCTTCTTGCTTCCATGGAATCTGATACAAAATTGGCAGTTTAACTGGGACCCCCTTGTACTTAATGTATCTCTTTTCTCTTGCAACTTTCAGAACTCTCTCTTTGTCCTCTGCATTCAACAGTGTCATCGATATATGGTGGGGTGTATTTTTCTTCATGTTTATTCTGTTTGGTATTCTCCAGGCTTCTTGTGTGTGCATATTTATGTCTTTTGCTATATTTGTGAAGTTATTTTTCATTATTTCTTTGAATATTTCTTCAGCCCCTTTATTTTACTTCTGGGATTTACATGTTGCATATATTGGTGCACTTGGTGGTGTCTCAGAGGTGTTGTAGGCTACATTCATGTATTTTTTTTAATTCTTTTTTTAAATTTCTTCTCCTTAGCCTGACTCATTTCAGTTGTCATGTCTTTGAGTTTGCTGATTCATTCTTCTCCTAGCTACCAGGTGCTCTTGAAACCTCCTGTAAACATTTCGGTTATTGTGGACTTCAACTCTAGTAGTTCTGTTTGGTTCCTTTTTTAAAATTTCTAACTCTTTACTGAGATTTCCATAATGCTTATTCATGGTTTTCCTGATATCCTTTAGGTTTTTCTCTGTATTTTCCTTCATTTTCTTGAGTATTTTAAGATCATGTTTTTTAAGTTTTTTGTATGTCCACATTCTTGTCTTCTTCCTTGGTATTTTCTGGATTTTTAGCATCCTCCTTTGGATATGCCATCATTTCCTGCTTCTTTGTTTGCCTTTGCTCTTTTGTTGTGCATTATACATTTTAATATTTTAAGGTGGTAACTCTGGGATTTATTCCCTGAGATGTCTATTCTTGGATGTTGTAAGGAGTTGCTGATCAAAATGAGCTTTGCTTGAGCTTCAGCTCTACTAACAGGAAGGTCAGCATAAATCGATTGCAGAATTCAGGGTTCTTCATTTATTTTCTGGGCAATGTGTCCTGTCCTGGTATTGTGCTTGTTAGTTGTTTTAGAGTCCCCCTTTCACAGGAATTTGAATACATCCTCTATGTCCCAGGAGATCAACTTCTTTCTCTCATGTGTTTAAAGCAGGCAAGCTTTTGCTCCAGACTGCCTGCCTCTATAGCTTCTTTTTTTTTTCATATGCAGGGAGGGCTCCGTTTGGTTTATTTCTCTCAATTATATATCATTTATTTTTTTTCCTCTCTCTTTATTTTTCTTAAATGTTACATTAAAAAAATATAAGAGGTCCTCACATAACCCCCACCCACCTCACTCCACCCCTCCCAAATCAACAACCTCTTTCATTATCACGGGTTATTCATTGCATTTGGTGAATACGTTTTGGAGCACTGGTGCACCACATGGATAATGGTTTACATTGTAGTTTACACTTTCTCCCGTCCACCCAGTGGGCCATCGGGACATACATTGTCCACCACCTGTCCCTGTAGTACCACCCAGGACAACTCCAAGTCCTGAAAATGCCCCCACATCACATCTCTTCTTCCCTCTCCCTACCCTCAGTAGCTACCGCGGCCACTTTCTCCACATCACTGCTACAATTTCTTCCATTACTAATCAAGATAGTTCCATAGTAGAATATCAGTACCGGCTGATGATGTACATAGAAAAAGACCTTGAATAAAAAGGTCAACTCAGACTAGCAAAATATCTATAGCTTCTTAAACTCCTTTCATTGTCTCAATCTGCTTTCACTTGGAGGAAAGATCCTGGGAGTTCACAAGTATTACTATACACTTATTATTCAATATGTTCATGCATGAGTGATATACTTCAATACATTTTTTTAAAAAAAGAAGAAGAAAAATGAAAAAATTAAATACAATTAAAAACTTAAAAAAAAAATTCTGGGAGGGGTCAGGAGCTCATTGGAGAGGAGTTTTCCACTAGTCTTTCCCAGTCAAAACAGGGCCAGGGCCTATGAAGGAGGCACATACTTCCTCCACAAAGCCCTGAGGAGGTTTTCAGGAATGAGGCCAGAAATGTCTTCCATGTCTCTCCCAAGATGAGCTTTCTTGGTCTGCCCAGCAAATGTAGCCCTTCACCTCACTATCCCCTGTAGCCCTGAGGAAGGGTAAAGTCTTCAAGTCTCCTCCCTTCTGCCACTGTCTGGGGCAGTTTGAAGCACTAATCTTCTTCAGAGCTAGGCTCGCACTGATGTGAAATTGCTTGTCAAAAGCCATGTTCAATGGTCAGCTGCACCCATCTCTGGTCTTGGGAAAGAAGAATTTTACATCCCTTTCTGTCACCAGTGAGCTAGCTAGGGCTGGACTACATGGCAGCCTGCTGCAAGTATGGGAGATGGGTACTGATGAGCACTCTCTGGTGAGAGCAATTTACTGATCTTTACCATCATTTATCATCCTCTTCCTTCCACTCTTCTCTGAATATTGTAATGTTCTATGTGTCCCCAGAGTTTCAAAATAGTTAACAGTTCCTGCCTGTTAGGAATATGAGTTAAACGATAATTACTGAATCCTCTATTGGGTTCTGAAATTATTTTATTTAAGAATTTAGAGAATTTTACATGGTCAAAGCTCAGTTCCAAAATCCCAAAATCCAGAGACAGGGAATTTGAGGAAAAACAGAAAAGCAGGAATCTGAGGCTTAAGGGAGTATGGATACCTTATAGTGGACACTGGGCAAAATTAGCTGCCTCTGTTTTATTTCCCTGTAGTACACTATATATCCTCATCAGCATCCTTATTACCCTGTATTGTAATTCATTTTTTACATATTAACCACCCTTTTCGTATTGCTCTCCTGCTATATGCTGACCAAAGAAATGATTTAGATAAATTAGTTCTGTGGCACTTTAGGACTGGAAGAGTCCCAAGAGGCATTGAAAAAGAGTGGGGATAGTTAGAAGAAGGGCATTCCTATGGAGGGAACTGCACATGGAAGAGCATGATATGTTGGAGAACATTCTGGAAATTTTAAAGAAAGCTAGGAAAGCAAGAGCTATGGCTAGAAAGAGATAGGCAGAATTGCTATTAGCACACTAGTTGAGGGGAGGAGTGGGCAGGCATACATGCTTTTCTTTGTCCCTCAACCAATATTATTAGCACATCCTGGTGAGTTCGCCTCTTCTTGAAATCCTAGAAACTCTACTTCAACCTCTCCAGGGTGAATGGATTTCTTCCAGTTTTTTGTTTTTTCCTTCTTGATAAAAATTTTGGGCTTTCATTCAGTTGCAAGAAAAGCAAAACAAAACAGAAGTATATTTACCTTTCGATGTTTGACAAGTAGATTTCATTCAGGGATGCAGGAACAGGAGGTAGACTAGACTCTATGGAGAATCTTGGACTATATTATGGCAAGTTAAATAGGATAAAAGCCAGATATTATGCAGAAACTTCATTCCAAATAACATTATATTTGAACAAACAGCAAAAAGGGAACCTTTACTGAAAGGGCACTGTCTTTTTTAGACAAGAAACTATAAAAACAATATAATAATTCTCAAATCAAAATTCTATTGCTTTGAGAGAGAGGGAGAGAGAAAAACCTTAGCATCAAGTTTTATTAGAGTTGTGTTTTATACACATCTATTTATGACTAGTTGAATCACTTTTCACCAGTTAAATAGAGTAGTCATTTTGCAATGGAAGTCTTAAAATCATTTTTAAGCACTCATCATGTGTTTTTTTTCCTCCTGCTAGAATTGCTATTGTAGTATATAATCAGTAAACATTAAAATGATTTTGTTTTGCTTTAGAGAGTTCTTGTATATAAATTGCATATATAAACTGGAAATTTCTACTTTTTCACAAACGAAGCACAATGTGGTATAACTAGGGTGTTGATTTCAAAAGAAAATAATCTGATTTTCTCACATGGGATTATTGAATTAGCATAACTTCAGTACAATTATCCAATTCTTTCATATTTAGCTTTTCCTTGAAAAATGAATAAATACATCTAATTCCTTACCCAACTGTTACTGACTTGGAAGAGTAAAGTTATTCAACTAAAATCCTTTTGGCTATGAAGTTCTAAAGAATCACAGAAGACACTTGGGCAGACTTGGTCTAATATGAAGGAAAATGAGAAGAATGCTTTCCTCCTTTGGGGCTCCTTCTTCCTGGGACTATTTCTGATTCATTTAGCCATCCTCAATGCACCTCTTGAACTGGCCACACTGAACAATCTGTTGTACTTCACAATCTTGGAATCCTTTACGTTTGGATGAGAGGAGCCATGTGGAAAGAGGAACATTAATGAGAGAGAATAATGGTCCAGAGTTCTCTGTATACACTCTGTTTTCTGAAAAATTGGGTCAAATGATATCTATTAGCCCAAACTATTCCCATGGTTAGACTAATTTTGGATAAACTACTTTTTTCTCTGGCATTTTAACTAAGAAAATATTTTCTTGTGTTTGCTTAAAGAACAAGAGGTGGAAGGTGGATGAGTGTCTTTAATTCTACCATCACTGTGGCCTAAATGAAAAGAAGCAGAATCATTATTCACTTATGAAAACATATACCATATATAAACATATATAATATTCAGTTTATTACAAGAACCTCTAGTTTCTCAATCTGAACAAATTAGAAGGTAAATGTGTCCACCTCCAAGGGTTAATGTGAGAATAAAATGAGAAGATACAGGTAAATCACAATGAACATTGCCTGACACTAATTACAATATTTAAAATAGTATTATTATATTATTATTTTATGAACACAGTTGAGGGCTTCAGTGCTACAGGATTTAATACATCAGTGCCTTAAAACTTTTTTTTTTACTGTGACCTTCATTAAGAAATACTTTAAACTTGTCACCCAGATACAGACACATATTACATATAGCTTTAAAAAGTTTCAAGGAATAATACCCTTTTTTATTCTACTTCTTTACTCTACTATTTTCTCTATTTGCTTTCACTTTTTAAAAATGATATGATCTACCTCTTGGCTGTGACATGTTACATTAAAAATTATTATATGCCCATTATTCTATTTAATAATATCAGAGCCATGCTAAGAAATTCAGGACTCACTGATAAGATTTATGAATTCTAAGTAACAAGAGGAAATCTGACTTTAGTGTACCTGTTGAATTTGCAGAGGTTTGCTGCTGTCCCATGACTACCTGGATTTATAAATATAGGTTGAAGTCTAATTGTTTTCTTTCATCTTTCTTTTTTATTTATATATTTTTTATTTTTTTAAGTAAAGAAGTAGGCTTACAGAAAAATCATTTTTAAAATACAGTGTTCAGGTGGCGGACTTGGCCCAGTGGTTAGGGCGTCTGTCTGCCACATGGGAGGTGCGCGGTTCAAACCCCGGGCCTCCTTGACCCGTGTGGAGCTGGCCCATGCGCAGTGCTGAGGCGCACAAGGAATGCCCTGCCACGCAGGGGTGTCCCCGCGTAGGGGAGCCCCACGTGCAAGAAGTGCGTCCCGTAAGGAGAGCTGCCCAACGCGAAAGGAAGTGCAGCCTGCCTACGAATGGCGCTGCTCAGACGGAGAAATGACACAAGATGACGCAGCAAAAAGAAACACAGAATCCCATGCTGCTGACAACAACAGAAGCAGACAAAGAAGACGCAGCAAATAGACACAGAACACAGACAACCAAAACAAATAAAATACAGTGTTCACATATACTGCCTTGTTGTTAATGTGTTTCATTAGTGTGGTATCTTTGTTACAATTGATGAAAGAATATTAAAATTATACTAATAACTGTAGTCCATAGTTTATATTAAGGCATATTTCCCATATGCCTTAATATATTGCATTAGTGTGGTATATTTGTTTTGATTCATGAAAGAACATTTTTATAATTGTACTATTAACTATAGTCCATTGCTAACACTAGGGTTCAGTGTATTGAGCAATCCAATATTTTATCCTTTAATTTTTATTCTAGTAGTATATATACGACCTAAAATATCTCCTTTAACCATCCACATATATAATTAAATACTGTTGGTTACACTTGGAATATTGTGCCACCATCACCACTACCAATTTCCAAAAGTTTATAATCAAGCTAAATAGAATTTCTGTACAAATTAAGCATAAACTCCTCATTTGCTACCCCAATCCTAGCCCCTGGTAATCTGTGTTTTAGGTTATAGCTGGATGAGTTTGATTATTGTAATTATTTCATATTGGTGAGATCATACAATATTCGTCCTGTTGTAACTTAGTTCACTCAGCATAACGTCTTCAAGGTTCATCCATGTTGCTGCATGAACCAGAAATTCATTCCTTTTAAATGCTCAATAATATTCAGTTGTATGTATATACATTTTGTTTACCCATTCATTGGTTAATGGACTCTTGGATTGTTTACATCTTTTGGCAATTGTAATTATATGCTTCTATGAACATAAATGCTTAAATATCTCTTTGAGTCCCTGCTTTCAATTCTTTTGTATATATACCTAGTCGAGAGATTGGTGGTTCATTTGGTAATTCTATACTTAACTCTCTGAGAAATTGCCATACTTTCCGCTGCAGTGGCTGCACCATATTACATTGCCACCATCAATGAACAAGTGTTCCTATTTCTCCACATCATCTCCAACAATTTGTAATTTTTTTTTATTTTAATAAAGTGATTGTAGTGGGTATGAAATGGTATCTCATTGTACTTTTTTAAAAAATTTATTTTGAAAGAAGCTTTAGATTATATAAATGTTACTTGAAAATATAGGGCATCATTGTGGTTTTGATTTGTAATTTCCTGATGATGAATGATGATGAGTATGTTTTCACATGTTTTCTGGCCATTTGAGTATCCTCTTTGGAGAAATATTTGTTCAAGCCTTTGTTCTCATTTTCAAATTGGTTTGTGTGTCTTTACTTTGTTGAGTTGTATGATTTTTTATATACTGTGGATATTAAACACTTACCAGATATGTGGTTCCCAAATTTTTTTTTCCTATTGAGTAGGTTGTCTTATCACTTTCATGATGAAGACTTTTGATACACAAAAGTTTTTAATGTTGAGGAGATTCCATTTATCATTTTTTCTTTTGATGCTTCTGCTTTCAGTGTAAAATCCAAGAAACCACTCCCAACACATGTTCCTGAAGATGCTTCCCTCAGTTTTCTTCTATGAGTTTTATAGTCTTGGTTCTTATATTTAGATCTTTGATCCATTTTGAGTTAATTTTGTATACAGGGTGAGATGTGTCCTTCTTCATTCTTTTGGATATCCAGTTCTCCTAAGACAATTTGTTGAATAGACTTTTCTTTCCCAATTGATTGGACTTGGCAGCCTTGTAAAAAATCATTCGGCTATAGATGTGAGGGTCAATTTGTGAACTCTCAATTTCATGCTATTGGTCTGTATATATATCCATGTCTAAGTACAATGCTGTTTTAACCATAGTAGCTTTGTAATAAGCTTTAAGTCAGGAAATATGAGTCCTCCAATTTCATTCTTCTTTTTCAATAGGCTTTGGGTATTCAGGCCCCCTCATCTTTCCAAATAGATTTGATAATTGTCTATTCCATTTCTGAGAAATAGACTTGAAATTTTGATTGGGATTGCATTGATCTGTAAATCATTTTGGGTAATATTGATATCTAAATATTTTGTCTTCCAGTCTGTGAGCATGGAATGTCCTACCATTTACTTAGATCAGCTTTGATTTTTTTTTTAAGCAAATTTTTTAGTTTTCCAAGTATTCATCCTTTACATCCTTGGCTAAATTTATTCCTAGATATTTGATTATTTTAGTTGCTATTATAAATGAAATTTTTTCTTCATTTCCTCCTCAGATTGCTCGTTACTAGCATATAGAAACACTACTGCTTTTTGTGTTTGTGTGTTGATCTTGTAATCACCACAACTTCACTGAATTCATTTATTAGCTCTAGGAGCTTTATTGTGGATTTTTCAGGATTTTCTGTGTATAGGATCATGGCATCTGCAAATAAGGAAAGTTTTACGTATCCTTACTATTTTGGATGGCTTTTGTTTCTTTTTCTTGTCTAATTGCTCTGGGAAGGACTTCCAGTACAATGTTGAGTATCAAAAGTGACAGTAAATATCCCTCTCTTGTTATTGATCTTAGAAGGAATGCTTTCAGTTTTTCACTATTAAGCAGGATGTTAGCTATGGACTTTTCATATAAGCCCTTTACCATGTTGAGGATGTTTCCTTCTCTTTCTAGAGTTCTAAGTGTTTTTATTAAGAAAGAGTATTTTGTCAAATGCCATTTCTGAATCAGTTGAGATGATCATGTGCTTTTTTCCTATACTGTATTAACATGGTATAGTACATTAATTGATTTTCTTATGTTGAACCAACCATGCATACCAGGGATCAGTCTGACTTGATCATGGTGTATAATATTTTGTTGAGGACTTTTTCATCTATATTCCTAAGAGATTTTTAAAAATCTGCTATGCTGTCAGAATGCAATATACCAGAAATGTGGTAGCTTTTATACTGGTAATTTATTAGGTTTTAAGATTACAGTTTTGAGACTGACAAAAATATCCAATCAAGGCATTATCATATGATGCTTACTCTCTGAAAACCAGTTGTAGAAGATCCTAGGTTCCTCTCTGACATGGCAAGGCACATGGTGGCATCTGCTGGTCCCCCTTTTCTTCTGGATTTCCTTGCTTCAGCTCTGGCTTCCTCTGGTTTTCTTTCTACTTCTATGGGCTTCTCTCTGCTCTCTGGCTTTCTATGTCAGATTCTGTTGCTTATCTCACTGCTTTCTCTGAGTAGTCATCCCATTTATAAAGAACTCCAATATGACGATTAAGCCTGACCCTGGGTCATGCCCTACTGAAGTAGTATAATCAAAAGGTCCCATCTACAATAGGTTCACACTCACAGAAATGGAGTAGCTCTAAGCACATCTTCATTTCTGGGGTCCATAAAATCCTCAAACTCCCACACTTCACTGTTCCCCAAAAATATGTGTTCTTTTCATATGCAAATACATTCATTCCATCACAATGTCTCAAAAGGCTTAAATCATTTCTGTATCATAAAAATTGATTATAGGTGTTGTGTGTCCTGAGGCAAAATTCCCCCTCAGACTATGGATCTAAAAAACTTAGAAAATGTCATCTGCTTCCAATATAGAAAGAAGGTTCAGTCATAGGATACACATTCATTGCCACAGGGAGAAATTGTAAGGAAAACAGGGATCATGGGTCCTAAACAGTTCTGAAAACCAGGAGAGGATACTTCATTAGATTTCAACGTCTGAGAGTCATCTATAGAACCATGGTTTCTTGTCTGTAGGGGTTGGAAGAGCAGCAGCCCCACCCCTTCCAAGGCCTTGTCCAATGGCCATACTCTTGGTTCCATCTTTGACAAGCATCAGAGTGGTGGCTGACCTTGAACTCTAGCCTCCACCCTTGGAGAACCTTGTGCTGATGGCCAGACTTTCCTCAATCTCCAGGGCATAGGCTCAATGCCTTCAGAGCAGTGGGGTGTTGGCAAGACTTTCCCCAATCCCTGGGGAATATGTTCCTCCCTCTCTGGTTCTGCCTTTAAGTTATTTATCCTTTAATTTTTCCTTTTCTGTCCCTTTTAGTCCTGTCTGACAGTGGTTCTCATACAGATCTTGCAAAAAACTTGAGGTTTTACAAGCTGCATGCAGGGGTCCAAACTGTCAGACAACAGGACTTTCTACAAATCCTTCTGGATATCTTTATTTCCAACTGTAACTTGCAGTCAAATGGTAGACTAGTTCCATGTTCAGTTAAGTCCTCACATGAGGCACTATTCTCTGGCGACTGACTTTCCAGAAGCTCAGAATTTTCCAAATCATCAATTTCTGGTTGTTGTTTTTTTGTGCCCAAGAGTTCTATTCTCAGCTTATCCCTTTCCTCTTGAATTTTACTATAAGCTGCAAGGAGAAGCCTGACTGTACTTCTCACATTTAGTCTGAAAATATCCCTAGTTAAATATCTAAGCTTGTCATTTTAAAATTCTGCCTTCCTTCTGCTACCAGGCCTCAATTTTGCCAAATTCCCTAGCGCTTTAAAACATGGGTCACCTTTCTACCAGGTTGTAATGAAACATTCATCATTTCTGTCAAAGGCCCCTTTAGAAGTATTTTTAGTATCATATTTCAACCAAGTCTCTTCAAAGCAATCTAGGCCTTTTCTATCAAGTGCCTCACAATATTTTCGCCTCTACTCATTAACTAACTTAAAAGCTTAAAAGCCTTTTTCTTTTTTATTTCTTAAGCATTTTTCTGGCCATTACAGCACTCCACTTTCCTGGTACCGAAATCTGTTTTAGTTTGCTGGACTGTTAGGATGCAGTATATCAGAAATGGGTTAGCTTTTACAATGGGAATTTACTAGACTGTAAGTTTACAGTTTTGAGGTTGACAAAAATGTCCAATCAAGGCATCATCAGGTGATACGTTCTCTGCAAAAACCAGGTGTGGGCAATCCTGGGTTTCTCTCTCACATGGCTTCCTCTGGCCATCTCTCTGCTCCTGTGGCTTTCTCTCTCAGCTTTTGTTGCTTTTCTCTCTGCCATCTCTGTGTGTTCATCCCTCTTACAAAAGACTCCAGTAACAGGATTAAACCCACCTGAGGGCACACCCTACTGAAGTTATCTGATCGCAAGGTCCCACCTACAATAGGTTACATCCAAGGAAGGGAGTAGCTCTACAAACATGTTCTTTTCTGGGGCCCTTGACAGGCTCAAATACCACAGGTTTATTCGTCTTCAGTTTTCTTGTCTTGTGGTATCTTTATTTGGCTTTGCTGTGAGGGTGATGTTGGCTTTGTGGAATGAGTTAAGGAGTCTTTCTTCCTCTTCTATAATTTTTGGAATAATTGGAGCAGAATGAGAGTTAAGTGTCCTTGGAATGTTTGACTGAATTCCCTGTGAAGCCACCTGGTCCTGTTCTTTTCTTTGTTTTTTTTTTTTTGTTTTTTTTTTTGTTTTTTTTTTTTTTTAATTTTTTTTTAAATTTTTTTATTTTTTATTGACTTTGTAATAATATTACATTAAAAATATATATGTGAGGTCCCATTCAACCCCACCCCCCCACCCCCCCTGTTCTTTTCTTTGTAAGGAGGTTTTTGATTACTGATTTAATCTCTTTACTCATAAGTAGTTTGTTGAGTTTTTCTATTTCTTTTTGAGTCAATGCAGGTATTTTGTGTGTTTCTAAATATTGAATTTATCTAATTTATTGGCCTACATTTGTTCATAATATAGTCTTATAGCCCTTTTATGTCTGTGAGATTGATAGCAATGCCCCCATTTTCAATTTTTGATTTTCATTATTTGTATTCTCACTCTTTTTTTATCAGTCTAGCTAAAGGTTTATTAATTTTATCAATCTTTTCAGAAAACCAACTTTTGATTTTGATGATTCTATTTTTTAAATTTTCTGTTTCATTTATGTCTACTCAAATCTTTGTTATGGCCTTACTTCCGCTCACTTGGCATTTACTTTGCTCTTCTTTTTTTTTTTTTTTTTGAGTTTTAATGATAGGTCTTTGATTTGATGTCTTTCTTCATTTATAGTGTAAGCATTTGTAGCTAAAATTACCTCTCTATACTGCCTTCACTATATCTCATGTTTGGATGGGTTGTAATTTAATTTTTATTTGCCTCATGATAATTTTGAATTTTGCTCCTTATTTCCTCTTTAACTTATTAGATATTTAAGAGTATGTTAATTTCCACATATTTGTGAGTTTTTAATTTCTTCCTTGGTTATTGATTTACATTTTCATTCTGTTGTGGTCAGAGAATATAAATTGTACGATTTCAATATTTTTTAATTTATTGAGACATATGTTTTATCCTGGAGAATGATCCATCAGTACTCGAGAAGAATTTGCATTTTGAATTCATTGGTTGCTGTGTTCTCTATATACCTGTTAGGTTTAGTTGATTTAGTGTATCATTCAAGTCCTGTACTTCCTTATTGCTCTTCTGACTAGATGTTTTCTCAATTATTGATAGTGGTATATTAAAGTCTCCTATTATTAGTACAGAATCATCAATTTCTCCCTTCAAATCTGTTGGTATTTGCTTCATATATTTAGGGGCTCTGCTGTTCATTGCATATATATTTATAATTGTTACATCTTCCTGTTGAATTGTCCCCTTTATCAGTATATAACAACTGTCTTTGTCTCTCATAACTCTTTTTGCTAAAGTCTATTTTATCCATATTAGTACAGCTAGCCAGCTCTCTTGTTGTTACTACATGCATGATGTACTTTTTTTCCCTATCCTTTCACCTACAACCTATTCGTCTCTCTGAATTTAAGGTGAGTGTCTTGCAGACAGCATATAATTGAGTCGCACTTTTTTATTCTGCTGCCAACATCTGCCTTTTTACTGAAAAGTTTAATCCATTTACATTTAAAGTCATGACTAGTAATACAGTCTTCTGCCCTTTTGCTATTTACCTTTGTAAGTCCTATGCCTTATTTGTACCTCATTTCCATTAATGCATACTTTTATATTTATTTGCTTTTCTGTGTTGTACCATATTCAGTGCCTTCTCATTTCTTTCTGGACATGTTTTTCATCATATTTCCTTTCAGTTACCTTGGAGTTAAAATTTAACATCCTAAATACATAACAATCATATTTGGTTTGATACTAACTTAACTTCAGTGGTATGCACATATTCTTTTCCTGTACCCCCCTCTGTCCCCACACCATTTTTTTGTACATTTTACCACTTGTATCTCTGTATTTGTATGTCCAAAAACAGATTTCTCATTACTTTAGTGTACATTTAAAAAAAATTTTTTTTAAAGAAGCTTTAGATTACATAAATACTATGTAAAAAATATAGGGGATTCCCATATGCCCCACCTCCTCCCCCTCCCACACTTTCCCACATTAACAACATCCTTCATTAGTGTGGTACATTTGTTACAATTGATGAACACATATTGAAGCATTGCTACTAACCATGGACTATAGATTACATTATAGTTTACATTCTATCCCGCACAATTTTGTAGGTCATGACAAAATATATAATGATCTATATCCATTATTGCAAGATAATTCCAATGTCCCAAAAATGCCCCCATGTTACACCTATTCTTCCCTCTCCCTTCCCTCAGAACCTCTGGTGGCCACTGCCTTTATATTAATGATAAGAGTTCTTCCATTGCTAGAATAATGATTAGTCTATAGTAGAATATTAATAAGTCTACTTTATTATGCATTTGCATTTTAACACCTATAGGAAGTAAGGAGTGGAGTTATATACCAACAATGTACTATAATAATACTGGCATTTATAAATACATAAATGGTTACCTTTACTGCAGGTCTTTCTTTCTTTATGCTGCTTTGAACCACTACCTAGAGTCCTTTCTTTTAGTCTGAAAAAGTCCTTTTAGCATTGCTTGTCGGGCAAGTATAGTTGTGTGATGATCTCCCTCAGCTTTTGTTCATCTGACAATATCTTAATCTCTTCCTCATTTTTTGAGGAAAGACTCACTAATTATAAAATTCTTGGTTGGCTGTTGTTTTCTTTCAGTATTTTAAGTATTTCAGCCCACTGTCTTCTTGCTTCATGGTTTCTCATGAGAAATCCAGATTTAATCTAAAATCAAGACTGCCTTGTATAGAACCTGCTTCTTTTTTCTTGTTGTTTTCAGAACTTTCTCCCTGTCCTTTGCACTTTATAGTGTGATCAATACATGACGGGGTGTATTTTTCTTCATGTTTGTCATATTTGAATTTCTTGGATGTGCATGTTCATGTCTTTTGCTAAATTTGGAAAGCTCTCTGTCATTCTGTCTTTGACTATTCCTTCAGTACCTTTCTCTTTTTCTTCTCTTTATAGGACTTTCATAATGCATACATTGTTTTGCCTGATGGAGCTCATACTATCTTAGGCTATTGTCTTTTTTAATATTTTTTTGGATGGGTTTTCATTTCCTGTTTCTTTGTTTGACTTATACTGTCTTATTACATACTTACCTCTAGGATTTATTCACTGAAATGTCTGTTTCTTGGTTTTGTGACCAGCTGGTCATAAGACAAATTTTCTGGAGCTCCAGTCTTCTCATTGGAAGCTTTCTGTGGATGAATTTATATGCAGGGTTTTCCCTGTCTTTCTGGGCCTGTGCCTGGTTCTGGGCTTTTGGGTGTTAATTGTTTTAGGGTTCCACTGTTTACAGGAGTTTGGTTGTCCTCTCTGTTTCCCAGGAGACAGACCTCCCTCTGCCAGATGTTTGAAGCTTTGTCCCAGAATGTCCACCTCTGTAGTTTTTCACTCGTCTTTCATTGTCTCTTGCTCTTTTTTTTCCTGGAGGGAAAATTGTTAGAGGAGGGTCAACCCAGAGAAGACTTTTCCAAGTCCCTGTGCCTGGAAATGCATGTGTTCTAATTCACTGTTGTGAGTGGCTCTATAGTCTACATCTATAGCAGGAAGGACCCTGGCTGTTCTGCCTCTGTATGACTCCCAATCAGCATGGGATTGATTTAAGGGGAGGGGTCTGGACTGGTGGATACAGGACCAAAATTTCCTACCTGATATTGTAAATTATTTTTCTTTTTCTTTGATTCAGCATTTGTGGTGTCCTTCTCCAGTCTTTGTCATCCTCCAGAGTTTAATCAAGTAGCAAATGTCCTTTTATTTGTTGATTTTGAGGTGTGACTTTTCCAGGGGATGTCTTATCTCACCATGTTGGTGATGCCACTCCTCTAGTTTACCTTTGTCAGCTACCTTCCTCCATTAACTCTGATTGTTCCCTGGCATGGAGAGATCACATCTCATTTCAATCAGAAAAGGCTGGTTCCTGAGGCCACTTTCTGTGGTCATCATGCAGCTAAATCAATCTTGTCTTGTATCTTTTCATGGTGTGTATTGAAGTCATTGGGGAAATATAATAAAAATAAATGTCAACACAACCCAGAAAATCTCAGTACAAAAGTAGGAGGGAAGGAAAAAAAACAATTTTATTATTGAATAAAGCATTAAACCAGAATGTGCTGCATCACAGGCATTATGCAAAGAATTTGCTCCTAATTTTTTTTCTTAATCCTAACAATAAACTTCGAATTGTCAATGAATAATACATATTTAAAATTGCTGCTGTAGGGGCAGAGTGACAGTAGATTAAGACCTCATTCTCAGAGCACAGAGACAGCAAATTGCTGTTTATGACTGAGAAACTAGCAATGCGCTCATATATTTGACCATATTTTTTTTTAACGGATAGTTGCCATTGCAACAGGTCATGCCCAAGTCAAACTGAAAGAAGCATTTAAAGATAAAAGGATTGTAAGCATGAAATTGAACCTTGCGAACTGAGGTCAGCTATTTTCTTTTTTCTTTCTGGCTTGTTCATTAATTTCTTCTAGTCCTCCCTTTTGAAAAATGGAGGGAAACACAAATTGCCAAGTCTTTGCTTTATTTAACTTGAGTGTATGTTTTCTGGTTCAACAGCAATATGCTATTCAGAAGTGTTTATTAATAAGCCATAGCTTTAAAAGCTACAGATTAAGGTATCTTGTGTTTGGAAAAATTAAGAAGATTATCTGCACACTCATTCATTCTTTTTATATGTATGGGTACATGATCAGAGGCAAGTTGAGGTATAAAGCTGTGAAAGTTCAAAGGAGGGAGAAATGTGGCTCTTATTTTGGGTTTAGCATATTCACGTTGGAAAAGACTTAAGTTCATCTAAGCTCTAATATTATTGTCTGTTCTGTCTATGAATTATGTCCTTTATTGTGATACAAGCTTTAAGAAATCTTGTTAGGGAATTGTTGATTTCTACTCCGGAAACAAGGAAATTATATTCCTAAAATAACACATAGTTTAACACACATATCATTTACCAACTGTTACTGAATGTGAGATTTGATGCTAGGATTAAGTAGAAGATACTTGTAAGTATATACATGCATAGTCTAAGGTTGCAGCACCAAATCTGAGAATCTGCTTGGGCCCTTCTGGCACCAAGTTTATGTGTATCAAGGATACTTAAAATTCTGGCTAATAGCTGTGCCCCCTGGAAATAAAGTAACTAATGATATTTAGGGGGGGAGAGGAAGCCTAAAGTCTCGTTCCTAGATTAGTGATCGTATTTGTGAAATATCAAAAATACTCATTTTTTCCAGAGGTGAATGTTTACAGCAGAGGCTAGGTGACATCCATATAATCTATCAGCTCCTAAGCAAAATGGCACTTCATGCTATAAAAGTGGAAAAGTTATCTGTTCTTTCCCTGGTTTAGGACTACATATTTATGTGGGAGTAGGACTTAACAATTTGTGTTTTAACAGTTTTCCATGAGATTATGATGCTTGTTGAAGTTTTGGAACCATGACTTTAATGCATATAACAGATTCTTTAATTTTCTAAATAGTAGTTATTCAACTTTTTTTTCAATAGTAAAACTAAACTTGAACTAAAAATTCACAAGACTCTGAAGTTCAGTGACTTCAAAGATGTAGGTAACACATATATTTGATCTGCTCTTTAAGAGTTAATGGTCAGCAGACCTGGGTGCATAAAATTATGCACCAGTAGGAATACATGTTTGCATTGAATTCTTGGGGAAGCCAGAGAACTTTCTGTTTTTTTTACCTTATCTCAGAATGTACCAAGCTACAGCTAGCAGGAAACACATTTTTTGGAAAACAACCTTGCTTTGTATGCCCCCCAATTCCTGATTTACCTTCTAAATCCATAGTGATTCATGGATTTCTGTGAAGCAACTGTACATTATTAAAGAAAGGCCCATTTTCTGCATCCTGTAGAAACTGGGTCCTTTCAGATATTTAACATAGCATAATAAAGTCAAGTTAAACTATCACGTACGTGTCTATTAAGGCCTTATTCTTTTTTATTACATGTATATATATATATCAGGTACAGACTGAAATATAGACCATAGAGACAGGATGGGTGGAGACGGGACTCCTTCTGTTTCCTTTCACTGTAGCCCTGAGTTATATCCATAAGATCATATCTGAATCATAAGTGATTCCACTCACCATAACTCATTTACCAGGCCAAATCATGAGATTGGTAAATCAGAGAGCGTAGCAGTCCTGACAGTCAGGTAGTGTGTAAATCATGTCAGTAGATTTTTATTAACTCAGTCTGATCTGACTATAGTGTGTGTAAATTCTTGTGGTTAAAAGAATCACTCATTTAAGTGTTCCACTTTGCAACTACATTCAACCAATCATGGGCAGAGTGCCTAGAACAAAGCAGGAACTCAAGAAATATTCTCAAAGAATGGTTAAAAAAACTACAGCCCTATCTTCTTCATGGCCTACCTCAGGTTAAACTCATGATTTCTATGAGAGCAGGAGTCATGTCTAATTCATTTTTATATTCCCAGAGTTTAATACAAGGTTTAGTATGTAACAAGTTAAAAATCATTATTCAATCACTCCCCTTTTCTGAATTTTCTTATAATAATTTTCTGAACCATTCATGATGATATATTGCTTAGATTTTCATTATGTTTCCTATGCCAATTTACTTTATTTGCCCTCATACAATGTCTAAACACCTGGTAGTCACATTCATTAATATTCTGAACCCTTATATCTCTTAAGGATTTACACTTAGTTCATTCACAATAACTATGTTAATTATTATGGAATTCACACATTATAATACAGCATATTAGACCATAATGCAAGAGTTGACATGTAGCAGAACACTGTCATCAGTGTGACCCAAAACTTTTGAATTCAGAGAAGGCAGACATCCCTAGGCTCAAGTAATAGAGAAAATATAATGTCACAGCAGTTCAGAGCTAATGTGGAATTTAGAAATAATCTGCTCCAAAGTCCCCATGTTACAGCTGAGAAGATCTAGTTCCTGAAAGATTAAGCGATTTATTTCCAAGGTCATATGGTTTTATGTTGATTTGTACTTTATTCTCAGAAGTCACTGATCATTGATTGATCTAATTAGAAGTTCTCTGAGCTGGGATGTTGTTCTTTTGCACCCTCAACAGCAATCAACAAATATGTTAGAAAGCAAACAATGAATTCTCATTTATGGTTCTTGTTCATGCTAGTTTATTTTGTTTTGTTTTTTTTTACCTATGGAAACGTTCTCAGACCTAGGGAAAACATAAGCAAAAACCATTTGATATTAAACATATTTCCTGAGATTATAAAGTCATCACTGATTTTTAACAAATATTTCTATGTAAACTAAAGGAAAAATCATGAGTTTAACACTGAGTATTAAATTATAAGTGTTACCCTTATATTATCTCTGTAATATATAAAATATCTGCTTAATTAGCTTTAACTCCAGGCTTTGAGCCAGATATTTCGAAAATGAAAAAATGTGTTTAGGCAAAGAAAAGCTGAAATATTCAAGATTATAGAAAGAGGTTGAAAACCAATATAAAAGGGAGAAATTGCAAGGAATATTTGGGTGACCTCTTGGCATTCCTCAACTTGATTCAGTTGCATGCTACTTTTTAGCCAATTTATTGACACATTATCTCGGGTTTAATAAATCATGGGTAGGAGAAAAGATTACATGCATATCCAAACTTTTGACAGTGTATTAGGAAAAACTAAGCAGAAAAGATACAGAGATCCTTGAAAAAAATATTTTATTTGTATGAACGCCTTTCACTTTCAAGAGTTATTTTGACTCAAGCCAAGTGAATTTCAAAGGAATATCAAATTAGCATTGAAAGACGCAGAGATGGAAATGGGAGTATACCACACGCTGCTGAAGGCTTTAGAACAGATTCCTTAGGGTCTTGGAGCTTTTGGTTTAGATGTGCATTTTGTATTAATTAAAAATAAAAATAAGATTTCTCCCCTGTCAGGGGAAGATCCTAGTCTCTCTGATGGTTTTGCCTGCTAGGCACACACATCTGGGGTTTTCCAGAGATTATAAAGATAGAATATATTGATTTTAGCTAACAAATGGCCAAAGAAAAGTCATTTGCAGCTCTCCTTAACAATAAATTTTCTGGGTGTGCTGTGATTCCTAAACCTAACGGAATTGTATACACTGATTCGGCACACAGCCAACCAACTTGGCATACCAGGCAGGGTGTCATTAGAAATAGAAACTCTGTAAAAAATTAATAGCACCATAACTGAGAAACAGCAGTTATACCAGGAGGGCAAAAAACTCTTGGAAAAGCAAACACTATGATAACCTTCCTGCTGTGGCTTCACTGTGATTTACAGCTATTTGGGCACAAATTCCAAGAAAAGCAATGAAAGGAATCATAAATGCTAATAGTGCCATGACTGGAGATTAGAATTTAAAGGTCTGTTTGAAAGTGGTCGTTCTGTACTCAGGGCCAGAAAAGGAATACCTCATTTTCTAAACTCAGTGCAATCCCCTTAGTTCAGTCCTTAAATCATCCTGGAAACTTGTTCCATTTTATATTTAAGCCAGGTGCATGTTTTTGTGGAAAAATTTTTTTTTCTAGCTTGCATTTTAGTCTCTCTTCAGTTTATGCTAAAAGAAAGGGAAAGTAGGACAGGAAAGTGCAGTGAGAGAAAGAAAAAGAATTCCACTAATGAGCAACTCTTACATATAGAGCAAAACCAGAAAAGCTCTGAATCAGAGCTGAGGGGATTGCTTGGTATCTGCAATGTCAAGATAATGATAAGAAGATGACAAATCACTTACTTGCCAATAATTAATTGGTTTTTTTAGACTCTGATAAATGTATTTTAATGGCATTCCCTTAAGCCTGGGCTTAACCTTTGAAAGTGATTAGAATATATTTCCTCTGTTTTGTATTATTTAACCTGGTTTATAGTTATACCTTATTTTAAGAAGTAAATGTCTTCCTGATAAGCAGTTGAAAATTGTTAAGAGCAAGCTTCTAAATATTTTAGGTTATTTTCAAAACCCAAGTGTTTATAAAGAATGATCTAAATTAACAGGGTATAAATGTAGGTGTTAATATACTACTGAACATAGAGAAGCAGGCATTGTTCTGCCTTAATAAATGAGCCTTGTGAATACAAATAGAGTATGCACTTGCGAAAATATAAAGGACTAATTTTGCAAATTACTTTCTGAAGAATTGTAGCCTTTTAAGGGGCATTGTGTGCATTCCCACTTGTAAGTTCAGTGTGATATTGTCTGCTTGACAGAGTCATTTGCAGTCCAATGAAAGTAGCCCTTAGTGTTATAAATATCTAGTTCATATTCCTAGTCAAGACCACAGAATTTGGACTGACATTGTTAAAAAACACATGTGGTTCTAACTATCACAGAAAGAGATCGGTGTACAAAGCTCAAAGTGATGCCTTTTCAGCAGCACATTTTAATGTAAATATATTATCTGACACTATTACATTTAGATGTTATCTACATGGTGTAACAAACTTTGCATGAATTTTCAAGTATAAAATTATGGTAATTCTAAAACATTTTGTAAAAACCAGATCAATGGGGTTTCAATGTACAGTGGTAAAAGCATAAACTGAATCCTTTGTAGAATGTAGAAATGCTAGTTGATGTATTATTGATAATTGTGTGCATTTAGTATCACTGTAATATCATATACTTGCTCATTTTATTCAAGCAGCCTATATTAAGAGCTAGCTGCAAGCATTTTTTTGTGATAGGTGTTCTTTGAGACACAGAATAACAACAATATTGGAACAATACGGAAGATGAGACTTTTGAACCATGAAAGATAACTAGTTATGTTGGCAATCTCTAATAAACTCATGGACTAATTTACAAAAATTAATTTGCAATGGGTTTTAGTACTCCAAAAACATTTTCCCCTAGGAAAATGAATCATTTTTAAATCACTAAACCAATTTAGATAACATGTACCCAAGTGCAATTTTGTCATAAAAGCTAACAAATAACCTATGGTAAAATTTCTCCCGTATCTTTCCATCTCCAACTTGAGGGCATATCTTTCCCAGCTCCTTTGGCAGATAAGAAAGAAAGTGGGGGTACAGTGTGGGTGGGCCAGGTAGACAGAAAGAGGAGTGAAGACGAAATGGAAGCCTCATGTGTTTCTGAGAAGGAAGTAGGATTCCTGGAATCACTATGGTACCAAGCCAAAGTGAATGTCACTGGGTTACCTTTCAGAAGAAGAAACTGTACCTAGGTCTGGCTTATTTAAATTTGGAATCACTTTATATTAAATTACTTGAAATTTATAATAGGGTTTTTTTTTTTAGTTTTATGTATGATACTTACATAGTTCAAATATACTTTTAGATTATTTAACTGTTTCTGTGTCTCTTAAGTAAATGTCATCATGATGAGAATTTATTTTACTTAGTGTACTATTTCTGTAGGTTTAAAGAGTCAGACTCCTGATATTTGTCAGTATTATCACAAATTGCCAGTTTAAAAATGACAATTACTTTTAAATTGCATACCCAACAATGCCTGTGCTCTTTCTCTGTATGCATGGGAAATTAATCACTTCCTAGAATCAGTCATAGTACTTTGTGTGTATGTTTTAAATGACATTTAGTTATGAAGTGTCAATTAATGATTAGCATTTCAAATACGATGCAGTCATTAAGTTTAGCTTAGGTGAAGCATCCACTGACAGCATGGTTTTTCTTTGGAGACCTAATTAAAATGATTTTTAAATTTGTAAATTATTTAATTTTCTTTATAGTGCCATGCAGTAAAGTACCCAAACAACCGTACAGCTTGACACATTTTACCCCCAAAGGTCTCAGAAGCTATAGAATAGTTTCCTAACATTTTCTAGGTCATAAACCATGAATACAATGTTAAATTATGAATTCTCTCCCCAGAGTGAGAGTGAGGGAAGAGGAAGCACATCCATACAGTCACATATAATACATGAATCCCATTCTGGTGAGTAGGACTGACAGAAATGTTTCCAAAGGGTCCAGTAGTAAAACTGCCCTTTGTGAAGCTCTTCCACAGCTGCTGCTCAGCACCAGACACTATTCACAAAACTGAAAGGTGAAAACAGGACTAACACTGGAGAAAATTGTGAAAAAAGGTATGTGTCTTCAGCCATGTAGAGCCCCAAGCGAAAGAAATGAATTTCCAAGTGTAAAGATTATAAACACTAATGCTTGTGCTGGTGATCAATAGCAATCAACATGTCAGAAATCAGACTCACTGTGTCAACATTTTATCTCAACCCAATGTGTCTTCCTCCTGTATCCTAGTCAGTCAAAGGCACATTTACTCTCCTTTTCACCCAGGCCAAATGCCCGAATGTTTTTGGGTTTTCCCCCTCCTTTACTGCTCCATACTCATAATCTATTCAATACCCAAGATTTTATGAACTTAATTCCAAAATCTATCTTGAATTGTACTCTTATCTATACACATACTCAATATAGTTTTGTTCACTCACCATATGTCTTTTCTAATGTATCTTTAGCTTTCCAACTTATTTCCTTGAATCACACTGTTGTAGAGAAATCGGGTGTGCGCGGTATTGAGGCCAGGACACAAAAACTCTGAGAAGGAAGTTGGTTTATTTCGACTGGCCGGGCTTGGCAGACTCTTGTCCTAAAAAAAAACCAAGCCCCGAATAGCCTTTTTCGGACCCTTTTATACAGAGGAAATAGGATTAGGGAGACAAACGGTGGTTGAATGCAAACAGCCTTTTGGTTAGTTACTTCAGTGTTTTATCTGAGTATAGATAAGTTATTTCCTCCAGGTAAATTTGATTTTACACATATTCTCCACATTCCAAGCCAGCTTCGATTTAGCATATCTTCTACATTCCGTCTGGATGCAACCTTGAATACACATTCAGTCTTACAACCTTTCTGAACATGCAAAGACAGTAAGGCCTATATAACTTATTTGGACTTTTAGGGACTAGGTACTCTTGGAAACAACTTTGAATTTATGCACAGGCTACATCAACACCACTGCACATTCTTTTTCTAATCCATTTTAAACTCTGCTTCCCAAACTTAGAAAGTTTGTGACATTCTGTGACTGTTAAAAATTCTTTAGTAGCTATTTATCACTTTCAGTGAAAAAATAAGAATAAAAAAAATTAAAACATGGGAAGCGGACTTTGGCCCAGTGGTTGGGGCGTCCCTCTACCACATGGGAGGTCCGCGGTTCAAGCCCCGGGCCTCCTTGACCCGTGTGGAGCTGGCCCATGTGCAGTGCTGATGCGCGCAAGGAGTGCCCTGCCATGCACGGGTGTCCCCCGCGTAGGGGAGTCCCACGCGCAAGGAATGCACCCATAAGGAGAGCCGCCCAGCGCGAAGGAGGGAGCAGCCTGCCGAGGAATGGCGCTGCCCACACTTCCCGTGCCGCTGACGACAACAGAAGCGGACAAAGAAACAAGACGCAGCAAAAAGACACAGGAAAAAAACAGACAACCGGGGGAGGGGAGGGGAATTAAATAAATAAAAAAAATAAATCTTTAAAAATAAATAAATAAATAAATAAAACAATAGCTATAGTGATCAGTGTTTCTAAAAAAAGTAGAATAGAATGATTTTAGATGTATGCAAAATAATTTGAGGTGGTCGTAGACCAGACATTAACTAACATCAAATAGAATGATCTTGCCATTTCTTATCTGCTCAACTATTGGTCCACCAACCCCTCTCTCTGTTATCACTCCATGCTCCTTCTATTAGGTCTTTCATTCAGGATATTAAAATACTCTTTTTTCTCTCATTAAATAAGGAAAAATTAACAAAAAATACAATCTAAATTCCAGCAACAACAACCCTTTCAAGATAAACAACCACTACTGTGAAGGTTCTGAGCTTTTACCTTCCAAGCTAAAAAGTTGGCCTGCCACAGTTCCACAGATGATAGCATAAGACATGAAACTTCTGGGTCCGAGACAGAGAACTTTATTACTCACAGTAATAAAAAGTAGTAGCCATAGTATCTGCACGTACTTACATCAGTTCCCAAAGCCGCAATTCCTGCGGGATGAATCAAAGAGGGCCAGATGACACCTCAATGTGCACTGGCTTATATTGCAGAAAAGGAACACTGAGTTTAGGGAACCCAAATATTTTATAACAGGTAGTTAACAAACCTGCCTGATCTTTTCCCAGAGGAAGATTTTATCTTTATTATAATGAAGAGCAAGCAAGCTTATCTTCTCTAGAGGAAAACATCATCTCTATTTTCCAAAGCTCTTTCCATACCAACCTCATAAACAAGGGCAGTAAGTGCCTCTGTATGCAAGATGTGCAGCAAGCAGAAAGACTCATGGAGAATTTTCTTTCCATAAGAAAAGACTACATTTTCACAGACATTGTCTTTCAACAAACTTGTCAAAAAAAGACCGCATTTACTGGTTTCATTTCCTAAATTCTCATTCTTTTCTTAGTTTATCTAAGAAGACTTTCTTGCTTATCAGACTACTGAACCTATTCTTGTCAAGATCACAAATTACCTCTGTCTTGCCAAATTCAATATCAATTCTTAGCCTTTTCTTACTTTCATTCTACTCTCATCTGTATTTAACTTAACTAACCATCATGCCCTCCTTCTTACAATAATTTTTACCAGAGACACTACAATTACCTGTTTTTCCTCTCACCCCATGTCCTCTTCTCTCAATATTCTCTGCTTCCACCACCTCCTTTTCTTGATCTCTGACTATTGGGTACACCAGTATAGCAGTTTGATATAATTGATGAGTTCCAAAAAGAAATATTGGATTATGCTTGTAATCTGATCTGTGCCTGGGCGTGATTGAGGTATGATGAGGATGATAAAAGGCAAGGTGAAGAACAGAGTTGAGGGCTTTTAATGTTGGAGTTTTGATTTCAGAGTTTGATACTGAAGACTTAAACCGGAGCCCTGGGAAGACAGCACGCAGAAGAAAGAGAAGCCAACCCCAGGAAGAAAGGAAGCTTGAAGCCAGAATAAAGCAAGCCCCAGGATTGTAGGAACCCAGGAAGCCTGAAACCTTGCAGATGTTGGCAGCCATCTTGCTTCAAAAAGACTTTGGTGAGGGAAGTAACTTATGCTTTATGGCCTGGTATCTGTAAACTCCTACCCCAAATAAATACCCTTTATAAAAGCCTAACAATTTCTGGTATTTTGCATCAGCACCCCTTTGGCTGAGTAATACAACCAGTCTCAGTGTTCTCTGTTTTCTTTGTCTATACTCATTCACAAGGTGACCTTGAGCAGACTCATGTATTTAAATAGCATTATAAATTGTCAATCTGCTTGCCTAATGAGAAAATGAGATCAGCGCACTGAAGTATAAGAACATAGTATGGAAACATAAGCAATTAACTGATTCCATTTGTAGCATCAGTGAAAACTTCCCTGAAGAAGGAATATTTAAGGTAAGATATGAAGAGAAGCAGCACTTTGGATAAAGGAAGAAACATAGTAAAAAGACCCTAAATTGAGAGATGATTGAAGTAGATTTGGAGTAAACCAAATAGGGTCTGGTAAACATATTAATAATTTTGGCTTTGTTCTAAGATCCATGATTTTTGTCAAGGAATCATATGAGGGGGAATAGAGGGAGCCAGATAATAGACTATTACAGTAGTCCAGGTGAGAGAGAATGATAATGGTGAATAAAGTCATGGCAATGGAACTAGAATGAACACATGGTGATGGATTCAGAGCTACGGCTGAGGAAGAGGGTTGCGTGGAGGGCAACTGTGGTCTCTGACTTACAAAGTTACATATATAGAGTCCATTCATTGTAATGGACAGCCCTGGAGAACCTACGTGGGACTTGTTGACTTTGATATAGTCAAGCTGAGATGTCAAGAATAAAAATAAATATGTGAATTGGGAGATAAATGAACATTTAATCCATGAGTATATAGATGGTAATTAAGCTGTGAAAATGGGTAAAATTGCCCAAGCTTAGATCATAGAGACAGAAGAGTAAAGGATCTGAAGAACCCCAACATTCACTGGCTGGGAAGAGTAGAATGAAACTGAAATGTCACCACACCAATCAAGGACAAACCAAGACAGTATTTTAAGAAATGGGGAATGATCAACAATGTAAAAAACTACTGAAGGTCAAATAAAGAAAGGACTAAAATATATTGGATAGAATGGTTGTTTTAGTTTGCTAAAGGCTGCCAATGCCATATTACCAGAAATGGGTTAGCTTTTCTGATGGGAATTTATTAGGGCAAAATCTTACAGTTCTGACTAAGCCTGTGAAAATGTCCAAATCACGGCATCATCAGAGATGTTATCTCACCTAAATTTGGCTGCTGGCAGATCCTGGACTCCTGCCACGTCACAAGGCAAAATGGTAGCCAGCTGTTCTTCTCCAGACTGTTTCTCCCCTAGCTCAGATGTGGGTGATCAGGTATATGGCTCATTTCTCTGCAGGCCTTGTCTATTCAGCTTGAGACTGCTCAGCTGATTCCAGCCTCCAGCCTCTCTCTCAGCATCTTGGGATTTCTCTGTCACTCTGTGGCTATTGGCAATCTTGGAGCCCTTTCCCATGTGGCAGTATAAAAACTTACAGCTCTCTTTCTCTGTGTTCCTTTTATATAAGATTCCTGTAAGAGGATTAGGATCCACCCTGGAGCCTGCAATCTAATCAAGGACCTTAACTGATATCTAATTGAAAGGTCCCTTGACTGAATCTAACAAAAAGGTCTCACAAACAATAGGCTCGCATGCACGGGAATGGGTTAGCTTAAGAACATAATTTTCTAGGGTCCACAAAATACCCAAACCAGAACAGTGGTATGCTTGGCAACAGTTACTTTAATAAATGTTATTTCTTTAGAGAAATGAAGATATAAACTAAACTGATGTTGGCTGAGAAATAAGAAAGGAAAAAAAAATAGAGACAGGCAGTATAAACAACTTTTTGATTATTTTGGCTGTGAAAAGAAGAAAGGAGAGGAAAGAGAAAATGCAAGGTAAAGCAAGTTTAAATATCAATAAGTAATTTACTTAAGAGAGAGAGGTTGACAATGTAGGAGTCTAGGGGATAATTTATAATGTAAGAATTTTGAAAGTGTGGAAGTGAATAAGTGTCCAAAAGAAGGGTGGAAGAGTTGGCCTTAGGTGAGAGAGCTACCTTTGAAGCAGAAGAAAATGGAGAGAGAATAGTTCCATGTAATAATAATAATAGTAAGTGCAGTGAGTTATTATTTATTAAGGCTTATTATGTGCCAGACTTCATATTAAGCACTTTACATAGGAATTTAATCCTTGCAGCAATCCAGAAACAAAGAGACTATTAAATGCCAGCTTTGCAGATGAAAAACCTGAGTTATATAGATGTGACTCTGATATGATTGGATGAGGTTTAGGTACAAGAGACAGAAGTATAATTCAAATAACTAAAGCAAATCTGGGGGTCTGGACTATAAAAGGGTAGAGATGGAATTAGCATTTTAGTAAACTATCCAAGGATCCAAATACCTTCAAAACTCAGAAGGGTCTTTATCTCTTCTCCTTCTCCATCTGAGAAATTCAGTGAAGGAGCTATTGTAAATAGGTATTACATTTTTATCCCTCTTCTCTACAAGGCTGCCACTTAAATTTTATCTTATGCATGATTCAGGAAAAAACAAACAAACATTGTACTTGTATTAAAAGTAAGAAATATTTAAGTATTTTATTATCTTATTGTCTACTATGTTATTTACTATATCTTAATGTATTTCTTATTTTACCTCTATATTCAATTAGAAAATCCTGAGGACTTTGGATTTCAACCAACCTTGTGATATTAAGAATAATGTGGTATTAGGAATAATGATGTTCATTGCTTTAAAGTTTAATTAAAAATCCAAATAACTTGTATTAGGTAGAAAATATCCTTTTCCCACTTATATTGGGGGACTCCAATGAGATCTTCCAGTTCTCTGTTCCTCTCAATTAAATCCTTGTTCTGTGTATAGAATTAGTATAAAGCTTGGTTTATGGTTCAAAGATACCACTAACTGATAATCTAATGTATTCTGAAACCTGGTTTGTTTTCAGCCCAAGATCTGTGTCTATGCCAATTATTCCCCAATTAATTCCAGTTTCAGCATGAAACATTTTCTTTGTCCTTCATTGCACCAGATAGAGGGGATGTCTTCAACTGAGCTTCTCTGATCTTCCAGCCTTCTCCTCTGTCAAAAAAGATAAGCTGTATGAAGGATGTTAATTTTCTCAATGCTTTTCAATAGAACTATTGTCCACCAGAGACTCTTTGATCACAGCATTATAAAGATATAATGGATATATGTGAAAGAGAAGGTCAGAATAGTCAGACACACATCATATATTTCAATTTTAATATTCTCTCAACAAAACTGTATTTCCTGCCTATTGTATATAAGGCCTTATGTGAGTCACTATGCTAGTGCACAGTACATTTTGCAAACATTTATACTATACACAGTGTCTTAAGATAGTAAATATTAATTCCAGAAGAATAGTAACTTCTCAATTGGGAATTTTGATGGGGGCAAGTTTACAAATTGGAAAAATATGGCTATTGGATCTACACTGACTCAAGTTTTAATCCTGGTGCTACCACTTATTGAATGTAGAACTCTGAAATAAAATCTCTCAGATCTTGAGATTCCTAAACTGCAAAGTAGGACTAGTGAAGTGCAGAGTTCAAAGGTATGTGAATATGTATGTGTGGTAAATTGAGATCATTTCTTATACTTTGTACATGTGTTTCTATGGCTGTAATTAAGCAAATTAAAATATTTGGTGAAGGGTTTTCTACCTCGTAGCAGAGTTTAAACATTGTCTGGAAATTTGAATGGTACTGTGCAACAATACACATGCCAGCTCAATTGGAAAGGGTGAGACTGAGGCAAGGGGTATTGAGAGAGCTGATTTTGCCTGCAGAGAAAGAGATTAGCTGAGAGTGTTGTACATATTTTCCTTGAGCAGAACTACTTAGCTTTGGGCATTCCTTCAAAGAATTGTTGCTTAATAGTTTCTTTTTCAGATAGTTTCCAGGGGACTGAGCAAAGACATGGTTATAAATTTCTGTCTAAATAAATAGAATTATACTGAGCTAGCCTAGCACCAGAGGCAGGAGGAAGTTTGAGGAATCAGGAGATGGGAACAACCCTAATACTGATAATAGTAATTGAAGCTAATATACTGAGTACCTGGTACAAGCCATCCTGTGTTCTAGATGCTTTTTGCATATATCAAGAAATTTAATTTTCACAAAGATCTTATGACATAGGTACCCATTTTATCCTTGTTTATAGATGAAGAAACCAATGCTCAAAGAATTGTTTAATTTGCTCAGGTTCACTGTGGTAGCCAATATTCTAAGATACAGGCCCCCGCCCCCACCACCAAGATTCCTGGCCCTTAGTCATACAATCACACACTACTCTATATACCAATATGAAGGAATTTTACAGATGTCATTAAAATCCCAGCTCAACTGACTTGAAAAGAGATTATCAGGGTTCTGGGAAGATGGCATTGGAGTAGGCATCAGGGCCCAACTCTCTCACATAAACAGTGGAGAAAGGACAGCCAAAAGCTGTCCGAGGGACCTGCTTTGGGGTTCAGCAGACCAGAACAGTGGTACACAAAAATGTCTTTATAAAGAAGAACCTAGTAGGAGGAATCTCACTTCTTGACTTTAAAGCATGTTACTTAGCTACAGTGGTTTTAAAAAAGCAGCATTGTCCTGGCATAAAAACAGACAGATTAACCAATGGACTGTATTGAGAACTCAGACTAGACCCTCAAATCCACAGTGAAGTGATTTTTGACAAGGCTGTCAAGCCCACCCACTGAACCAGAACAGTCTGTTCAATAAATGATGCTGGGAGAACTGGATAGCCATATCCAAAAGAAAGAAAGAGGACCACTATCTCACATCTTATACAAAAATTAACTCAAAATGGATCAAGGATCTAAATATAAAAGTGACAACCATAAAAATCCTAGAAGAAAATGTTGGAAAACATCTTCAAGATCTTGTGGTACACAGTAGTTTCTTAAACCTTATCCCCAAAGCACAAGCAGTGAAAGAAAAAATAGATAAGTGGGACCTCCTCAAAATTAAACACTTTTACTCCTTAAAGAACTTTGTCAAAAGGGTGAAAAGGCCTCTGACTAATGTGAAGAAAATATTTGCCAATCACATATCCAATAAGTTTAATATCCATGATATATATATATAGATCATACAGCCCAACAATAAAAAGACAAACTACCTGATTAAAAATGGGGGCAAAAGACTTAAAAAAACAAATATCCAAAGAAGAAATACAAAGGGCAAAGAAACACATGAAAAAATGTTTAACATCACTAGCGATTAGGGAAATGCAAAGGAAAACTACAATGAGATATCTATGTACATACCCAGAAGAACTGAGTAGAGACATGAACAAACATCTGCACACCAATATTCATAGTGGTGTTATTCACAATAGCCAAAAGTTGGAAACAACCCAGGTGCCCATCAACTGATGAATGGATAAACAAATTGTGGTGTATACACTTGATGGAATATTATGCAGCAGTAAGAAGTGAAGTCATGAATCATATGACAACATGGATGAGTCTGGAGGACATTATGTTGAATGAAGCAAGCCAGACACAAAAAGACAGTGTATGATTTCACTGTTATGAACTAAATGTATAATGTAAACTTATGGAGTCAATAATTAGAATATAGGTCAACAGAAAATAAAATGAGGGTAGAGAATAAAAAGCTGAGAGTTAATCTGGGCAGAATAAATAAAAACGTTGTAAATCTTTGAAAATGATTAGAAATGGTAAAAGCACATCATAGTGTGTATGACATAGTGGGTATGACAGTGCTTGAAAGAATAAGTCTAAGGTCATATATATTATTATAAGAAAAGCTAAAAAAATGTAACATGGGACTGTATAACAGTGAAATCTCATGTAAAATATAAATGTGGGTGATAATGCATGTATGTTAGACTATTTTTACAAAATATAAATACAAATATACTAGGAAGAAGGAAACAATAGAATCTATGTACGGCAGGGGAAGTATAGAGAGATTGAGATGTGATGAGTTTTGTTTGTGTGTATTATTATTATTATTATTATTATTGAAATAATTCAAATATTCTAAAAGTGACTGAAATGGTGAGTGCACAACTATGTGATTATACCAACCACCATTGACTGTACACTTTGGATGGGTGTAGACATTATTAAATATGTATCAGTAAAATTGATTTGTTAAAAAAATAGATTATGGGGAAGCGGACTTGGCCCAGTGGTTAGGGCGTCTGTCTACCACATGGGAGGTACGTGGTTCAAACCCCGGGCCTTCTTGACCTGTGTGGAGCTGGCCCATGTGCAGTGCTGATGCTCACAAGGAGTGCCGTGCCACGCAGGGGTGTTCCCTGCATAGGGGAGCCCCATGCACAAGGAGTGTGCCCCGTAAGGAGAGCCACCCAGCGCGAAAGAAAGTTCAACCTGACCAGGAATGGCACCACACACACGGAGAGCTGACACAAGATGACGCACCAAAAAGAAACACAGATTCCCATGCCACTGACAACAACAGAAGCATACAAAGAAGACGACGCAGCAGATAGACACAGAGAACAGACAGCCGGGTCAGGGAGGTGGGGGGAAAGGGGAGAGAAATAAATAAATAAATAAATCCTAAAAAAATCAGATTATTAGGTGAGTCTGACATATTCACACAAACTCTTTAATAGCAGAGTATTTTCTCAGATTGGCAGAAGTGGAAATCGAAGATTTGAATTGATTCAAACCACAGTCAGAAGGCAAGAATCTTGTTTCTGTCATCAACCTCAATGAACTTGGAAGTGGATTTTCCCCCAGAGTCTCCAGAGGAGAACTCAATCCTGACACCTCTGATTTCAGCCTTGTGATACCTTGAGCAGAAAACCCAGCCATACCATGCTGGACTTCTAATATGCAGAAATATGAATTAATAAATAGGTGATGTTTTAATATGCTCTCCTTGTGGTAATTTGTTACACAGCAATAGAAAACTAGTGCAGTCACAAAATTACTGATTGGCAAGCCTGGAATACAAGCTCAGGGACTCATGGCTGGAGAGCTGCAGAGCCCATACTCTCTACTGCTATATTCTATGGAAGCAGAAGATAGACAGTGGTCCTGGAAACAGGACCTCAGATCCAGAAATGAAGCCAGAGTATACTAAGAACCATGGTCAGAGTTGAGGCCTGTGGGCACCAAGGAGCAGCAAATAGCTACAGGAGAGAAAATGATCTCAAGTGTGCTCAAGTCTTGAAAGAGAGAGAGAAAGAGAGATCAATCTAGGAATCGGATCCTGTGTAGCACTATTTTATCACTTGGGCCAACTTTAGGTAATTTGGTTTGTGACAGTCCTTCTTGTTTATAGGCATTGAAATGTAGATAGAAACAACATGAATATGTCAGCTAGAGCTTTACAACTTAAGGTTGCTTGAGGACCAGCTGCATGTCCATCACTTGGGAGCTTTTTAGAAATGCTGAATGTTCTACCCTAGACCTAGTAAATCAAATCTGCATTTTAACAAGATCCGAGGTAATTCATTTACTAAACTAAAAACTAAAGTTTGAGAAACATTAAACTCAGAATAAAGAAAAAAACAAAACAACGCTTTCTACATAACAACCTGATTTACAGATTTCAAGTAGAGTGTACCAAGGAAAAAATATATTAAAGGAATTTGATTTATTTTTCTTTATTTTTTATTTCTTAATATCCTTCTAGTGAATTATAGTTGATAAGTATGGTTTAGGGAAAACTTTCAGGAAATTCAAAGGATGAAACAAATGAATTACAGAACTAAGAAGAAAAACACATTTTATAAATAACCCGTCTGTTTTATCTTCAAATGGTTGCACAAGACTGTAAAAGATCTACATATTGAAAACATTTATGTTGCTTCAACTGAATTGTATATGAAAGCCCTGATAATATGTTGACTATATGTTTCATGCCCCAATTAAAGTTGTTGTATACCAATGGCTTGCATACCTTGAAACATGTAAATAGAGCTCTAAGAAATTTTATTAAATCTTTACATTTTAAAGCACTCTCACTATTTAAATTATAATTAATAAATTATTTAATTCCTGTAATATATATTACAGGAATTACAAGGGTAATTTTAAAAAATCAGTGTATAAAGAAGGAGGATATTTTTCACATTCTTGTAAAATAAGATGAATAAGATTAAAGATGTTATTGTTAAAGAGGACCTTGCAAACAATCTAGGCATATAGATACAAATTAATAGACAAACATTTCTTTAAAATTGCCACTCTTTGCCCAATATGAAGCTGGAATTACTTGTAGATGAAGTTTGTTATTTTTCCCTGTACTCTGGAGCAATCATGAATATTAATAAGATAAGATAGTAAGAGCAAACAGCCATGAAATCAGTGTGCAACATTCCTAACATGAGATTGTCATTAAGATCAAAATAAATTATTACAATTTTCAGGGATTGTGAGGTTTGCGTTATGAGATTTTTTTAAATAAAGACTATACATTTGAAGTTCCTGCCATTTTATTGTGCACTGAGTTGATCTTTTTCACTGAAGTCAATATATGTATTAATTTTTGAGTTAATAATTTTTGTGTGAGGCATGAATATTTCGTAGTAAGAGAATATGTTTTAGTTAAAAAAAATGATTACTTTAAACTCAACTATTTTCCTAAAGTTCTAAGAGATTTCCAAAATCATACGGTATGCTTTTATTTAAAATTAGTTCGTCTGTCTCTGTTTTCACAATATGACTGTGGAAGAATACATTATGTAATCAATCTTCCTCTTGTTATTCTATGAGTTGAGAGCTTGCTGGGAATTGATCTAACAAATGACATCTATTTAAAACAATCTACAGTAAGAGACTCTTCCTATAAAATAGTAACCCATATCTTTAGCATGCTGTATTGTTTACAGTTACTCAGAAAGTAATTATTAAAGTAGTAAAGTATCAGTTAACTACAAACAATTAAATGTTTTATAAAATGTTCATACTATCCCCATATAATTTTAAGAATATTCTTTTTATTGAAACATACTGTTCTGTCTCTGCTTCTAATAATGAGACGATTTCGTTTTAGATTTTGTCTGGGGAAAGATAACATGTATTAAAATGGAGCAATTATCTAAGTGTACACCTTTGGTGCCTGGCCCTGACATTTCTGTACACACAAATTGTAATCACTTTTATAACACACTCTACTTACATGAGATCCAAGAAGTCCAGTTGTGTGATAACTATCACACTTCAGTTATGTAGGTGAAAAGTTGAATATTTTACCCTGGAGAAGCATGGCTATCAAATAGGAAAAATGGTGTGGTCTGTCATTATGTGTACCTATGAAGGGGAATAAAAGAAAAAGTGTTACCTGCAACTTTTATTTATTTAGGATCCACTTTCACTGTAATTAATTTTTAAGGTAATTCATAATTCAATTTTTAAGAATTCTATATTATACACCTTTTACTTATAGACTATACATGAATGAAACTAAGGGTTTGAAAATCATAAAATGAGAGATAAAAACCTAAAAACTGGTGACATGAAAGTAAGTAATTCATGCTAAGAAATAACTGGATATTCTGGAAGATACAAAGCTTGATTTAATACTTTTCACCAGGAAGATATTTTCTATTGAGTGATACAAGGACAATACGGGTTTAATTTTATATTAACATGTATTCCTGTATTTCCTTTTCTCTTTTCTATGGTCATGGGACATGATTTAAAAATAATAATAAGCCAATAGTGAGGCTATAGTGCTTAACCAGAAGCTGGGATTAGATGCCTCAAGGTCAGCTTTCAACAAAGCAAAATACAGAAGTCACACTATCTTATTGGTATGATAGAGGTTCATTTATTTTCTTGCTGCAAATTTGCTGTATTGGGCTTTTCTAGCTCTTAATTAGTTACTTGCCTCTTGGCAATGTTAAGATATCTTGTCATTGAATGCAAAAAAAAAAAATCAGTAATGTTTCTAGACATTTAAGTACAGTTATGCTTATTTTCCACATCACTTTTACCTAAAATAAAAATAATTGTACTATATAGCTGATCCAAACCTGATCTGATTCTCCAATTTTAACTTTTTAAAATGATCAGATTTGGGTCTCTGGGACATATATTTAACAAGTATAGTGCTAAATGAACAAACATAAGGGGGAATGCAACTATGGACTAAAATAGACTTAATATTCTAGCAATGGAAGCACTTGTATCATTGATATAAAGGCAGTAGCCACCATAGATTCTAAAGGGAGGGAGAGGGAAGAATAGGTATAACACAGGGCATTTTTTGGACATTAAAATTGTCCTGCATGACATTGCAATGACAAAGGCCGTTATACATTTTGTCAAAACCTATAAAATTGTGTGGGGCAAAATGTAAACTAAAATGTAACCTATAGTCCTTGGTTAGTACAATGCTTCAATGTGTATTCATCAATTGTAACACATGTACCACACTAATGAAAGATGTTAATGGCAGAAAGTGTGTGTGTGTGGGGGGAGAAGGTGTAGTATATGGAAATCCCCTATATTTTTGATGTAACATTTATGTAATCCAAGGCGTCTTTAGAAAGAAAAGAAAAAAGGAAAAGAAAAAAATGATCAGAACTCTTAGTTTCTGTAATTAACTTTGCTCCCTCTTCACATTATCATTCCTCAAATCAGCAAATTCCCTAATCTGTGTACTTCCTTTCAAAGTTGGATGATTTCCAATTTGAAGTGTTGTTTTGACCCTAAATAGAATCAGCTCAGTATAGCTCTATGAGACATTGAGGAATAAAGGTGTCTTTGGAGAGCCAACTTCAAGTGCAAATTAACTTGAAATACTTTAACCTGAGTGTGGAATAATTTGCAGTCTTTCTTCTGTGCAGCTGTGAGAATTGCTTCTATAACCCCAGTTGGGGAAGTTGCCCAGCTACTTGGAATTTTGTCACATCTGTCAGCTGTAGCTAAATGGAAAATATAGTAAGAAGTAACATTACATAGATTTGGGCCATTCCCTGGAGGGTCTTGTCTCTTTGCAGCAGTGAATAAAATATGTGAAAGCTGAAATGAAATACAGTATTGTTTATTTGCCTACTCAGCAATTTAAAAGAATGGAAAGTAATCACGTCTTTTTGACCCACTGTTTAAATTTCCAACATTCAAGAAGCAGCTATCTATCATCATGTTTTCTTATCTAAAATTCACGTCAGTGTTACCTGAAGTCTAATATGTTCTTTTGTGACTTGTAAATTTTTCATGTGGAAGTGTCTTATAGAGAAATAATCATTATATCATACTTAGATATATATGCACTATAAATTTACATTTTTGAAAAAAATAAAATCACATAGAATCAGATCTCCCAGAAAGCCTGGGAGAATGCCAGCAGACCATCAATGTGGAGTGCCAAAGTCCATCAAAGATGACTGTACTAATTGTGATTACACAGTAAGGGCAGTAAACAGCATTTGACTCTTGAGGACAGTTGTACAATTAATATGTGGTAGAAATACCAGGTATCAGGCACTGAGAAGCTTAAATAAAACTTGAAAATATGTAGTACCTATTTACCTGCATTTATTGGTATTATCTTTAGTGGGGAAACTGTTGCTGGGAAAACCTCTAACTGTGGTCATTGGTGACCTTCACTATGGTCTTTATGCCGAACATGTTCCTGTATAGCCCACACATGAAAATGCAAGAATAGTGGAATGAAATGAATCATAGTAATAACAATAACAGTGCTTACCTGTCTCATCTTGACGAGCTTTTGCGATGACTCAATGAAAAAAAAAAAACACATTTTAAACAATTTACAAACTGTGAAGCATCAATAAAAATTTGTATTTATTTTTGGGCTCAAAAAAAACAACTAAAGTTCCAGAATTCTACATGTCTTTTACTTGGGTATTGGTATAAAAGTTTATCTCATTACATAGTCTCTCAAGGTTCCCCTCAATGTTCATTAAAGAAATATTTGCTATTTGTGAAATATATATAGAATACCAAGTAAGTCACAAAATTATGTAAGTTATCATCAGTGTCCTCAAGGAGTTTGTAATCATAGTGGAGGAGATTGAGCCGGTGTATTTATATGGAAGTATATGACTAGCATGAAAAAATTGATAGTTATTTAAGAAAAATGAGACTTGTGAGCCTCAGTTGGGCCTTCAAGAGTTAATAGTCAATAGTCTGAGTGGAGCAAGTGGAGCAGGGAGGCTATTCCAGGTAAAGGAAATGTAATGCAATGTGTTTTTGGAAGATTCAAAGCAAAATATGGGTTGATCAATGGTAAGTAATACAATTAGATCCAATTATAGGAAAACATTAAAATAATAACAGAATTACAATATTTTATTTGGAGATCATGGGTTCAATAACCATAAATCTCACAGTAGGACAGGTCTTTGGAATTGAATGTCAAATCCACAGAGGTCGCAGTCAATTTAAACTCACCAGTTAAAAGATATTGAATTCATTGCCACTATTTAATAAAATTTGGGTATTTCACACAAAATTCCTTTTTTCAGATTTTCTTGATATTTAAAAATCAAAACTATAATGGTAGGGCCAAAATTAGCTAGAACTGAATAGTCACATTCAATTATAGATAGAACTTATGTTTTCCATATATTACTGTTTACTCTCTTGTCCTTTATGCTGCTTGCCCGGTGCTTATAAATATATGAGTTTGTAAACCGAGCTCTGTAAGATGCAGGAACTTCCTGTTTGACATCCATAAGGATTTTACTTCCTTCTCTTTGAAGACTACTCAGAAATTTCCCTTCTGGAGCAACTCCTTGAAATTTCAGAACATGAAAAAAACATTTTCCTTATACTGAATTTAAAGCTGCTTCCTTGTATTTTCCATCCATTGGTCTTAACTATTCTTAATGGAGTTAGATAAGAAGTCTGCTATTTTTTCATATGGTAGACCTTTAATAGCATACATTATTCCTTGCCAGTTTCATCCTCATTTATGGATTTAACCACCATGCACGTTGCCACCTCATATTTCCAACTACCTACTTAACACCTCTAGCTCCTGGTCCCAAACAGTAATTCAAATGAAACATGTCTGAATTGAAGCTGAACTCATCATCTTCCCCATCAACCATGTTCTACTTCTATATTCTCAATGTATTATCTGGCCTCAACATTCATTATGTGACTCAGTCCTGGAGTCTTCCTAAACACCGTGCTTTACTTTATACCCATATCCATTCAGCAAACAGCATAACTGCACTGAAACTTATTTCAATCCTTCATTATCATTTACCATGGACTCCTAATCCTCTTGTCCTAAGTCTTGCCCACCTTCAATCTTTTCTCCAAACTCCATAGTATCTCCCTAAAATTGCATATTTTATGATGTTGTTTTCCTAATTAAAATATGTCGTTTATTCACCACCATATTCAAGATGAATTCCAAACTATTTAGAATCTACTTCAGAATCTGTTTTCATCTACTTTCCATTGTCCTTTACCACAATGCTAAACATATTGTGTTTGGACCAATCACACTAACATTTAGTTTTCCATCTTATCTATCAATAAACTGTTCTTCTTACATCCTTGTTTATCCCATTTGGCAGGCTAATTCCCCAGTGTTCTGTAATAGGAGTTCAATTAATGCCTCCTTGGTCAGGCCATTTGCACCGCCCCCACTGAGATTGATTACATACTCAATTACTTATTTTTCTCTCTCTAATAATTAGCACTTGTTAAATGTTAATTGGATGAATGAGTCAATAACTTCTAGGTTAAACATTCTCAGAATTTCATACTAAAAACTTAATCCCAGAGTTCACACTTAGTGTTTTCCTAAAATGTATTGTTGTTTTAAGGGAAGCTCGTTTTCTTAAGATCGATTTAAAACTGTTTTTTTTTTCCCCCAACTGTTTCATGAAGAATACATGAAGTACTTCTGTGGGGCTTGGTTTGGGATGACTGGAATGGGAAAGATGTGACTAGCTGAACTCCAGGGTCTAACTTCCTCTTCAAACCAGATCAGCTTAACTTATTTATTGTACATATTGAGCATCTGACCAACAATTTAGGGTGTTTGTGTGTTTTTAAAAAATATTCAGCTGTTAAAAAAATAGAATTTTAAAACCACTGGTGTGAAATAAAGCTTTCCTGCTTTCCTATGGGAGATGATAGTGAATTGTTCTTCAAATATTACATCCTTATTTAACTGTGAAGATTTTATTTTATTCACATAAATTATTAGCTTCTTATTTGGAACTATCAGAAGGAAAGTCAGCACACATTTCGGTAGGAAGTTTATGAAGCCATTCTGATAGACCTGTAATTAATCCAAGTACTCCATTGTCATCAGATTTCAAATTTTGTAACCACCATATCCACTCCAGCATTCTAACTTACTCCCACAGATTTTGCTCTTGCCATTTCTACTCCCATCACATCTTAATGAGCTAGAATATGTGGATCCATTTCACCCCAACCAATCAATCTCTCCTACCCTGACCTGGTATTCCACTTAATATTTCTGACTTAAACATATCTCACAGTGTTTTTTTTGTGATTGGGTTTTATTAAAAGGAAATTTTTAGTTTTCTCTGCTCACTTATTGGTAGAATTTTTCACTAATGCTGTATTTGATTTCTTTTTTCTTTATTAGAGAAGTTGTAGGTTTACAGATAAATCATGTACAAAATATAGGATTCCCATATACCACCCAATCACTACCAACTAGCATTGGTGTGGAACATTTGTAACAATTAATGATAGCACATTTTCATAATTATATTAATAATTACAGTCTATAGTTTAACTTAGATTCACTGTGTAGTATTTTTTAGTGGAATTTTTTTAAAAAATTTATTCTGTTACCGTATATACAAATTAAAATTTCTTATTTTAATCACAATCAGATATATATTTCAGTGCTGTTATGTTTACAGTGATGTGCTATCATCACCACCATCTATTACCAAAACATTTTTGTCAATCCAAATAGAACCCTGTACGTTTTAACCCTTAACTTCCCATTCCCTAAACTTACCCCATACACTGGTAAACAGTATCTATTATAGATTCTGACCCAACAATGAGTTTGCTTATTCTAATTATTTCAGATAAGCAAGTTCATACAGTATTTGACCTATTGTGTCTGGTTTGTTTCACTCAACATGATGTCTTCGAAGTCCATGAATGTTGTGTTGTCACATGTATCAGGACTTCATTCCTTTTCATGGCTAAATAATATTTTATTATGCATATATACATTTTATTTAGCCATTCATGGGTTGATGGACACAAGGGTTGCTTTCATCCTTTGGCAATTGTGAATAAGACTGCTGTGAACACTGATGTGCAAACATTTGTTCAAATTGATGCTTTTAATTCCTTTGAGTATAAACCTAGCAGTGGCATTGCTGGGTTAAATGGTAGTTCTGTACTTAGTTTTCTGAGAAACCACCAAACTGTCTTCCATTTTACATTGCTACTAGCAATGAATGAGTGTTTCTATTTCTCTGCATCCTTTTCAACCCTTGTTATTTTTATTTATTTTAATAGCAAAATGAAATATTTAGTATATATTTTGTCATAATCTACAAAATTATGTGATACAGAGTATAAACAGTCATGTGAACTATAGTCCACAGTTAGGAACAATATTTCAATATGTGTTCATCAATTTTTGCAAATGTACCACACTAATGAAGGTTGTTGTTGATATGAGAAAGTGTGTGTGTGGGGGTGAGTCATATGGGAATCCCCTACTTTTTAATGTAACATTTATGTAATCTAAAGCTTCTTTAAAAATTAAAATTAAAAATTAAAATTGAACTGTAACTTATGTAATCTGAAGTATATTTAAAAAATTTTAAATGTATTTTTTTAAAAAGCAAAACATTAAAAAAATTTAATCAGAAAGAAAAAAAATTCAGTCAAAAAAGTGAGAGTTGATTTCTGAGCTCTCAGTTTGATTTCATTTTTTCTGTCCTTGTACCAGTACTATGCTGTGTTGATTATTGTGGCTTTGGAATAAGTATTAAGATCTGTAAGTGTGAGTCCTACAGCATCATCTCTCTTTTTTCATATTGCTTTATCTTTTCAGGGCTCCTTACCCTTCCATATAAATTTAGTGATTGGCTTTTCCATTTCTGCAGAGAAAGCTGTTGGAATTTTTATTGGGATTGTGTTGAATCTATAAATTGCTTTGGGTAGTATTGACATCTTAGTGATATTTAGTCTTCCAAACTATAAACTTAGAATACCCTTCCATTTATTTAGGTCTCCTTTAATTTCTTTTAGGAATTTTTGTAGTATTCTTTGTGCAAGTCTTTACAACTTTGGTTAGATTTATTTCTAGATATTTGATTCTTATTATGCTATTGTAAATAGAATTTTTTTTCTGAATTTCTTCTTCCAAAGAGCCATTCTTGTTTATAGAGTACTACTGATTTTTGCCTTTTGATCTTGTACCCTTCCACTTTGTTGATTCATATATTAGTTCTAGGAGCTTTGTGTGAATTATTCAGGGTTTTCTGTATATAGGTTCATGTCATTTGCAAATAGGGAAAGTTTTTCTTCTTCCTTTCCAGCATGGATGCCTTTTATGTCTTTTTCTTGCCTAATTACTCTGGGAAGAACTTCTAGTACAATGGTGACAGTGGCCATCCTTGTCTTGTTACTGATCTTAGAGAGAAAGCTTTCAATCTTTCACCATTAAGTACTATGTTAACTGTGGGCTTCTCCTGTGTGCCCTTTATAATGTTAAGGAAGGGTCCTTCTAGTCATAGTGCTCTCAGTGTGTTTATTAAGATGTAGGGCTGTGTATTGTCAAATACCTTTTCTGCATCAATTAAGATGACCACTTAGGGCGTCTTTCTACCACATGGGAGGTCCGTGGTTCAAACCCTGGGCCTCCTTGACCCGTATGGAGCTGGCCCATGCGTAGTGCTGATGCACGCAAGGGTGTCCCCCGCGTAGGGGAGCCCCACGCGCAAGGAGTGCGCCCCATAAGGAGAGCCGCCCAGTGCAAAAGAAAGTGCAGCCTGCTCAAGAATGGCACCGCACACACGGAGAGCTGACACAAGATGACGCAACAAAAAGAAACACAGATTCCCATGCTGCTGACAACAACAAAAGTGGACAAAGAAGAAGACGTGGCAAATAGACACAGAGAACAGACAATGGCGGGGGGAGGGGGGGAAGGAGGGATGGAGGGAGAGTAATAAATAAATAAATAAATAAATCTTTTTTAAAAAATTGAGATGACCATATGTTTTTTCCCCCTCACTATGTTTATGTTCTATTTTACATTAAGTGATTTTCTTATGTTGAGCCACCTTTACATACCAGGTATAAATCCCACTTGATCATGGTATAGTATTCTTTTAATATGCTGTTGGATTCAGTTTGCTAGTATTTTGCTGAGGATTTTTGCAACTATATTCATAAGAGATATTGGTCTGTAGTTTTCTGTTCTTGTGGCATCTTTATTTTGCTTTGGTCTGAGTATGATGTTGGCCTTGTAGAATGAATAAAGGTATGTTCCCTCCTCTTCAAATTTTTTAGAAAAATTTGAGCAGAATTGTGTTAAGTCTGTGTTAAGAAAGAAGTTAAGTCTTCTTGATTGTTTGCTGGAATTCCCCTTTGAAGCCATCTGGTCCTGGGCTTTGCTTTATTGTGAGGTTTTAAATTACTGATTCAATCTCTTTACTAGTAATTGGTTTGTTGAGATCTTCTGTTTCTTCTCAATTCAATGTAGGAAGTTTATGTGTTTCTAAGAATGTACCATTTCATCTAGGTTATCTAATTTGTTAGTGTATAGTTATACATAATATGCTCTTATAGTCTTTCTTATTTCAGTGGGATTAATAGTAATGTACCCTTTACATTTCTGATTTTAGGTATTTGTATCCTCTTTTTTCAGTCAGTCTAGGTAAAGTTTTGCCAATTTTATTGATTTAGTCAAAGAACCAACTTTTGGTTTTGTTGGTTCCATTTATTTTTGTTTTGTTTTCTCTTTCATTTATCTCCACTCTAATCTTTATTATTTCTTCCCTATGCTTGCTTTGGGTTTAGTTTGCTTTTCTTTTAGTTCTTCCTGTTTTGATGATAGGTCACTGATTTAAAGTCTTGCTTCTTTTTAAATATAAGCATTTGGAGCTAAAAATTTGCTTCTCTGCACTACCTTCACTGAATGCCTTAAGTTTCGTTATGTTGAATTTTCAATTTCACTCACCTCAAGAGATTTCCTAATTTCCATTGTGATTTCCTCTTTTACCTTTTGGTTGTTTAAGAGTGTGTTATTTAATTTTGACATATTTGTGAATTTTCCATTTCTCCCTCTGTTATTGATTTCTAGCTTCATTCCATTTGGTTGGAGAATATACATTGTATGGTTTCAATATTTTTTAAGTTATTAAGACTTGTTTTTTGACCCAACATTCCTGGGGAATGAAGCATGAGCACTTGAGAAAAATGTATTTTCTTGTTTTTGTTGCATGAAATGTTCTATATGTGTATCTGTTAGATTTGATTGGTTTAGATTCTCATTCAAGGTTTATATTTCCTTATTTATCTTCTAGAAGATAATGACATGTTCTATCCATTATTGAAAGTGACATATTAAAATCTCCTACTATTAATGTAGAACCATCAGTTTATTCTTTTAATTCTTTCAGTATTTGCTTCATATATTTAGGGACTCTGCTGCTAGGTGCATATATATATATATTTATAATAGTTATTTATTATTGAGTTTCCTTCTGTATCTTTATATATATACAGTGTTAGTCCCTTGTAACTATTTTTGTTATTTTTTAAGTGTATTTTGTCTGATATTAGTATACCTACCCAAGCTCTATTTTGGTTACTCCTTGCATGGTTTATTCTTTTCCATCCTTTCTGTTTCAAATTTCTTGTATCTGTGTATATAAAGTGAGTCACATGTAGACAGCAAACAGTTGGGTCATGCTTTTTAATCCATTCTATCAATCTCTGATTTTTGACGGGGAGTTTAATCCATTTGCATTTAAAGTCACTACTGATAATCCAGGACTTTCTTCTGCCATTTTGCTATTTAGTCTTAGTGTGTCTGAACCCTTTTTGTCCCTCAGTTCTTCCATTAATGCCTACCTTTATATTTATTTGTGTTTTTTGTGTTGTACCATATTGATCACCTTCTCTTTTCTATCTGTATATATGTTTCATCTATTTTCTTTGTGGTTAATATGGGTTTAAAATTTAACACCCTAAATATAAAACAACCATATTTGATTTGATACCAACTTAACTTCAGTAGCACACACATGTAATGTTCCATACCTCTTTCTCCCCCTACCTCTTTTGTTGTTATTTTTACCACATATCTTTCTTCATTGTATTTCCAAAACCATAGATTTATCATTACTTTTTATGCATTTGCATTTTAGCACCTGTCTGAAGTAAGAAGTAGAGTTACATACCAAACAATACAATATAATAATTCTGGCATTTATAATTGCCAAAATAGTTACGTTTACTCTAAGTCTTTATTTCTTTATGCCACTTTGAGCCACTGTCTATTGTCCTTTACTTTCAGGGTGAAGAACCCCCTTAGCATTGCTTGTCGGGCAGGGCTAGTGGTGAGGAACTCACTCAGTTTTTGTTTATCTGCATATATCTGAATCTCACATTCTTTTGAAAGAATGTCTCACTGGATATAAAATTCTTGGTTGGAAGTTGTTTTCTGTCAGCACTTTCAGTATTTCAAACACTGAGAAATTCACACTCAATCAAATTGGTACTCCCTTGTACATAGCATGTTGCTTTTCTCTTGTATTTTTCAAAGCTTTCCTTGTCCTTTGTTTTCAATAGTGTAGTCAATATATGATGGGGTGCTTTTTCTTCTTGCTTATCTTATTTGGTGTTCTCTGGGTTTCTGGGAAGTGCATTTTCATGTCTTTTGCTTAATTTGGGGGGTCGTCATTGTTTCTTTGAATATTCCTTCTACCCCCTTTCTTTGTTCTCTTTGTGGGACTCTCATAATGCATATATTGATATTCTTGATGGTGACCTATGGGTCTCTTAGGCTATTTTTGCTTTTTGTAATTCTTTTTTCTTTCTTCTCCCCAACCTGACTCACTTCAAGGGTATTGTTTCAAGTCAATGATTATTTATTTTGTTAGCTCCAATTTGCTCAGGTGACTCCTCTGGGAATGTTTCACTTCAGTTACAGTGGTCTTCAACTCCAGTAGTTCTGTTTGTTTCCTTTTTAAGCTTTTAATCTTTTTACTAAGATTCTGATATTGCTCATTCACTATTTTCCTGATATACTTCAGTTCTTTCTCTGTATTTTCCTTCATCTCCTTGAGTATTTTTTTAAAGCTTTGTTCAATATGTCCACATTCTGGTTTTCCTTGTTGGATGTTTACTGGATCTTTATCCTCTTCATTTGGATGGATGATCATTACCTATATCTTTGTTTGCCTTGTACTTTTTTGCACACTTTACTTTTTAATATTTTAAACTGTTAACTCTTGGATTTATTCCTTGAAATGTCTGTGTCTTGATTTTGTAACCACCTGGTAATAAGATAGAGATTTTCTTGAGCTTCAGCCATCCTATCAGGAAGATCTGCCAAGGCAAATTCAGTGTGAAGGGTTTTTCCCATCTGTGTCTTTTCCTGGGCTTTGCTTTTCAATTGTTTTAGAGTCCCCCTCTTTATAGGAATTAGGTTGGCCCTCCTTTTCCCAGAATACAGACCTCCCTTTCCCGAGTATTTGAAACTAGCAACACTTTATCCAAGACTGTCCACCTCCATAGTTTCTTGGACTCCTTTCTTTCTTCCAAGCTGTTTTTGCCTGGAGTGCAAATTTTAGATGAAGGAGCAGTGCCAGGGAAGACTTTCCTAAGCCAGTGTTTCCCATCTGAAATAGGGCTAGGGACTCATGAAAGGGGTGCAGACCAGTTCCAAAGTACCCTCGGGAAGGGATCAGAAAGGATGTCAAAACATCTTCCATGGCCTCCTGAAGCTGAGCTTTCTTGGCCTTTCCAGCAAATGTAGCCCTTCAACTGTCTCCCACAGCCCTTAATAAGAAGACATCTTTAAGTCTCCTCCTCTACAACCTTTGTCCAGGACAAGTTGAAACAATGGCTGACAATTCATTTGTCTGGCTCCAGGTCCCAACAATCTTACATTGCTAATCAAAACCTGGGATCAGTGCTGTGCCCAACTTTTCTTGGGGAAGAGCATATTTATGTCCCTTTTTTCCAACAGTGAGCTAGCCAGGGACTGGAGTTCATGTTGGCCTCCTGCAAGAGTGGAAAATGGGTATAGGTAGCTACATTGCAGTGAGAGTAATTTACTATTTTCAGAAGAAATTTTTTTTTAGAAGAATTTTTTTTTTAATTTATATATTTCTCTCCCCTTCCCCCCCCACCCCGGTTATCTGTTCTCTGTGTCTATTTGCTGCATCTTCTTTGTCTGCTTCTGTTACTGTCAGCGGCACGGGAATCTGTGTTTCTTTTTGCTGCGTCATCTTGTTGTGTCATTTCTCAGTATGAGCAGCGCCATTCTTAGGCAGGCTGCACTTTCTTTTGTACTGGGTGGCTCTCCTTACAGGGCTCACTCGTTGCACATGGGGACACCCCTACGCGGGAGACACCCCTGCATGGCAGGGCACTCCTTGTGCGCATCAGCCCTGCACATGGGCCAGCTGCACACGGGTCAAGGAGGCCCGGGGTTTGAACCACGGACCTCCCATGTGGTAGAAGGACACCCTAACCACTGGGCCAAGTCTGCCACCCTAATTTACTATTCTTTACTATAATTTATCAGCCTCTTCCTCCTGCTCTTCCCTGGATTCTGTACAGTGTTCTTCTGGCCTCTGGAGTTTCAAAATAGTTGTTTCAAATAGTTCCTGCCTGTTTAATAATTGTTCTGGTGGGAGAAATGAGTCTTGGAACTCCCTATTCCACCATCTACCCACAGTTCTCTTCACTGTGTTTGATTTTTATGTTCAGTTATTTATTTTTGAATTATTTTTTCTTGTCTGAATATCATATACTATTTCATAATAATAGTCTTTTCTATGGTTAATGGTATCTCTAAGCTTTTGGAGAAACATTAATGTTTTCTCCTTTAACGTTTTTATGTCAGAATTTTCACTCATATTCAGTTTTAAAAGTCACCAGATTGTCTAATTCATTTCTCACATTAAATAATGTGAGAAATTAAGCATATTTACTCACCCAAACTATTTTACTATTGCAGGTCTCTCTGTGGGATTTTATAGAGAGAGGGTTTAATATTTGTTAAATCTTGCAAAACAACTTATAACATAAATTTGGAAGCGTTTCAAAGGCAAGTATAACCTTGTAGGAATGAAGCCCTCTTATTGCCATTTGTTTTTCTATCTGTTTACAATCTCATTTTCTTAAGAAGCCTCCATTCACCCTATGGACCAGGTTAAGATTCTCTATTGTACTCTTTTATATCACCTCATAACTCTCTTCATAGTGTTTATTATTGTTGTAAATTTTCATGCATTTTTCTATGATTATTTGATTAATATCTGCTTCTTTATTAGACAGTAAGCTCCTTGAGGGAAAAGAGAATCACTCTTTTTTTTCATACTCTATTCTCATACTCTATTCAGCATACTCTAATGCTGGACTGCCAGGTTCAAGAAATAAATGTTGAATAAATATGAATACTTGAATGTGAATTATTTAATTCATTTTAAAACACATGAACTCCAAAATTTAAAGGGTATAAAAACCTAATACATTATGGACATGATTACTCATATGTACATCATTTTCCTTCTCATATTTCTTTTTAAAATATGACAAAAATGTCATCCCTCTCATTTTTAAAAGGTGAGAAATTGCTTAATAATGCTGTGGTTTTTATAAGTTCAATGTTCTGCTTACATTTACCATTTGCACCTATCTACTCTGAGTAAGACTTTGTTATTTAGAAAATAATACTAAAATTTTAAAGAAAATGAAACATTAAAAAAGTAAGCATATCCAAGTATCCAGCTACTTGAATGCAACCGTGTTGTACTCAGCCTATGTTTTAAAGATTATTAAAGGTAGGTAGGGATGTTAAGAGTATTAGCAAATTAAGGTTTTAATTTTAGACTCTATAAAATTATTCTTGTAGGGAAATTAACTTGCTTTTCCCAAGGAGAATATGTGAGAAAGCATGAATTGTGTTGGGAGTAGCATTTATTAGCCTTGAGGGCATGCATCTTTCCCAGAAGGACTCATAGAGTGGGTCAGCATGCCTGCTGTAGAGCAAGAGTCCTCAACAAAACACATTTGTTTCAAACCTAAACATCCTGAAATCCTAGTACAGTTCCTAAATTAACAGACCTGAAGAGGAAGTGCACTCACTGCCTCTACACAGATTTCAAGACAGGAAATAAAATACCAGAGAACCACCAGTCAGACCTAAGTTTTATTACATAGCTTGAAAGAGAGATAACTGAAATGTCTTGTCAAAATGAGGACTTACCTCAAGCCTTTGTTCTGATATATTTATATGCTCCCAGTAATATAAGTCTGCCATGCAAATTTTATTTCTAGAAGCAGCAAGCACTTTAAAAATATATGGTAACCTCATACTCTCTGAACCAAGATGGATACATGCTCTGCTTCTGTATATTCACCTAGTCTAGTTTTTCAACCCTGAAAAGTAGGTAGAAAGATGTTAAAAGAGCAATTTTTCCTTTCAATCAATAGATTAAAAAAATACATTTCTAAGAATTGTAGGAGAATTTGGAGTGTGGGATTGTTTGATTTCTCCATCCTAGGATTCTATAGTAATATTTAATATTTAGGTTCATGTTTATAATATGAGTTCTTCATTTGCTTGAGCTTAAAAATGTTTCATAATATTCTTGAAATAAAATGAAATTTATAATTTAGCAGCATTTGGAATAGCAGCCAAAGCTTCAAATTTAATGTAGTCAGATAAAAATGTCTGGAGCTCTGCTTGGCAGGAGAACTCAATGGTCTTTATCTAAAACTAGCTTTTTCTTTTATTTCACTCCAAATGGGTGGGAGTTTTCATAATTGAAGTAGGCTCCATACGTAAAAAGCTATCTTCACTCAATTTACTATTGATTTCTAAAGGTCTGACCTCTTATATTTTTCAAAGTTGTGGGTTAACCTTCTTGCCTGAAGGAGAATTGTACTTGGGAAGGACGTTTCCATTTTCTAAAGTAATCCAACCAAAGAAGCAGGTCTAAAATGGCCTGTGACATTAACCTATCACTCTAAAGAGGATAACATCATTTACTTGGGTTGATAAAAGAAAAAAGCACCCTTTATTTTCAATTGACAAAAAAAATAAAATAAAAATGAGTATAGGTTCTTTCTTTCAAACAGCCCATCAAGACCCCTTTTCAATAGGCTATCACAAGGCCAATGTCACAGGGGTCACTTCATCTCTCTTTAGTGTCAGTTGTTCAAAATCCCAGTCGGGTTGCAGTAAAAGCTACTTCTTTATTTCAATCAAATTAGGGGAAATTACAGTGAAGGAAAAAGCATTTTAAGACATACTATGCTGTATAAGACTGTCATTGAACAAGCAAGTGCTTTGACATAACATAAGAGTTTTAGCAGCTTCAACCAATTTGGTCATAATTGCTGGACAGTTTGTCCAATAGAGACTTCCTCACCTTAGACTCTGCAGCTTAATCTTTTATGATATAATTGTATCATAGCCAAAGTTTACATGGTCCTATCCCAAATACTTTCTTAATATTGCACAGAAAGTCATTCTTATCCATATCTTAATCCTAAAGAAAAGGAAAGCCCATAACAGTTTGTTTCACTTGAGAGGAAAATATAGGGAAGAGAAAGAGAGAGGAGAGAAACTTGCTCTTATTTCATATATCTTTTCATTCTGTCTACGTGGATTCCAATGAAGTCTATATTATATCCTGCCTTGTAGTTTTGACTTTTAAATTTCACTTACTGTACTACAAATGTTGTGTGAGTTAATTGGTATGAAGCAAGCCTAGGGTACAGTAGTGGGCTTGGTGAAGTGTAGGCATCTAAAAATATTATCTTCTGGTCCCTTTCATCCTCTGATACCTCCCCCTTCATACGTGACTTACTGCACATCTTATCACTCCCCCCTCACTCTAAGCTCTGACACAGTCACCTCTTCTTTTCCCATTCAGAATCTTGGCTCATTTTTTCTTCTCTGCCTGAACCATCCTATTGGCTGCTAGCTCTTCATTTCTGTCTCTTTAAATTTTTTATCTCCTCAGATGGTCTCTTCATGCATTTTAAGTAAAGAGATCCCTCTTTACTTATGCTGTTTATAAAGCAGCATCCTTTTTTCCTTTTTCTTGCTTATTAACAAAATACATTTTATCTCCCTAGTGTTACCTGTATTTTGGTGTATATTGTTTTTCAAAACTGGGAATTCTGTTATGATGCATCAGGGCCAGAACTAAGGTGGGGCAAGTGAGGCACTCGTCTGAGTGGGAGTGCCCAAAAACTCAGTAATCAAGACAAGTAATATTTTAATGCAATGTTTTAAAGAATCAAACTTAATACATAAAAACCCATCATGAACAGACTATCAAAATTTTAAGTAAATGCCATCACCATCGCAGCCCAAGGAAAAAGGAAAAATTTGTGCTACTATATACATGTTTTAATATATTTTTTAATGGCTAATTTTTTCCAGAATAGTATAATAGTTGGAAAAATGTTTAAAATTTGAAAAAGTTGTATTAAACCTTACAACATTATTTTGTCTAAATGTTTTATTTATACGAAAACAGCATTTATTATAATTTTACTTCAATTTAAATTAAAATTATTTTAGATTGTCACTTGGTCAAGGGAAATTGTCAAAATGATAATTTTCTCAATTCAAAATAGACAAGCAAGGAAGTAAATTTTAAAAAGATGATTGGTGAAATTTGCTCCCATTAAAACCAGGGACTCACATTTTTTCTTTAGCCTCAGGCTCCATATGGCTCCACAAGACAGTATTAAATCAAATTAAATTCCAGCACAACTTAAAAATGAAAGTTATGTTCTATATTAATAAGGAAGATTTAACACTTAGGCTCCTTTAAATGTCCCATAAAATAGTACCAACACAGATATGTAAAATATTTTAAAATACAAGAATAATGGAATGAATCATAACGGTAGTACTAACACCTTGATATTAGTCTAAGCTAAAGCATAATCCAATGAGAGACTTTTAATGACAGAGTGAAAGGTATGATTTAATAGCTACGGTATCTACTTGGACATTTTAAAAATGCAGAAAATTTTCAGTAGCAGCAATAATACAAGATATTCACTGATGGCAGGCAGAGGAGAAACAATATTTTAAGCTAAAAGTAATATCAGAAAATACCTCCTGACTTTGACAAAAAGGTGCTTATAAGGATTTTAGTGTTTCTCCATGTGAATATCTAAAAGTAAAAAGACTAATGTGTGTCTAATTGAAAATATCCATAGTCAGAAAATGAGTATATCTTCAAAGTTGTTATATTAAGTGTGTTAGAAGTTCTGTAATATTTTATAAGCTCTTATAAGGATTTTAATGTTTCTTCATGTGAATATCTAAAAGTAAAAAGACTAGTGTGCGTCTAATTGGAAATACCCATAGTCAGAAAATGAGCATATCTTCAAAGTTGTTATGTTAATTATGCTAGAAGTTCTGTAATATTTTATAAGCTCTAACAAGAATAAGTTTATGAAAGTTAAGAATTACAAAGTCACAGATCATGCTGAATGTCTTTCTTTCTTATTGTCAGCATTGTTTTATTTTTGAAAAGTGAGAGAAAAAAAAGCTAGCAGAGCAAATGAGAGAGGAAAAAAAAAAGTCCTTACCTTGATATCACTTAATCATCAGAATATCAATCTACTATTGACTATAAACTTCCCTGCCCCCTTTAGGAATCTGCTAAATAGACACATAAACAATGAAAAAAAATGAAATAGCTATGGGAAATTTTAATCATCCTTATTTGGATTGCATCTATTATTAATGAAATGTGTTTATTGTATTTCAGAGTCTTAGTAAATATCTTGATAACTCAAAATGTGTTCTCAATTGAACCTTCTATGTATGTTTTTTAATATAGTAGATGCTTTATAACTTTCTTCTCATCCACTTATAAATAAAGCTAAGTATCACAATGTAGAAAGTAAAAACAAAATATGTTTGTATGTAACCATCTCTTTAAAGGGTGTGTTAAACTTCAAAAGGATTTCAAAGCAATTCAGGAAACTTCGAATTACAATGAATTATAAACAAATACAAGGCCAGCTAGACAATATTTTTTCAGCAAGAAGAATGTCTTATGGCCTTCAAAATATCCTGCCTATAAAAGTAATTTAATTGTTGTTTCTATAAATTAAATAATAAGGTATTTGATTATTACCAATAAACAATTTATAGCTCTGAATTATGTCTGGAATTGAAAAGTAACCTGGTTTAATCTAGGAGTTTGTAATGTCTTATAAACAAATGAAGCAAAGCTATCAAAGTAGCTGGCCATTAAGTTTCCCTCTTACTTTGAAGATTGATTTCACTAGTGCTAGAAGCATGAGAGAAGCAAATAAAGCCACTTGCTATCTATGAATCTTGTCCTTCAAGCAGTGAAGCCTGGTTGTCACTGTGGGCCCCGAGGGGAGGGAGTGGGGGGAATAGAGTAGATGGAAGAGGGTATAATTAGGGGGGCAATGGAAGTGTTCTACATGAACTTGCAATGGTAGATACAGGGCATGTTAAATTTAACCAAAAAATTTATAAAAATGTATGGTCTAAAATGTAAAACATCATGTAAACTACTGACCATGGTTGGTAGCTATGTTTCAATATTTGTACATCAGTTATAACATGTACCATCCACATGTAAAAAGATCATTAATAGGGAAGGGGGAAAGGGGGGAGGATGCTGGTTATATGGGAGTCCCCTATATTCTGTATGTGACTTTACTTTGACCTAAAACTTCTTTGAAGACATAATGAAAAAAAAAAAGGTAAGAGCACTAAGGAAGAAATGGAAGAAACTGCCACTGTACACACAGGACAGCAGCTATTACAGCGATGAAAGCAAAACATCAAAAAAATATATTTTTAATACCCCAATTTTTTTACTTTATTTTAGTTTTTCTAAATTATTATTTATTTTATTTCTTATGTATAAACCTATCATTACTATCTCATTTTCCTATTAATTGAATTTGGCAACATATTAGGCTTCATTTTGTAGAAGTTTTGGATCACAGAGGGGTTTAACTATGGCAGGGGAGGAGCATTGGTGTGGGGTGTCATTGATGGGGGATACATGGGAGGGAGTTCACCTGGGCATGCAGATAGTGTTTATAGATATGTTTGTATGTCCATTGGGTATTGACACAGTGGGTAGAGATTCATATGACAACTGAGGGAGTGCTGGGTTCCCATCCTAGGGAGCTCTACCATACTCTCCAATGGAACAGCAACAATCCCCCAAGTGCAGAGGCAATGACCAGTGAAAAAGGATGGTCCAATTATGGGCCCTTGATACTGACAACTATGCTTATGAGCTGTTTGTGCTTGAAATTTCAACCTGGCCTAGTGTTGCAGGGTGCCTAAGAGTTACCTCCTAAGAGACCCCATGTTGCTCAAATGTGGCCACTGTCTGAGCCAAACTCAGTATATAAATGCATTACCTTCCCCCCAGAGTGGGGCATGACTCCCAGGGATGAGACTCCCTGGTGCCAGGGATTACTACCAAGCACTGGCTGGTGATGCAACTGGAAAAATACTTAGAATAAAAAGGGGAAATGGTAAAGACAAATGAGTTTTTATGACTGAGAGACTTAAAAATGAGTTGGGAGGTCATCAGAGGGGTCATGCTTATGCACATCTCTGTAGGATCTCATAGGTAGCCAAAGTAGATACTAACCCAGGTAGTGGTACTCCTGAAGGCTATGGAGACACCGAGATCCTATGGTCATGGCAGATGGCTCTGGAGTTTGGTGCCTTGCCAGTGGGCCCTACTTTGGAATTTATGCTCCTAAGTGTGATGGAGTTGGATTCAGATGTGACTTTTCTAAGCATGCCTCTTCTGTCCTTTTCATTGAACCTGTGGTTGGTGCTGTGGTTGGTGGCACTGGGGTTGGTGTATGTCCAGGAGACTTTAATCTTTAATCTTTCCATCTGCCAGCTGGGCCCTGAGCCTTAGCGATGTTGTAACACTTACTCTCCTGTTCGTTGGACTGACCCAGGTCAGTGAACAAGGAGGTGAGGATGGACAACAACCACACCAAGGAACAGAGAGTCTACAACTGCAAGCCGGAAAGTCCCATCCATCAGCCGTGTGGGATAGAAGCTCCCTCTCAATTAAGATGTGGAGTGGGCATGACCATCCCAGAGTCTCAGGACTGGGGAATAAAGTTATGGAGTAGAGTAGATTTAATGGTATTCCACTATAGAATTACTGTGATTCTAGCAATGGAAGAAATTACATCATTGATGTGGAGACAGAGCCACTGGATTTGCTGAAGGCAGGGAGAAGGAAAAAGAGGTGTAATATGGGGGCATTTTTGGGACTTGGAGTCATCTGAATGATATTGCAGGGAAAGATGCAAGATATTATATATCCTGCCATAACCTACTGAATGGATGGGAGAGAGTATAAACTACAATGTAAACTATAATCCATGCTGTGAGGCAGTGCTCCAATATGTATTTATCAATTGCAATGAATGTACTACACTAATGAAAGAAGTTGTTGATGTGGGAAAAGTGGAGGGTGTGGGACGTGGAGCATATGGGAATCTCCTATATTTTTTTAATGTAACATTTGGTGTGATCTATGTATCATTTAAAAATAAATTTTAAAAATATTAAAAAAATAAATAAAAATACTTGCTACTTTCCATTCCCACTATTTACCCTTGAAGGTCTAGCAATGTTCCCTTGTAGCATTCGGGTATTCCACATATGTAACAGGAGAGCTCTTCATTCATTATTTGCTAATAGCCCCTAAAACTGAACACTTGAAAACATCCCCTCAAACTTCAAACATTAGAAAACTTGTTAAATCTTACGGAAAAGAGCATGATTTTTTAAAGGCAGAGAGTGTCACCATCTAAAACCGGTTGTGTTCATCTAACAACTGGCTTGCCAGTGTATAAAGAAAACATGAGCATTGAACAAAAGGCATTTGTTTATCATCACAGTGGTAAATGAGTAAAAATATTTTGGGTAGTCTTGTATATTGGGACCCAGTTTTCTTAGCTTAAGATATTATGAAAGATCTTCAAAAAAGATGGGATTTAATCTCTTTGAATAGATTCTACTAAGAATTTTGAAATGTGCCAGACCTTTTAACAGAATAAGCAGATGCTGTCTACAGTGCTGTGATATCGGCAAATACCCACACCCTTTCTCCTGCCCATGTATCATTTTGTTAAACTCTAAGAACTCTGAAAATGTGCACCTTAGTCATAATATCTTTGATAATCGTCAGTTTCCTGAAGGGCCATGTTATATACAAGTTGATATGGGTCAGACAGAGTAACATATGAACCTATTATCACTCATTAACATTGGGTTGCATTCTTTTATCAGTTTGTTTAGCTGCCTAGCACTGCCCTGAGGAAAAGACTCTTGAATACAAGCATTCTACTCATATATGTATGAAAAGATGCAGCAAACCAGATTGTGTCATGCTGAATGCCTAGATCAGATGTCCCCAGTCCATTCCACAGCTGCAGTCTCCTAAACTTTGGCACTGAATATGTGCCAAACCTGCTCAATGAATATGTGAGTGCTCTCTATTATCTACACCACAGAACCTAAAGGTTAAAGTATAAACTTCCCCGCCTATTCCTCAAGGTGCTCTAGAACATATTATAAAACTAGTTTTCCAATCTTATCTCCTGCTTCCTATATCCTACATTAGATCTAAATTGTAGCCCCCCAGAAATATGTTAATACAATGATTTTCTGCCTTTTTTTGTCTGTTTATGCTGTATATTCTGCTTGAGATGTTTTGTTCCGAATTTTTATGTATACTTATTATAGTGCTTATGTTTGTTAACACCAACACACGTGAATGCACATACACAGAATTACAGCACAGGTCCTAGAACATGAAAAGTTTGGGAGAGTTGTTATTAGGAGGGAAATGGCTCCAGTAAAGGGTCAGAGTTTAGAAATCCAAAAAGCGGTCTTTAGGGGATAGTGGAGCCTTAGATAGAGGATTACATATTTCCTAATTTCTGTGTAACTATTTTGATAAGGAATAAATTTAGAAATAGTGACTCTCCAAAGCAAGATCATTAATTCTGGTTACCACCCACATAGTATTGTGTTTCTCTTATATCCAAATGTTGTTTTTTACTAAAATTTCTGCAAGTCTTTGAGTGTACCAAAGGCATTTTGTTCCTTAGCCTTTTTTTAAATCAAGAATTTATATTCATTGATAATCCAAGTATAAGCATTTAAAAAAAAAAAAGCGATTTTATCCACACACCATACACTGCATGCAAATAGCACAATCAGTGGCTCTTAGTATAGTCACAGAATTGTGATTTCATCAACACAATCAATTTTAGTGCATTTTCATTGCTCCAAAAAGAAAAACCTGTTACCCTTTAAGACCACCTACTAGTAACACTTAGCTTTGGTGTGGTACCTTTGTTACCACTGATGAAAGATTATTAAAATATTACTGTTAACTATAATCCATAGTTTGCATTAGGTGTATTTTTTCCTAACCCTTTTATTAACACCTTGTAATAGTGATATTCATTTTTTCCAGTTCATGAAAGAACATTCTTATATTTGTATTATTAATCACATTCATCATCCACAACAGGGTTCACTATGTTACACAGTGAACCATATTTTATCCTCTAGCTTTCCTTCCAGTGATATACACAACCCTAAACTTTCCTTTTCAAGCATAATCACACTCAGAATTCAGTGCTAATTTCACTCACCATAATGTGGTACGATCATCTCTACCCATTTCTCCAAACATTTACAATCAACCCTATTAAAAAATCTGTATAAATTAAGCATCAACTCCCCATTTTCTAACCTCATTCTATCTCTTGGTAACCTATATTCTATGTTTTAACTCTGTGAGTTTGCTCATTATAATTAGTTAATATTAGTGATGAGATCATACAACATCTCTTCATCTGCTTTTTAGCCATTTGCATTTCCTTTGTGGAAAAGTATCTATTCAAATCTTTTGCCCATTTTTTAATTGGGTTGTTTGTCTTTTTATTACTGGGTTGTAGGATTTCTTTATATACTCTGGATGATAAGCCCTTATTACATATGTGATTAACCAAATACTTTCTCCCTTAGAGAAGTACTTTCTCATTTTGTTGAAAAAGTCTTTTGAAGCACAGAAGTATTTACCTACTTTTCATTTCATTGTTTGTGCTGTGGGTATAAAATCCAATAAATCCCAGCATTTGCTGATTTCCAGCTTCTTTCCATTATGATAAGAGAAAGTGCTTTATATAATTTCTATCTTTTTATATTTATTGAGATCTGTTTTTTGACCCCAACATGTGGTCTATCCAGGCGTATGATCCATGAGCACTTGTGGAGAATGTATATCCTGTTGTTTTGGGATGCAGTGTTCTGCATATGTTTGTTGGGTCTAGTTAATTTATCATATTATAAAAGTTACCTGTTTCCTTATTGATCTTCTGATTTTATGTTTTATCTATTTATGAGAATGATGTACCTCCAACTATTATTGTAGTGATGTCTATTTCTCCCTTCACTTTTGTCAGTGTTTGCCTCAGATATTTTGAGACTCCCTAGTTAGGTGCATAAGTATTTATAACAGTTAATTTCATCTTGGTATATTGTCTTTTATTAATATATAATATCTTTCTTTGCTCTTATAACAGTTTGCATTTAAAGTCTATTTTTTACAACATTAATATAGCTGCCCCAGCTCTTTTTGGTTACTGTTTGCCTGGAATATTTTTTTTGAACCTTTCGCTTTCAACCTATTTTGTTCCTGGGTCTAAGGTGAGTCTCTTGTAGACAGCATACACATGGACAGCATACACATATTTTTAATCCATCCTGCTTACCAGTGTATTGTGATTGGGAAGTTTAATCCATTAACATTCAATGTTATTACTGTAAAGGAAGTACTTACTTCAACCATTTTATCATTTGACTTTTATATGTCATATCAAATTTTTGTCTCCCTTTTTACCCTTTCAGTTATCCTTACTGATAATCTTCTTTTCTACCTTCTCCTTAAAACCTCTCTCTCCTGTATTTCACATTCAGGCAAGAGAATTGCTTTTAGTATTTCCCATAGGGTCAATCTCTTGTTGATGAACTTGCTCAGTTTCTCTTTATCTGTGAATATTTTAAACTCTGCCCTCATTTTTGAAGGACAGTTTTGCCAGATAAAGAATTCTTGGCTGACAGTTTTTCTCTTTCAGTACGTTAAATATATCATACTACTGCTTTCTCACCTCCATTGTTTCTGATGAGAAATCTACGCTTAGTCTTATTCATTGTCCTTTAGAGGTGATGAATAGTTTTTTCTCTTGCTGCTTTCAGAATTCTTTTTGTCTTTGACATTTGACATTCTGATCAGTATGTGTATTGGAGTAGGTTTATTAGTATTTATTCCATTTGAAGAATACCGCTTCTTGGACAAATATGTTTATATCTTTAATGAGAGTTGGGAAATTTTGGGCCATTATTCCTCAAGAATTCTTTGCAGCCTTTTCCATTCTCTTCTCCTTCTGGAATACTCATGATGTGTATATTTATGTACTATGTGCTGCCATTCAATTTCCTGAGAGCCTGGTCAATTATTTTCCATTTTTTTTCTCTATCTGTTCTTCTATCTGTAAGACTTTGGTAGTCATTTCATCTAGATCACTGATCCTTTCTTCTGCCTGTTCAAATCTGCTGTTATATGCCTCTAGTGTATTTTTAATCTCATTCCCATAAACTCTGTTATTCTTTTTGCATGCTTTCAAATTTTTCTTTATGCTCACCCAGTATCTTCTTAATATCTTTTATCTCTTTAGCCATATTTTCCTTCATCTCTTTCAATTGCCTTAGAAAATTTTTTTGAGCATCTTTGATTAGTCCTTCCAAATTCTGCATTTCTTCCAACTTTTTAATTTGTTCCTTTGTCTAGGCCATATCTTTCTCTTTCTTAGTATGGCTTGTAATTTTTTGCTAATGTATAGACATCTGATGATCTTGATGAGTTTATGCTGGTGGTCCATTTCTCTCTTTCACCTAGGATTTTATTGTGAGTTGGCTTTGTATTAAGGCTCTACCTTGACACATGGTTTAACTTATTCTAGATCTTTAGAATTGATCAAAGCAGGACCAGGGACCCATGAAGGAACATAGACCAGTTCCAGAGGGCCCTGGGGAAAGGATTAAGAAAGGTATCAAAAAAGGCTTTTTTTTTCTCCAGCTCCCCGAAGCTGTGCTTTCCTGGCTTGATCATCAGATGGCACTGTTTGGCAAGCCATTCCTTGTAGTTCTAAGGAGGGGTGTGTAATTATTCAACCTCAACCAGGCAGTGTTGACACAATGGCTACAGAGATTCCCATTCCAGGCAGGCTAGAACTGTGATTCAAAGCTGGGAGCCAGCAGTCCAGACGCTCTAATAAGAAGCCATGCCCAGCATTTGACTGCCTCCCCCTTATTCCCGGAGAGAAAGGCCTTCATGCTCCTCTCCATCTGTGGCAGCCTGCCATGGATGGCCTGAGTCAAGATTCAAATGTTGGGGAATGGGTGCTGATCACTGTCACAGAGTGATTCTCTAACAGTTTCCTTGCTGCAGCTTCTCAGTCTCCCTGTTCTTCTCATTCTTGGATGCTGAGCATTGCTTCTGTGGCCTCCGGAGACCTGAACTGCTATTTCAGACAGTCTGTGCCTGCCCACTGGCTGTTTTTGTAGGTGGAGTGGTTCTTGCAGCTCCTTCCTCCATCATTTTCCTTGGAAGTTCAAGTATAAGCTTTTTAAAAAATTGGTAAATTATTTAAAATTAGGAAAATTACTACCAAAACATAAAATGGCCTGAGTATTCTCTGATTCCCCAAACATCCCTTTATTTGGGACTGCTTCACACTTTGTACATTCTAAATGACAGCATTCCTCACTTTGCTGCATCTGTTTCTTAGACCATTTACACTTGTTGGCAAATCACTCAAGGGCAGTCAAGCATTTATTCTTTGTAGCTGTAGGACATGGCATAGTATCTGAAAGGCACACACAAAAAAAGATATTTGTTTTTCAAAAATGTCTTTTTATCTTTCTCTATTACACTAAGGAATCGTTTCTATTGGGGATTGCCACTAGTATAAATAAGTTTCCCTTGCATGTTACATGCAGAGTTAAGGATTTGAGCTATAAACAAAAGAATTAATATATTACTTTACATTTTACCTACCCTGTGGGGCCATTTCTATGGCAGAGAGTCTCTGTATACAGAGACTTTCTTAAAGATAAAGGAAGGATATTCCAGGGGAGACCAAAGATGTGGGATGTTGGCGCATATCTGTACTTCTAACAGTCCACTTGATCTTGGGTTGTTGCTACAGTGGCAGCCCAATCATATATTCACAATATATGAATATGTAAAATTCATATATTACTTTACATTTTGCCTACACTTTGGGGCCATTTCTATGGCAGAGAGTCTCTGTATACATCCAAGTGCAATGTGGATGGGTTAGGAAAATAGAAATATAAAGTGATAAATAGATTCAATTGGGAAAAACATCAAACCCTAACTCTATAGACAAAAAACTGAGAGCAGTGTCCTATACATAGCCAACAACACGCTCATCTGAAAATACTATTTTAGAACACTTTTATGAAACTGATATTTTGGTTTTGATTAGGTAGAGATTTCAGGACAAGGGGAAAAGTCTACATCCTAAAACCATATGTAATAATTGGTAATGCCACAGGCTCATTGACTGATCTCAAATAAATCAGTTGATCTCAACGAAATAATTTCAACTGTCCAAGATAAAAGGTGAGATGACATACTCCCTGCTCTGTGGTCCCACCTTCCTCCATTCATTACTCTATTTTAGGACTTACTTTTTTTAACCTATCACCACAGAATTATGAATCTTTCTGATGCAGGCCTTTTAACCTCTAGTGTGTATTACAAATGTTTACTGTTTGATGATTGATTAGTTTATTCTTTATACTGATGTAATATAAAGCTAAAAAACATAATACTTCCACCTCCTGTAAAAAAAAAAATAGATTTCTAGTTATCACATCCACAGTAGAAAGAGCACTACACTAGACTCAATAGACCTGTGCTTCTTGCCCCAGTGTGCCATTATACTGACCTTGAAAATATCACCTCAGGATTCTGGTTTCCCTGTTTCCATGTATAGAAAATGAGTGTTTGAACTCCACAATTTCTGAAGCCTCTTCTATCTATAAACGTGCATACATCGGTTTAACTATTAACATTAACATTGTGTGTGTGTGTTTCTAATTCATATGCTTTCTTTTAATATAGGGCTTGGAAAATTCCTTAAACCTTTTAAACAAAGCAGATAAGGAGTTACTTTCAGATTTTTCTAAGTTGTTTTATACGATTTCGTTAAAATAAGTAATAGGGAATTACTGAAATAATCATGGTAATCACAGATGGCTCTCAGTTTCATAGTAGATTGATTACTGATAACAAAATCCTTGTTTAACCATTAACATTTATTGGCATTTAAACTGTGCATCCCAAAGCAACAGCTTCTCCTTTATTAGGTGTGTTTTTATTGCAATGTGGTTATAATCTCAAAGCATGGCAGTTACTCTGCAGAACACAGATGATTTTTTTCTCTCCATCTTGCCCTACTTTCAATATTCAATTCATTACAACTGTTCCTATTTCAAGGCCAAATGTGTAATAGGAAAGAGTATTTGGCTAATAAGGACTGTGAAGACAAAAGGTAAGTATATGGAGATAAAGTACAAACTTTAGTGTTGTTAGTTGAGGCAATATTGGTTTCTTGAAAACAGGTAAGATGAATTGTTGACAAAGCTAAGGAGGGATATCTCCTGTAATTTTCAGCAAAAATATCTAGATCAATTATTTTTTTTCTTTATTACTATGATAATTAACATATAGTAATACAAGATTCAATTAAAAAAATATATATATATGAGAGTAGCATTCAGATTCCACTGGATGAGAGTTTACATTTCAGTTATTCTGACTTATATGCTTTCAAGAAATAAGAAAAATATATATTTTAAAAAGTAGCAACTATTAATGGAATATCAAATATTTTAATTTCCCCTTTCCCTAATCGTTAACTTATTGCTGCTGTGCAATGAAATGCCAGGCTTCACATTTTTAAAAAGAAATATTTATTATACATTAATCTTGATATATATTTTAGAAAAACTATCCTTAAATATATTTCTCATAAGTTGTCACACTATTGTTTACCATGATTTTGAAAGGTGTCTTAAAAAATGACTTTAGGGAGCAGATGTAGCTCAGTGGTTTAGCTTCTGCTTTGCATGTATGAGGTCCTGTGTTCAATTCCTAGTACCTCCTAAAAAAAAAATAGGCTTCATCACCACTGATAAGCCAAATGAAGTACATGTTTCTTATAATAAATTCATAATAAAATACTATTAATATTTGGTAGGGGAGTGGGTATAGCTCAGTGGTTGAGTGCCTGCTTCCCATGTATAAGGTCCTGGGTTCAATCCCCAGTGCCTCCTTAAAAAATAAAAATAAAATAAAGTAATATTTGGTAAAGTATTGGGGGAGCTCCAATAGGTAAGTCATTGTAATAAGCAGTAAAATAAAAATAAACATCTAAGTTAACACAAATATAAATTATAAAAATATTAATATTGCTGTTATTGAACCCCTACATGCACTGCCCAGGAGAATTTATAAAAGTATTAATTTTTCATTAATTTGTTACAATGTTTAGAGATACAAATGAGTTCATTCTGAGTCAACTGGGTAAATAACCTGCTCATATTTATTCGGCTAATTAGAGAAGGTTCACTGTAAAGAGAACAATGCCCATCCCTTACACAGACATTTTCTAAGGCCCTGGGTGGGGAGAAAGGGCTTTGGCAAAGTTTCATGTGGTTATATAATTTTATGTTTGTTGTCTTTTGAAAACTTGCATTTTTTCTTTTCTCATTCTATATAAAAATTCGTTCTTGTATCTAATTTTTTATTTATGACTTTGTATTATTTTGTCTTGGAGAGATCCTCCAAATTATGCAAGTTTCAGGTCCCACATAACCTGGATTTGTTTCTACAGCTAAACAGTCACTAGACTGGACTGCAGGCTTTGAGACTGTCTAGTTTGCACCTTTATTCACTGTCCTTCACAATCTTAGGGAGCTCTGACTGTAGTAAAGAGAGTGTTATGTACAAACAACCAGAGATTACAGGAAGTAAGTGCCTCAGATCCCTTACATCTCAGTATTGTGGAAGGGTTGTAATTGTCACACTATAGCAAGCTTCTTCTAGAAGGGATGAGAACAGCTTTTGATTGCAGAATGAATGTGGCAGACAGATTGAGTGAGGTTCAGTTAAGGGCACAATAAAAACCCAGCTCACATTTGCCTTGTTTTCCTTTGGGGTTTCAGGTCTCAACCTTACCACTTATTAGTTCTAGTCATAACATATTTATTGAATTTATATGACTACAAAGCTGTTCTGCTGCTGGCAGGGTCTGAAAATTATTGGCAATTAACATTAATGGGCAGGAACATTTTCAGTGGAAATTAAAGAAATCCTTTGGCAACATGGCATTAAAATTAGTTCACAGGGTTGGCTCTTCCAATAGTCACATTTTCTTTTTAGAAATAAGCTTTGTCCTGTGGCCTTATTTATGCAGAGAGAACAGAAGAGTTTTCCTGCCATTATTTGGGCTCCAAACATGCTTATGTCAAGAAGCAGCCAAGTAAACTGCTTGACATCACAGACAAATCCTTTGACGCTGCTTTACTTGTGAATTGGTATTGATGGTACCTGAATTGTGAAATTCTGCTACAAGTAACAGACCAGCCAATTCAATACTTGTCACCCTTTCCCTTTTCTTTGATTTGCATCCATCTTATTAGAAAGTGACACTTCTTATTGATTCCATTTAACACTTGAAAGAGAAGATAAGAAAAAGGAAAAGGTGACAGAGATAAGAGGCTCTCAAGGTGATCCATGGATAGAGTCTAAAGGGAAAGACTGTTTCAGAGGAAATCTGGGGTCTCAGTAAATGGTGTAAAGGTGCCAACATTCAGAGCTGGTTAGAACACACACATTACGGTTATTATTATGTACTTGAGAATCTGCTCAGCTACTCTTTCCTGGTAGTAATTTAAATGCTTTGGAAAGCATGTATCGCTCATCTTTTATGATTACAATGATGTTACAGTTGATAACCATATTTAACCCTAAATCAGTTTCAATAGTTATTTGCTACTCATTATTGAATAAGACTGAACAAAGGGAAAATATGATAGCTGATCTCTAGGTCTTTCTCCCTTAGTATAATAACAGTAAGCTACTAAGTGTATGATCTTTTCAATACTCCCAACAATACTTAAGAGGTATGTTCTATCAATGTCCTTTGTTTATAGATGAGGAAATTGATGCAGAGGTTAACTGAATCAAAGAAGTATAGTAACTAAAAGACAAGCCATCTACACAAACCCATATTTATCTGATTCAGCTAATCTCAATTTGGTTTTTATTCCTGCCCCAGATTGTATTTGATTAAAACCAGAACAATATACAAATGTACATATGCTTTGAGATGCTCTGAAAACCCTCTTTATGTTTTAACAAGTTTTTTATTAATTCTCTCATAAAAGACTGTACTAATAAGGATTGCAGGCTTTAAAAATGAATGACAAGATGTTTACATTGGTGGTGAGTCCACAGAGCATTAAATTGATAAAAAGGAGTGAAAACAGAGAAGGAAAGATATTTAGTTTCTGCTGAAAATGGGATCTAGAAGTTAAAGAGCCTAGAGAATAGGATCACTTGCTGTAACACATTTCATTTCATAAAAGAAAATTTATCATAATTCATTATTTAAAATTAAGGGGAAACACTTAAATAGAAAGAAAAATTAAAGTCGCCCATTATTTTACACAGCAGAAAAAGAAATCATCGTTAGCATTTTGTGAATGTAATTACAGTTAAGTTTTGGTCCAACAAAATTGAGCTTCTTATGTATATAGTCTTACATCTGGTATTTTTACCTAATATGTTGAGAAAATAATTTTCATTGCACTGATTGATTTTCAAACATTGGGTGGTGCTGCAGGGACAATTGCCGGACATTGTATGTCCTCCCATGGCCCACTGGATGGAACGTGGGAGAGTGTGGGCTATGGTGTGGACCACTGGATATGGGGTGCAGCGATGCCCAGAGATGTACTCACCAGATGCAGTGGATGTGTCATGATGATGGGGGAGAGTGTTACTGTGGGGGGAGTGGTGGGGTGGGGGCGGTGGGGGTGAATGGGGGGAGTGGTGGGGTGGGGGCGGTGGGGGTGAATGGGGACCTCATTTTTTTTAATGTAATATATTTTTAAAAAATGAATAAAAAAAAACAAAAACAAAAAAAGACAACCTTGCATTTTTACAGTCATCTCCCTCTAGATTTTCAGCATCTTAACTCCCCTGAGCTCCAGGTTTGGCATCCCAGAGCCAGGATTTCCACAGGTTTCTGTCTCCATAGCCATGGAAAATGCCAAACTTGGTATCCCTACCTGCTCCAGTTTGGACGGTGGTTTGATTGGATTTTAGAGTAAATTCTCTTATAGCATTTCCAGTTGGTCTGACGTAGTATCCTTTTGATCCATTGTTGGACTGGGTTTGTGAATGTACTTAAAAATATTTTTTTGCTTCTATGTTCATGGAAGAGACTGGCCTGTAATTTTGTTCTCTTAAAATGTTGATATCAAGATTATTCTGACTCTATAAAATAAGCTGAAAATGATTCCCTTTTCCTCTGTGTTCTGGAATATTTTTGTTGTTGTTCTTCAAATTGTCACAAGTTGTTTCTTGGATGTTTGGATGAATTCCCTAGTAAAGCCATTCTGGTTAAGAATTTTCTTTGTGGAAACATTTTCATTATGGATTGAATAGATATAGGAGTTATTTAAATTTTCTCTACCTTCTACTGTTGCTTTGATAAGTTGTAACTATATAGGAATTTATTTCATTTAATTTTTGAATATGTTTGGTATAAGATTTGTTGTAATACCCCCTTCTCTTTAATGTATGCAGAATCTCTGGGGAGATATTTTTTGTGTTTTGTATCAGTCATTTTTAAACGTTATCTTTTTTAATTCATTAAGTTTTGGCTAGCGTCTATCAATTTCATCCGTCTTTCAAAAAAATAGAAGCTTTTCTTGTGGTACAATTGATTTTCCATTTCATTAATTTCTACTTGTATCCTATTATTTCCTTCCCTATACTTTCTTTGAGTTTAATGTATTATTCTTTGCTAAATTCTTTAGATGGATACCTAGATTATAGCTTTGAAAGCTTTTTCCTTCAAAGTTTATAACTTAAGTACTTCAAGCTATAAATTTTCCTCTAAGAATTGCTTTAGATTTATATCAAAGCTTTTTGAAATATGCACTTTTATTCACATTTGCCCCCAAAATATTTAAAAATATGTATTGTGATTCCTTCTTTGACCCATGGAGTTATTTAGAAGTATAATGTTAATTTCCAAGCATTCGAGGAATTTCTATTTATCTTTTTGCTATTGATTTATAGCTTAATTATAACTGTCATCAGTGAATACTCTGTGTGATTTCAATCCTTTGAAATTTGTTGAGACTTGTTTAAAACCAACATATGATCAATCTTTGCATTCAAAAGAAATGGGTATTCTTTATGCAGCATTTAATGCAATGAATGGTATATATATGTTAATATTGTTAATCATATTGTTCAAATCTAAATTGCTCCTGGTATTTTCTCTACTTGTTCTATCAGTATCAAGAGGTATATTAAAGCCTCTTATTATAATTATAAATATGTATATTTCTCCTGGTCCTGTCCATTTTTACTTTATATATTTTAGGCCATATGTTATTGAGTATATCAAAGTTAGAAATATTTTATCTTTCTGGTGGATTGATACTTTTATTATTATTAACTTCTCCTTTTAGTGCTTCTTCCCTGAAAATACGCTTTGTCTGATACTGATATATCTTTATCAGATTTCTTTTGGCTAGTGTTTACATGTATATAACTTGTTCATCTTTTGAATATAAACCAATTGCCTTGTATTTACAGTGCTACTCTTATAAACAGCATAGATTTGGGTTTTTGTTTTAAATCCAATTTGACCACTTTTGCTTTTGCCTGATGTATTTGTTTAATTTACTTTTGATATAAATTCATACATTTTGGTTTAAATATACCATCCTACTATTTATTATCTCTTTTTCCCACTTCTGGTATATTCCTTTTCTCACCTTTCTCTAAATAATAACAATTATTATCCATCATTTCTCTTATAGTTATGCATTCTTTGACTATTCTTTTAGAGGTTTATATTTATCATACTTATTAAGACAACTTTAAATTAGTTATTCTCTCATGTCTCAGAAAAGGAAAGGACCTTCAAATACTTTGCCTCTATCCCAGCTTCCAGCAATAACAATATTAGTGATATGTGTTTTACCTCTTTGTGTTAAACTCCATTAGACATATTATCATTTTTGCATATATTCAATAATCACTTGATATTTCTTATGATAGCAAAATATGGTTTTTCAGTCATTATTCTTCATTCCTTCCAGAATCCTTTCTTCTTTGATATTTTTCTCTTTGTTCTCCTGGTAATTCAATGGAATGTGTTTGTTTAGATATTTCCACCAGGTTCTAGGTGTTCTTTCAATCTTTGCACAATTCTAGGTATTTTAATTTAATTATCTTATATTCCATTAGTCCTCATTGTAATGAATCTATTTATTAAGTTTTTAGTCATAGATTTTTGCCTTTTTCAATTTTTAAAAAGCAGATTTTGTTCTCTGCAGCAGTTCTCTGCCATATTTTCCATTTTCCAGAAAATGTTAATTATAGTTAGTTGAAAGTGCAGGTGTGATATCTCTCTCTGCATCTTCTATATCCTGGTAAGCTAAACAATTTTTGGTTGAATGCCAGCCATTGTATAAAAAATTAGACCTATGTAATTGGTATAATCTTCCAGATAGGATTTATTTTTGAATCTGGTGTTTCTGTAGGTTAGGGGGATCACCTTAACCTAATTTAGAATTGAGTTGATTAGAAGCTGAATTTCAGTCTTTTTAAACTGATTTTTTTTCCCTCTTTTTCCTTTATCAGTAGGAGTTGGCCCTTTGGAAATCATAATGGAGGGCATGGATTGTTTAACATGGTTCTGCCTCCTTAGTAATGGATATTATATTTTTCTTTCCAGGTTCTTGAAACTGCTAAAAGTTCTGCTCAACTTCTTGTCTTCTAGGCCACAGCTTAAAAATTGGCAAATACCTCAAAGCTACAAGCTGAGACATATCACACTCATTACTCTGCATCTTGTTTTTCTCTGGGGTCTTTGCTTTTTAATTTCTTCTTGCATTACTATGTCTCTGATTCCTTCAAAGAGATTTTAAAAATTTGTCTAGGTTTTCAAATTGTTCTCACTGGGAGTTTTAGTCTGATACATGCTAGCATACTAGGGTTAAAAGTGGACGACTTCTTTTTTGTTTAGAAGTACGCTCATATAGTTTTCTCTCCTCTGGTATTACATATTTCCTTTTTAAAATGTAGCTTTTACTCATACGAAATTTATTTTGATATCTTGCACTAGGTACAGATTTAACTTCATCAATATGCTAATCAATTATTTCAGTACTATTTATTATTTATTCTTTATTCAATTTCATTTCACTGTTAATGTAAAATGACTTTTCAAACTTTACTTACATGTTTCTGAATATTTTATCATGTCTGTTAAACTATTCTTATTGAGCATTTCACTTATATTTCTTAAGATATAGAAATATGGCTTCACTTTTATTTGTCATGTTTATCCTAGATAGTTGATTTTTTTAAACAAACCAATTTTATTAATCAATGGCATTTGGTATAATCATATAGTTGTGCATTTATCACTTTTTTTAGAGCATTTTCATTATTTCAGTAATAATAATAGTAAAACAAAAACACACAAACAAAAAATGCATCACCTATCAATCACTCTATACTACCCCTGCCATATATAGCTGCTATTCTGTGTTTCTGTCGCTCTAATTTATTTGTATTTATATTTTGTAAAAACAGTTTTATATATGCATTATCACCCATATTCTTATTTTACATAAGGTTTCACCATGTTATACATTCCCATGTTACATTTTTAACCTTTACTTCAAGTAATATTCATGACCTTAATGAAAGATGGAGTTTGGAACCATTACCTAGTTCTAAAATTATTATATTGGAATTTTTATTTAAATAATATCTGTATTTTCTGATAGCCTTCACTCTCATTGTAAGTATACAGTAGTTTTTGCATGCTTTATTTAAGCTAAACTGAATATATGGGACACTGCATTATGGTAGGAGATGCATCTTTTTAAACCATTTTATGTGCAGTGCCTGGCACAGTACTTGGCTGACAACTGCAATTCCGTATCCATGTTTTGAAAACATAAATGAATTCATAAATTATTCTAGGAGAAAAGTGGCTTTCTCTCTATCTTAGCTTTTCTCATCTAGGAAAGTATGTCTCTTTCTGTTCTGATATAAAGGTGTTTTATAGAAAGCAGTGTTAAGTAATGAGCTGTGCTTCTTGATTTTAAGGTATATACAAATTACCAAGGAAATATAGAAATCTATAAAAATGTAGATTCTGTTTCAGTGGAACTGAGGTTAGGCCTGAGATTCTGCATTCCTAAAAAATTACCAGACATTGCTGATGCTGCTTGTTCTTAGATCACACTTTAGTAGAAAGGGACTAGATTCTTTTTCATTTTTTAGGAAAATTAAGATTACATAAATGTTACATTAAAAAAAACATAAGGGATTCCCATATGCCTCATTCCCTCTCCTTCCCACACTCTCCCACATTAACAACATCCTTCACTAGTGTAATATATTTGTTACAATTAATGAACACATACTGAAACATTGCCACTAACTGTGGATTATAGTTTACATTATACTTTACGCTCTGTCCTACACAATTTTAGGAGTTTTGCTGGGCCCTTGATATTGATGATTAGACTTATGAACCTTTTCTTTTGAAATTGAAACTTAGCCTACTATGTATGTTACATAAATAAGAGTTACCTGCTGTGTGTTCACCAAATGCAGTGAATGTACCTTACTGATGAAAGGGGATGTTGATGTGGAAGAAGCAGGAAGGGGGGGTGGGGAGTAGGGTATATGGAAACTTCTTGTTTTTTTAAATGTAATGTTTTATGTAATCTATCTTTTTTAAAAATAAAATAAAATAATGGAAAAAATAAAATAAAATGTGAATTATACAGCTTTCAAATTCTGAAATAAGAGTTACTTGCTGATGGCCTCCTTGTTGCTCAAATGTGGCCTCTGTTGAAACCAAACTCAGCACTTGTATGTAATACCTTCCCCTGGCATGGGACATGACTCCCAGAGATGAGACTCCCTGGCACCAAGGGATTATTACCAAGTGCCAACTAGTAATGCACCTGGAAAAAGAGCTTGACCAAAAGGGGGAAAAGGTAAAGACAAATAAGTTTGTATGGCTAAGAGACTTCAAAGTAAGTCGGGAGGTCATTCCAGAGGTTACACTTATGCATGTCTCAGCAGGATCTCATTGAGCCACAGTAAATATTCCCTCAAATAGGGGGCCTCCTGAGGGCTCTAGAGACAACCAGACACCGTAGGCAGGGCAGACAGCTCAGGAGTTTGGTACCCTGCCAGTGGGTCTGACCTTGGAATTTATGGTCCCCAGTGTGACAGAGTTGGGGCCTAGATTCTTGAATGGGATTTATGAGAGATTTATATTTTAACTGAATTAAGGTATTGTGCTCTTGGGAGAGATTTCTCCCTACTAATGTAGTAACAGTGATAAATTTTGCTAATTAGGCAATTGGACATTTACTGTTCATTTAAATTCTTTCATTCAACAAAGTATTTATGGAGTAACAATAAATGTGATATGCACTTCCTAAACATTTGGGATATAAAAATAACATAGAATCTACCTTCAAGATACTAATAATATAATAGGGAAGAAAGATATGAACAGATAATTTCAACCAACAAAATGCTATACTAGATATCTACTTGAAGGAAATTGATATAAAGTGTGATTATAGCACAGTATGAAAAAGGATCAAAATACAAGATACACTTGAAGAGGAAGATAAGCTCAGATCATGATGGAAATTATGTTACCGGGTTTTGTCTAGGTTCTTGAATATGCTGCTTAAGTGAATTTCAAGAGCACGCCGGGTGAGTTAGGCCAGTAATTTATTAAGGTAGAGAGGGAAGAGAAGTGGGAGAAAGTAACAGATAACGCCCAGGTAGAGAAGGGGCTGAAAAATGATAAAGTGAGTTGATTTACAGACTACAATTCCCCGTTATAGATTATAAATGCCCAAGTTTTCCTTGCGTGGTCATCATGGCAGAGGGAAAACAGTGAGAGCAGAGCACCGAGGGCGGGAACAGGCACATGGACTGGCACCAGGACATGGTGAAGGAAAGAGTGGGGGCCCAAAGGTGAGCATGAGTTCAGGTCTTGTGCCTCCTTTCTGAACCATTAATTATTCCATCCTTTTGCTAATGGCAGGGGAGGAGGTCCAGCTGTTTGCTGTCTACCTGCTAATCCTCTGGGAGGTTCCAATGATAAAAGTTCTTGGGGAATATCCAGGGCTTCTCCTGGCTTCCAGAGGAAATCTTGTTCTGAATGGCAGACTTTTGTGGGCGGGGGTCTTCCAGCAGCCGTCTTGGGGTTATTGATGTCACGTGGACTTCTTGCCAGGTTCCAGATATATCTATTGATTCCCTATTTTACTAGCTCATTTCAGTTATACTGACTAGCTTTGCTTGGGAGCAATGGGAAGGCATCAAAGAATTCTGAACAAGAAGTTAATGTCAACATGTATGCATGTTGAAAGATCCCTTCTCAGTAAAGAAGACAGCTTAGAGGTGGGCAAAAGTGGGTAAGTGGCTTGCAAGGTTAGGATTCTCAGTACTCAGATGTCTTTTAGCACATTAATAAAATATTGTAATAAAATCAATAACCACTTGGGGTCTAAGTCACTCATAAGCAAATATTTGCACATTCAAGAAATCATTGACACATGGTTAATAAACAGAAGAGCTAGAGATGAATGAAAGGCAAGTTTTTTGTTTGTAATTTCAGTGAGCTCAAACCCCAAAATGTGTCTTATATTTTTCTTTTGGAATTTTCTCTAAAAATTACATCTTAAGGTCTGAAAAAAGATAACCACATTCAGTAATTTCCCCATTTTTTCCACACATCTTCTTAGGCATATGTCATTTTTATGTTGAGCTCTGCTCAGAATCTTAAAATCCAGTGCATTTTATATGTGTTCATTTTCTTTCCAAGAGAATTGAAATTTACTTTGTATTTCAAGAGTTAAATATAAGTCAAAGCTAAATGAATTCCCACACCAGTAGCCCCTCTTTCATAATTCCTTATATCATTAAAAAAAAAAACTGCAAGAAATCAAAGAACTTAGGAGCATAAGAATTTTTTGTGTATATAAAATTCTAAGAAAAATAAAAACAAAGAAAAAACTATCTACAGATAAAATAAACCAGTTTAGCAAAATGAGTAAAGAAACTTCTAAGATTGAGGCTTTCCAGTGAGAGCTGTGAATCTCAAACCTTAGGAGGTGTGTTTGTCTCATGCAGAAAGCAGGGTGCTTCAGGATGATAGCAATTATGAAAATATAACACACCCTCAGAGAGACACCACGACACTTTTAAAAAATGCCATTGAAATAATGAGTCAAGCATTAACACCACCAGAGTGAAAGAAGACCTATATGGGGAAAATAATTTGAATTCCATCACTTGTTCCAGTCATCTTCACAAGCATATTAGCAAGTGACAAACAAGTCTAAAATAAAATACACATGATAAACAGACATCCTCCTCCTGATGACAACTTCTGGGAAAATAAAGTAAAGCAGGTGTAAAATAATGTTAAAGTTTCCAAAGTTAAATCTTCATTTTCCAATTTTGATTGCCTGATGTCTTTGAGCCATTGCTGAAGTCTGGGGTTAGTTTTTAAGCACAAATTTCTTTAGCCTACACGATCATTTTTCTTACAGATTAGTCCTGTGATTGATATATTTTTGATGTCATTACTTACTGACTTCTAGTCCCTTGTTGATGCCGGAAGGATGGGCATACCATCCACTGATCGACTTTAATTTCTGTCACTCTCTGAAAGTTATGTAGCTTGACTTCCATAGCCAGGAACTCTATTTTCTAATCCCTTGATAATTCATACAAGATGCCAAAGTAATTTTTTTTTTTTAATTCAGAATCTTTTCCTTTGAGGATTTGTGGAAACAGCTATTTTCTGCTAGCTCTTGCAGGTCAACTACTGTTTATTAAGGAACAGTACCAATTACATCTTAAATGTACTTTGAAAAGTGCTTTTACATCTCTTTTTATTGGTTGTCCAGCACTGTGCTCAGCACAGTGAGAACAGCAAAAGAGCATGGCAAAGCACCTGTCTTTGAGTGGTTTAAAATCTTATTAAAGAAATAGAATTGTACCCATGAAATCCTTAGTGAACACTATAGAACACTATCTAACCATATGTCAAAACATGTGGGAAAGATAATAGGAGAAAAATTCTCTTGAATCTTCATGTGTATGAGACATGTTTATGGGTAAACACAGTTAAAGCTAGTTATTAAAGAGGGATTAGGATTTACCAATGGTAGGGTATATTAAGCTAGGATTACCTGTAGTTGGGTCTCCAAGTCCTCCAAACCTGACTCCACTTGCTTTCTTTTCCTATATTAATGTTCCAGTGCCTATTTATATCATCTGAATTTCCTGCAATTTGCTACTCCCAATTTACTACCTATCCAATCTCAAGTCCCATGATTTCCATTTCTAGCTATTCAAGTCCATTCCCATTATTTCTATCAAGGTTTGATCTCCAATAAGAATATAGTACTGCCTTTTATAGGCTATCAATACATCTGTTTTCCTCATTCTGACTGGATTCTACAAAGCTCACCTTGCTACTTAAAAGTATTAAATGTTAACTTGGTCCACAAAGCAAACAATTATGATTTAAAGCATATTATTTAGGGTACATTGCTAAGGCATATATCTTTTTATTCAAAATAATACACACTGAGCAAAATTTGAAATTTACCTTATGGTAATTTTAAATATGGGGCTACTTAGAACTATACTCAGAATTCATTGGAAAAATCAATAGTCGATCCTTTCTTCTCTGTCATATTTTTAAAGGAAGATAGCAAATGTACATCCTATTTTCTATAAAAATTATATTGTATGTTGTGGTAGTCTGATATAGTTATGAATTTCAAAAATAGATATTGGATGTGTTTGTAAACTGGTTTGTACCTGGGCATGATTCAATTATGATTAGGGTTTTGATTGAACCATGTCAGTAGGGCGGTGGGAACTCACAGATAAAAGATATGACAAAAGTCAGAGTTGGAGCTTTTTGATGCCAGATTTTTGATGTTGGAGATTTGATTTGGAGTTTAATGTTGGAGTCTTGAGCTGGAGCCCTGGGAAGAGAGGACCTGAGCCAGGAGAAGAACACAAAGGAATAGAGACTGCTCCTTAGACATAGCAGAAACCCAGGGAGAGAAACAGAGCCATTCACCTGACCTTATGGAGAGAGGCAAAGCCTGGAGAGCCTCAAAGTCTACGGTTGACCTTGTGGAGAAAACAGAGGGCCTGAGCCCAGAGAGAAGCAAGATCTGGGAAGAGAGAGACCCAGAAAGCCTGAACCCTGATAGATGTGGCAGCCATCTTGCTCCAACACGTGGAAATAGACTTTGTTGAGGGAAGTAACTTATACTTTATGGTCTGGTATCTGTAAGCTTCTACCCCAAATAAAAGCCCTTTAAAAAACCAACAAGCTTCTAGTATTTTGCATCAGTACCCGTTGGGCTAACTAGTACATATGTGAAACTAAATCCTACCTGACCTCCAATTTCAAGAATTTTTTCACTGAGGAAATAAGAAAGTGAGGATAGAAATAATTCTGACTGATTCCTTGAGTTAGCAATGAGATCTGGATATTTAAAGTTCTAGTCACTTGTAATAGTTATTAAATTAAATTGAATGAAATTATTTATTTAACCAAATGTTGATATGAACAAGTGATAAGTACTCAATAAGATAGATTACTCTAACAGATGCCACATTGGCTTAAAAAAGAAAAAAAACCACAAGATTTAAAAATAACGCCTGAAGCCAAGGTAGAGACAAAAATTTAATCATTTAAAAAATCCTGTTAAGATACACAATCTAGGTAAATCCAAATATAGGCTTCCACTATCCCTCTGAAATGTCCTATTTATCCTAGAGACCATCTGTAAACTGTGAGCTCTGATGACATTTATACTCTAGCAAATAATGGACAATTTATATGGATGCCTGGAATGTTTTTAGCATGGGCATTGGTTCCTATACAGCAAATTTAATCTGTTATGAGTTTTTGTTAAATTCTCATTTATTTCCACCTAAAGAACACCAAATTGATACCGATGGAGTATGTAAAGCATTTGTAAAATGTGTCATTTACACTAGTATCTCTTTGTAGCATCGTAGACACCGTTTGTCAGAGCATGAAAACATATACAGTGGATATTTAAATGTAACCTGAAAGTCGTAACGTCTAGGTTATGCAAAGGAACATTATTACTTCTGAGAGGAAAAGGCTGGGGAATCTGAGAACTGAAGGCCTATCACCTCAGGAGACTGGGTGAGTGGAGATTGCTGTCGAAGGACTCGAAGAGCTGAGAAATGAAATGTTGATCTCGTTCTTCCAGTCAACACCTGGATAGGATTCCTTGCAGAAATGAGATGCAGGCGTAGGGTTTTCAGTATCTGCCATTGTCCTTATGGGGTTGAGTTGGCCAAGCAATAAGGAAAAAGAATGGCCATGGTGAGTAAATTCACTAGGGCATAGTATAAATCAAGAAATTCTGAACATTGACAGAATATATATGACATCAGTTAGTATAATATTTAAAGAGCCTTGGGGTGAGACTTTTCATGTTGAAATGGGTGTGAGGTAGTTTGCCTTTTTAAAAAAACAAAATCTCAGTAAGAATAAAAGATGTAAGAAGAGGGACAGGATATTTATTTATTTATTTATATGGTATTCCATCATGTTTTCTTTACTAATTTCCACATTGTTCAATGATATTACTGTACAATCTAGCAGTGTCCCAGAAAAGAAACAAATCTAATAATTAGACTCAAAGTTTTATTAGAAATATGCAAAGAAAAGCAGACTATTTGGAGGAAAGGAGATGACCAGTTTTAAAATATTTGAAAAGCTGTCAGGAATGAGTTCGATTAGAATTCTTAGAGAGGAAAATTTTACAGCACTATAGGGAAGAAATCTCTGATAAGTAAAGCTGTCTATAACCAGAATGGGCAGCTTTGCTAAACAATGAGATCTGTCACCGGAAGTGTTCACAGATACTGTAAGATAGAAACAAACTTTATCTCTGTGGATCTTTCTAACTCTAAGATTCAAAGATGTGCATGACTTAGTAGATTATTTATAGAGTCCAGGATCTTCTTGATAATTTACTAAGAGTTTGAGCAGTTCCACTGTAAGCTATTCATCTGAATTAAAGTCTCTAAAAGTGGATTGAGAGTGCTGGGCTGGGAAATCAGGACTCTGGGTTTCAGGTCCTGAAATGATTACTTATTGTGTAACATACAGCAAACCATTTAGCTTCTGATGGTCTCAAGGCCTTGGCTGTAAAATGTTGCACTATTCATCATTAAAGGTGTCCTTCAGTTTTAAATTTTACAATTTTACAATGTGCAACTGTCAGCTCCCCTGTTTTTCATCTAACCATCAGCTTTAGTGATTCTTGATCATTTTGGAATCAAATACTCAATAAAACTATATGTATTAATCCTCTGAGTTAATTTCAATAGCTATATATTATGTTTTTAAAATGCATTCTTACTGTGATTTTTAATAGAGCATGTGTCTTCAAAAAGACTAATGAAGGGTCTTAACGTGTAGATTGAACTCATAAACTGCTATTCTAGTCATATAATGTTTTTAAAAGATGGCTTTTTAAAACTTGTGGGATTTGTCAGCCATTGAAATGTAATATCCAAGGAGAAATTTATACATAAACACCGAAGAAACATACATAGGAACAAAGATCTGAAATGGATGTTCTCTTCTGACTCCCTAATTTTGAGTAGGATCTTAAAACTTCAGGTTAAAAGAATTTTTGCTAGTTAAAAATGATGATTATTTAATAAAAATTAGCAAAATTGTATTCATCTTCAACATTGCTTTATTGGATGACATTTCTTTGAAGATAAACTGATTATCTGCTTTTATTATTAGAACACATGTCTTTTCATCAGAATTAGAAATCCTTAGCATTCATCAAATTCTGTTATGGCCTCTGATTTTAACTTTTGCTTAATTTAGGACTTACTTTACATGTCATATTTTCTGACCTAAAACTATTGCATAAAATATACTGATCAAATAATCTAATTCTTGAGAAGCTTGCACTTACATTAATTTTATTTTGCTATCAAAATCCCCAAAAATTCTTTATGTATTTCTAGAATCTGAAATTCAGGTTATTAATTTTCAGAGGTTCTGCTTTTAACCAAAGATGTCTTTCAATGTCTAATTCCTATACAGAATACGTTGACTGTGCTTTCTACATGTCCCCAATGTTATTTTCAGAGATTTAGGATAAGCATACAAAAGGAAACTTTGCCATTATATTAATTACATTACATTATATTATATTATTTATTGACTAGGGTACAATAATAATCAATAAACTAATAATTCAAGTGAATGCAGAAAAGGCAATGTTTCATTGTGCTTTTATATGAACTTATGAGATGCTAACAATAGGGTAAAAGTATTCAAAATCTTTGATGCTTATTTTAGAGTACACAACTGTATTAGGTATTCTTGGCAAAATATTAGTATGAACTGGATTTCAATCAAGTCTTCACTGTGCTTGGTTTTGAAAAGGTAATTCTGCCCACTGTAGGGATGGGCAGAGTAGCCTTGCCCATATGTAGAGAACTGTCCGCAGGCTGCCCTACTCAAAAGCACTGGAAGTACTTGCAGTAGATGCCAGTCTCTCTCTGGGCTTGGAGCCTTTGGAAATGGTTGTGGACAAATTGCTCATAAAACAGACCTCTGAAGTTAGACAACCTGAGTTTAAAAAAAAATTCCTCTGCCATTAGAAACAAAAGCAATTTAACTCAGGAACCATATCTTTGTTCAGAATTAATAGGCCTTCTTAAATTCACATATTTTGACTTAATGAAATGAAAATAATTCTACTTATAGCCTATTTGAGAGGGTGGCTATGAGACTCAAGTGGTGAAAGCCATTAAAAACATTTAGCATAGTGTCTTCTACAAAGCCATATAAATTATTTGCTTATAGCAAATAAATTGAGAAAAATTCAGATATTTTTTGAATTCATTTTTTTGGGTAAATGATGCACTTACATTCAAATATTAACTAATTGCCCATTGATTATTTTCTTAGCATCTTTTAATTTTAAGCTCTGTTTAACTTAAGAAAATTCACTTAACCTTTACCCATCATAGAAATATTAATCTATGTTCTAATAGACATTTTCAAGTCACTAATGTTGCCAATTATTACCCTAAACCATGTACTGAATTTCCTTGGGCACTTGAAATTTGAAAGGATTAACTTGACTGTGCCCAAGTAAACAGGACGGCTTACAATTTGATTTCTCTTTCTTCAGATGAAGTATTTTGAGAGCAAAACAAAACAAAACAAAAACCCAAGAAACAAACAAAAATTTGTATTTAAGAACATTAATATACATACCAATTAATTTTGGGGGAAATTTAATATTTTAGGTACTTGGGCTGCTTACTTTTCTAACCATTTATAATCACAGCACTTAGTAGAATAGATAATACGTGAAGATCATAAAAATATATGACAACATATATGGTCAATGATTACAACAACCATGAAGCAAGGCTGCAAAAAAGTTGTACTTTTTAGTTTTCTAAGTGTAGAGCAGTAGCCTTTTCAAGTAAGAAGAAAAAAACTTATTCTTATTCTTAATAATTGCTTATAATGGAGGTAGTCCTGCCTCTGTACCAGAAAGGAAGCAGTTGATACTCTTTTTTTCAGAGCTTTATTAATCATTTATATAACTTCAGGGGGAAATTTTACTTTGGTCCTGGTTTATATGAACAGTTTATTATATACAAGGGAATACTAAAATTTAATATATAACTGAGTTTGAAAAAAACTAAAAAGTAACAGATATAACCAGAGTCTGGGTAACAAATGCCCTAAAGAATCAAGGAATAAAATATGTTTCTAGATTTGTAATGAAACAGTATAGAAACAAAAAGATTGTTACCTCCACTTCATATTTTTATTTTCCGTTCTTTGAAGATCATACTCACAATTTCACATTATAATCTATATTGCAGTTCTTGAGATAGCAATCAAAACCATAATATTATTATCAAAAGAACTTGGGATATATTATTTCTAATAACTACCACTTGATATGGTAGGCATTAGAACTAAGATGATAATGCTGGCATCTCTGAGCTACTCTTCCATTCTTTAAGTGTTTAATAAGCAAGGAAATGTCTAACAGATCTGTAATAGACCCTTCCATTTTTGCTCGAAGTTCTCAAGTAAATTGCCTCTAGGTCTAAGGAATTTAGGAATTCCCAGGGCTGTGATCTCAAAAGTTTCTTCCTAAAGCCATAGCACCCATGTTGCTATATCCAGAATGTTCTCTAAATTTCAGAGAATTGCAAATGTGAATATAAACATTGTTGGTTAAAGTTTATTCTAAAGCATTCTCGTTTTAATACATACCTATCTGGCTTATCTTTCACAGCACTTAGCACATTGTAGGTCTTCATTTTATTTGTTGAATGAAAAAATAACTGTGATAAAGAGGCAGGCATCTTCACACTTTAGCAATCTGGTCTCCAAGCTATATTTGGTCCGTAGAATAATAGATGCTTTTGATTTGGAACTTTTAGAAGAAACACAAAACAAAACAAGTCTCCTCCACCAGTTGATCATATGATGCCACTTCAGATCCTCTTGGTCCCACCTCTACCTCTGTCACTTCCCTGACATCCAGTTTTGCTCAGGCTTTAACCAGATTCATATGGATGCAAACTGACAACTCCTCACCACAGGCCGAGCAGCCTACTTCTCCCTTCCTTTCCCAGGATTTCTTATACTATAGTGCAAGAAACGTGTCCAAACCAACTCAGTGCTCACTGATGCACAAATTGAAATTGTGGGGGAGTGGGAGAGTTAATGCACAGGGGGCCACCCTTAACCAATGGGGAATCAGAGCCAGTGGATAAATGCTCTGTTTCCTTGACTCTTGTAGCTAACTACTGACAATTACTAAGACTTATTAAAAGTTGAGTTGAGTTTCAAATGGAAATTGAAGCATTTTGTGTTGTACTCTAGCAGTAGTGGCTGTTTTAAAGAGAGATAATATCATATCCTTGGAGGAGTTTCAGAAATTAGTGCCACATCAAAGATTCCAAAGATGCAAAAGAGATAATCCTCATCTTATTCCTGTTTAATTCACCTGTATAGTCCCTGAGAAAAGAAGAACAAAACCAGAAGATGACCAAGCTAATACAAACTTAACCAAATGTTAGGCCAAGTAATAGCTACTATGGAAATTTGTTCCAAACTAGAACAAATTAGTACAACCCTGACACTTGTTATGCAGATACCAGTGTAGCAAATATGTTTTCCTTAATTACCATTAGAAAGGAGAATCAAAAGTGTTTTCTTTTAATTGAGGATTTATAGCAGTACACGTTACTCCCTCATTCCAGAGCCAAATCTCATACTTCTATCTTTTTTTCAAAACATAGTTGATAGGGATCTTGATTGTCTTAGCATTCCTTCAGATATCACACTGGTGCACTGTATTCATGAAGTCACGCTAGTTGGATTTGGTGAACAGGAAGTAGTAAGTCTGAGAGTTGCCCTAATAAGATTTATAACAGTTAATAGGATATAAAATCCTCAAAGTTCAAGTGTCATTAGTTGAAAGTATTGGGAGGGCAGTGATATGAGACATGCCAAGATATCTATTCAAATATAAGAAAAATATCAATTGGTGTACCTTAATCCCTTACCTTCTTAGTGAGATTCTATATTATTTATCTTTCATTGCATAGCCAATTGCTGCTAAAACTTCACAACTTAATTACCCCATAATCTCTTTGGACTGGGAATCCGGGAGTATCTTACCAGGGTGGTTCTGGCTTAAAATCTCTCAGGAGGGTCTTGATTTTGTCATTGTTTGCCATCTGGAAAGACTAGGTGTTTTCAAACTAGTAAGCCCTGGCTCCTTTTTATGTAATAATCCTTCCTTTAGGTTACTTATTTCTACTCACATTTTGTTGTAAGCAGCAAGAAGAAGCTAACTGGCACCTTCAACCTTCTGCTTGGAAATGTACTCAAATGTACAATTTCTACTTTCTACATTACTGCAGGTAACAGTATTCCTGAACTTTCTGCTCTGATATAAGCTGAATCCTTTTTCTTCAAGTTTCTGGTAACTTTCACCTTATGTTTTTTTAAACCCTTACTGGCAGCCACCTTTAGGGCCATTGGGCTTCTTCTAACAATCTTTACAAAGCACCTTTGGCTTTTACCCACAGTCCTTCCATCTTCTGCTCACTGCCCACTTCCAAAGGCACTCCTCTGCTATGTATCAGCATACCTGTTCCAGGTTACATAATCTGAGTTATCTATTGCTATGTAACCTCAAAACCTAGAAGCTTATAACCAATAAATATTTATTATCTCACACTTTCTGTGTGTCAGAAATGCAGAAGCAGCTTGTCTGGGTGGTTCTGATTCAGCTTTTCTCATTGGGTTATAGTCAAAGATTTGGCCATCTGAAATCATCTGAAGATTTAATTGGTGCTGGAGGATACTTCCAAGCAGAGCATGGGTTACTCACCTGGCTGTTGGCAGGAGGCCTCAATTCCTCACCATGTAGACCACACCCCCAGGACCGCTTAAGGATTGTCACAACATTGCAGTTAACTTCCCCTAGAGTGAGTCACCCAATAGAGAACAAGTCATAAGCCATAATGTTTTCTCTAACCTAGCCTTATGGGTTACCAACAGTCCTGCAACATCCTAGTAGTTATACAGGGTCAGCCCTACTCATTATAAGAGGGAATTATAGAAAGTCATGATTTTCAGGAGGCAGGGATCACTGGGGTCATCTTTTGTGCATTCAAAAAGCAGTTTATCAGACAACATGGCCAACAGACAACATGGCCACGAGACAACATGGCCACGAGATCCTGCCAAGACCTTGACCTCGATCTTTAGCTCCCAGTTGGGACTCTTTTCGGGGCCAAGGGGTAGCCCTGGATATTCCAAACTGGCCACACTATTGGCCCCCACCATTGGTGGGATAACCAATAACAACTGGGCCCCTCCCCTTAGCATTAGCAAGAAGAGAAATAATTAATAGTTTAAAAGGTAACCACACAAAGCAGAGCTCTCTCTCTCTGCCTAGAGGAGACTGCACCAAATCTTGGTGCATTTTTCCATCCTTCTCTCCTATTTCTCAGCAAGCTCTGTTCTTTTCCCCCATTTCCCAATAAATTCTTTTTACTAGCCTAAAAAGGAATAAAAAGCAACCTAGGTCACACATGGGAATTTTGCCACAATCTATTTAATGCTTGACTTAGATGACAAGTTCTTTAATGGAATCCACAGTAAGAGGCCTCTGCAACAGGTTTAGGTTGTGATGCAAGCTGCTTAGCCACTTAGACCATAATGACCCAGAAAATCTGATATTATTAGACATATGTGTGTTATAGATAAAATAGCCTAATGGAATCTCTGTCTAGCCCTAATTAGGATACTTGTTTCATAATCTTCCAGGAGCAATGGCATGCTTTCTGCTGCAGATAAATGCTCATCTTTAGGGAAAATAATGCAAATACACACACACAATTAAAGAAAACATATCCTATGTCATCCCTAGTAGATATTGTATGTTTGTGTATGGGACCACTGGACACATAGTGACTCTTTGTCTGGAGTTGCCTGTCCTGCGCTGTGTCTTAAGAAATCCATCAAGTAAAATAGTTGGGAGGACATGGCCAAAACATCAATGTACAATTAAAATGGATCATTTGGGATTAGGCCCAGAAGATAAAGCAAATTGCATAAACATGTTGCCCAGACTCCCATGGCACCTATCTCAGTTGCATAGTCTTTTTCCTTACCTCACTTCTGATAAAGGATATCCTAAAAGCATCTACAGAAGGAAGAGAAAAACTGATTCACATGTGGGGTCAGTATGATATGTTTTTTGGTTTTTTTTAAATTTGTAAATGGACTGTTGAAGCACAACAGATAATGGTGAAGAATAATCCTCCTAAAAGTCACAACTATGAGACTGCATTTAGTTTTCACTTTGTTTCAAGGGACAAGTAACCAAATAGGTAGACCCCTAAGTAATGGCAAATGGCATAGCTGATTGATTAGAGACAAAGTGGACCCAAAGGGTAGATCTTTGTGTTAATGCTCATTGGAGAGCATCTGCATCAGAAGCAGAACTCAATATCCAAATATACAGGACAATTTAATCCATGGATGATCTCTCCCTTCAGCCACCCCAGTCTTGTTATAACATCAGGGTAGAGGCTACATATGGACACAACAAAATGGGCTTTTTCTTGCCAAATTGATCTAACTACTGCTTCTGCTAAGGAAAACCATCAAGCAGCAGTCATCCAATTAATTATACAACATACTTTCTACCATGAAGGGAACCGTAATTCAGTCTTACTGGAGATGATATCTACTCTGGATAGATATCCAGACTGTAAGTCTCCACCTGCACCATGATCAGAGGACTTGAAAATTGCTTGATCTCTTGGTTTTGTATCCTATATATGTGTAAATGTTTAATTCAAAGGGATTTCTTTTCAAGTAAAGAGATGTGACAATGGACAGTGACAATGGAATTCACTGGCCTTTCTACATATCTCATAACAAAGCAGTTGTCCTAATAAAATAGTAGAATGGCCTATTAAAATCTTAGTAAGGAGGTTAAAAAAATGGCATGGTTGGAGAAAGAAATATCCTCTAAGATTTGCTGAGCCAAATTATGGTGCTGTGCCACATACCATGGATCAGAAACTATGAGTGAAGTAGGATTGACCCTCTTTCTATCACTCTCCACACAAAAATTTCAGGAATTATACTATACATATCCACATTCATAAATTCTGCTGAATTAGAGAACTAGTCTCAGAGGTGGAACCTGACCTTGCAGATATTAATTTGGCCATCATCTTGGAAGGTATTTTGTGACCAGCTGGACATAATTGGCAGAATGAGAGCATCTGAGTGGTGCAAGGCTTGGACTATATCAGGACCTTCTTATGCTACTTCAAGCAACTTTGAGCAGTGAGGAAGAGAAGCAAACAACAACAACAACAAAGCTTAATTCTACTCTCCTCTGGATTGATAGTTCTGAGGTACATTTCATAAAGCACCTCAGAAATTCCCCCATAATCAGAACCACTCACCTATAGTAGCGGTCAGTTTTAAAACATATCCTTTCATTGGCTTTCTCTTGCTACATCGCTCCCTGTTTGTGCCATCATTCTGTTCCATAAGATCACTTCTAAGATAAGCTACTTGAACATGGATCTTTTTATCAAGTTCTACTTTTGGGGTAAACTTTTAAATCTGATTGGATATATGATGATTTCACTTACTATTTTTATCAGTGTTCCCAGTGTAGGGGGGAAGGATTATAAATGATTTAACTTCTTTATGTCTAACTACCCCTTTGATGTGTCTCCCTTAATTTCAGTTCAGACTGTATATATATTCTAGTTTGCCTGGCTGCTGAAAGCAAAATCCTAGACTAGGTTGGCTGTTACAATGGGGATTTATTAGCTTACAAGCTTACAGTTCTGAGACTATGAAAATGTCCAAATCAAGGCATCATCAAGACTATGTGTTCTTCCTGAATACAAGCTGCCAGTGATCCTGGACTCCTCTGTCACTAGCAAAGCACATGGCTCTGTCCGATGGTCTCTCTTTTCTCTCTTGGGTTTCCTGGCTTCCAACTTCTTGCTTTCATGGCTTTCTCTCTTTTTGTCTGTATTTCATTCTCTTAAAAAGGACTCCAGTGGCCCACCCCTAAATAAGGTGGGTTACATCTTCACTTAAGATCCGACTCACCAAAAGATCCTACCTATGGTGGGTCCACATGGACAGGAGTGGATTAACTCTAAGAACATACTTTTCTGGAGTCCATAGAGCTTGAAATCATCACACCAAAGTTAACTCACTTTGAGACCTTTGTAACCAAAGATGTGTAGTGTGATATGGTTAGACAGTTTTGTGGTTCATAGGTTCACATCTTCAAGGGAATCATGTTTTGACATCAGTGATGAGAGAGAACCTATTTCAATCAATGACAGTGTATACACTCAACTAAATTTGATATTGCTGCTTTAAATCCATTTTCTTAAGCAGTGTATGAAACAGTTTATTAACGTTTTGGCCTATCTTTAATTCTGTTTATTTTACATATTGCTATGAGCAACAATTTCTATCCTATTACATAAATGTTTCTGCTTATCTCATCTGCAGTGAAATACCATTTAACTCTCAAGATTTTGTTGTCGTTACTTATTTTTTAGGGGTAGAGTGATGTTGTTTTGTAGAAGTGCTGTGCAACTGTTCAAAAATAATTGTTTTAATTTTAGTATGCATTAAATCTACCAGTATAGCATATGTTTGTTTTGTAGTTAAAGCTCAGAAAAATCACAACTTACGTTAGTAAGCTTGGAAGGAAAACACTGATTTAGTAATCTGTTATTCTGAGGAATATTTTCATTATGGCAACATAAATTCTCTGGATTCATCAAATACAGGTAACATAATCTCTGTTTTCTTTCTTGGAATTTTACCTGTATCCATTGAAACAATATAAATATTTGGACAATTAGATGGTTTTATATTTTTCATAAGTTTACAAAGATTAAACCTACTAGATGGAATAATTTAACCTTGTTCATCTTCGTATCTAGCACTTGATGCAAATAACAAGATCATATACATGTGAAAGCAATCCATACATTCTACAAATAAAAAATACAATGTAGCAATAAATAAAATATGGCAATGTAATTTTGGGAGCCAGTGTTCAAGGCATCCCTAGTTGCCGTGTTTCGATGCTAATGAGAGATACTTTTAAATGATAGATTATGTGTAATCTTGGTAAAATTACCTGTGTAAAAAAAAAGGTTTAGAAATTGCCTTTTAACATATTCAGATTCTAGATGGATTCAATATATATGTCTTAAGTTAATCTATAAGAAGATAAAATTTTTAATGTATATTGATGGTATCTCTGTATCTGAAAATATCTTTTTAGCATAAAATCAATGAAAGAAACATAAGATAATGTCAGTAGAATTCCCACATATCAAAAACTTAAAAAATATCTTAAATGAATTTAACATATAAAACACAAAGGAGAAAATATGTGTCAAACATCATAGAAAATGTTAATGTTGTCAAAGAAATGCATAAGGATAGAAGGAAAAGTTTTATGTGCTGATGGAAAATACAGAAACTAATTAAACAAATAATTCAGAGAATTTATTATAATAATGCTATAGTGATGGGATGTAAATTTCCACACGTTTCTCTGGAAAATCAGTTTGGCCACATGTATTTAAAGTTGTTTTACCCTTTGACCTAGTTATTCTTTTCAGTGGAGTCTAAAAAATTAACATTGGTGTATGCAAACTTTAAATATTAATTCATAAAAAATATGAATCTTTTTGCATGAGAGAAAGGCATTCACTAACTTTATCACAAGTAATAATAATATTGATATTTAGCATATGGTTCTGATGGAGTTAATGGCATGACCCATATTTTATTACATTTTATAAATGGGGAAATCAAGGCCTAAAAAGTGTAAGTAATTTTCTGAAGAACAATCAAATGTGGTAGGCCCTCAAAATAGATTATTGTACTTAGCAATTGTAAAATAAGCTATCCTTGGCACTGATTCCTCACTCATTGTCTCATCAGATTTAAAGTGCTTGCTCTAATTTTATACATTTAATTTGATATTCTTATATAATTTCTTATTAAAGTTTAATTACCAATTGATGATGAACGCTTAGCTTGACTTTCACAGTGATCTCTCCTTATCTACCAAACTGATTTGTCATTTGAGAGTTATGTTTTAAATTAAAATTAAATTAAATTAAATTAAAACTCAAGGCAAAGACGCTGTGAACTCTTCTTTTGTTTTTCTTTAGGAGGAAATCAATCTATTTTAGTACAATAAAATATTCATAATTTAATTGTTTCCATGTTCATAAGTCTACACAAAGGGATCTATTAGGCAGATTACACATGTTTAATTAAGCCGATTACTATGATATTGAATGGCATTGAATGCCAGCATTTGGATTACCTGTCTGTGGGACTAGTATTTCATCCACAGGTTTGCATCTACCCTCAGTTAAAATCCTTTGAAGTGATCAATTTAGCAAAAATTGTTCTAAATTTTCTAGTAGCTAATAGGTCTTTCTGGAAAACAATACAGAAAAGATTGGATTTAAAGGAATGAAGACTAACATTTTAGTCAAAAGAGTCAATGAAACCCCAAGCTTGATTATGGAAGTCTGAAGTATCAGTGGAAAACTATACTCATAAATTACTGGTGGGAGGGGAAACTGATACATCTTGATGGTCAGTTTTTGCAATACTAGATATGTCTGCTGGAACTTTTGCAAAGCCTTTGACCAAATGATCTGACCAAGGTACAACAGTGCATGATCATTGTAGCATTCTTATAATATGGGAAACAATTAGAAATTATCTAAATGCCCACAAATAGAAGATTAATTAATATAAATCATGGTAAACTTATACAATAAAACACTAATGGTTGTAGATATGAAGGGCAAATGAGATTAAGCAACTGTCTAGTAGGTTCAATCTTTGAAGATAAAAAATAATAATAAAATATAGGCATGTAAGTCTCCCATACTTTTTGAAATAGAAGTATTTTGTAGCATATTATGAAGTAAAAATGCAAATTATAAAACAATGATCCCAAACTTATTTACATATGTTTTAAGTACCTAATAATAAGACAGCAAACTAGGAAGACTAGTTAACTCTGGTTTATAGGATTTATGAGAACTTTTCTTTCCTAGTACTGAAAAGTAATTTCTAATATTTCTATACTGCATTGCTTGAGGAAAAGCAGATAGAAACAATAAATGCCTTTTGAAAGTTCTGTGAATTGTGAATTTTAAAATAAGGTGCTATGTAACATTTAAGAGACAAAATTAGTATATTACTAAGCTGTTTGTGCACACCTTGGTCTTTGTAAAGTAGGACATGCTGTTCCATAGCCAAATCCAGGAGGAAAAACACCCTTTCTCATTTGAGGGATGCAAACAATTTAGACAAACAAGAAACTGGCTCATTTGAGATTTTTATAGCAAACAAGGACAGAACGTAGTTTGCATAATTTTTTCCTGCTCCTTTTATAGTGTTTATCTTGTATGTGGCTCTTTGGAACAGTTGCTAGCCACCTGTCAATAATATGGCCTTTTATAGACTCAACCTTTTATTGTCCTCATGCCCTTGACATATAAAAACAGAAGAAGAATTAAATTTTAAATTTAAAAGGCAACCTTTTGTAGGCTAAAATAAAGAGAAGGTTTGAATGACATGAAGAGAATAAGCATGTTATAAAATTCTCTATAGCAGGAATAAATACATTTGGAAAGTTATTTAAGAATTAAATTTGAAACACTGGTCCATGGAAAACTAGCCAGTCAGCTTTCATTTAAAATTTTGTCATAGTTTTGTATAACTTGATAAAAATTACAAATGAAAACAGCTTTATTATGACTTTATCAATTACATAAATATTTCGGGTACATAAACAGTTGCTTTAACTGCTCTTTAATATAACAGGACATCCAGTGTTTCTTCCTTAATTTATGTAAAATCTGTCAAGTGAAGTATTCTACATATATTTATCAACGTACATCTTAGAAGTATTTAAAATGATATCAAATAAACACAGCACTACAAATCTGTATGTGGGAATACATTTCTGTTCATAAAATTGTGCTATTCAAGACCTTAAGAAGAAAGCTGAAATTAAAAAAAAAAAAAAGAAAGCTGTCCTTCTTCAGTATTGCTCAGATTCCAAGTTTCCTTTAATCATGCACAATAACAATAAAAGGAGCAACTTTCAAGCTAATGGAGATGCTTTGTGCTCTTGTTAAATAAAGACAAACATCCACCCTTCCCCATCTTTCCCACTATCAGCACCTCCCACTCTATCTTAGTAATGTGAGATGTAGGGCTGAATTTTTAGCATTTATGCAGAGACCTTTCATGTGAAATATCACATTCTCATATATTACTTGAGAGAGTACTTCATTTTTTTAATAGAGGAAGCATATTTTGAGTTCAAATGGCACTTTAAAACACTTGCACTGTTTGAAACATGGGAGCTAATTGGACTAACAATTCTTTGCTGTCAAGAGCAATTTTAGATATGGTCCCCTTTCTGTTCAATATGTGGTTATTTCAAGACTGCTTGGAGGGTAGATGTAGACAGCCCTTCATCAGGTATAAAATGGTGACAATCTGATCTTTCAGGAGGTCTACTAATTGGACACTTGGGCAATACTCAAGGTGCAATGGAAAGATAAGACAGCAGTTAAAGCCTAAAAGGTAAATGAGTTTTCTTAGGTTCAATCATGGTTATATTTCCACCATGCCTTAGCTGGTGCCTTCATCCATTTTTTTCTTCTCTTTTAGACTCAGTGGATATTTTTAGAAATCTCCATGGAGTTTGCTGCAGATATTGTATTAATGTTTTCTGGGTTTGAGTGTAAATATTCTTGAAATAAAAAAAATAGGTAGTGCTATCTGTGAGTAGCTGATTAATTAGAATCTGGAATAATCTTGTTGGAATGGGAATTGAAATGTATTTGTATTTTAAATGCTTTTTGTATTTATCTAAGTAAACCCTAGAGGTTCTAATTCATTATCAATGTATATCAAATAGTGTAGTAGTATTTTTGACTCAGACTCTTCCTTCCAGCTGGTATTGGCATCAAACATGTAATGCCTTGAATATTAAGACCTACAAATGAATAATTCTCCTTTCTGAACAAAATAATTGGGTGAATTCATCTAAAAGTAAGCAATGAAAATTAGGACGTGATCAAACTATAGACTATAACTAATTATTCTTTTGCTAATGGGGATGTAAAGCTTTTGTAAATATAATTATTAATTACTTAAAATATGTAAAAAGATGTACACACAGAAAAAATGTGTGATGTTCCTTATATCCAGTAAGGAATACCAGAATAAGAATTATATTTTTGACGAATTCTAAATTTAAAATAACTGACTCCTGTGGGCATCTGATATGCCTACATATCAGATGGTAATTTTGCATGCAGTTTATTTATCACAAAAAAAACTAGTTTCTTTTGTGGGGTCACAACTGTGAAAGAACAACAGAAAAATGGATATCCAAAGAGAAATTAGTTTCCTAAAACTAACGAATAAAAATATACTCCCTGGCCCCCTTTGGGGTAAAATTTTTATTCTTCACAAGGTAGGAAAATGAACATTTGACTCATGGTCTCATAAATAAGATGTTAGTATGATTAAACTTTTCACATGAACTGTTTTCTTTTTATTTCTCAGGGCATTTATACATTTTGTGTAGAAATAAAATAATTTACTTTTATATGCAGTTTGAAAATCATTCCTAAAAAAATAATGTCCCTTTAGTTCTAAAGGCAAATGAACATTCTAATGAGAAATACTGTAATTAAGATACCCATGCTTACAGCGGCGGGGACCGGGAGGGAGTGAGGGTTCAACAGTGAGCCCCTGATGCTAATGACTATGCTTGTGAGCTGATAAACCTAAAATAAGAACAAGGCCTAGAGCAACATTGTGCCTGGGAATTTCCTCCTGTCAGCCTTCATGTTACTCAAATGTGGCCAGTCTCGAAGCCAAACTCAGCATGTAAATGCAATGCCTTCCCTCCAGCGTGGGACATGACACCCGGGGATGAGCCTCCCTGGCAACGAGGGACCACTATCAACTACCAACTGATGATGCAACTGGAAAATGACCTTATACGGAAGGTTCAATGCGGATCAGCAGAATATCCATGTCTACATAAAATAACATGACTTTAAAATGCTGTTTGACCTAAAGTAAGGGGGAAATGGAAAGGAGAAATGAGTTTATATGGCTACGAGTTTCTAAAAAAGAGTCTGGAGGCTGGCAGAAGGATTGCCCTCATGCACAACTGAGCAGAGTCAGAGAGACAGATAAAGCAGATACAACCCCCAGATATTGGTTCCTTTGAAGGCTAAAGAGACCCATGAGAGTTATGGTCATGGCCGATGGGGTTAACTACCAGGGCAGATGGCCCCTCTTTGGAAATGGTGTTTATGTGTGATGAATCTGGACTCAGATGGGATCTACCTTCATAAGACTTTCATGCTAATGTGCTGGAGGTGCAGTTAATGTTGGGGTTTAAGATATATTTAGGGGATTTGAATCTCTGGACTGACAATGTGATAGCCAGGTCCTGAGCCTCAACAGACTCCAGCACCTACAATCTGATTTATTGGACTTACCACACTCAGCTAAGATGGAGTTGAAGAAGGACAATCACCACACCATGGAGCCTAGAGTGACTACAACTGAAAATGGGAGGATTGCATCCAGCATCCATGTGGAATCTGAGCCTCCTCTTGACATAGAGGTGCAATGGACACAACCAATCCAATGTCCACATAGAAGAGGTGGCATTGGATTGGGAAAAGTGGACATGGTGGCTGATGGGTATGGGGAAAGGCAGGAAGAGATGAGAGGTGGAGGCGTCTTTGGGACATGGAGCTGCCCTGGATGGTGCCTCAGAGGTAATCACCGGACATTGTAAATCCTCACAGGGCCCACTGGATGGAATGGAGGAGAGTATGGGCCATGATGTGGACCATTGTCTTTGAGGTGCAGAGGTGCCCAAAGATGTACTTACCAAATCCAATGGATGTGTCATGATGATGGGAACGAGTGTTGTTGGGGGGGGAGAGGGGGGGGTGGGGGAGTGGGGTTGAATGGGACCTCACATATATATATATTTTTAATGTAATATTATTACAAAGTCAATTAAAAAAAAAAAGTTGCTGAAAAAAAGAAAAAAAAAAAAAGATACCCATGCTAATTTAAAATATGTCCAAAATTTAAGGCCAATTTAAGAAAAATGCTGTGCATATGTAATAATATTAAAACAAGTAAAACGAGAAAATTGTAAGTTCTAAGGTTTACACTATGAGTTCTGGCTGTAATTGAATATATAGTTGTATTTCAAATTATTACAATACTTAACTGGCATCTCCTATTTTCTGTGGCTAGATAAAAATTAAAAGTCTACAAATAATGAATTTGAATGGCTTAAAGGAAAATCATATTTTGTCTCTATCATCAATTAGCTCTGCAACTGGCATTGCTAGAATAATAAGTTAATTGGAAAAATATTTTCTTGATTTGGTTTCTAATTTTTTTCACTTATTCAATAAATATTATGGAGCTTGTCCTATGTGTATGGCCTAAAATTGTTGTAAAACACAGTCCAGGGCCTGTCCTTAAAGGGTCAGAGAGTCAGTCTAGTGTAGCTAAATACCTATTTAGCAAACAACTATACAATAAACTAATAGAAATAATAAGCATGATGTGAAAGATATGCAGGTTTGAGGTTGTATAAGAATGGACCTCTCACTAACTTGAAATTAATAAACCATGAATCATTTTCTAGGTAACCAAAATTTTTATTGTAGAATAAACACAGAAGTAAGTCTGGGGTTATTTGCTAAAATTCAGTTTATGTGAGAGTTCAATATCTTTACCTTGTCAAGGTATTCTTATCTTGTCAAGGGTCATTTTCAAACTTAAGGGTTAGCTAGTATCATACAGTTCTGATTCTTAGGGTTTTTTGTTTTTTTTTTTAAGGAAAATGCAGCTATTTTTGGCATGTGTATTTTCCTTACTCAGCAAATAACACATAGACTTGAAGTCAATTCATATTTTCTATACTCAGATTTTTGTAATGAAATATGAATTTCCATTAATTAGTTAAGGCAACTTATTAATATTGCAACCTACCTAAAATTGTGCAATTAAATTATTTTTTTAAAGTGCCAAAATTTTAACTTTGCTGAAAAAGTACTTTTGCTTTTTCTTTGGGAATAAAAAACTAACTTCTTAGTAGCCCCGATTTAATCAGCCTGTCTAATTTCACATTTCATGTCAAGGATTGGAAAACAATAAAATATTAAGCTCTCCTGAATTAGTTATGCTGTTTAGACTCTGAGTGAATGCAGGATATATATATTTTGAAATTTAGACTTAATGGACAATTATTGACTCCTAACTTGAGATTCCAATGTAAATACATTTTTATATGCTGTGTTTAGTATCAATAAGACTATTGGGCAGCAGGTGTAGTTCAGTGACTAAGCGCCTGCTTTACTCTCTAGTGACTAAAAATTTTTTAAAAAGCAAGGACTGTTGTTTTGTTCAAGTATAGTGGTGGAAAGAAGCAAATGTCAAAGATATGAGGAATTAATTCTAAATATATATATATATATATATATATATATTTATACATATAAGTAAGTCTCCCTAATTGAGAAGGACCCTAGGTTCTGTGATCCCTAAACTGAGTATGTCTACATATTCAATATGTGTGAATATATATTTTTCACAACATATGTGTGAATATATATTTTTTCCTTTAACAAATTAAAAATAAGATTAAAATATCTTCAGGGATTGTGCTTTGACAGGTGCAGCAAACCCAGTGACATTCCATTTAGCTTTCTAAGCCCATCAAGTTTTGACATCAGCTCTCAGGGACGACTGTCTCTAAATTTATTGTAAATCCCTTGCACCTCTTTACATATGAACTTCATAAAGTAATAATAAGTATATGCTTGTTATCTGGTGCATATTTTCATATGATAATGATTGATTAGCACAATATTTGTTGCCAGTCTATTATACATTTTTACAACTCAATTATGCCATTTGTAATGAAGGTGGCACCATTAAATTGTAAACATTTTCCTAGTTAAACAGAATGAAATATAATATTGGAGAAGTACATTTTTCATATTTCATCCCTTTTCTTTCATTAAAAATTGTTTTATCTAGAAGAAAGCATCTAAGCCTTAAGTTCTGAAATCTAGGATAAATATTTGATTGCAACTCAGAAGATCTGGGCTCTAAAACACAGGATGGCTTTGTTAGTCATTCAAGATGTGAACTTGGCAAATCATTCACCTTCTTGTTTCCTATTTTTCTCACCCATAGAGTGAATCTATTGGCCTGGTTTGGTGGTTTGCAGAAACCTCTTATCAGACGAAATCTTTTGCAGAATCTCATTAGGTATAAAATTTAAATAAGGAAATGCAGTTTGTCTTTTAAAAGCAGCACAAGGAGGATGGTGGCTTTGCTAACCCTTACCTTCCCACACTATCTATTGAAGATGACTCTGGGTGCATCAAATGATTCTTCAAATGCTATGCATTGCATTTTGAAAATCATGTAATTATATGATCTTTAAGTTTGTTTCTTTACAGTTCCAAAATAATATAATTCTGCATTTCATAAATCAAGATTTGTCTGTTAAATCACTGAAAACCATATTATCTACCTTAGAGAAATACTTTATGCAAATATAAGGAGGATTCTAAAGTTCTACTTCCTAAGCCAACATTTCATACTAAAACCTTGGACACAATTATCCCATAACTGTAATACAAATAGTGCATATAGACCTGCCAAATATTCCTTCAACTTTCAGAAGATTGCAGAAGTCTTTTAATTAAATCCACATTCTGTCACTCACCTCTCTACTTCACTGAGGTGATGAAAAAAATTGTTTGTTAAGTCTAAGGGCAGAATGTGTTTCAATTAAAATTTTTACTTTCTAGTTCTGGTTACCAGAAAGCAAACTCTAAATTCTGTCAGCAAATGCAGTATACAACTAATAGCTCCTTGCAGTCATAAGTGTATCACAATAAAAATATGAACATGGTAGAAGAGAACATGTTCCACCAAATAGTTAATTGCCCAGGAAAGGGAAAAGCTGCAGGAGACAAAATTCTTCACTAAGGGGCCATTTTCTTTGCCGTTTACTGAAATGGATTTGATGATTGTGAGGGAGGAGTGATGGGTATTCACTGAGACTAATTTCTCATGTCCTTTATGAGCAAAGATCCTCTAACTACCTTAAAATAAAGGAAATGAATAAAAGCAAACTTTTAGTAATCCCAAAAGGACCCAAAGTTAAATTATCCCAGCAGTTACCTTATATAGATTCTGTGACACAGTTCCTCTTTTGCAAAAATACCTAGTCCAGATCATTACTTTCCAACAGCCATGCATAAAGACCTACTTTATAACACTTCAGGGAAGTTAATGTGCTAGATCTTGACAGGTCTTTCTGGAAGGTGAAGTGATTTTTTGTTTTCTTATGTTAACACTTGTGTTGTTTTGTAGGTCCTTGGGGTCGATGCATGGGCAATGAATGTGGTCCAGGAGGCATTCAAACCAGGGCTGTGTGGTGTGCCCATGTGGAAGGATGGACGACATTGCATACAAACTGTAAGCAGCCAGAGAGACCCAATAACCAGCAAAATTGTTTCAAAGTCTGTGACTGGCACAAAGACTTGTATGACTGGAGGCTGGGCCCCTGGAATCAGTGTCAGCCTGTGATTTCAAAAAGCCTAGAGAGACCCCTCGAGTGCATTAAAGGGGAAGAAGGTATTCAGGTGAGAGAGATCACGTGCATCCAGAAAGACAAAGACCTTCCTGCGGAGGATAGCATTTGTGAGTACTTTGAGCCCAAGCCTCTCCTAGAACAGGCCTGCCTCATCCCTTGCCAACAGGACTGCATTGTGTCTGAGTTTACTGCCTGGTCAGAATGCTCCAAGACCTGTGGCAGTGGTCTCCAGCACCGGACACGTCACGTTGTGGCACCCCCTCAGTTTGGAGGCTCTGGCTGTCCAAATCTGACAGAGTTTCAGGTGTGCCAGTCCAGTCCTTGTGAAGCTGAAGAGAGCTTGTACAGCTTGCATGTGGGTCCTTGGAGCTCGTGCTCAGTGCCCCACTCACGGCAAGTGAGACAAGCAAGGAGACGTGGGAAGAATAAAGAACGGGAGAAGGACCGAGGCAAAGGAGTAAAGGACCCAGAGGCCCGAGAACTTATTAAGAAGAAGAGAAATAGAAACCGACAGAACAGACAGGAGAACAAATATTGGGACATTCAGATTGGATATCAGACCAGGGAGGTTATGTGTACTAACAAAACTGGAAAAGCTGCTGATTTGAGGTAATATTTTATTATCATTAACCACATATATCTGTCTTTCAAGTTCATGAGGACCTAAGATATGCTGTCTAAGTCCTGGACTACATACGTGCATAACCTAGAGTGATCTACCCCAGGTGTAATCCTTTCCACTTCAAGCTTTCTGAGCTTTTGTGAATTTCCTGGGGTTGTTTATATTTTGTTCATGTTTAAGTGCTATAATACTTGAGTTCATTTAAATTTTCCTTTCAAAACCTAGAGCACGAGTGATTCTTCAGGAGAAGATATTACTTCTTTAGGTGAATTTAATAGTGTTGTTTCCTCTTCTAATGGAAAAAAAAATTACTTAGAGGTTGGAGTGTTAAGGATTTTGGTGAGTTGATAAAGGCACATGGGCAATTTCTCCAAGTTTATAGCATTTTTAGAATTACCATATAAACAAAATCTGCTCTAAACAACAACCTAGGGAGCCATACCTAAGAATAATTTTCTTTCACATTTTATGAAATGGAATAACTCTCTCCAGAGTAGAAAAGGGGATCTGGCAGCAAGTAAAGTAAGTAAAGTCAATTTCATCATTAAGTAGCCCCATTAAAGGAAAAAAAAGTGTAATTAATTGGATTCATTTTCTATACAGAAATTATTTAGAAAATTATCTTGGGTAAATTGCTATATTATGAAATATGAAAGACTTCACATATGTTCAATTTGTTGTGCAAATCATAGTCATTGATGATTAGCCAAAGAATTTGATGTCCTCTGGATATTGTAAATGTTTTTCTTTGATAAACCAGGCTGTTTGGGAGTGGCTTATCTGGATCATTTGCTTAATCTCTTTAACTGAAATATTTATATGGTTATGATTTGGACTGAACTAAGAGAAATTAGTGAAATATCACTTTGAATTTTGATATTGTAATTATTACAAAAATAACATTGAAAATGTCATCTACTATGAACATAGAGCCTATAAGGTATCATCTTGACTAAAAACCTATGAGACTAATTTCACTGAGGCCTCAACTCATGAGTTTCTGGAGAGCAGCTGGATTGTTTTTCTTCTGGTGCCTGGAAATCTTACATCACAATTTCCTGTTTACTTTGCTGTTGGGAACTTAAATAGAACCTTGTGGCAGCATTTTGTTTACTAATTGGCTTCATCTTTTCTCTTACCTCTATTATTTTCTCTTCACCCATTCTGGTCTAGTGATTTTATTATCTATGGATTTTTAAAGTTATTTAAAGCTTCTTTGGAACAAGATATAGTTTAAATAAATAAGCAAATATCCAAGCAAAAAAAAGACCAATATTCATCAGTTTAAGGCAATAATTTTCTCTCAGCATGGCATGGTCCTGGTCACTTTTGTTAGGATATTTGCTTCTCCCCATCCTGCTTTGTAGTTATACATTTATATTTTTTTCAAGTCTGTAATAATCTACTCTTTCTGAATTCTGGTCTCATCTCTGCAACTCCTTGCTTGGCCTTGCTACATCTGCTTTTCCTCCTGCCCTCCTTCTCCTTAAATGTATGTGTGTGTGTGCATGCATGTGTTTTAATCTTTTTGTTAAACAATTAAATTGGCTATTACCATTCTCCTTCTATGTAAGTCTTCATGTATGATTAAGAAAGTCTTTGAAGAAGAGACAAAAATCAAGTATATTTACCTACATTTTGTACAAACATTGCACCATGATGTGAGTTACACAAAATTATGAGTAAATTACTTATACCAAAAAACACAGGATCAGAGATCAAGAACTTGAGGATTGAATTTAAAATGCTTCATTTTCTTTCAAATCCTGAAATAATTTTGTCATGTAAGAGGATGAAAAATCATTTAGCAAGACTAAAAATCTTATTACAATAACTAAATGAAATTAAGTAAACCTAAGAATCCTGGGAAAGTTGTTCATAGCTAAATAAAAATAATAATCTCAGCAGATTTACTGAGAAAAGCTAAAGATGATAGATCGTCCCTGCTTTCAACCTTCCAGCAGACTGAAATCAGTAAAGAATGAAAAGTGCAAAGGAAAGTCCATTCTCCTCTGACTGTAGAACACAGTCACAGTCCCAAACCACAGCTGATAAAAAAGATTTGACCAACATGGTGAAATTAAACCTAACTGAGGGAATAAACTTACAGAAGTGTTTTTTATGTCTTTCCATGTCTCTGAAACACTCAAAAATATCTAAGATTATCTAGAAATTACTGAAGCTCCAGATCAATGACAGCTTCTGAATATAGCTTGGTCTGTGTTAGTAAAAGGCTACTAAAGTATCCTTGAGTTATGTTTGAAAATAGAATGGCACAGTAGGAAGGACTGTACAAGGACACATAATATGCCATTATTGCCAACAGAAGACTATCAGTTTGATAGAGTGAGGAACTAAAAATTTTGATGGTCAAAGCCACACTGGTAATTTTATTAGTGGAAGAGAATTCTAAATCACTTCGCTCACACATCATGATACAAAAGGGTGCCCTGTGAATCAGCAAGTTCCACCAGGCTGGAATAGAGTCTTATCACAGGGGCCAGATTCCTGGTCCAGCTGTGAAAGTATGCGCCAACATTTCTCCAGGAGTTTCTCCAAAAGAATAGAATGAGCTTAAAGGTAATCTGACAGAGCTTGGCAAATTATAAAACAAGTACAGAAATGAAATTCACATTAGGAATGAAAAGTAGAAAAATATTCTGTGGTAAGAACATTCAGTGATATAGAGAACAGTTTGAAAAAATCAAGTAAAATGTAATTTCAAAAAAATATGATGGATAAGGGACAGAGATCACTATGCAAATCACTGAAATTTCTGAAGAAAGGACCTGAAAACATAGAACAGAAAAAAATGCATATATAGATATAAATAAATATATATGAATAATTTACAGAAATTAAGAAAGACCTTAATCCACAGACTGAAAATGTACAGGGCTGATATATACTGCTAGAAGAGGATGAAATAATGTCCTTATGATAGAATGGCTATAGATCAACATTTAGCTATGGGGAGACAAAGAGACATCAAATGGAAAGCCAGCATGATGCTCAGTTTTGAAATATTGGAAGCATTACCTTTAAAATCTAAAATAAGATAGGACAGCATATTATCTCCACCACTAATATTGGTGAGTAAGTACTAGTCAATGTAGTTAGAAAAGAGAAAGAAAATTGGCAAATGGGTGGAAAAGTTAACATTGTTTTCTAGATGATATGACTTTATACTGCAAAACTCGAGAATCATTTGGAAATATTTTATAAACGACAAAAGAATTAAATAATTATATTCCATAGTAATGATAAAAATTATAATTTGATGCTAGAGCATGAATAGCCAGATTAAACAGAATAGAGTCTAGTAAAAAGATCCCCCCACACCTGAAATGTTCTCTATGATGAAGGGGCATTTCCAATTTGGGAGAAAGGAGATTATTCAATGAATTTGGGAACAACTTGAATGCCGTTTAAAGAAGAAGAAACAAAAAAAATCACAACTGTATCCTGTGTCATCCATTACACCAAAACAAAGCCCAGACTAATTTAAGACTTAAAAATGTATTTTTAAAACTACTAGAAGAAAAGACAACAAATTTTTAAAATTAGAATGAGGGCGACCACTTTAATCTAAATCACAGAATGCAGAGATCATAAAGCAAAATATGTGATATATTTGATTACATTTTCTAATAAATGAAAATTATCCTCCTGAAGAGGTAAATATATTATTAAAGTTAAAAGCCAAGTATCAAATTAAGGAAAATATTTGCAATACATATAATTGGCAAAGAGCTAATTTTCTTAATATGCCAAGAGCTCCTACAAATCATTAAGAAAAAGGTCAAAACCCAACATAAAAATTGGCAAAGGACAGGATTAGGTCAAAGGATATATGCTAATCCTCAATCATAATTATTAAATATAATATTTTAAAATCCTATTTTTATCTCTCTAAATGCAATAAAATTTTGGTAGTCATATCGGGGATCACGAAGAACAACATCAGGTTCAGTGATTCTCTAGAAGGACTAACAAGACTCAGCATATAATTGCACTTATGACTAAGATTTATTATAATGAAACAATATAAAACAAAATCAGTAACAAACAAATAAAAAAACATGTACATGGGAGATGTATGGAAGAAGCCAGGTGCAAGTTTCCAAGAATCCTCTCCCATTGGAGTTGCACAGAACATGCTTATTTGCTTAGTTCCTCCAGCAACTGGTTGTGACAACAGGTGCAAGGAGTTTTCTACCAGGGAAGATCATTAGAGACTCAATGTCCAAAGTTTTTATTAGGGTCTTGTCACATAGGCACCCTCTACCTAGCACCTATGAAAATTCCAGACTCCCAGAAGTAAAGCTAATGTTCAGCATAAACTACATTGTTTGTACAAGCAGATTATGCACACTGACCCATTCTATCATTTACGGAACATTTTATATCAATGTAGGGAACTGTTTACCAGTCAAGTTCACAGACACTAAACAAGAGCCAATCTGCACATAGGCTTTGCTCAGGATTCTCAGGCCTGTTATTTTTATTCTTTTCTGCACAGAAGTATTTAATTTTAAAGAAACTAGGGGTAAAGAGATACTCTCATACATTCTTGGTAAGAAAAATTGGAATAATCTATTTGAAAAATCATTTAACAATATGTATCCATATTAAACATTCACATCCCCTTTGGCAGTGATTCTATTTCTAGGAATTTCTTTTAAAAATATATCTCTTTAAGTGTGCAGATATATGTACAACTCTCATTACAGTATGATTGGTTGTAGAAAAACAACCTAAATCCCATTAATAAATGGATGGTCAAATGATGGTGCTTCCATATATGGAATATCATGTAGTATTACCAGAACTAGGCATGTGTTTTCTAATTAAACATGAGAGAATAATGGTGATTTACTATACTCCCTTGCCTTGAAATCAACCAGAAATACCAATACAAGATATAAATATTTTTATCTACAATGGAAAAAAGAAAAATGGAAAAAGAAAAATAATTGACCACATGATCTTTATTTAAATGATAAGAGAAAATTAGGACCTGAGGCATGAAGGAGGCTCTAAAGTAGAATGATCCATCAGAGACCTGAACCCTCATATCAAAGGCAAACCATGTTTTAGGAAGACCTATGAAATCTGCTATCAATAACTGAAGTAACATCTAGTGGGAAATAGTGCCCATTTTTGAAAATATCTCCATTTGAATGTGACTTGTTTCTGCCTTATTGGCTGACAAAGGTAATTAGTTGTAATTATAAATCCAATGGAAGACTTGCCAAGAAGTGTGGGAAATTCAGCCCAATAAATCCTGAAGGAATAACACAGAATTAGGAGTTAAAACAGATTTCTGATGGTCAGGCCAAAAAACAAAAACAAAAACAAAAACTATCCAGTTTCCAGGTAACTACATAAAACAAACACTTCAGGTACATATACAAAAGGGTCAAAAAATACTGGGAAAATATGAACAATATCTAATAACAAATATACATTAATATATTTTCTTTTTTTTTTAAAGATTGATTTATTTATTTAATCCCCCCCCCCCCCCCCGTTGTCTGTTCTTGGTGTCTGTTTGCTGCGTCTTGTTTCTTTGTCCACTTCTGTTGTCGGTTCGGTTCAGCAGCAAGGGAAGTGTGGGCAGCGCCATTCCTGGGCAGGCTGCACTTTCTTTCGCGCTGGGCGGCTCTCCTTAGGGGGCGCACTCCTTGCGCATGGGGCTCCCCTACGCGGGAGACACCCCTGCGTGGCAGGGCACTCCTTGCGTGCATCAGCACTGCGTATGGGCCAGCTGCACATGGGTCAAGGAGACCCGGGGTTTGAACCGCGGACCTCCCATGTGGTAGACGGACGCCCTAACCACTGGGCCTAGTCCATTTCCCAATATATTTTCATCTTATTTCTCTTCTCAGCTTCATTTCTCTTTTTAACAGTCTAAAGAAATTTAAGAAACCTTAGCATCTCAGATAGCAATGAACTCTTTAAGTGGCGCTCTGCTTTTTTTCTAACTCATACTATGCTGACACACCCTCTAATCTTCAAAATAAAAACTGTTTAGCAGGAAATTGTGTTTCTTCTAACAAAGTCAATGTCTTTATGCCTAATGCTTTATTTTACCTTAGAATACTGGTTAACCACCCCAGCCTTCTGTTTTAGGACTGTTCTCTAAAATAATGATATAAAGTTTGAATATAAAGCAACCAGCTTTAAAACCGTCTAAAAATAGGCTGAATCATCAAGAGAGGAATTCAAGTAATAGTTATTTAGGAGAAAAAGTACTAAATAAGAATAGAGAAATCTCTTCACTCATGGCCACCTGATGATGAGCAAGTCATTTAAACTTTCTAGGACTCAGTTTTTCTCATTAACTAAACAAATGTGTGGAAGGAGAGTGGGGAGTGATGGGAGAAAGGAGGAGGGAGCTAAAAAACCTCTATTAGCTTTCTGAATTAGTGATTCTTATGAACCCTGAATAAAAGTCATACCTAAAATTATGGATGTAAAATGCTATGTAGATCTTTTTTGGCAGAAAGTGAATTAATTTTCAACATTCTCCACAAATCAATTCAGACTGAGAATAAGTGGGTGAATTTATTTGCAGTACGTATAGACTAGGGAAGGAAGCTCTCCGTAGTCTTTAAAGTAACTTATTTTTCCTTAACTGATAGGCTGTAAGCTTCCTGTGAGCTGCTCCAACCCAGCTCCTGAATGGCAAGGGGTGGGGCCACCATGAGACCTTAGAATGCACCCGGCACCTAGTCAGACATAAGTTTTATTTGGACTTTGTAACAGGTGGCAGCGGTCTGGAGAATGAAGACAGTGTTCCACAAAGAGACAGGAAAATGAGGGGTGATATAAGGGGTTTTAGAACAAAGACATTCTATAGGGTATGAGAACAGTTTCTGCAAGGGTCGCATGATGTGCACATATGGGGTCTGGAGATGTTATCGCAGGAATGAAGTTTTACTTCTCTGAGGAGATTGTGGTTTACCATACCATTTGTACATCCTTTCCTGGCTGGAGGGTTGCTCACCTTTAACTTATATCTATGTCATGAAGGCTCCTGTGTGCTGAGAGCTTGCGGGGAGCCTGGGCCCTGGGTCCCCATTCCCATCCTTTGTGAGTCAGAGAAATTGCAAATCTAATTCTAACCATACAAAAAGAGGAGAGGAAATTGCACACTATTTATAGTAGCATTAACTCCTTTTAAGTTATTCAGAATCCACTTATCAAATTACTACATCTCATGCATAAATCACAGACTTTTACGTTTTAAGAAACATTCCTGTAGCCCCCAGCGTGTCAGTTTACCTGCCAGATGTTCATTAGTTCTCCCGAGCTTGCGCCTGCTGCCTGTTGGCCACACCTGGCTAAAGAAAGTCAATATGCCCACATTCTTTGGTAGATGGGAGCTGGCTAAAGAGAAAAGCTTTACTTCTCTCAAATGTAGAGCTAGCTGGATAGTATGTTGTGTTCACGCTTATACATCCACTCTCAGCCCTTCCTGATCCTGCTGTGTGTTCCTGGAGGCTGACCTTGGAGCATGGCATTACGCGGGCTTCCTAACGCTCTGCCCAGTGGGGCAGCAGCAGTATCTCAGAAGGTAGGAAGAGACAGAAGCTGGGCTATTTATCCCTGCCTGTTCATGGGTTGACAATGGCAGAAGTTCCTCTAACAAAGGCCAGAGTCCCTGCCCAGCCACCCTCCTTTCCTAAACTCTAGTTCTAGCTCAGATTCTAGTTAAACTCTTCCTTTGAGCTCTTCATCACCTCAGGGTGGTAACTTTCCTGCCATTGCTAGCTCTGGGGTGCTTCCCCATTCCTTGGTGAATTCTTTTAAACTGCGCCGGCTTTTGTTTAAAATCCTTTTGTGAAACTCTTCTGAGTTGGCCCATATGAGTTTGCAACCTATTTTCTGTTGATGCTGACTGATATAACAGAGCCAGAGAACTACTTCTATGTCATTGTTTGTTTACTTATTAATTAGTTAATTAACTCACTTATTCACGTAACAAAATACAAGACATCAAGTCATTCTGGGTGCTGGAATATATAGAAAAAATATACAGAGACCCTAATCTCAAGAACCTACCGTTTGTTAAAGAATGGCTCACAAAAGCAATAAAATGTTAGCTATGCATCTTACACGTTTAGAGAGAGTGCAGGACAAGTAACAACTGAAGTAATGAGTTCTGAGTTTGAGGAGCACAGGAATAGCCTCGTAGAGGAAGTGATGCTACAGTTAAGGATTAGTAGTTAAAAGCAAGGGAAGAGGGGGTGAGGGAGGAGGGATTAGGGACAGCAAGAGCAAGAGTACCAAAGTGTTCAAGGGTACAGGTTCACTGTGCCTGTGGGTTGTTCCCACTTCTGGGCATTATGTTACCAAGCGAAGAAAAACTAACCTGGCAGAGACACCAGGAGACCTATAGAGGACCTTGGGGTCCAAGTTAGAATGAGTGGACTTTATATCTTGTGGGCCAGTCATCTGCACATTTACTTGTGTCAGTGTTTTCAGCTCACTTAATGTATGTATATTTATCGATTTATAACATATATACATATCCTATTAATAGTCTAATATTAAAACCACAATTATTAAAACGTTAAGTAAAGATAAAGAAATAAGGAAATAACATTTTGCTAATCACTAGGGCATCATTTTATTTCAGCTAAGAACTAAAGGTGAGCTATTTGCGGGGAGGTGTGTTAATAGTAATGTATATATATGTATATATTTTTTCATATTAAATAGTAGAGTTACATGAATTTGATTACAATGCTATATGTGTATTATAATCATGTAACCTATAAACAAGTATTTATTGAGCAGTTACAGTGTGTCCAGCATGGTAGCAGATACTGTATAATTATAAAAAACACAACTTTTACACTGAAATATTTTTTAAAAAATAATTATGTATAAAATAAAGCAGGTGTTATTCCTGTATTATAGATGGCAAAATATTGAGTCTCAGAAGAGTTGAGTGACTTCCCCAGGTTACACCCCTCCAAAAACAAAAAACAAAAAACAAAAGCAGAGGGCAAAGAAAAGCCTTGCCCAGGTTCACCTAGACGTTGTATATATGAGACCTGTGTGCTGCCCTGATATCTACAAAAAAGGTGGTTCCCACAAAGGCTTATTTAGGAGTAAGCGTCATCTCATTCTCAATAGATAGGGACATATTTCAAAACTTGAAGTACATATGTTTTTTCAAATAGTCATCTTTTTTTTTTAAATAAATATTTATTTATTTTATTTCTCTCCCCTTCCCCCCCAGTTGTCTGTTCTCTGTGTCTATTCGCTGCGTGTTCTTCTTTGTCTGCTTCTCTTGTTGTCAGAGGCTTGGGAATCTGTGTTTCTTTTTGTTGCATCATCTTGTTATGTCAACTCTCCATGTGTGCGGCGCCATTCCTGGAGGTCTGGGGTTTGAACCGCAGACCTCCCATGTGGTAGACGGACACCCTAACCACTGGGCTAAATCTGCTTACCCAGATAGTCATCTTGCTAACTTCTGTTTTCCAGGAGACAGTGTCTTTGGCTCTGATTAGATTATCCTTGTTTTCCCTTTATATTAAGGCTGATTTATAGCAGGAATGTTACTTTCCAATTTTCTTATCATTTTCATGTTCCTAGTCAATGTCCCATTTGGATTACAGAGCATAGTGGTAGGAATAGAAACAAAACATCCACTTACCTATGATAAGTAAAAGGAAAGTACATGCCTTTTTTTTCCCCTGTAAGCAAGGTGTTGTTTTATTTCTGACTGCTTTTTTTTTTAAACAAATCAATTTTAATTGAAACATATTAATAAAACATAAATTCATCCAAAGTGTAAAATCAATGGTATTCGGTGTAATCACATATTTGTGACACTACAATCATTCTTAAAGTACTTTTTATTATTCCAATAATGAAATAAACAAAAAACAAACAAAACTCATCACCTCTCAATCTCTCTATGCTTCCCCTGCAGTACATAGCTACTACTCTTTTTCCTTATCTCTAGTACACTTTTGAGGCTTTCTATTTATCATTGGTTTAAGCAGTTTCACTTTATGTACCTAAGTGTGGTTTTATTTACATTTATCTTGCTTGACTTTCAAAGAGATTCTTAAATATACATTTTTGCCTTTCAGCAAATATAAGAAGTTTCTAGCAATCATTTCTTTGTATTTCATGCAGTTTTATACCCTACCAAAGGTGTTCACAAATTCAATGCAAAAACTAGGACAGCTGGGCAATCAGAAGATATCCCAATAAGTCTGTACAATCTTCACTAAACCAGCATTAGGAGCCAAGATAGCTTCTATGGCCAAAATTATAAAGAGGGAAAAGTTTGCCCTCTATTTATTTTTATATCTCTATTGAGCATTCCTTACCAAGAATGACATTTTTTTCTTCAAGTATATGTTTGAGTTTATGCTTGCCTTCATTCTGGTGTGTTTACCTACATTATGACTCAAGTTCATTTCTATTTCTTTTTGCTCTTTTCCTTAACTTCAGTCCTTAAAAAAAAACAAAAACAAAATAACAACTACTTTAGGCTATTGTATTTATGAAACTCATGAGCTCATTCATTTTTTATCAGGTCCCAAAATTCATAAAAAATTGTATTTTTAAAAATATTGAAAGTTTGCTCATAATTTATGATATATTTAAGGAAGCATACTAACATATCTACTTATATTTATATGTATTTATGCATGTTCTCTGGAATAGCAATAGGTAAAAGTCTAGACCATAAGCTACTTCATGGAATAAGATATATAATATTAATCTTTATAGTCCATTTATGTAAGACAATACCCTGTACAAAATCATCTCACAATAAATTCTTTAAATATTGAAATTTAAGGGACTCTTTCAATTTTAGAACTTGAGGCGTTTAGAGAATAATCAATCAGCTGCCATCTGAGACCAATGGGAAAAATGGGAACTAATTACAGGTAGAGAAGGAAATAACAGAAAATTGTAAAAGAATGCCCATAAGAGAGATCATATTCAATAAAGAGACTATAGATTTGAATCAGTTACATTCTGAGGACGTTATTTAGAATATATTTCAATATTATTGTGCCTTAGTAACACTGAACAATTGTTACTAAATAGATAAACATATTTTTCTACAAAAATTAGAAAATTTAGCATTCTCGATATTGTATTAACCAATAGCTTCTGAAAATTAGTTTCTTTAGTTCAATTTTATATTTCTTGACAAGCATTATTTATGTTATCTCTTACTCCTGTTTTTACATTCTGCAAGTCACTAACTGATTTAGTCTTTCAGGAAACCCAAGGCTAATATTGTCAATGTCTTTTATAAACTTCCAGCAAATTCATAAATAATAAAGTGGCCACCAGGGTATCTCACATCCTAAGATGTGACTTTCTTACCAGGCCTACCATAGCTTCACCTCTCCCACACCTCTCCCCATTACCTTTCAGGAATATTTTTGTTTTAAATGAGAATCCTACCTTGGGACAACTGAACAAAAGAAAGCCTTTGATGTTTAAGTGGAAGGAAGGGATTTCAGTTTGGGGAACTAACCTTAAATCGGATCATAGATTATCACTGCCTAATCCCCTCCACATAAACTTCAAATAAGGCCTATTCCAATTCCTTCCCTTTTTTGTCAGCTCTTTATTAATATCTCCTATTCAGCATAGCTCTCTTGCTTGAGACAATGTAAGAGCAAGTTTCCTGTAAGTGCTGGCACTTCCTGGAGCAGCCTGGCCCCGGTTTGGGGCAGTGACCTTGCCTCTCCTTGGCATCAATTTTGGTCTCACCCATTGTTTTCATTTGCTGGAATTCTACTAGCTTTGTGTGGGTAGTACTGTGTTTCCCTCTGATTTGAATAAAGAGGGTTTAAAATGGGAGGAAATACTTTAAAAAGAAAAAAAAAAACCCACATAGGATGTGTAATGTAATATATTATTAATGCAGCATTTGTATAATCAATCAATTTAAGAATATTCTCACCCTTTTAGAGAGTGCTATACATTGTGTTACTAATTCCATGTATGTTTTCTTATTTGCTTCTTGAAATTGTTGCTCATATATTGAGCATTATTTTAGGTCTCTGCTCATACTTTGACCTTGCTATGGTCTTTACTTTTCTTATCTTTTTACAGTAGGTTAATTATCTGGCTTTTCCCCAAAAAGTTTCATTGTGAGATGCTTTCTTTCCTATTCAGTACAAACACGTGGTCATTGATATTTGAGATTTTAAAAAGATGTGATCATGGAAACTTTCTCTGAGTAATATTTACCAGGACAGTAATTGAATTGTAAGTGAACAAAATAGCTGTTCTGTGCCCAATACAAGAAGCCATTGTATTGTGAAAATTTTGTAATGTTGTAACATTGATGTATAGGATAGTGTGCTGGAACAAAGAAAGCAGGTTTTGGGGAAAGAAAAATCAACCATGACCACCAAAAGTTGAGATTACACTATTTTTCTCTGTGGTTTTACAAAACAACAAAACTCAAAGCTTTCAAAAATCTACTAATAAATATATGCCAATGACTATCTACACACACATGCACTCAGTATTATAATGATAGACTGCTAAGGATGGAGATGAGTATAGAAATAGAGATGAACATCCGTACTCTAGAATAATACTATGAATTTATAATAAATTAATGAAATTTGCCTACATTTTGCATTTCATATCATTTCTCAAACAGTTTTACCAAAAGTGCAATTCTTTGGTAGGTTCTATTTCTTCAAGGATCCTGTACAGTGAAATTAAATAAAAAATAGGTAAACAGGAATGGAGTAGATACCACAGAATTACAGCTTTGTTCAAAACACTGTCCTTGCACTTGATACCTTTATGTCAATTGATGGGGCAGGGAGAAAAAAATAAAGTATGTAAAATTCCTTTAAATTACTCTAACTCTAGGTTGGCCAAGATGCTTTATATCCTTTCTGGTTAGTATAATGTATAATTCACAATTGGCAAAAATAAATACTTGATGTGAAAATAAATCTATGATAAAATGAATAAAGTAGTCAAGAGAAAGTTGACATTTATATTGTCTAGAGTAATTTGGTAGGGTGGCAGGATTTGACACAGCAGCTAAAGCATAGTGAGATGGAAAGGATGAGCATTCCAAGTGAAACATGATAAAAATTCTCAGAAGTAAAAATGAACATGTTGCCTGCAAAAGGCAGTGAGGATACTGGTATGACTTGACTTAATGTAGATTAATTGAGCAGGTGGCAAAAGAGTAATAAATAACTTTAGAAAAGGAGACTGATGGCCTTAATAGTGAGACAATCAGGGAAAAGTACTCTTTTTTCCAGTAAGCAGGGACAGAATTAGGTTCATGAATAGGACCGGCATGCAGGATGGTTTGGAAGGTCCAGATTCTGGAGTTTGGGCAGCCAGTCCCAAGGCCATGATCATAACCTGGGATTGGGCTGATGTTTAAGTTCCTAAGTTGCTCCAGCAAATACCATGAAATGGATTGGCTTAAACATGGGAATTTATTAGTTTTTAGTTTTGAGGCTGGGAAAATGCCCAAATCAAGGTTATGCTTCTTCCCTGAAGGCAGGTATTCTGAAGCTGTCTGCCAGAGATCCTGGCTGTCACATGGCAAGGCATATGGCAGTTTCTGTTGCTCTCTCTCTTCTCTTCCAGGTTTTGTTTATTTCAGCTTCTTGCTTCTGTGCTTTCTTTCTCTCTGTCCGAATTGCATTCTCTTATAAAGGACTCTAGTAATAGAATTAAGACCCATCCTGCATGAGGTGAACCATACCTTCACTGAAGTAGCCTTACCTGGGAAGGATTTTACATCTACCAGGAGGGTGTGAAGAATAAGAACTTGAATTCTGACATGAACAGCATTCTAAGTCTGATGTCTTCTCTGATGAAGACATCCATTTCTACCTGGTGACAGGATTTGTGAATGAGGCAGTCGTGTACCTACAGGAAGGGGGATCTTGGCTGTGCTTTCAGAAGGAGCCATCAGAGCAGTCTTTGGCCTTGGCTTCCTCCTTTGTCTTGGAGGGCCCTTCTGCTTTGTGGATCCGTATGGTTCTCAGAAGACTGTGGGCCAGCTCAAGAAGTATGAGGTTGCCTACTGGAAATAGATCCCTCCTTGCTACCTGCTAATTCATCAATCTAATGACCTAAACAAGAAGTTTTATCCATGAGCAGGCCTCCTGTGCTGCTCAGTAAGCTCACTAACCCCCAGTTGCAGGCAGTGCTGGGTCTCCATCAGATTGGCATCTAGGTTTCTCTGAGTAACCAGAAGGAAAACAAACTCTGGCATCAGGCTTGCTCCCTGATTAAAGTGCCCTAGCTATGAACATCTCTCCCTCCTGGTGAAGTTTTGACTGTGAATTAGATTTTACACTTCATCTTGGAAGGTGGAACTCACTGTGCTCATGATTTTATGAGACCCAAGCCCCAGTGTGACAGCATCTCTGGAGCCATCTTTACTGCATGTTCCCTTTCGGGAGGTCAGTGGCGAGGGCAATTCTGCACCTAACCAACACATGGTAACAATAAATCTAAACTCTATAACCCAGAGAAAAAAATCCACAGGAATGGATTAGATTTAAGAACATGTTTTTCTGGGGTACACACACCTTCGAACCACCTCAGCTGGATCAAGATGTTATCAATGGAGATTTTAAAGTTCAGTGGAAAATACCATATGAATTAAGTGGAAATTTAATTTTGGCAATATCCATTTAACAGTTTGATTGTATCTTGAATCCTATCTTATACCATCTTGCAATTTCCAGAGTTCTCACAAATAAATGAAATGCTAGGTTGGTTAGCTTAGCTGAAATAGAACACTGGCAAGTAGTAGAAAGGAAAAAAAATAGTTACCTCTCCTATTTTGGTAGCCTATTATTTCATGTTTCTCAAATAATATGTCAACTTTAAAATGGCTATTTTGTTAAGTTCCACTTTCAAAGTCCAGGACACTCGGAGATGACTGAGAGTGGTCAGACCACTGCAGTTGGTCCCTGATTGTGCCTGATACCTACTTATGATCGTAACAGTTCAAGTTTTCTCTAACATCTTGTTAATACCTGTCTATTTATAATATTTCAGATCTTTACAATTATGTTTGCTAACTAAACTCCACATTTCCCACATTTACCATTTCAAAAAGAAAGAGAATTGGAGGGAGAAACAGGATGCTTTCTAATTATCATTTCATTCTACTCTCAGTTTCCCACAATATATTTGTCTTTTCCTGCAATGAAAAAGCAAAAAGAAGGAAGAATTTCACCATCGATGTACACCATATCTTTTTTAAAATTAATTTAAAGACGTATATCACTCATACATAAACATACATAAACAATAAGTATACGATAATAGTTGTGAACTTACAAAACAAATATACATAACATCATACAGGACTCTCAACAATAACTTGCATTGTTGTTCAACCTTTTTAACTAATGATTAAAAAGGATTGTCAAAATATTACGACTAAACAAAGTTTTTCCACAACCAACCCTATTATTATCATATTTATATCATTTATATATGAACATCAATAAACATTTATATGTATGGTAAAAGTTGTAAACTTACAAAGCAAACATGCATAACATTATACAGGAGTCTCATACATCAACCCTCCACCAACACCTTACATTGTTGTGAGATGTTTGTTACAAATTATGAAACAATATTTCAAAACCTTGCTACTAATCATAGTCCATATCTTACATTTGGTGTGTTTTCCCCTGACCCACCCTATTATTATTTTTTAAATATATTTTTATGACAGAAGTTGTAAACTTATAAAACAATCATGCACATGTGCGGAATTCCCAAACAATACCCCTCCATCAACATACCACACTGTGGTGGAACATTTGCTACAGATAGATAATATCATCTGATTGTTACCATGTCCAAGTGTACATTTGGATCACATTTTCTATACTGCCTCATTATCAACACAATGCATCTTTCACATAGATGCAAGAATATTATATCACTATTAAACATAGTCCATAGGTCACTCCAGCTGTATTTTTCCAATGCTTCTCCACATTCCCAACACCCTGAAGTAGTGAAGTACATTTGCTCTGGCTCAAAAAGGACACTCCTGCATCTGTACCATCAACCACAATTTTCATCCACCTCTTGGTTTACTGTGCTAGTCAATTGTTAGATTATTCCCTAGCATTCTGTCAATTGGCTTTTACATACCTAGACTACCATTTTCAGTCACATCCCCATTTATAAACTAGCTGTTACTCACTATATATTACCATCCACTCTATACATTTCCACATTTTTACAGTACAGCTAATTAAAACTTCTATATACATTAAACATCAGTAGTCCATCTCAGTTCTCCTCTTATCTCCTTTAAGAATTCACCACCTACCACCAGGTCTTGAAGATATTTTCCTACAATTTCTTCTAGAATTTTTATGGTTCTTGCTTTTATTTTTAGGTTTTAGATCCATTTTAAGTTAATATTTAGGTAAGGTGTGAGATAGGAGTCCTCTTTCCTTCTTTCGGCTATGAATGTCCAATTCTTTCAGCACCATTTGTTGAATGGATTGCTCTGCCCAAGCTGTATGGGTTTGGCAGGCTAGTCAAAAATCACTTGATCATGCATGTGAGGGGCTGTTTCTGAACCATAAATTTGGTTTCATTGGTCTATGTGTCTGTCTTAATGCCAGTACCATGCTCTTTTTACCACTAAAGCTTGGTAGTATGATTTAAAGTCTGGACATGAGGGTCTACTTTTCCTTTTATGATGTTTCTGGCTATTCAGGACCCCTTACTCACCCAAATAAATTTGATGATCATGTTTTCAATTTTTTAAAAATGCTGGTGGAATTTTAAACAGGATTGCATTGAATCTGCATATCAATTTGAGTAGAATTCACATCTTAATGATATTTAGTCTTCTAATCCATGAGCATGAAATGTTCTCCCAGTTATTTAGGACTTTTTTGATTTCTTTAAACATTGAGTTGCAGTTTTCTGCATACAAGTGCTTTACATTGTTGGTAAGGTTTATTCCTGACTTGTGTTTTATCTGTCATATTTTATTTTTACCACTCTTTTGACACTATTAGTTACTTTTATTGATAGAATCTTCATTTCAAGACTCTCTTCCAAGCCTCTCTCTCCTGTCTTTTCTTTCCAGGCTCTAGCACACCCATTTGTATTTCCTGAAAATCTGGTCTCTTAGAAATTCTCTCAGTTTCTGTTTATCTGTGAATATTCTAATCTCGCCCTCATTTTTAAAGACAGTCTTGCTGGATATAAGCTTCTTGAATGGAAGTTTTTCTCTTGTAGTATCTTAAATATATCATACCACTGTCTTCTTGCCTCCATGGTTTCTGGTGAGAAATCAGCACTTAATCTTATTGGGTATCCATTATATGTTATACATTGCTTTCTCTTACTATTCTCAGAATTATCTCTCTATCTTTAGCATTTGACATTCTGATTAGTATGTGTCTTGGAGTTTGTCTATTCAGATTTTTTTGGATGGGAGTACATTGTGCTTCTTGGACTTGGATATCTATGTCCTTCAATATGGTTGGGAAATTTTCTACCATTATTTCTTCAAATATTCCTTCTGCCCCTTTTCCCTTCTCTTCTCCTTCTGGGACACCCATGACACGTATGTTTGCAAGCCTTTTGCTGTCATTTAATTCCCTGAGACCTTGTTCAATTTTTTCCATTCTTTTCTTCATCTGTTCTTTTATATGTTCACTTTCAGAGGCCATTTCTTCAAGCCCACCAATCCTTTCTTCTGCCTCCTCAAATCTTCTATGATATAA